>NC_090371.1:257095899-257775255 GCF_036365525.1 Heterodontus francisci | reverse complement strand
GGTGAGAGATTGCAGAGCTCTGAGATCAGAGAGACCTGGGTGTCCTGGTGCATGATTCGCAAAAGCTTAGTATGCAGATACAACACGTAATTAGGAAAGCTAATAGAATGTTATCGTTTATTGTGAGGGGAATTGAATACAAAAGTAGGGAGGTTATGTTTCAGCTATACAGGGCATTGGTGAGACCATATTTGGAGTACTGTGTACAGTTTTGGTCTTACTTAAGGAAGGCTGTAAATGCGTTGGAGGCAGTACAAACCTTTGCGAAGGTTTACTCGACATTAGTCTTTGGAATGGGTGGGCTGACCTAAGAGGAAAGGTTGGACAGACTAGGCTTGTATCCACTGGAATTTAGAAGAGTAAGAGGCGACTTGATTGAAACATATAAGATCCTGAGGGGTCTTGACAGGGTGGATGTGGAAAGGATGTTTCCCCTTGTGGGAGAATCTAGAACTAGGGGTCACTGTTTACAAATAAGGGGTTGCCCATTTGAGACAGAGATGAGAATTATTTTCTGTCAGAGGGTCATGAGTCTTTCTCTTCCTCAAAAGGCGGTGGAAGCAAAATCTTTGAATATTTTTAAGGCAGAGGTATATATGTTCTTGATCAGTAAGGGGGTGAAAGGTTATCGGGGGTTGGTGGAAATGTGGAGTAATCAGTTCAGCCATGAACTTATTGAATGGCGGAGCAAGCTTGAAGGGCTGAGTGGCCTACTCCTGCCCCTAATTCGTGTGTTCATATATTCATATGCTGTCTGTCGTTCAGCAGGGTAAGAGATTTGTTCCATTCCTTCTAAATATGTAATAAGTGTCACTCCCTCCACTTCCCTCTCCTGACTTCACTGACTCCTGCTGAGATGTACAGTCTACAAGAATGTTTAGATTCTCTCTTGTTTGAGATGGTCATTGCCTGGCACTTGTGTGGCACGAATGTTACTTGCCACTTTTCAGCCCAAGCCTGGATGTTGTCCAAGTCTTGCTACACATGGACATGGGCTGCTTCAATATCTGAGGAGTCATGAATGATGCTGAACATGGTGCAATCATCAGCGAACATCCCCACTTCTCACCATATGATGGAGGGCATGTCATTGATGAAGCAGCTGAAGATGGTTGGGCCTAAGACACTACCCTGAGGAACTCCTGCAGTGATGTCCTGGGACTGAGATGACTGACCTGCAACAACCACAACCATCTTCCTTTGTGCTAGGTATGAGTCCAACCAGCAGAGAGTTTTCCCCCTGATTACCATTGACTTCAGTTTTGCTAGGGCTCCTTAATGCCATTCTCAGTCAAATGCTGCCTTGATGTCAAGGGCAGTCACTCTCACCTCACCTCTTGAGTTCAGCTCTTTTGTCCATGTTTGAACCAAGGCTGTAACGAGGTCAGGAGCTGAGTAGCCCTGGCGGAACCCAAACTGAGCGTGAGTGAGCAGGTTATTGCTGAGCAAGTGCCGCTTGATGGCACTGTTGACAACAGTCCAGCAAGGAACTAATTGACTAGCTCTTTTGAAGAGACAGCACAGGCATGATGGGCTGACTGGCCTTCTTCTGTGCTGTATCATTCTATGGTCACAAGACAACACTTAACAGGAGTAATATAGCACATGAGTAGTCTGACTGTCCTCTACTGGATTGTGGGGGAGTTTAGGTTTTTGTTTACTAGAATGGTATTAAGGATGACGAACCGGAGAGACTGGGATTGTTCTCCTTAGACCAGTGAAGGTTAACAAGCAATTTGATAGAGGTGCTCAAAATTATGAGGCATTTTGATAAAGTAGGCAGGGAGAAACTGTTTCCATTGATGAGAGCGTCAGTAACCAGGGATACAGATTTAAGGTAATTGGAAAAAGAGCTAAAGAAATGAGAAGTTTTACGTTGTGATCTAGAATGTACTACTTGAAAGGGTGATGAAAGCAGATTAAATAGCAAAAGGGAAATGGATATATCCTTGAGAAGGAAAAAGAATAACGGCTATGGGGAAAGAGCAGGGGAGTGAAACTAATTGGGTATTTCTTTCAAGAGCGAACATTGTAATGATGGGTCAAATGGCCACCTTCTGTGCTGTATGATTCTACCCTGCCTGAAAGCGGCTAACGCAGCACAAAACCTGGGACGTTCCCAGTCTGTGCAGCTTAGAGATGTTAACATTGTCTCTGAGCTCCAAAGCTCAATTTCTAAATTCCTCTCACTTCCCGTTCACTTCTCCTTAATACTATTATATTCTAACTTAAATCAGCAAGAAAACGGAATGATCTGGATTCTTGGTTTCCTGATACAGCAGCTGACAATAGATGTGTTTCTGCAGCATTTCACAGGATTCTAATGCTGATCCTCCACCTTGAGGAGTACAAACTTCCATTTGGTAGCTGAGCTAAGGTTAGGAAAAACTCAGTAAATGTCAGGGAAGTAAAGTGTCTTCATTGTAATATGGAACATTGGCTGAATCCCATCCCTATGCCATCTGGTTTGTTTTTTTTTTGGAGTGGGGGGGGGAAGGAGTAAAGGGGATAAAAGAAAACATACACCACTGTCCCTAAGGACTGGCTGATTTCAGAGGAAAGGAAAGAAGTCCTGTCTTTATTTAGCCAGAGATTCCCCACTCTGCTGCTACCATTAGGCTAGTTTTAATTTTAAAAAAACTGCAAAGGCTATTAAATAATTTTTAACTGGTTAAGTTTTGGTGGGATATGAGGCTACAAATGACATTTTATTTTGTTTTTAAGTTTGGTGTCTTTTTACAGAATCAATTGAAGTGAAAAGGTTTAATAATTGTGAAGGATTTCTGTAAAGCAAGTTACTTTGATATCGTCCCCTGCTATTTGGTCACCAGTGCACTAAGCGTGAGCTACTTACTTCTTAAACTTCATTAGAGTGTCACCACCAAGGAGTGCAACCTGTTGAAAGTCAAACTACTTCAAAGAATTTGTCACTTGAATATCTTTCTTCAATTCTGTGATGTTTTGCATATTTGCTTTGCTGATTTCTTTTTGTCTTGCATATTTTGTTTTAATGAATGAAATCAGGAACTTCTCGAAGAAAATATCAAGACCAAAATTTGGAGGGAGCTGAAATAGTGCTCACGGTGGAAATTAAATAATTGGAAAAATTCTTTGAGTTCATGGCTGTGCACCACCTTCATGTCTTTGAGCTCAGTAACTGTTCCTAAGACATTCCTCCAGTGAGGCTCCCTGGTTGCCTCAGAATGCTTATTCTGTGAGTAACTGAGCCATATAGACCAGAAGCCCCAATTTAAATTCTGATGTATGCCAGTTAGCTGATTTAATCTGGAACAACACTTGACTTCGAAACGGGAAGGTGGGCTGACTTGCTTGGTTGAAAGATCATACCAAGTATACAACACTCTTTAAATGAGGAAGTTTTTCTTCACATCTGCCCAAAGTTTTTTCACAAATGTTAGCATATGATTCCTTGTTCTAGTACGCTGGCATACTTGAAAGTAATGCTGTGGATTAACCTATCTATACAATTCAATGATATTATTTAAGATCACCTTTGTTGCCTGCTTTCAAGACTGTAAGATTCCCAATTTTTCCATTCTCATCAGTTAGACCTTTGATGCAAGGGAACAGCTTATTGCCTCTTTGGAGTGCTGTCTTCAAGGCCTGAATATTTCCCTTATGCCTTGCAGTAATGCAGAGTGCAAAGGTGTTTTGGCAGATGCAGAATGGTTAAGACGTCTGCCAGCCACAAAGAGGCATAGATAAGAGTGAACCAAGGTGATTCCTGATTTATTTTCTTTTTCTGGATAACTAC
Source organism: Heterodontus francisci (assembly GCF_036365525.1). Classification (NCBI taxonomy): domain Eukaryota; kingdom Metazoa; phylum Chordata; class Chondrichthyes; order Heterodontiformes; family Heterodontidae; genus Heterodontus; species Heterodontus francisci. The sequence goes on along the minus strand of NC_090371.1, from coordinate 257,771,480 downwards.
TGATACCCAGGTAATGTCTTCACATCGTGACATGGCTGGGGTTGGGACTACCATTTACTGGGAATGGCGAAAACGAACACATATCCCAAGACTCTGCAATTTAATATGTTGAGAATTATGGCATCAACTGTGACATTCTCTGAAGGCATTTTAATTGTCCTCTGCTCTTACCTTTTAATTTCCCTGCGCCAGAAACCAGAGCCTGCTGTCAAACTGCTGCCCATGTTGCTTCATCACTAGTGTAAGAGAGAGGCATGATGTGATTCTCACTCTGATTATTTTCCCCCTTTGTAGGGAAAAATGCCAAACTACCACTTGACCTCTCACCGGAGATTGGTGACTCATTGTGAGCGCAATTTGGAGCAGTGATCCCATGATCTTCACTGTGTGGTTCCAATGCCCTGTGGTTTCATAACCTTATTTGGGCAATTGTCTAGTTCATCCTGGATTCATACCACAAAACCTCCCGTAATTCCGCACTAATTGAAACTTGGGAAAGACTCCCAAGGCTGGATTATATGTTGATGGGATAAATTAGAACAAGGTGTATTCCAATCTGTCTACACTAATACTGATGAAAAGTTGGGAAATAAGAGCAAAATACTGCGGATGCTGGAACTCGGAAATAAGAACAGAAAGTGCTGGAAATGCTCAGCATGTCTGATAGCATCTGTGGAGAGAGAAGCAGAGTTAATGTTTCAGGTCTGTGACTTTTCATCAGAACTGGCAAAGGTTAGAAATGTAACAGTCTTTTGAGCAAGTGAAAGTTGGGGGGAAGAAGAACTAAAGGGAAAGTCTGTGATCGGACTGAGGGCAGGAGAGATTAAATGACAGAGATGTTCATGGAACAAAAGGCAAAGGGGGTGTTAAATAGTTCTAGTAAAAGACAAAGCATTAGTCGAGAAAGAGGGCTAATGGCAAAATAATGAAAAGGTCTGTTGAAATGCAAAACATGACTGGCACATGGTTGAAAAATAAATAATAAAATAATATTTTAAAAAATGTAAAAATAAAACCAATAAATAAATAATGGAGCTCATGGTCTGAAATTATTGAAGTCAATATTGAGTCCAAAAGGCTGTAGAATGCCTAATCGGAAGATGAGGTGCTGTTCCTTGAGATAGCATTGACCTTCATTGAAACACTGCAGTAGGCCAAGGACAGAAATGTGGGTGTGAGAGCAGGGTGGTGAATTAAAAAAGCAAGCAGCCAGTAGCTCGGGGTCATGCTTGCGGACAGAGCAGAGGTGTTCCACAAAGTGGTCACCCAATCTGCATTTGGTCTCCCCGCTGTAGAGGTGACCGTATTGTAAGCAGCAAATACAATATACTAAATTGAAAGAAGTACAAGTAAATCTCTGCTTCACCTGGAGGGAGTATGTGAGGCCTTGGATGGTGAGGAGAGAGAAGGTAAAAGGGCATGTGTTACACCTTCTGTGATTGCATGGGAAGGTATTGTGGGAAGGGGGTGAGGTGACGGGGGTGATGGAGGAGTGGGCCAGGGTGTCGTGGAGGGAGCGATCCCTTTGGAATGCTGATAGGGGAGGGAAGGGGAAGATGTGATTTAGTGCAAATTAAATGTGAACCATAAAATATTTTTAATGCCAAAATATCTAGTTATTTTTGATGGTTGCACCTGTATTCTGGCGTGTAACAATATCATCTAGGGTTTTCCTCTGCCATTATGTATAAGTCAGTTCCCTCACAATAGCAGACCCTCACAACCCAGATCAGTAGTGCACTGCAAACTGCTGCTTGTATTTTGTTGTACACTCCTGTATAACAAATAATGTGCGTATATTTGAGATGAAAATCTTTGTGACATTGTACTAGAATGTCATGTGATGCAGTGTTTTCAAGGTCATGTGCAGTAATAATGTATTAGTATTTATTTGTCATTCTCTTCCCCCTCCTCTTTTGAGTGGCGAGTCATGCTACAGTCCTACAAATACGAACATCTCTCCATGTATCTCATCCAAGAAACTATTCTTTGTGAATGAGCCTAAATAGCTGACTATTGAGCTGTGACATGTGTAACAAGTCCATACTTTTCCAGTATTGTTTACTGGATAACAGTCAAGAGTTATCCAGTACTGCCTTTTCCCCGCCCCTCTTGCTCCCTAGCCTGTAGTTGCCCACCAGTGCTCTGGCTTGAATCAGCAACACACAGCGATCAAACGTTGAACTTTCCTCATCTGCATGGCTCTGTTGCACTGGTTTGTATCACCCTGTCGCATACTGGGATGTCTATTATCTCACTGAGCCATTATTGGTATAAATTTGAGTAATCAATATAATTGGACCATTTCTGCTGACCATTTCTGTATCCAACATGCTGATGCTAAATGCACAACATTAGAATATACCTCTTAAAACAAAATAGAGACAAACAGTTCTAGGTAACAAAAAAACCCACAGAAAACATGGAGAGTCAATAAGTAAATATGGAGTGAGAGAGAGAGAGAGAGACACTGGCAGCCAAGCATGAAGGTATGTTACCGAGTCATGTGGTTGACATCTGAGCTAAGGTATAAATAATTTGTCTTTGACAGTTGAGGGTAGCTGTGGATAACTGAAGCACTTCAAACTAGAAAACAACACAAGGCAAAACCGATTCTGCATTATGGGGTCTTCAAAGGTGGAAACATATCCCGATTTTGATAGAAACTGTGTTAGCAAAGTCTGAAGTCAAATGAAGGATTTTGCTTAATTTTCAATTGTGCAACTTCACTTTTCTCCTTTTCCAATGAAACCCCAAAATATCCCTATGTAAAAGGAGTCTGAATCAAGAGGTCCTGAACACACAGTCCTTAATGCGTATAGACTCAAGGCAGAAAATTCTGAGAAAGTGTAAAAATGCATGCGTCGTGATACTTGTTTGGGACTTTAGTGTCAGAATATTTTAGTCAGGGTCAGTGCAGTGGCATATTTTTGCAATACTATATTTTTACCACTAGAGGCCCTAAGTGGACTACTTAAATCATAATCTTCAAACCAATAGCTGTGAGCACCACAGTACAAGGCAATTGACCACACAGATTATATGTACGTTTATTTCCTTCATATTTGTAGGATGGATCAGTAGGTAAATTCACACCTGCCATGCTACTGATTTAGAACTGGCCGGGAAAGCGCCAGATTCAGTTGTTTGTCTGTGCTGAATTAGTTGATCTCAGCTTGGGCAGCGGTGGGAGTGAGTATAATTAGGCTTAGCAACCCAGGGAGTCAGAGGGGTATGTTTAGCGAGGACTCCTGCTTCTGTTTGCTATTAAGTGACCTCTGCTGGAAATGCATGTATAAGGTTCTTGAGTGAGGACAGGATCAGGCTGACCTTTGGCTTCCCCACATTGCCCAGACTGGCAAAGTTCATGGTGCAGCCTGAGACATAAAGGGTGACAGTTAGGTGGTGGTATTGGAGAGCTGCTGTTGTCTATGGTATGGAGCGAGTTACCTCATTTGGGGGGGAAATGCCTGATGTAATGCTAAGCTATACAGGCCAGGAAGATCCTTGCTATTGGTTTATTAATTTGGAAGACAGCAATTTATATCAGTGGAGCTCATCTCTGCGATTCACGCTAATGATTTTGTGAGTTTCCTTGGTTGTGCATTGGCACATTAAAACAACAACATCAACAAAACAGAGTTGAGCTTATCTCTTACTCTGTGGTCTCTGATCCTCAAAACGTATGGAAAGGTTTATGCAGCCACCAAATTTCCAGAAATTTACTTGAAAGTGACATTAAAAGAGTTGCAATCATGGCTGAAAACGAAAGCAATTAATCCATTCTCAGCAAACAAGTGACAAATTTGGTTTGCAAAGCTGGTACAAGTGGGAATTCCCATTAAAGCATGTTCCTACATGTCACTGTCAGTGGCTCCAATATCTAGAATGTCTGTCTCTGCCTCTGAAGAGTATTGTAGCTCTGCTCGGCAGCTTCAAAATAAAAACCTTTCACTTCTGGGTTCAATATAATTCAAAGCCATGCAGGCTAATGGGCGTGATGAAGTGTGCATCAGTGGAGAGATCTGGCTCTGCTGTCAGTCCTTACAAAATCATGACCAGAGCTGAACATTGCAGTTATGCCTAAGCAAAACTTTGCATGATAATTTCTTGAACTAATGCGTTTCCGCAGCTGAACCTCAATATTCTACATGAGTTCTAAAGTTCACACACACCAGCAATGAATCCTTTATGCATTGCATCTCCTGCCTTTTGGACTCTCTTCAGATAGTATCATCACCTGCAATACAGCCCCATGTGTACAGATGCTTAAATGCAGGGTCACTTAATAAGCAAGAGTTGCCTGGAGCATGCATTAGGCTATGAGAATTTTGTGATTTGTCTGTTGGCTTTTGGTTGTACTGTTGCAATGCCACCTGTATTCTTTTTAAAAAAAGGTAAAAGTTTAATTAATGCCCATGAATTAAATTTTCCTTTGTATGTGCAGCATATTTTGCCAAGCGAGTAGGAGATGCCAGGAAGAAGTATAAAGTTATCCCACCATTAGTTACAGGATCGGCTGATTTTGAAAGAATCTTTCGTGCACAGTAAGTTTATTTGAATCTTTTGCAGTATGTATTAGTACTGAAGAATTGACTAAATATTTCTTTCTTCCATTTTGTTCCCAAATGAAATTGTGCTCAATCTTTTACTGTGGTCATTTTAAGGCCTTTTTTTATCACTAAAAAAATTAAAAGGAAGTTCTTAGTGCATTTTTCTCCATTAAGTATCATGTTGGGTGTAAATCAATCTGAATTATTTAATTGTAAAAAGAAAAATTAGCACTGTTTGTAAGTCAAGCTGACCTTTTGGGGAAGAGCCAAATTTGTATCTCAAGAGCTTTCTAAGCAGCACTGCCATTTCACAACTATTCAGAACTATAGCCTCACAGTTCCCAACAACTCAGGCTGGGCTACACTAGGTTTTAGGGTAGGCAAGGCTCAGTACTTAGTAGCAATTACAACCATAAACATCCCATCAACATTTATACTCCCCTGCGTCATCTGCTTTCTTGGAAAGAACAAGCTCACAGATACATTTTCAATTGTATGAAGTAAATAACTACTGATACACTCAATGTTTTTATCTTCCTCTCTCTTGAAGGTGCTGACTCTTACTGGCATTCAGTGCCATGGCAGCTTTCTGCTACCTGTGCCCATTCTTGATTAATGAGCCTCGACAGTAAATTTTGAGTAGCTGTTTGACTGTGTCGCACATCACAGTTGATCCTGTCTGACCAAATTCTACACATGCACACACTTCCCATTTGGGTTCGAGGCCCAGTGAATGATAATCAGGAGCTGGATCTATGGCTGATTTTCTTCCTCTTCCTTCCCCTCTTCTTCCCTAGCCCAGGAGAATTCGAGGAAATTGTAGAATCTTATTGTCGAAATTTTATGACATTGCATAAATCTTGTTACCTGTTCGGTAACACTTTGCTACAGTACAGAGAAATGCAGCTCACTCTCTATGTAGTGAGTTTATTGTAGATAAAACACCTCAGCTGCTTCAGAAAGCTGCAATTTAAAGACCAAAGACAGGAGGGCTGACCAAAATCTTATTGGGTGGGGTGGGGGTGGTGGGTGAGGGTGTTTAAGGAAGAACTTAAAGAAGGACAGGAAGGTAGAGAGGTTAGACAAATAATTCCTGAATGTGGGACCTAAGCAGCTGAAGACATGGTTACCAATGGTGGGTGAAGGGAGGAAGTGATACATAAGGAGCTAGAGTCAGAAGGACAAAGTGTAGGGGGGAGAGTTGTAAATCAGGAGGAGGTTCCAGAGATAGGGAAGATCTGGGAGCCAATATAGGTCAGTAAGGATGAGGGAAATAGACGAGCAGGACTTAGTGGAGGGTGGGATCAATGTTCCCTCTAAGCTGGTTGACTATGCAGCAACCCTGCAGCCATATAGTACCCTTAAAGTTCGCGCACAAGTCAGTCCTTTTAAGTTCCCGCACATGCTTGGCCGCGCAAAAAATTTTAATGGTCACGCATTCTTAAGTGAATAGGCCATGCACAAAAAAAGAAAAATTAGAGGGGACGGTGGATAAAGTATTGGCATTTCATTTTTGTTTGAACTGAAGTTTTGGAGGATGGGAATCCAGCCAGGAGAGCATTGGAATATTTGAGACTGGAATAGACAAAAGCATGGATGAGGGTTTCAGTGACAGATGGGCTGACATAGGGTTGGAGATAAGGAGGTGGAAGTAGTTGGTCATTGTGATGTAAAAGATATGGAGTTGGAACCTGAGCTTGGGGTTGATCAGGAGGCCGAGGTTGTAAGACTTCATTGTAGCAGCTTTGTTATTTATAAAACACTGTGAAAGAATCTTCCTTTTTGTTTCCCTGTGGATAAAATAGTATTACACTCAAAGCAGGAAAAAAGTTGAGGTTTTATTTGCTTTCAGTTGCAATCTTTGATTGCCAGCAATTAACGTCAGTCAGTCCCTTACCTTAATTGAGACATATTTATATAATGATACGTTGCTGGTAAATAATTCAGAGCAAGTCTTTAGATAACACAAGATTTGACTTCACATGAACATGAATCATTTGTGTGTAATTGCATTGTGATGGTGGCTCTCCGAAATAACAGAGGCACAATTTAACATTGCACATCATCAAGGTGAATAAATTCTGTTTGCATTAAGGTGAATAAATTCTGTGTTCCCTCTCCTTTCCCTTCTTCCACCCCAAAGGCACTGATTTGTCCTGGAATACCAAAACGTGGGTGGCGGCAGCCATATTACTCAAATGTCCGCTCTTCATGTGTGAACCTAGACAGCATGTGCAAGAGGACTATTCATTTGTGGAGGCCATCACAGCCAATCCTGACCCAATCCCTACCTGCCGTCTATATAAGTGCTATTCCCAGCAAAAAACAGATAGCAATCAGAAGTGGAAACCCTGGTCTAATCTGACTCTTTAAAAATGGAAGTACTTTTGACTTAAAATCTTTTAAGTCCACTTTTAAATCCTTTCAAAACAAGAGCATCAGTATTTTCACTGGAGAGTGACTTAGTTTCTGGTGAAGGAACAGAATATCTGATGAAAATGTAGTATTGCACCTCAAGCTAATGATGTTTTGAGGAAAATGATGCTACTTCTGTGTTTTTTTAAGTTTCTATTTTCACTGCCTCCTTTCCTCTCCCACCTCAATGCTGCCTGCTGCATTGGGGCTGTAAGATAATCAAATAGTTTGGAATTTGCGATGCTCGATATCACAGGAGAACCATTTGGGTAACGTGGAACGTGTTCCCACCATTTCCTCTCCCTTTCCTTCCCTCCATGTGGGTGATGTGGCAAACCATTGCTACATTACATCCATTTTTTTCTTTCATTCAGCATTGTGACCTGAAAGATATCTGAATGCAAATGTTAGTCAGAGCTTTTGAACTTTGGCCTTCCCAGCTAAGCTGCTGATCGCCCATCACATCTGTAGTATAATGTGGTATACTGGACATTGGGTTGCTACTGGGATAAATGTGCTAATCATGCTGTATACCTCAGCACAGGAAGTGATGTAACACCACGTGTGTGGAACCCTCATGTACAGGTTTGGAAGATGTAAGCCATTGCAGGAAGACATGTTTAATAAAGCTCCAGTTTCTTTTAACACACCTGACTCTTCAGATATTCTGTACTAGTTTAACAGTAAGCAGAATATTATATGGCAGCAACGGTAAACAGGAATGATGGAAAAGTCCCTACTTTTACCGGAAAGCTTCGAAAAAGTTGCGGGCCTGAATCAAGCCGAGGCGTAGCCGAAGTGGTATCCAAGATTTGACAGGCATTGTACCACGTTGGGTCTAGCTAGGAAACTAAGCAGTGAGCAGGTCAGTACGCTGTTGTATGTGATGGATGACTGTGCGGCTGATATTCTCGTAATGCAAAGTATCGATGAGGAGAAAACCATGTACAACGAGTAATCAAAGGACTTGATTAATATTATAATTTGAGAAAAAATATGGTGGAGGATGCCAAATTTAACAAACACTTACAGTGTCAAGGGGAAAATGTGGATGCATTTGTTAACGACTTGTACAAACATGCAGAAGGCTGGGAGTATAGTGGCTTGAAGGTCAAACTGATCAGGGATAGAATTGTTGTTGGAATGTTTGATGATGCTGTCTGATCACTTGCAGTCAAGAGATGATCTAACCCCAGCAAAAAGCAATCCAACTGGGCAGCACAGTGGCGCAGTGGTTAGCACCGCAGCCTCACAGCTCCAGCGACCCGGGTTCAATTCTGGGTACTGCCTGTGTGGAGTTTGCAAGTTCTCCCTGTGTCTGCGTGGGTTTCCTCCGGGTGCTCTGGTTTCCTCCCACAGCCAAAAGACTTGCAGGTTGATAGGTAAATTAGCCATTATAAATTATCCCTAGTATAGGTAGGGGAATACAGGGACAGGTGAGGATGTGGTAGGAATATGGGATTAGAATATGGGATTAGTGTAGGATTAGTATAAATGGGCGGTTAATGGTCAGCACAGACTCGGTGGGCCGAAGGGCCTGTTTCAGTGCTGTATCTCTAAATCTAAATCAAAAATCAAATCAACTGAGCAGACAGGCGGAGGTCAGAAAACAGAATCGACCCGTGGTCCGAGGTGACTGGGAGAGTCCCGTCGTGAGGGCAGCCGATTCAGTTGAGTTTGTTAGGCATAAGAAAAGGAAACATGGTGGCAAAAAGCAAGGGAGCCAGGAGGAGTGCCTAGCGGCAGCCCAGGAGGTGTGACTGAGAGAGACACTGTTCTGCCTAAGAGGCCGAATGCCATTTGTGCTGGAAGAGAGGCCACTTCCAAGTGCAGTGTCGTCTGTAGATGAGAGCTTGGCTAAAATGGGGATGAGCTCACCTTCACGAAGCTGGATGCAAAAAGTGGTTTTTGGCAACTACCCCAAGATGAAGAGTGTAAGTTGCTCACAACCTTCATCAACCCATTTGGAAGGTTTTTTGGAAGCAGGACTTGCACTCTAGAACAAATGTGCGTTCTCACAGCTGATTGTCAAATTCCTTGGACATGTTGTTGATGGATCTGGTGTAAGAGTTGATCCACAAAAGACAAGAGCAATCAAGGAGTTTCCAACTCCTAGGAATGTGACCGAGCTACCTTTATGGGAATGGTGAATCAAGTGGGCAAGTTTTTGGCCAAACTAGTTGCAGTCAATGAGCCACTCCGTCAATTGTTAAGACAAGACAATATATGGTGTTGGGAAGAAGCTCTTCAGAGATCTTTCGAGGGAATCAAAGAAATGCTGATATCACCAGATGTATCATCTCACTATGACCCTGAGCTACCCACTATCATCACTGCAGATGCATCTTCTACAGGACTGGGCTGTACTGTTTCAGATACAGACAGATGGGAAAGCTCAGACCAGTTTACTATGCATCCTGTTCACTGACAAAAGACTGAACAAAGATATGCAGTGATAGAGAAAGAAACATTAGCAGTTACATGGGCATGTGAAAAGTTTTCAGACTATGCCATAGGTCTTGTCTTCAAGATAGAGACAAACCACAACCCATTGGTAACTCTCCTAAATGCAAAGGAATTAACTAAGATGCCTCCACAAGTACAAAGATTCAGACTGAGGATGAGGTTTGATGCAAAGACAGAGTATGTTCCAGGAAAGCAGCAGATCACAGCAGATGCGTTGTCTTTTATCCCAATTGCAAGATCTGAATGAGGTGATGTATCCCTAATTGAAGAGGTAGAAATCTTTGCATCAACAACAACCAGAACTCGACCAGCGACATCTCAGACACTGAATGAAATCAGTGATGCACAGAAATCTGATGAAGAATGTGATCAAGTCAGAGAGTATTGTGTCAAAGGATGGCCAGCATCCATGCAACGCAATCCGAGGCTGGGATTTTACAAAGCTTCCGACGTTGGTGGGGGGGACCAGAGGATCGTTCTGGCAGTGGTCTGCCACAGAGTCCGACGCCGGGAGTGCTGGGCCTAACCTTCCCGGCGGTGGCAAGAGTCTGTGGCGGCCCCCTCGCCGCTAGGTGACGGGACCTGGCTTTGAATATTTAAATTAAGCACATGAATAGATTTAAATAAAATTCACTCCAATCTTACCTTCGGGCTGTGATCTCCTGAGTGGCGCTGGCACTCACACACCTTCACTTTCCCATCCAGGGAAAGCAGGCGCCACAGTGGTGGGAAAGGGGGGAGCTTTTGAGTTTTAGTGCTGGGGGGCGGTTGGAGAGGGCGGGGGGAGTGAAATCGGGGTAAGATTTACAGTACTAGTGCAGGGTTGGTGGGAAGGGGTGACCTCTGCGCTTTGTTCAGTTTGTGGGGAGGAAGGTGAAGTGTTGAAGGTAAGTGTAGGCAAATATTAAATTTAATTGTTATTTGTGAGGTGGGAAAGGGGTGACAGATTTTTGATTGGTACAGTGGTTGGGGGGAGGGGTCTAACTTTAAAATTGTAAATTCACTGGCAGGGCTGGCTGCCCTTTAAAAATGGCGTTGGTGTCAGCGCCTGCGCACAGGCAGTGAATGTCATTGCTGCTGTCGGAAAATCCAACCCCTCCAGGTGACTGGGGGGGAAGCGTCTCGACCGACACATTATTGTGGGCTGCCGCAAGGAAGATTGTGGTGGCATGGCGGCGTGTGGCTCACATGCATAAAATCCAGCCCCTATTCTCAGACAGTACTATGAACAGAGAGGACATCTCAGTGTAATTGAGGATTTACTCATTTATGACAAGAGCTTGGTCATTCTGAGAGTTCTGAGACTATATATATTACAAAGATTGCACCAAGGACATTTGGGCACCACAAAATGTCGAACAAGAGCAAGAAATTCTGTTTGGTGGTCAGGTCTTTCAAAATCACTGGAAGAGATGATATCAAGATATATCACTTGTGCCATTCATCACCAGGAGGCAAGAGAATCACTGATGTCATCTTCTTTTCCATCAAGACCATGGGAAAGTCTTGGGATGGATCATTTTGAATACAGAGGTAAAACATTCTTGACTGTAGTAAATTATTACTCAAGATGGATAGAAGGCAAGCAACTGCAGGGTCGAACTTCTGAAGCAGTGATTACATTGTTGAAGGAGATATTCACAACACATGGAATCCCAGACCGTATAATTTCAGACAATGGATCACAGTTTGCCAATGAATACTTCAGAGTTCATGATATATGGATTCATTCATACCACTAGCTCACCAAGATACCCTCAAGGCAATGGTGAAGCTGAAAGAGGAGTGCGTACAGTAAAAGTATTGCTGAAAAAGAATGAGGATATTCAAGTTGCACTTTTTGAGCTATCATTCAACCCCACTACAAAATGGGTTAGCGCCATGTGACCTCCTAATGGGAAGAAGACTGAAAACTCAACTACCTATTCTTTGTAATGAGTTCTTTATGTTGTCTGATGCAACATAATTGAGATGCATGGAGTCCGCTTGGTTGAAGATCTCAAACAGGTTTATTACAGCTATAATATACAGTACAGAGCTAACTATTTACAGAACCTTAATCTGGGTGTTATAGTTGCAGAGTAACTCTGGCTGGGATTCACATGACTACATCCTGGTACTTGGCTCATTAGCATACTAAGATCTTAAAGGGACATCACTCTTAAAGGCAATCATACAACACACACATACATCCATGGTACAAGTAAGAGAGGAAGACTTGGAAAAAGTGAGGGAGAGGATAGAGATTGTTCCAATCAGAGGTGGAATCATGATGGATGTCACAAAGCACAAAGTCTACCAGCCATCCAACCAGGAGAGCCAGTTTGGATCAGAGACCAAAATCGTTATTGGAGAAGTGGTACTGCAGACATCATATCCAAGGTCCTATATTATCCAGGCATAGCATGGTATGGTGAGATGAAATAGACATGCATTAGTGGCAATACAGAAGTGGCTTCCTTACCAGGGAAGTCAGTTATATGTAAAATCTAATGGACCAGAGATGCTGCGTTCATCCACCAATCCAGAAGACAACCTGAATGATGGACCTGAGTCATCTGTTAAATCCACTCTTGCACAGCAGTGTCAGAGAGACCTCTCAGAGGACTCGAAACCTCAGTCCCCTTCAGAGGAAAAGAGGACTCGTTATGGTAGACGTGTGAAAGCACCACAGTGATTGTCTATGTAAAAAATGGAAGTCCGAGACTTGGGGAGAAATCCAGCATAATGTGGTATACTGAACATTGGGTTGTAACTGGGCTAAATATGCTAATCATACTGTATACCTCATCACAGGAAGTGATGTAACACCATGTGTATGGATCCCTCATGTACGGAGTTGGAAGATGTAAAATATAGTAGTAAGACGTGTTTAATAAAGGTCCCTTTTTGAGTTTAACCCATCTGACGCTTCAGATATTCTGTACTGGTTTAACAGGAAGCAATATATTACAGCATCATGTTCTTAAAGCTGCTGTAAAAAATCCACTCACAGTTTGATTGTGCTTCGTAAACACCTCCTTGAGTTGCTCAACTGTACAGTTGACCTCAGTGCCCCAGAAGATCAAAAATCAGCCAGGATTCCTGCTTGTGATTACTGTCCAGTAACCCTCACCTGTCAGTATGTCTGTGTGGTGAGATCTGCATCAGGCCTGGAACGATGCCAGTTCCACCCCTGCCCATTTACTCTCCTAAATAGACTGCTCGGGTGTTTTTAGGCTCATGTCAAGAGCAGTGAGGTATCAGAGGACACCCTGTGCCCATGGAACTAATTCCCAGTACGATTCAGCACATTCATGAGAGAAGGGGAGAAAATTTTGGGGTGGAGTGTTTAAGCAATTTTAATAAAATACCTTTTGAAAATGGCATATGTAAATTATTTCATGCTTGTTATATGTTTGAATTCATACAGGCAGAACTCGATTGAATTCTATCCTTTGTTCTTGGTTGTATTGTGGACATCTGGATTGTATTTCAATCAAGGTGAGTAGTAATGCGTTAAAAAGGGAAGAGTGCTCTTCCCGAATACATACATACATACATACATACATACATATATGCTTACAGTTTGCTTGCATGACACATTAAGGTGCTAAGTTCCTAGGCAGTGTCAGGCCTAGGCTGAACACTTGTTCCTTCATTACCTTTATAGGGAGATTAAATTGAAAGTAAAGTGACTTGGCTATTCCCTTGCACCTCCTAGTAGCCTGTTATATAGCAGCATTGTAGAGGTCTGAAGGCAGTAGTAAAGAATGGAGAACAAAAGAGAGAGAAAATAATGTATATCTTTAAATTTTTCCCAGTGCCCAAAAAGACTCAGTGGGTAAATGCACTAGCCATTGTGATACTGAGCGGTACAGTACTGACAGGTCTCAGGTTCATTCCCTGGCCAGTGCTGAATTAGAAGATTTCGGCCCAGGTAGCAGTTGACCATTATTAATAGCCTCAATACGCCTGAGCTAGAATGGGGAAAAATTGGCCAGGGTTTTCACTCCTGGAGCTGAATTTTATTGACACCCCGACATCTGGATTTTGGGGGAGTGGGGATGGGGGCTGGAGAATGACTCCGGGAGAGGGCCACCACGTGTCCCGATGCTGTGAGGGCTCGGCCCGATATTGCCAGCGGCAAGGCCTTGTAGTGGCCCCCCCACCCTGCTGCTCGGCGACGGAACCCCATTTAACATGAATTTAAATGAATGAATTAATGATGCTTACGTTCCCACCGTCTGTCCCGATGCGACTTTCCGGCTGTTCGCTGGCACTCCCATGCCTTCGGATCCCCATCCGGGGAAATGAGGCAGAACTCTACTAGGGAGGTGGGAGAATGTAAGTTTCTCACTGCGGGGCGTGTGGGGAAGACCGAGGTCAAAGTAATATCATTGGTGTCGGTTATGGTGGGATGGTAATGGTTTAAAGTTTATGTGGGGGGAAGGCCAGGTGGACAAAGTAAGTGTTTTGGGAGGGGGAGGGGGCAAGTAATTTTATGGTTATTGGGGGGAGGTTGTGAGAGGGGTAAAATAAATGTATTTAATTTTTTAATCAAATGTTTCTTTAAATTGAACGGTCGGGCTTGAAGCCCTTTAAAAATGGCGTCAGTGTCTGTGCGCAGGCAGCTGACGCCATTGCTGGGAACGGACGGCCCGTCCCCTCCACTTCATCGGTGGGGTGGCGCATGGGTGGTCCGCCCCGGCTATTTAAATGAGCCGCCGTGCTTTGGACCGCAGCAGCTCCGCGACGTGCGGCCCATCATTATTTTCGTCCGCTGCCGATTTCGGCGGCAGGAGTATAAGTTTCAACCCCTGATTTCTGTTCAGTGATCCCTTCTATATAAGTGCATACATCTGGCCATTAGGCAAAGATAGGATCAGTCCTGCTTGTGATGCTGCCATGATTGAATAGCCTGCTAAAACTCACTGCCTAAGCTCATATTGCACTCATACAGAAGCATAGTTGGGACTACAAACCTTTGAGGATTTGCTGTACTAATGTGTACACAAAATGCAAACTTACAGGAATTGCCTTTTTGCCATAAGAATATTGTCTCAGTGTAAAAGCTTGCAAATAATTCTCACCAAAAAAAAAATCCCAAAAGACATTCTTGCATATTTAAAAGATGAGTGCTGCTGACCTCATTGAGAAATTGTCAAACCTTTTCAGTATGTTGAGAGCTGAATTAACATCAGCAGATACCATCCTTAACATAGGATTCCCAGCAGTTTTGTTACACAGTGCAATTTAATTCAGCTCCTCAGACTATCAGGTACAACAACTCCTTTCTACCCTGTTTCCCCAAGGTAACACCAGCATTTTGTATAATCAGAGGGATAAAAAGTACTGAAATACAAATTAAATTGTTGAGGTTAGGCAGAATTCTTTGTCAACTTTTGTAAAACCTTCATTATTAACAGAGCCTGATGGAGAGATTAATCTTTAAAAATTGTGTGTGGCACCATGCATTTCTCTTGGTTTACTTTCCTATGAAGTATAAAGGAAAATTGCATTGGGACAGACTGAAATTATCATCTAAGGTGTGATTTATTTGCTCTTGGACATTTCATCATCAAAACACTTTAAATCTAATTACATTTTCTTTGTGCTGTCTTTTCTTCCTCTGCCTCCTTCTGAAGGATCCTGCTGAGATGTGGTTCCATAGATTCTGGGTGTCTTTGTATACCTTGCCCTAATGATTACCGTTTATAATTGGCAGACCATTTGAACATGTGGGAGAACACTGCAGGGTGTGATCTTGTCTTCATTCAATGACACTATTGGGCAATTTCCAGCAAGGTTCACTTTATAGTGAAGCAAAAGCCCTTCTATCTCAAGAATAATTCTAACACCCCTATTGCTATTTTGAATTGGATTGGCTAACACAGCCTGGTTCAAAAATGGAACCTGTACCTTCTGTTATGTATAGTTCAGTTACATGTATTTTTCACCGAGCCATCAGGGAGTTCAGTTTCATTTCAGTGTTGCATAACATTTTACTGAAAAGGTTACAGAATGCATAAATTCTCAAATGACAATTCATTTAAATAGGACCGAAAGTATGGGCTTAATCATACTGTCCAGGGTGTTGGGTGAAAGTATAGCCCTGTGCAAAATTGCTTTGTATTTTGATCACAAACAACATCTTTTTAACAGGGCATTCAAAATCTATGGGTATTTCTGTGCCTAAAGGGAAATATGAAATTATTGTCGATTCTGTTAATCTATGCCATGTTTTCTGCATCTTTTTAAAATGATCAATGATCTCTCTTTTGATGTCAGACGTATTTGCTAGGACTTGGTCAACAAGGTACAGTGAAACTGGGAGTGGAAGGCAGGCAAAAAAGTGAATACTCATGCAGAAAGGAATTGAGAAGAAAGCAAATTTCAGAATAGAAATGAAAGAAAAATGAAGGAAAGGTGTAAAGAGAGGGAATGAGAGCAATGTGAAGACAAAAGCAGGAAAATGGAGCATTTTGCATTTATATAGCATTTTTGACATTGTAAAACCTCCCATGGAGCTTCAAAGCAAAAAATGAATGCTAAGCAGTAAAAGGAGAGTTGGGGAAAAAGATATGATTTGAGGGCTGGAGGAAGGTAGAAAGGAGGAAGAAAAAATAAATTTAGTGTCATAGAGTTATACAGCACAGTAACAGGCCCTTCAGCCCATCGTGTCTGTGCCAGCCATCAAGCACCTAACTATTCTAGTCCCATTTTCCAGCATTTGGACATAGCCTTGTATGCTATGGCGTTTCAAGTGCTCATCTAAATACTTCTTAAATGTTGTGAGGGTTCCTGCCTCTACCACCCCTTCAGGCAGTGTATTCCACATTCCAACCACCCTCTAGGTGAAAAGATTTTTCCTCAAATCCCCTCTAAACCTCCTGCCCCTTACCTTAAATCTTTGGTTATTGACCCCTCCACTAAGGGAAAAAGTATCTTCCTATCTAACCTATCAATGCCCCTCATAATTTTGTATACCTCAATCATGTCCCCCACTCAGCCTTCTCTGCTGTAAGGAAAACAACCCTAGCCTTTTCTGTCTCTCTTCATAGCTGAAATGCTCCAGCCCAGGCAACATCCTGGTTAATCTCCTCTGCACCCTCTCCAGTGCAATCACGTCCTTCCTATAGTGTGGTGCCCAGAACTGTACACAGTACTCTAGCTGTGGCCTAACTAGCATTTTATACAGCTTCATCATAACGTCCCTGCTCTTAGATTCTATGCCTCGGCTAATAAAGGCAAGTATCCCATATGCCTTCCTAACCACCTCATCTACCTGTGCTGCTGCCTTTAGTGATCTATGGACAAGTACACCAAGGTCCATCTGACCTTCTGTACTTCCTAGGGTCCTACCATCCATTGTATATTCCCTTGCCTTGTTAGTCCTCCCAAAATGCATCACCTCACACTTCTCAGGATTAAATTCCATTTGCCACAGCTCTGCCCATCTTACCAGCCCATTTATATCTTCCTGTAATCTAAGGCTTTCCTCCTCCCTATTTACGACACCACCAATTTTCATGCCATCTGCGAACTTACTGATCATAGCTCCTATGTTCACGTCTAAGTCATTAATGTACACTACAAACAGCAAGGGTCCCAGCACTGATCCCTGTGGGACACCACTGGTCACAGGCTTCCACTCGCAAAAACAACCCTCGACCATTACCCTCTGTTTCCTGCCATTAAGCCAATTTTGGATCCAATTTGCCAAATTGCCCTGGATCCCATGGGCTCTTAGCTTCTTAACCAATCTCCCATGCCGGACCTTATCAAAAGCCTTACTGAAGTCCATGTAGACTACATCAACTGCTTTACTCTCATCTACACATCTAGTCACCTCCTCGAAAAATTCGTTCAAGTTAGTTAGACACAATGTCCCCCTGACAAAGCCGTGCTGACTATCCCTGATTATTCCCTGCCTCTCCAAGTGCAGATTAATCCTGTCCCTCAGAATTTTTTTCAATAGTTTCCCAACCACTGATGTTAGACTCACGGGCCTGTAATTACATGGTTTGTCCCTGCTACCCTTCTTGAATAATGGTACCACATTCGCTGTCCTCCAGTCCTCTGGCACCTCTCCCGTGGCCAGAGAGAATTTGAAAATTTGTGTTGGAGCCCCTGCTATCACCTCCCTTGCCTCACATAACAGCCTGGGATACATCTCATCTGGGCCTGAGGATTTATCCACTTTTAAGCCCACTAAAACATCTAATACTTCCTCCCTTTCAATGTTAATATGTTCAAGTATATCGCAATCCCCCTTTCTGATCTCTACACCTACATCGTCATTCTCCATAGTGAAAACAGATGAAAAGTAATCATTTAAAACCTCACCTATGTCATCCGGCTCCACACGCAGATTGCCACTTTGGGCCCTACTCCTTCCCTGGTTATCCTCTTGCCCTTTTTTAAAAATTCATTCATGGGATGTGGGTGTCGCTGGCCAGGCCGGCATTTATTGCCCATCTCTAATTGCCCTTGAGAAGGTGGTGGTGAGCTGCCTTCTTGAACTGCTGCAAACCTTGTGGGGTATGTACACCCACAGTGCTGTTAGGAAAGGAGTTCCAGGACTTTGACCCAGTGACAGTGAAGGAACGGTGAAATAGTTCCAAGTCAGAATGGTGTGTGACTTGGAGGGGAACTTGCAGGTGGTGGTGTTCCCATGCATTTGCTGCCCTTGTCCTTCGTCCTTCTAGTTGTTAGAGGTTGCGGGTTTGGAAGGTGCTGTCTAAGGAGCCTTGGTGCGTTGCTGCAGTGCATCTTGTAGATGGTACACACTGCTGCTACTGTGCGTCGGTGATGGAGGGAGTGAATGGCACCCCATCTACAAACAATCAAGCAGGCTGCTTTGTCCTGGATGGTGTCAAGCTTCTTGAGTGTTGTTGGAGCTGCACCCATCCAGGCAAATGGAGAGTATTCCATCACACTCCTGACATGTGCCTTGTGGACAGGCTTTGGGGAGTCGGGGTGAGTTACTCGCCGCAGCATTCCTAGCCTCTGACCTGCTCTTGAAGCCACGGTATTTATATGGCTACTCCAGTTCAGTTTCTGGTCAATGGTAGCCCCTAGAATGTTGATAGTGGTGGATTCAGCGATGGTAATGCCATTGAATGTCATGGGGAGATGGTTAGATTTTCTCTCGTTGGAGATGGTCATTGCCTGGCACTTGTGTGGCGCGAATGTTACTTGTCACTTATCAGCCCAAGCCTGGATATTGTCCAAGTCTTGCTGCATTTCTACACGGACTGCTTCAGTATCTGAGGAGTCACGAATGGTGCTGAACATTGTGCAATCATCAGTGAATATCCCCACTTCTGACCTTATGATTGAAGGAAGGTCATTGATGAAGCAGCTGAAGATGGTTGGGTCTAGGACACTCCTGCAGTGATGTCCTGGAGCTCAGATTGACCTCCAACAACCACAGCCATCTTTCTTTGTGCTCTGTATGACTCCAGCCAGTGGAGGGTTTTTCCCTGATTCCCATTGACCTCAGTTTTGCTAGGGCTCCTTGATGTCATACTCAGTCAAATGCTGCCTTGATGTCAAGAGCAGTCACTTTCACCTCACCTCTTGAGTTCAGCTGTTGGTTGTTCATGTTTGAACCAAGGCTGTAATGAGGTCAGGAGCTGAGTGGCCCTGGCGGAACCCAAACTGAGCGTCACTGAGCAGGTGATTGCTAAGCAAGTGCCTGATGGCATTGTTGATGACACCTTCCATCACATTACTGATGATTGAGAGTAGGCTGATGGGGCGGTAGTTGGCCGGGTTGGACTTGTCCTGCTTTTTGTGTACTGGACAGACCTGGGCAATTTTCCACATTGCAGGGCAGATGCCAGTGTTGTAGCTGTACTGGAACAGCTTGGCTAGAGGCGCGGCAAGTTCTGGAGCACAGGTCTTCAGTACTATTGCCGGAATATTGTCAGGGCCCATAGCCTTTGCAATATCCAGTGCCTTCAGTCGTTTTTTGATATTACGTGGAGTGAATCGAATTGACTGAAGTCTGGCATCTGTGATGCTGGGGACTTCAGGAGGAGGCCGAGATGGATCATCAACTCGGCACTTCTGGCTGAAGATTGTTGCAAATGCTTCAGCCTTATCTTTCTCATTGATGTGCTGGGCTCCCCCATCATTGAGGATGGGGATATTTGTGCAGCCATCTCCTCCAATGAGTTGTTTAATTGTCCACCACCATTCACAGCTGGATGTGGCAGGACTGCAGAGCTTAGATCTGATCCGTTGGTTATGGGATCACTTAGCTCTGTCTATCACATGCTGCTTACGCAGTTTGGCACGGAGATAGTCCTGTGTTTTAGCTTCACCAGGTTGACACTTTATTTTGAGGTATGCCTGATGCTGCTCCTGGCAAGCCTTCCTACACTCTTCATTGAACCAGGGTTGGTCTCCTGGCTTGATGGTAATGGTAGAGTGGGGGATATGCTGGGCCATGAGGTTACAGATTGTGGTTGAGTACAATTCAGCTGCTGCTGATGGCCCACAGCGCCTCATGGATGCTCAGTTTTGCATTGCTAGATCTGTTCGAAATCTTTAGCACAGTGGTAGTGCCACACAACACGATGGAGGGTATCCTCAATGTGAAGGCGGGACCTCATCTCCACAAGGACTGTGAGGTGGTCACTCCTACCAATACCGTCATGGACAGATGCATCTGCGGCAGGCAGGTTGGTGAGGACAAGGTCATGTATGTTTTCCCCTCTTGTTCCCTAATCACCTGACGCATACCCAGTCTAGCAGATATGTCCTTTTGGACTCGGCCAGCATGGTCAGTAGTGGTGCTACCGAGCCACTCTTGGTGATGGACATTGAAGTCCCCCACCCAGAGTACATTCTGTGCCCTTGCCACCCTCAGTGCTTCCTCCAATGTGGTGGAGTACTGACTCATCAGCTGAGGGAGGGCGGTAGGTGGTAATCAGCAGGAGGTTTCCTTAAATATACTTATAAAACGCCTTAGGATTTTCCTTTATCTTGCCTGCCAATGTTTTTTCATGTCCCCTCTTCGCTCCCCTAATTACTACACTTTCTATACTCCTCTATTGCCTCTGCTGTTTTCAACGCTGCAATCTGCCATAAGCCTCCTTTTTTTTTCCTGATCCAGTACTCTATATCCCTTGACATCCAGGGGGTTCCCTGGACTTGATGGTCCTACCCTTCACCTTAACGGGTACATGTTGGCTCTGAACCCTCACTATTTCCTCTTTGAATGACTCCCACTGGCCTGATGTAGACTTTCCTACAAGTAGCTGCTCCCAGTCCACTTTGGCCAGATCCTGTTTTATCATATTGAAATCGGCCTTCCCCCAATTCAGTACCTTTATTTCTGGTCCATCTTTGTCCTTTTCCAAAACTACCTTAAATCTTAGAGTTATGGTCACTATCCCCGAAATGCTCCCCCACTGCTGCTTCTACCACTTGTCCAGCTTTATTCCCAAGGATTAGGTCCAGTACTGCTCCTTCTCTTGTAGGACTTTCTACGTACTGGCTCAAAAAGCTCTCCTGTATGCATTTTAAGAATTCCTCCCCAAGCCTGTTGCACTAAGACTATCCCAGTTGATATTCAGTAAGTTGAAATCCCCTACTATTATTACCCTATTATTTTTACACCTTTCTGAGATTTGCCTACATATCTGTTCCTCTATCTCTCCCTGACTGTTTGGAGGTCTGTAGTACATGCCCAGCTAAGTGATTGCCCCCCTTTTGTTCTTAAGTTCTACCCATATGGCCTCATTTGAGGAACCTTCTAAGATATCATCCCTCCTTAGTGCAGTAATTGACTCCTTGATCAACAGTGCAATACCACCTCCTCTTTTATTCCCTCTCCTATCACGCCTGAAGATTCTATACCCTGGAATATTGAGTTGCCAGTCCTGCCCCTCCCTCAGCCATGTCTCTGTGATAGCAATAATATCATCATCCCACTTATGTAGCACATTATCATATGCTCAGCACATCCCAAAGTGCATCACAGCCACTGTTGGTCTCGCAGCTGGCCCAAATATGAGCTCTGGAGACTGGCGAGTTGCCTCTGGAGTCCCAACAAATGCTCACAGAAATAAATAAAATGAGGCCCAAGGCCCAATTTTGGATGAGCTTCAAGATTCCGGCTTCTGACATCTGCTTGAAGCGCATCCCACATTTTGCCCTTGGGCCTAAATCAATTTCTAGGCCAGTACCTCGGACAATGCAGCACTCCATCAGCCCCGCATTGGAGTGTCAGCTTTGGATGATGTGTCTAAGTCCATAGTCGGGCTTGAACCTACAGCCTTTTCACTCAGAAGCAAAAGTGCTACCAACTGAGCCAAGATAGCATAGGAAGGAGACTTAATATAGACATTTCAGAGAATAGGGCCACGATGGTGAAAGGCTCTAAAATTGATGGTGGATGGGTGGGGGTGGGGGTAGAATACAAAGGTTAGAGGAATGCAAGGCATGGAAATATGACAAAGATAAGGGGCAAAGCTGTGGAGCGATTGGTAAATGAGGCCAAGAATTTTTGAATTCACTAGGGGGAAGGGTGAATAGAGAGCAGTGGAGCCAAGAAGGATCGTTCTGGTTGATCCATGATTTTATTGGACAAGAGGTGTGCCAGCACAGTGGTTGTGATGAAATCGATGACTGTATTGGTGGAGCGATGACACTGGCATACATGTGAAGGTTGACCACGGATGAAACTATACAATCAACTATGTGAAAATGGGAGGTATTGCTGGTTGTATTACAACAATAGGAGTGAACCAGAGCAAAGGCAGAACCATAGAGAGAAAAACATAGAGTGGGTTAAATGCAAAGCAGGCAAAGTGGTTCAGAATATCTTGTGTTTCAATGTTTCTCTACTTGGTTCATTGTCACTCAAATACTTACTGGGAAATGTGCAGAGAAAGTGTTCTTGAGAGGAAAAGTCTAATTTTGACCCTGGATTAAGGTGGTACAAAGGGTTAGAACAGGGGTCTCCAGCCTTTTCTTTAGTGAGAGCTACTTCTGATACACAAAAAAATCACGAGCTACTTAAACATATATTGAAAAAATATGGATAGATAAATGCTAACTAAATATGTAGCTATTATAATTACATTATAGTATATTTAATATGAAGGAAAAATGATCTTAATAGTTTGATATTTCAATGTGATACTTGACACTGCATGCAAGCCTGGTCAAGAGATCACTGCCCTTGCCGGTGTCCAGAAGCCCAGCAGCGGCTTCATTGAGTGGTTGGTGTCCGTTTAGCAACGCCATCTTCCCTGGAATCTACCTCCCTTGACAGCCTCACATTGGAAATTGTTGGACCTGACGGGGCTGAAAAGTACTTGGGGTTAAACCCAGCAGCTTTTCTTCCAGCTCAAACTGGTGCAACAAAAAAATCTACACAAGAGGCCAGGGACTGGATTGTGCATCCAACACCCACCCCAACACAAACTGGCTGTGTTTCTTGACTCAGTTCTATGAGCAACGCCTCCAATAAAACAAAAATGAAATACTGTGGATGATGGAAATATGAAATAAAAGGAGAAAATGTGGGAATACTCAGCAGGTCAGGCAGCATCTGAGAAATAGAGTTAATGTTTCAGTTCTGTGACCTTTCATCAGAGCATTTACCAATTGTGGTGACCCACTGCCACGCTGATTAACTCAACACAAACCAAGGACCAAAGTAGAAGCTTCATGGTATGTAGCACATAAGACCGTACCACATGGAGCATTTGTCAGTCAAGCTGTCACAGACTTTCCATTTGGTGCAGTTCAATGTAAATGGATAACATGAAGCTCTTTCAATAGTTCAAAAAATTATGTTTACATATTGGATCTATTTTTTGCCAAAACGTTTGAATTTAAATTAAACCTTTTTTGTATAAGATTGGAAGAAAGTAAGAAATTTGATAGGATATGTACCTATAATATGTGGGTATCCTCCCATTAAAAGGGAATGTTCTGACATAGCAATGTTTTCCCTCTAGTAGTCCACGAAAGATGCACCACATCTTGCTCCAAGTAATTTGTTTAGGTGCCAAACTTTAGCTTCAAGAGGCTAATGCTCATATCTGAGGTTTATAGTAGCTTGATTGAACCTACCACTACTGAGTTAATAGAAGTTATAAAGGGAATGATAGAACAGACTGAGATTTAACTAGTCACTTTCATATCACATATACTGTCAATACTAAAATCAATGAGCTGTCATTTCATTGATTTATGTATAACCTGCTGTGCAACATTTTTTCTGCAGTTCTGACATGACTGTTGGTATCTGTTCATGTTAATGTTAATGTGGCTTCTGTGGGAACGATAGTTTTGTTTTGTGGCTGCGTCATAGTGAAGCTGATGGAGAGACTGGAGAAAGTGCTATTCAAGGCCAGATTGTGAGAGGATGTTGGTCTGTTCAGGCCAGCAGGATACATGGTCCAAAACTGAGTGGATGAGAGAGATTGCTGTAGAGTAGGTAAAAATCTATGCTTGGATTGTCAGTAATAACTTTCACATTGCAGCATTAAAACAAATGCCAGTCTCATTTGGGAATCTAGCATTAAATTCATGACCCATCAAATTTACATGTGCAATTGAATTCATCATGGCAATTGACTGTAATTATACAATTTTAGTGTTAAGGCTTTGTCATTGTTTTGTGTAAAATTACTTTGAATGAGGTTGTGAAAGATTAGTTTGAGGTGAGGTTGTTGAAATAGAGGTGAGATGCTTCCTCGCATGAATGGAGAGGGGAAAAGGTCATGCAGTGTTTTCTTTTCGTCCCTCCCTTTTTTTTCTCTCTCTCTCTCTCACACAGGTACATGCTCACTCTATCTCTTTTCGCTCTCTCTCTCTCTCTCTCTGTCTCTCTCTTTCTCACACACACAGGCATTCTCTCTCTCTCGCACACAGACCCACATGTTCTAAAGGAATCAAGGAATATGGGGATAGGGCAGGAAAATGGAGTTGAGTTAGAAGATCAGCTGTATGTCCCACTCCTGCCCCTATTTCTTATGTTTGTTTTTCTCACTCACCACACTCCCTCCCTCCAGATTCTGCAGGGAAGGGACAGCAGGTTTGCCGATCACCAGCTTGGTTGGTGCAAGGTGTGGGGAGACAACCTAAAGAGAGGGCACCCGAATTCTCAACTGGAACCCAGTTTTGTCCAGTTGAGGAATTTGGAGTGTTTCAGGCCATTGATTCAGTATATTGTACCTCCCAGCACTACAGCAGAAAGTGGATAAGAAGCTTACGTTTAATGGCGATGTAAAGAAATAAGTTGTCAGTTTGACCAGCAATTTTGCTTCTGTATTGAGCAGAGATCAAGAGATCACGGAGCTTTAGAGCATAGAAGAAGGCTGCAAAGCCCATTTCTGGCTCTGTGTAGCTGGAGATCATCCTTAAATTATAATTTGGGTTTTGAGGCAGTTTTTTTTTTTACTGCTTGTGAAAGCTTATTACATACAGATTCAATGAATCCAGCAAAAAGCTTATAAATACACAGAATTCCATGGACTTTTAACAGACTCTGTTCCCTTGAAATTCTTAATATTTGTGAAAGGCAATGGCTGAGCATGTAATATACATTTCTTTATTTTGTAAGAATGGACAGGTCAAGGAAGATTCCAGTAAGAGCCTATGAAGATCTGGTGTACTTTTAATTTTAATTGCCCTGTGTGACAATGAAACAGCATTACCCCGTTACTCTTCTTGAGTTGATACCCAATTGGTATTCTCTGCTCCCCTGTAGCTTTACCTGTAATATGGACCTCTTAAAATCACCTTCACTTATACTGGTCTTGTAATCAAAGGGTTAGGAAGGACCGGGATTGTTAAAGAGAAGTTACGATGCTCTTCATCCACAAAAAGTCCCATGTGTTCAGCATCTCAAATAGCATTGCCTAATCAAACACCTCACTGTCTGATTTCATGTGCCAATCCCTGTTTGTAGGAAGAGATGTGAAGGTGAGTGTCTGGCACTTCAAAACCAGATAGCTCTGGGCAGGTGGCGCTCATCAGCCTTGGTTGGCAGTCTACCTAGAAGAAAAACTATGACTTTAAGCCCCCAGCTATGAGCCAAATAGTAAAGTCATCGGTTGACAGTATGGAAGAATACAAACCGTGTCAACAGACTGGATGGCTATGTTAAAAGGGCAGGTGAGGGTCCCCAGTTTGCTTAGCTGCTCGTCTAGGAGAAGGCTAATTCCAAAATTAAAACCTGCATCGTTTCAGCTGCTGTGCTTGTGGCACACATTGCACCAGTGCAGCAGTAGCTGCCTCGGACAAGGGAGTGGGAGCGGCTCTGCACAAACCTTACCCCCTTAAATGTAATCAATGTGCAAGTAGTTCAGCAATCACCAACCAACATATCAGGTTACCAACACAAAAGCAAAATACTGCAGATGCTGGAAATCTGAAATAAAAACTGAAGTTGCTGGAAATACTCCGCAGGTCAGGCAGCATCTGTAAAGAGAGAAACAGAGTTAACGTTTCAGGTCTGTGTGACCTTTCACCTGCCAAGTATTTCCAGCATTTTCTGTTTTTGTTTCAGACTACCAAGTGACAATGGGGACAAGCAGAGGATGCTGCTGGCAGTCTTCAGTCATAACCCTGTACACAGATGACCTCAGGGTGATTGTCACTCTCCACAGATCGGGGCAGATATGGAGCTCATATCCTCCTAAGGCGACAGAAAAGACCTTTTGAGGTACAGCTCTGCTCTCCCCAATCTGGGTAAGGGGAAAAGTAGGAACCCTAAACACAGCCAGCCCTCCCTGTACCTGCCAGGTCACTGCTCCTAGCTGGTCACCAATCACTGTGGTCGAAACTTAAAGAAAACTCAAATTCAAAGGACAACTAGCTATTGGATGACATTCAGCTCATGGAATGTCAGAATGCTTTTAGACAATAATACAAGACCAGAGCGTAGAACAGCCCTCATAGCTAGAAAGCGGGGGAGGTACAATATTGATGTAGCTGCTGTAAGTGAAACAAGGTCTGTCTGTCCATCTGTCATGGGGAAGATGTTCGAATTGATCATTAAGGAGGTTGTAGGTGGGCAGTTAGAAAAACTCAAGGTAATCGGGAGTAGTCAGCATGGTTTTATGAAAGGGAAATCATGTTTAACCAATTTGTTGAAGTCCTTTTGAAGGAGTGACATGCGCTGTGGATAAAGGGGAGCCTGTTGACATACTGTATTAGGATTTCCAGAAGGCATTTGACATGCTACCACATAAAGATTATTGCGCAAAGTAGGAGCTCAAGGTGTAGAGGTAACATATTAGCATGGATAGATGGCTGGCTGGCAGAAAACAGAGTATGCATAAATGGGTCCTTTTCTGATTGGCAGGATGTGGAGAGTGGAGTCCCGCAGGGGTCTGTGCTGGGACCTCAACTTTTTACAGTTCATATTAATGACTTAGATGAGGGGAACGATGGCTTGGTAGCTAAATTTGCAGATGACACAAAGATAGGTAGGAAAGTAAATTGTGAAGAGGACATATGGAGGTTGCAGATCGATATAGATAGGTTGAGTGAATGGGCAAAAATCTGGCAGATGAAGTATCATGTGGGAAAATGTGAAGTTGTTCAGGTTGGCAGGAAGAATAAAAGATCAGAATATTACTTAAATGGAGAACAGCTGCAGAATTTTGAGGTGCAGAGGGTGTTCTAGTGCATGAGTCACAAAAAAGTTAGTATGCAGGTACAGCAAGTAATAAAGAAGGCTAATGGAATGCTATCCTTTATTGCAAGAGGAATTGAAAATAAAAGTAAGGATGTTATGCTTCAGTTATACAGGGCGTTGGTGAGACCACATCTCAAATACTGTGTGCAGTTTTGGTCTCCTTATTTAAGGAAGGATATAAATGCATTGGAGGCGGTTCAGAGGAGGTTTACTAGATTGATACCTGGAATGAGTGGGTTGACTTATGAGGAAAGGTTGGACAGACTGGGCTTGTTTTCACTCGAGATTAGAAGAGTGAGGGGAAACTTGATTGAAGTTTATAAGATCCTGAACATTCTTGACAAGGTGGATGTGGAAAGGATGTTTCCTCTTGTGGGTGAGTCCAGAACTAGGGGGCACTGTTTTAAAATTAGGGGTCGCCCTTTTAGGACAGAGATGATTTTTTCTCTGAGAGTTCTGCGACTTTGGAACTCTCTGCCTCAAAAGATAGCAGAGGCAGGGTCAATGAATATTTTTAAGGCAGAGGTAGATAGATTCTTGTTAGGCAAGGGGATCAAGGGTTATCGGGGGTAGATGGGGGTGTGGAATTCAAAACACAAACAGATCAGCCATGATCTTATTGAATGGCAGAGCAGGCTCGAGGGACTGAATGGCCTACTTCTGCTCCTAATTCATATGTTTGTATGTAAGGTTTGCAGAGGAGTCTCATCTTGAGGAAGTAGGTGCAAGCTACATGTTCTACTGGATTTTCAAGTCCAAGGACCAGCCTCGACAGTCAGGTGTGAGCTTTGTCATTCAATTTAAATTGACATGTAAGCTCAACTCACTTCCCAAGCTTATTAATTACTAACTCATGGTACTTCAAATAAATGTTGCTAGAAACCAGTAAGCAACACTCATCTGTGCCTATGTACTAACAATGGCACACACAGACAAGGTCAAAGAAGTGTTCTATGACAACATCAGCAGGGTCATCAGAGCCAGGACAAGCTCATCATCCTTGGTGATTTCAATGCCTGTGTTGGTACAGACTGAAACACATGGAGGGTAGTACTGGGACAGCACTGCATTGATAGAGTAAACTCCAACAGCCAAATTCTCTCTCAGTGCAGCGAGCTTTACCTTGCTATCACAAACACAATCTTCCAACAAGTTTATAAATTAAAAACAACATGGATGCACCCCAGATCTAAACATTGGCACATGTTGGACTGCATTATTGTACGACAGAGAGACCTCAAGGGCGTGCACGCTACCTGTTGCCTTAAAGGTGCTGGATGATGGTCAGACCATCATCTTGTCAGGAGTATTATATCCTTGAAGATAACACCTAAAGTGCTATAACACATAGTCAGACTACAAAGAAATCTTGACGTAACTGTCCTAAAATACTCAGCCAAATGACAGAACCTGGAACAAAATTTAGCCATAGAGCTTGCTGGTATTACAGAAGGTAACATAGCCATTGAAGATTCTTGGAAGAAGTTAAGGAATGTCACTTATAGCATGGCATCTGAGATCCTTGGTTCAACAAGAATGACCAAGATATATCCAAGCTCCGGCACAATGCTCGCAGATCCTACATATCTGACAAAAAAAAATCACCAGCAAGAAAAGTCAGATACCATCAAGTAAAACACACGCTGCAGGCCAAAGTGAGAGAGATGAAGACCCGATAGTGGGAGAACAAGGCTGCAGAGCTTCAGGAAGCTGCTGATAAGCACAACGTGAAGGCTCTCCATGAAGGTCTTCAATCTGTCTATGGCCCAAAACCAACGGTATGATACCCGGCCTCTCAGTAGGCGGCAGTCAGCTCCTAACGAACAGGCATGAGATTCTCTCTCATTGGGCAGAATGTTTTCACAGTCTCCTGAACCAAGAACCCATAGTGTGCGATGACGCCACTGAATCACTTCCACAGCATCACGTCCTCGATGAGCTTGCCCTTGATCCATCTCAAGCCAAAGTCACCAAGGCTATAAAGCAAATGTCTGAGGATACGTCTCTGGGAGCCGATGGCATTCCACCTGAAGTATTCAAGTATGGAGGCGCTCACGTGGTTAGGAAACTCACTGGCTTCTTCTGCTAATCTGCCATTAGAGCATTGTGCCCCAAGATTACAAGGATGCTTCCATAACTCACCTGTACAAACGGAAGGGATGTAGGTCCATCTGTGACAATTATCATGATATTTCACTTCTCTCCACAGTGGGTAAAATTCTTGCAACGGTTATTCTCAACAGGATTGTCACTCATCTTATCTGACTCGGTGTACCTAGAATCACAGTGTGGCTTTCATGCTGGATGAGGAACAGTCGATATGATCTTTGCGGCGTGTCAAATTCAAGAAAAATCCTGTGATCAGAACAAGGACCTGACCAAGGCCTTCAACTGTGAAGGCTTGTGGAAGGTGTTGCGCAAATATAATTGCCCGGAAAAGATGTTCAGGGTCATCTGCTCATTTCATGATGGGATGATGGCCAGCGTGATGGATGTGGAATCTGTTTGGGTGGAGCTAAGAAACAGCAAGGGGCAGCAAGCATTGGTAGGAGTTGTTTATCGGCCACTAAACAGTAGTGGTAGTGTGGGGCATGGCATTAATCAAGAGATTAGAGAAGCATGTAGCATGGGTAATACAGTAGTCATGGGTGACTTCAATCTGTAGATCGACTGGGTAAACCTAATAAGCATTAAATAAAAGCAAAATACTGCAGATGCTGGAAATCTGAAATAAAAACAAGAAATGCTGGAAATACTCAGCAGGTCTGGCAGCATCTGTGGAAAGAGAAGCAGAGTTAACATTTCAGGTCATGACCCTTCATTAGAACTGGCAAAGGTTAGAAATTTAATAGGTTTTAAGCAAATAAAGCAGGGGTGGGGCAAGAGTTAAGAAAAGGCAAACGGTATGTTGAATGGTGTGTTGAAAGACAAAGCGTTAGTGCAGAGAGGGTATTAATGGACAGAAAATGAACAACCCTGGCCCAAAGCACAAACATGTTTAAAAAAAAACAAAGGGCAGGCACATGGTAAGAAAAATGAATGATGAAACAAACTAAAATAGAATATAAAGAAAAAAGAACTGAAAATTGGGGGCCCGCCATGCTCTGAAATGATTGAACTCAATGTTCAGTCCGGCAGGTTGTAGCGTGCCTAATTGGTAAATGAGATGCTGTTCCTCAAGCTTGTGTTGATGTTCACTGGAACACTGCAGCAATCCCAGGACAGATATGTGGGCATGAGAGCGGGGTGGGGGGGGGGGGGGTGGTGGTTGTTGAAATGGCCAGCTGCCAGAAGCTTGGGGTCATGCTTTCTGACTGAGCGGAGGTGTTCTGCAAAGCGGTCAACAAATCTGCGTTTGGTCTCCCCAGTGTAGAGGAGACCACATTGTGAGCAGCGAATATAGTATACTAAACTGAAAGAATTACAAGTAAATCGCTGCTTCACCTGAAAAGAGTGTTTGGGCCTTGGTTGGTGAGGAGACGGGAGGTAAATGGGCAGGTATTACACCTCCTGCGATTGCATGGGAAGGGGATGAGGTGTTAGGGGTAATGGAGGAGTGGACCAGGG
Source organism: Heterodontus francisci (assembly GCF_036365525.1). Lineage (NCBI taxonomy): Eukaryota > Metazoa > Chordata > Chondrichthyes > Heterodontiformes > Heterodontidae > Heterodontus > Heterodontus francisci. The sequence continues at coordinate 257,740,823 of NC_090371.1, read as the reverse complement.
TGTCGCGGAGGGAATGATCCCTTCGGAATGCTGACGGGAGGGGAGGGGAAGATGCATTTGGTAGTGGCATCATGGTGGAGGAAATGGCGGAGGATGATCCTTTGGTGGTGGAGGCTGTTGCGTGGAAAGTGAGGACAAGGGGAACCCTGTCGTGGTTCTGGGAGGGAGGGGAAGTGGGGAGGGTAGAGGTGCGGGAAATGGACCGGACACGGTTGAGGGCCCTGTCAACCACAGTGGGGGGAATCCTTGGTTGAGGAAAAAGGAAGACATATCAGAAGTGCTGTCATGGAAGGTTACATCATCAGAGCAGATGCGTTGGAGACGGAGAAACTGGGAGGATGGAATGGAGTCCTTGCAGGAGGCAGAAGAACTAATGCTGTGGAGGATGAGTTTCTGGAGTGTGTTTGGGATGGTTTTCCAGATCAATATGTTGAAGAACCGAATAGAGAACAAGCTATTTTAGATCTAATATAATGAGAAAGGGCTAATTAATAATCTTGTTGTAAAAGAACCTTTAGGGATGAGTGATCATAATATGATAGAATTTTACATTATGTTTGAAAGTGAGGTAGTTTGCAAGTTCTCCCTGTGACTGCTTGGGTTTCCTCCCACATGCCAAAGACTTGCAGGTTGATAGGTAAATTGGCCATTGTAAAAAATAAAATTTCTCCGAGTGGTAGGAGAATTGAGGGAAGGTGGGATGTGAGAGAGGAAAAATGGGATTAATGTAGGATTAGTATAAATAAGTGGTTGATGGTCGACGTGGACTCGGTGGGCCGAAGGGCCTGTTTCGGTGCTGTATTTCTCTATGACTCTAATCTGAAGCTAGGGTGTTAAATTTGAACAAAGGAAATTATGAAGGTATGAGGGGCAAGTTGGCTGAGATGGATTGGGAAAATAAATTAAAAGGTATGACAGTACATAGGCAATGGATAGTCTTTAAAGAAATATGTTGTCGTTTACAGCAACTATGGCCGCAATTTTACAGTGGGCGGACGGGAGCCAGATCCATCCCATATTTTACGGATCCCCAGGCTTTAATTGTCCCGAGGCGGGATTTCCACCTACTTGAGGGAGGAGGTCCTGCCTCAGTGAGCTGCTGGCCAATCAGCGGGCTGGCAGCTCTTAGTCTCAGCAGTGCCACCGGGAGCGGTGGCCACTGCTGGGACTGCAGCCCAGCCGATGCAATGGACCCGAGAGAGTGGGTAAGTTTGAGTTGCCTCACCAGGGGGATCGGTTGTGCCCTGGTGAGGCTAGGGTGGGCGTTTGGGGGAGGGGGGTGTCTTGGATCCCGGGGGTGTGTTGGGAGGCGGGGGTGCCCTCAATCGGGCACCCTGTGCCCAACTGCCATGTCCCCCCCCCGGGGCGTGGAAAGGCCGGCTATCACTGGGCGGCCTTTCACATCCCCGGCCCACCCGCTTGCCACGGGTAAAATACCTGTGGAGGCGGGCAGGGCCCTTAAGTGGCCGTTAAGTGGCCACTTAAGGGTCTTGATTGGCCGCGGGCGGGCAGTTTTCCACCCCCCGCCCCCCCCCCACCGGACCTCCTTAAACTTGTTCGGGGGCGGGTAGGTCTCCCGAAGCCTGCCACTCAATTTTATGTCGCCCCCACGCCACCATCCGACCCGCTGGGCGCGGCGTAAAATTCCGGCCTATACGTTCCTTCAAGGCACAAAAACCCCAAAAGTAAAGGTAGTCAACCGTGGATAACAAAGGAAGTTAAGGATTATATAAGACTAAAAGAAAAGGCCTATAAAGTTGCCAGAAATAGTAGTAAATCTAAGGATCGGGAGGATTTTAGAAGACGGCAAAGGAGGACGAAGAAACTGATAAAGAAAGGGAGAATAGAATATGAATGGAAGCTAGCAAAAGTATAAAAACAGACTGTAAAAGCTTCTGTAGGTACATAAAAAGGAAACGTTTGGCTAAGAAAAATGTGGATCCATTACAGGCAGAGTCAGGAGAATTTATAATGGGGAATAGAGAAATGGCAGAGAAGCTAAATGATTACTTTGTGTCTGTCTTCATTGAGGAAGATGCAAGAAATCTCCCAGAATCAGAGATCCAAGGGTTTAGGGGGATTGAGGAATTGAAGGAAATTAATATTAATAAGGTTGTTTTGGAGAAATTAATGGGGCTGAAGGTTGATTAGTCCCAGGACCTGATATTCTGCATCCTAGAGTATTGAAAGAGGTAGCTATGGAGATAGTGGTTGCATTGGTGATCATCTTCCAAAATTCTGGAGCAGTTCCTGCAGATTGGAATGTCGCAAATGTCACCCCACAATTTAAAGAGGGAGGGAGAGAGAAAACAGGGAACTACAGACCTGTTAGCCTTACATCAGTCGTTGGGAAAATGTTAGAATCTGTTCCAAAGGATGTGATGAGTGGACACTTGGATAATAATAATCTCCTTGGGCATAGTCGACATGGATTTATGAATGGGAAATCATGTTTGACAAACCTGTTGGAGTTTTTTTGAGGATGTTACTAATAGAATTGATAAAGGGGAGTTGGTGGACGTGGTATACTTGGATTTTCAAGAGGCCTTTGATAAAGTCCCCCACAGGAGGTTGGTTAGCAAAATTAAAGCACATGGGATAGGAGGTAATATACTGGCATAGATGAAGGATTGGTTAACAGGCAGAAGGCAGAGAGTAGGAATAAACGCGTCATTCTTGCGTTGGCAGGCTGTGACTAGTTGGGTACTGCAGGGATCAGTGCTTGGGCCCCAGCTGTTCACAATATATATCAGTGATATGGATGTGGGGACCAAATGTAGTATTTCCAAGTTCGCAGATGACACAAAACTAGGTGGGAATATGTGCTGTGAGGAAGATGCAAAGCGGCTTCAAGGAGAATTGGAAAGACTTAGTGAGTGGGCAAGAATGTGGCAGATGGAATATAATGTGAGGTTATCCACCTTGATAGGAGGAACAGATGTGCAGAGTAGTTCTTAAATGGTAAGAGATTAAAAAGTGTATATGTACAAAGGGACCTGGGTTTCCTTGCCAATAAGTCACTGAAAGCTAACATGCAGGTGCAGCAAGCAATTAAGAAGGCTCATGATATGTTAGCCTTTATTGCAAGAGGATTTGAGTACAGGAATAGTGAAGTTCAATTGTATAGAACATTGGTTAGACTGCACCTGGAGTATTGTGTGCAATTTTAGTTCCCTTACCTTTGGAAGGATATTATTGCCATAGAGGGAGTGCAACGAAGGTTCAGCAGACTTGTTCCCGGGATGGTGGGACTGTCCTATGAAGAGAGATTGGGGAAACTGGGCCTGTATTCTCTCAAGTTTCAAAGAATGAGAGGTGATGTCATTGAAACCTACAAAATAATTAAAGGGATAGTCGGGTAGATGCAGGTAAGATGTTTCCTCTGGTTGGGGAGTCTAGAACCAGGGGACACAATTTCAAAATAAGGGGAAGCCACTTAGGACAGAGATGAAGAGAAATTTCTTTACTCAGAGGGTTGTGAATCTTTGGAATTCTCTACCCCAGAGGGCTGTGGAAGCTCAGTCATTGAGTATGTTTAAAGCAGAGATTGACAGATTTCTAAATACAAATGACATAAAGGGATATGAGGATAGTGTGGGAAAAAGACATTGAAGTGGATGATTAGCCATGATCATATTGAATGGTGTAGCAGGCTTGATGGATTGAATGGCCTACTCCTATGTTCCTGTGTTTCTATGTGATGCAGAATGGTGCCTTATCAGATGCCTTTCTTGTCACCAGTGGCACCAAACAAGGCTGCGTAATGGTCCAGTTCTGTTTGCTATTTAATTTGCGGCCATACTCTTGTATGCACTCAAAGATCTTCGCATAAGAGTACACATTCAGTTCAGGACAGGTGGCAACCTCTTCAATTTGTGAAGGCTCAAGACTCGCACAAAGATCGAAGAACAGCTATTGAGTGAACTCTTGTTTGCTGACGACTGTGCTCTCATAGCACACAGTCCAGAGGACATCCAGCTGCTTGTTGACTGCTTTGTCCAAGCCTCAGAACACTTCAGCCTTACAATAAGTCTGAAAAAGACAGAGATCTTGTACCAACCTGCCCCTGGCCACAAACCCCTAGACCCCATATTTACAGTTCAGAAGTTTTGCTATCTTGGGAGTATCCTCTCCAGCAACACCACATTGGATGATGAAATCGTTCATTGCCTGGAAAAAGCAAGCTCAGCATTCGGTAGGCTCACCCACGGGCATTGGAGAGAGCTTGGAGTCTGTCTCAAAACAAAGATCAAAGTCTACCAGGCAGTGGTTCACACATCACTTCTCTATGGCTGTGAGGCATGGTTACCCTACTGGTGTCACATAAGCAGTAAAGTTGGAATGGATCTAGTTGCTTTAAGATCTATCTGCAACATCAGGTAGCAGGAACAAATCCCTAACATTGAAGTTCTTGCATGGTGCTGCACATCTAGTAATGAGAGCATGCTCATGAGAGCTCAGCTTCGTTGGGTCAGCATGTGGTACGTATGGAGGATTCCTGCATGCCAAAGACGTATTCTACAGACAGCTGAGCACGGGAACCCACACCATAGGACTCCCAAACTTAGATACAAAGACATTCTGAAAGCCAATCTCGGAGCTAGTAATATGGTCCCCATTACATGGGAAAAAACAACCATGGACAGATCCAAATGGAGATGTCTCTGTCATGAAACAATCTCAACATTTGAAGAGAACAGAGTCAAGTCCCTACAGGACAAGTGAGCACACCGCAAATTCAGAGTCTTCACCCACCCCTCCAACAGTTTCTTCATGTGTGATATTTGCAAACGGATCTGCAAATCAAGATTTGGTTTAGCAACGCATATGAGACACCAACCCAGATTGTGAACAACCAGTCTCCTTATTGAACGCTCATCCGTCAAAGCGACTCGAGAATCTATCAATTGGTACAAGCCTGACCTTTGCTCCTGGAGCCTTGAAATGTGATGCTTTTCCAACATAACAAGGTCAGGGAAGATCAGGTTGATTGGTTATTTTCAGCTTGATGAGTTTAGACTAGAGGGAGACAAAGTCAATCAACCATGAGCAGCTTATCTCAACAGTCTAATTTCAGGACAGGACATTGTCTAGAGCCACAGTGATTCATATAAGGCTGGTGAACCATGAACAGCTTATCTCAGAAAGCAATCTTACTAAATTATTTTAAAGACATTACCTGGGACTACAGCATTTTAGTTTTAACTGTTTCATCGGAAAGTAGTGTAACTATAATATGCATAGCATACCTTCATGGACTCTTGCTTGAATCTTCCTTTACCTGTTCATTCTTACACTTTTCTTCTTTCCTTGTAAAAGTGCTGACTCTCGTTGGGGTACTGTTCCGTGTGTCACCAGCACCTCACTTAAGTAGCCATTCTTTACATGGGAACCTAAAAGTTGATTGTTACTGTTTGGAATTCTCTTCCCCAGTGAGCAGTGGAGGCTGAGTCATTGAATATATTCAAGGCTGAGTTAGACTGATTTTTAATTGACAAGGGAGTCGAGGGTTATGGGGGGCAAGCAGGAAAGTGGAGTTAAGGCCACAATCAGATCAGCCATTATCTTATTGAATGGTGGAGCAGGCTTGAGGGGCTGAATGACTTACTCCTGCTACTATTTCTCATGTTCTTATGTTCACAGACTGTTTGCCTGAGGAAGGCATCGCAGTTTAGCCCAACCCAGTGCTCACCTTTTATTTTATTTCTTAAATTTTATTTTATTTAGACATACAGCACTGAAACAGGCCCTTCGGCCCACCGAGTCTGTGCCAACCAACAACCACCCATTTATACTAATCCTACATTAATCCCATATTCCCTATTACATCCTCACCATTCTCCTACCACCTACCTACACTATGGGCAATTTACAATGGCCAATTTACCTATCAACCTGCAAGTCTTTGGCTGTGGGAGGAAACCGGAACACCCGGCGGAAACCCACGCGGTCACAGGGAGAACTTGCAAACTCCGCACAGGCAGTACCCAGAACCGAACCCGGGTCGCTGGAGCTGTGCGGCTGCGGTGCTAACCACTGCGCTGCCTTGTGTCCATAAACAGTCACTTTCCAGCTGGGGGTAATTGGATTGTGATCAAGTGCTGGAACCTGAGTGGCCTTTCTCCATCCCTGGCATGGAGACATTGAGGCTGGCTGCTGCATCCCTATTGCTCCGATAAAGATGTAGAGAAAATTCTGTGTAGTCACTTCAGTTTGTCCTGTGGTTACCTGCGTACTAAACATTATTACTGTATTTCATTAGATATGTTCTCCAAAGTCAAACAGATTTAACTGTCTTCATGATTATTACATATCTCATTATGTGAAACATGCAAAATAAACTCTAACAGTGCAAACACAATCATAAAATTGATAAAATGTACCAAGAGTTGTTTGATTTTAAATGGATAATTTTAATTGCAAAAATTTATATTTTACTACTTTCCTTCATTCAGAAATCGCCTCAGTCTTTGGTCTTGCCTACCTGATTAGTCGGTTTATGTACTTTATTGGATATGCTGAGTCGACAAAGGGAAGGTATGAGCTTAAGTTCTTCCTCAGGTTTTTTTCTGTCTCTCAATGCTCTTTCCATGTTGTACACCATCTTCCCCTGAGAGGACAGATATGTAATTTGTTCCCAGGCCTTGTTGATTGCCATCAGTTTAGAACTGAATGAAAAAACCTATGACAACCCTACCTCCAGTACTTTTCCTCCCTCTTTTTTGGTGGGGCAGTGTGAGAAGAGAAAGCAACTAGCCCCAAATAATGGCTCTCCATGACCATAAACCACTTATCGTATGTTGTTTTTCATGTGAAGTACTTTCCAAATTCCTGCACCATCACAGTCCACTTGAAAACATGTAGAATATTGCATTCGCAACACCCATTGGCCTAGAAATTGGTCCACATAGCTCGACTGCTAAGGCCCTAATATGGCAGGTGAGAAGCATATGCACGTTTTCAGCCAGATGTGCATTGCTCGCCGTATTGGCTAAGGGCAAACAAACCTTTACCCACGCTGGCTGCACTCCAAGAAATTAACAACAAAGAAGGTAGAGAACTTAGCTGAGTGTGGAGCTGTGAACAGCAGGCCTGACCCCTCATTAAAGGACCTGATCACTGCTGGGGTAAAGGAAGAAAGCACTTGCATTTATATAGCACTTTTCATGACCTCAAGACATCCCAAAGCACTCTACAGCCAATTAAGTACCTTTTAAAGTGTAGCCACTTGGAATGTAGGAAACACAGCAGCCAATTATGGAACAGCAAGGTTCCATAAATAGCAACAAAATAAATGATCAGGTCATCTGTTTTATGAAATAAATGACTCCGTGATCTGTTTATAGTTGTTGGTTGAGGGATAAATATGGGCCAACACAATGAGGGAACTCACATTCTCTTCAAATGGTGCCATGGGATGTCAACCTGAGAGGCCAGTTGGGGCCTTGGTTTACCACCTTATCTGAAAGTTGGCACCTCTGGCAGTACAGTACTCCCTCTGTGCTGCACTGGAGTACCATCCTAGATTAAGTGCTCAAGCCTCTGCATTGGGACTTGAGCCCATAACCTTCTCACTTACAGGTGAGAGTGCTACCATTACGCCAAGGCTGATACCATAGATTGATGGATGCTGGCTCCAGTCTGGTACCTCATCGCAGTAGCCATCTTCATGTGTGCAACCAGAGGCTACCTACTAACTATTCCACTGTGAGTGGCATTGCAATAAATCTGATATTCCCACCTGATTTCCACCCTATACACTTGCCAGCAGGAATTTCTAGTATTAAGGAAGGGAAGCTGTGACCTTTTTTTTTTTGCTCTTTCCTCTTTTTCCTGCCTAGGGACAGTGAAGGAAGTTGTAGTGACACCTACTATATCTCTGGCTGAGCTCAGCTAACCGCACAGACCACAGTAGTTGATACACTTGCCCACTGAGCCAAAGTGAGCTGGGGATAGGAAGACATGGGATATGAAAACATCAAGTACATTTAAAAATGAATTGTAGTTAGACTATTGTGATTTTTTAAAATGTGTATATTTCTGTTTTCAGGATTCCTGGATTCAAAATTGCTCTTGTGATGTTGCTGATGCTAATCTGTCTGAGTTCTGTCGGGATCACCAATAGCATGATTGACAAATATTTTGATTTCAACATTGCTAAAAAGATCAGCAAATTGTTTCCATAATGTGCAAACAGTTGACCAAAAAAGATGATGCATATTGCAAATTTTATGCTTTAAGTATAATGAATATGAAATCCTCTCTCAAAATTTTGTGATTTTATATATGTGAGTTCAACAGGGTAAAATGAAGTCAGCATTTGTACAATAGCTTCACTTATTGAATATCATCTGTGCTTTTTGTCTCTAAAACTCATTGAAATGCACTATATACAAAGTTGCTCGGCCTTGTAACTGTTTTTGTTAGTTGCATTTTTAACACGAGGTTATTGGAACAAGTTCAAGTTCGAGTAAATTAGCATTAACGTACCTTAACTACATTAAAATAATAGGCCTCTAAATAAAGTCTAAATGTTAGCGTAGATACCCCATGAACCTCCAAAACATGTAGCTCAATTCATTAGCTCTTGTCCTTGCAGTAATTTTCCAATTCAAATGTTTGATCACTGTTGCACACAAATCTATACCATCAACATTTTCATGTATACAAGTGATGTCCGCTATCATTGGTCCATCTGTTGTGTTCTGTCCTAGGGTAAATCCTAACTCAAGTCTTACATAAGAGATTCTTGAGCCACCTACTAGGGAAGAGTGCGGCGCAGTGGTTAGCACCGCAGCCTCACAGCTCCAGCGACCTGGGTTCAGTTCTGGGTACTGCCTGTGTGGAGTTTGCAAGTTCTCCCTGTGTCTGCGTGGGTTTTCGCCGGGTACTCCGGTTTCCTCCCACCACCAAAAGACTTGCAGGTTGATGGGTAAGTTGGCCATTATAAATTGCCCCTAGTATAGGTAGGTGGTAGGAGAATATAGGGACAGGTGGGGATGTGATAGGAATATGGGATTAGCGTAGGATTAGTATAAATGGGTGGTTGATGGTCGGCACAGACTCGGTGGGCCGAAGGGCCTGTTTCAGTGCTGTATCTCTAAATAAATAAAAAAAAGAGTAGCTGAAGTGGCTTCCTCATGGTTTTTATCTGTAGAGTATTTTCTCCTAGGTGGGCTACATCAAAGGTTAAAGACCTTAGTGAGGCCCACTGCACCCATCAGCCAAAAGCTTCCCTATTGGATGTCAACCATTCAGAGCTAACACTTCCGTCACTGCTTACTAGGGCTGTGTGGAGCGGGGCATGCATCCAAGCTTTCTGACTCCGAGGCAGGAATACCATCATTGAGCCAGTGGTTACTCTGTCTAGATGTAAGTACCCAGCTGGATGTGACCCAACATTTAGAGGCATATTCTAGTCTCCACTCAAAAGGGCTATCTGGAATAGGCCTTGAACCCTTTACCTTCTGGCCCAGATGGGAATGCTGCCACTAAGTTAAAGGCTCACTTCATCCAACAGGATAATGATAGGGAAATCTGGGTAGGGGAGGAAAAGCAGCTTATTGCATCTTCAGAATGTCCCAAAGTGCTCAGAACAAATCAATTACTTCTTGAAACACCCTCACAGTTACTATGTAGGCAATATTAGCACAAATTTTGTCCATAGCAAGGTTACACAAATTAAATCCATGGCTTATTGTTATTTTTATTGGGAGTTTGTTGATGGAAGAATATTGGCCAGGACAACTTCTTGCTCTTCAAGTAGTCCTAGGGCTGGCCTAGATTATGTATTTGAATCTTGAATTATGTGCTCAAATCCTGGCGTGTAACGTATGCCCATAACTTACAGACTTGGAGGCAAGTGTATTACCCGCTGACTAAAACTAATACAATAAAAACTCTCGCAGACTAAGCTCACACGTGTTTTAGAAAGCATCAGATCGCCATGGTACATGGTGAGAAAGAGGTTAATCTGTCATTGTGGGCAGGAGGTATTCCACACCTCCAATTAAAGAATTTGGAAAGCAGTTTGTAAGAGATCAGCTCAGAAATGCAAAGTTGATTTTGACTGAAAAATTATTTTTCTTTCCCAACTGGGTACAAACATAAATTTATTTTCCTTGCATATCAAAATTGCATCAATACATCTCTCAAGCTTTTTATCTTTACTGCCATCTGCTTTGGTCATTTTTTTTAATGGTAAGGGCTCAAAAATATGTAGAACTTAAGACAAAATTAAGCTAATTTCTATCTTTCCTTCTTTCTTATTCTACAACTTTAGTGTTATTTGAAGGTTCTGCTTAAATAAACTTATTTAAATTTCAAAGATTTATTCAGAATAGCACTCCAACTTGAGTAACAGTACAGTCCTTCCAGAATTTCTTCTACACCCACACACACACAAATCCACAAGACACTCTTGACATTGTTTAACTAGTGCTTGCTTGACTTCTGCTTCCATTTACCTCAGGATGTAGGCCATCTTTGGTAGTCTAGCTGTTAACATCCCTGAACTAGGCCCAAACTATTGCCATTGTCATTTGTTGATCTATATAAGCGATGTTTCTTATATAAGCAATGCTCTTAAATCCTTTTTGATTTTTTGCATCCTGGACACTCCCAGTATTCTTATCAACCAACTAATTTCTTCTGTTAGTATCTATTGCTTGACAGCTTTTCTCATGTTCCAACACTGATAATTTGCTGAAATAACTGCTTCACAACATTATAAAATATAAAGATTAAATGATAGCAAATTCTGAAGTGCAAATTTAATTCATTCATGTAACATGCTTTATGTTCTATTCAAACTCCTTGAATATAGTAATCCATACTGTCTTGTTTAGCCAAGTTACTTGAGAGAAACCTGAGTTCATGCTTTATCTTGTTTTGATGATTTAATAAATGCAATTTTGGTAATTGTTTCTGCTTGAAAAAAAGTTTTGCCCAGAGAGTTTTGTCTTCAGTAATTTTCCATTGATATCTAAGAGTAGAGGAGAGGCAGCACTTGTAAACAGCAAGTTCCAGCTCACTCTATGATTGGGCAGTCTTGCCATTGATTATAAGACAAAACACTTGTTATTGGGCACTGATGCACACTCAAAGCTGTAATCTGCAATTACTTAGTCTCCTCACATGACACTGATAATCAGAGAAGCCCTTTTTTTATTCATTCATGGGATGTGAGCATCACTGGCAAGGTCAGCGTTTATTGCCCATCCCTAATTGCCCTTGAGAATGTGGTGCTGAACTGCCTTCTTGAACCGCTGCAGTCCATCTGGTGTAGATACACCCACAGTGCTGTTAGGGAAGGAGTTCCAGTATTTTGACCTAGCGACAGTGAAAGAGTAGCGATAGAGCTCCAAGTCAGAATGGTGTGTGACTTGCAGGTGGCGGTGCTCTCATGTGTCTGTTGCTCTTGCCCTTCTAGGTGGTAGAGATCAGGGATTTGGAAGGTATTGACAAAGGAGCATTAACGAGTTGCTGCAGTGCATCTTGAGCTGGTGGTAGAGGGAATGAATGTTTAAGGGGATGAATGGGATGCCAATCAAGTGGCCTGCTTTCTCCTCGATGGTGTCAAGCTCCTTGAGTGTTGTTGGAGCTGCACTCATCCAGGCAAGTGGAGAGTATTCCATCACACTCCTGACTTGTGCCTTGTGGATGGTGGACAGGCTTTGGGGAGTCAGGGGATGAGTTACTCGCTGCAGAATTCCCAGCCCCAGACCTGTTCTTGTAGCCACTGTATTTATATGGCTAGTCTAGTTAAATTTCTGGTCAATGGTAACACCCAGGATGTTGATTGTGGAGGGTTCAGCGATAGTAATGCTGTTTAATGTCCAGGGGAGATGGGTAGATTCTCTCTTGTTAGAGATGGTCATTACCTGGCACTTGTGTATGTGAATGTTACTTGCCACTTATCAGGCCTAGCCTGAATGTTGTCTGTATCTTGCTGTATGTGGGCACGGACTGCTTCAGTATCTGAGGAGTCATGAATGGTGCTGAACATCGTGCAATCATCAGCGCACATCCCCATTTCTGACCTTATGTTGGAGGGAAGATCATTGATGAAGCAGCTGAAGATGGTTGGGCCTAGGACACTGGCCAGCATTTGTTGGCCATCCCTAATAGCCTTTGACAACTGAATGGCTTGCTCAGCCATTTTGGAGGGAAGTTAAGAGAACCACATTGTTGTAGGTCTGGAGTTACGTAGGCCCAGACCAGGGAAGGACGGCAGATTTTCTTCCTTAAAGGACAATTGTGAAGCAGATGGGTTTTATGACAATTGATAGTTTCATGGCACCATTACAGCTCAATTCCAGCTGCTGTGGTGGGATTAGGGCATTAGACTGGGCCTCTGTATTACTAGTTCAGTGATATTACCACTATGCCACCATCTCCCCTTGCCTCCAACCACCACAACCATCTTCACTTTTGCTAGGTATGAATCTAACCAGTGAATTCTTGATGCCACACTTGGGCAAATGCTGCATTTCTATCAAGGGCTGTCACTCTCACTTCACCTCTAGAATTCTGCTCCTTTGTCCATGTTTGGACCAAGGCTGTAATGAGAACTGGAGCTGTGTGGCCCGGGTGGAACCCAAACTGAGCATCAATGAGCAGGTTATTGCTGAGTAAGTGCCACTTGATAACACTGTCGACGACACCTTCCATCACTTTGCTAATGATTGAGAGGAGACCAATGGGGTGATAATTGGCCTGATTGGATTTGTCCTGCTTTTTGTGGGCAGAACATACCTGAGCAATTTTCCACATTGTTGGGTAGATGCCAGTGTTTTAGCTGTGTTGGAATAGCCTAGCTAGAGGTACGGCCAGTCCTGGAGCACAGGTCTTCACTACTACAAACGGGATGTTGTCCGGGCCCACAGTCTTTGCTGTGCTCAGTGTCTTCAGCCGTTTCTTGCTATCATGTGGAGTGAATCAAATTGGCAGAAGACTGGCATCTGTAATGCTGGGGACGAGATGGTTCATCCACTCAGCACTTTTGGCTGAAGATGGTTGCAAATGTTTCAACCTTGTCTTTTGCACTGACCTGCTGGGGTCCCTTATCAATGAGCATGGGGATGTTTGTGGATCTCAAAATTCTGATTTCCCGAAGTTGCACAGGCTTCCAACAGAAAGTTGTTTGAGGCATTTTATGCAAGGATCGCTGCATTGTATAGGTCTATTTGTTTAACAATTGTGAATTATTTGTCTTTGCTCAATTACAAACTTTAATTTCCAGTAGTAAATCCTCAGTTTAATGGTGAAACCAAGATAGCAACCAAAACGTTTTTCAAAAACATTGAGTGACTTAATTGGTTCACCTTTATTGATAGCTCTAGCTGACATTTAGTTTGGATTGTTCTTCATATGAAATTTATCTACCCATGTTCAGTTGGTGCTTTTCTACCTCTTCAGTTGTGATTTGTTGCTTTAGCCACAAAGAGATATAAAATATGCATGTGGAAAAGTGTGTCACAAAATGTATCGTAGATGTGTGCATGTGCGTACGTCTATATATTATGTGTAGGGTTCAGAAGAAATCTCATAATTGCTGAATAATTTAGTATATTTTGAAGCTAATTTTTCAGTTCATCCCCTCCATCCTATATATATTCACCAGAAACCTTGATTGAATAATACTTTCCGCTTATTTTCTCTGTAACTGTTCCAAGTACTAAACATTTTCTATTGCCTAAAATGACAGATTTTAACATTGACTTTTTCTTTTAAAGTCAGTAATAATGTTTTGAAGTCAGGACCTCAGGAAGAACTTGACTTAAAGACCTTTCAAGTTGTTTGTAATATTTGAAATGTATGGTATATTACCAATTCTCATACTCTGAGAATCAATCACCAGCCCTGAACTTCAATAGGATTAATATCAGCTTATAGAAATAATGTGCAAACTGCTTTTTAATAATTGTAATGTTAAAGTGGGACAGAGATTGAGAGGTACCCCTACGCTTTTTAATGCGCAGCCCTATTTGGCAACATTTTCCCTTTAAAGCTGGATAGTCTTCTGTCAAACCTTTTCTCCCCCAAGTGGAAACTGAGAATCAAAACTGTTTCTGTGTTAGTTCTAGTATGAGAATTACATCCATTAAAGTTACATGTTTTCCCTCCTCTTGTGAAGGTGCTGGCTCCCACTAGAGTTCTGTTTTTCTCCTGGCTCATATCCTAGCGTGCTCTCCCACCAGGGTTCCCAATGTGATATTGCTCCTCTGCTGGGGCAGGTGCTGATGTGGTACAATGAAGTGTACAATTCTGCAAAGATTAGCGGTAGGTCAGAAGATTGGACAGAATTTTAAAAACAGCAAAGAATGATGAGAAAAAATGAGGTAGCAATTAGAGTATGAGAGAAAGCTAGCTAGAAATATAAAGGTCATAAGAACTAGGAGCAGGAGTAGGCGATTCAGCCCCTTGAGCCAATACGATCATGGCTGATCTCATCTCGGGGCCTCAACTCCACTTTCCTGCCTGTTCTCCATAACCCTTCAACCCATTACTAATTAAAAATCTGTCTATCTCCTCAAATTTACTCAATGTCCTGGCATCCACTGCACTCTGGAGTAGTGAATTCCACAGATTCACGACCCTTTGAGAGAAGTAATTTCTCCTCATCTCTGTTTTAAATCTGCTACCCCTTATCCTAAAACTATGACCTAGATTGCCCCACAAGAGGAAACATCCTCTCTACGCCTACTTTATCAATCCCCTTAATCATCTTGTATACCTCAATTTGATCTCCTCTCATTCTTCTAAACTCTAGAGAGTAAAGGCCTAAACTGCTCAATCTCTCTTCATAAGGCAAACCCCTCATCTCTGGAATCAATCTAGTGAACCTCCTCTAAACTGCCTCCAATGCAACTACATCCCTCCTCAAGTAAGTGGACCAAAACTGTACGCAATACTCCAGGTGCAGTCTCACTAATGTCTTTTACAGTTGCAGCAACACTTCCCTACTTTTATATTCTATTCCTTTAGGAATAAATGCCAAAATTTCATTTGCCTTCCTTATTACCTGCTGTACCTGCATACTAGCTTTCTCGATTCATGCACGAGGACACCCAGATCCCTCTGCACCGAAGCATTCTGAAGTTTCTCTCCATTTAAATAATAATTTGCCTTTCTATTCTTCCGACCAAAGTGGGTAACCTCACATTTATCCACGTTAAACTCCATCTGCCAAATTTTGGCCCATTCACCTAACCTATCCATATCCATTTGTAAATTTCTTATTTCTTTATTGCAACTTACTATCCCACCTATTTTAGTGTAATCTGCAAATTTGGCTATAGTACCTTCCATCCCTGCATCCAAGTCATTAATATATAGGACCGAACCCTATGGCACCCCACTAGTTACATCTTGCCAACCAGAAAAAGACCCATTTATCCCGACTCTCTGTTTTCTGTTGGTTAGCCAATCCTCTATCCAAGCTAATAAATTTCCCTAACCCCAATGTGATCTTACCTTGTGTATTAACCTTTTGTGCGGCACCTTATCAAATGCCTTCTGGAAGTCCAGATGTACTACATCTACAGCATCCCCATTATCCACTTTGCTTGTTACAGCTTCGAAGAACTCTAGCAAATTAGTCAAACACGATTTACCCTTCATAAAACCATGCTGACTCTGATGGATTGCGTTTTGACTTTCTAAATGTCCTGTTATTACTTCCTTAATAATGAATTCTAACAATTTCCCAACGACAGATGTTAAACTAACTGGTCTGTAGTTTCCTGCCTTCTGCCTCCCTCCCTTTTTGAATAAGGGCGTTGTATTAGCTTTCTGCCAATCCACTGGAACCTTTCCCGCATCTAAGGAATTTTGGATTATAACCAATGGATCCACTATCTCCACTGCCACTTCCTTTAAGACCCTAGGATGTAGGCCATCAGGTCCTGGGGACTTGTCTGCCTTCAATCCCAATAGTTTGCTTAGTACTTTTCCCCTAGTGTTGATGATTTTTCTAAGTTCCTCTCTTTCTATAACCTCTGCATTTCCTGTTACTATTGGGATTGTACTAGTGTCCTCCACCGTGAAAACTGAGGCAAAATACTGATTTAGTATCTCCGCCATTTCTGTGTTCCCCTCTATTAACTCTCCAGTCTCATCCTCAAAGGACCAACATTCACTTTAGCTACTCTCTTACCTTTTATATACTTATAGAAGCTTTTGCTATCCATTTTTATATTTTGCACTAGTTTTCTTTCATAATTTACCTTTGCTCTTTTTATTACTTTTTTAGTAATCCTTTGTTGATCTTTAAAAGTTTCCCAATCTTTCAGCCTGCCACTGGCCTTTGCAATATGGTATGCGTTAATTTTTGTTTTTATGTTCTCCTTAACTTCCTTGCTTAGCCATGGATGTTTTTTTCCCCCTTTTAGAATCTTTCTTCCTCTCTGTAATATATTTTAGTTGGGAGGAATTGAATATCTCCTTAAACATCTGCCACTGCTCATCAACTGTCCTACCTTTTAGTCTTCCTGCCCAGTCCACTAGGGCCAAATCTGTCCTCATGCCGATGTAATTACCTTTGTTTAACTCCAGAACGCTAGTGTGGGACTCCAGTTTCTCGCCTTCAAACTGAATTTGAATTTCTAGCATGCTATGATCACTCTTCCCTAGAGGATCCTTAACTGTGAGATCATTAATTAATCCCACCTCAATAAACATTACCAAATCTAGAATAGCCTGCTCCCTGGTTGGTTCCACAACAAATTGCTCCAAAAAACAATCTCTAATACCTTCAATGAACTCTCTCGCTCGAGGCTACCCTTACCAATTTGATTAATCCAGTCTATATGCATATTAAAAGAGTTTCGACAACTATTTAAAAAGGAGAAGAGTAAATAAAGTGAGTGTTCATCCTCTAGAGAGAGAGTCTGGGGAATTAATGATGGGAAATAAGGAAATGGCAGAACTGTTGAACAGATTTTTGTGTCTCTCTTCACTGTGGAAGACACAAATAACATCCCAGAAATACTTGTAAATCAAGAGGTGAAAGGGAGTGAGGAACTTAAACAATCACAATCACCAGGGAAAGGGTACTGAGAAAACTGTTGGAACGAAAGGCTGACACGTCACCAGGATCTGCTGGCCTTCATCCAAGGGTCTTAAAAGAAGTAGCTGCAGAGACAGTAGATGCATTGGTTTTAATTTTCCAACATTCCCTAGATTCTGGAAAGGTCCCATCAGATTGGAAAATAGCGAATGTAACTCCTCTATTCAAGAAAGAAGGGAGACCAAAAGCAGGAAACTACAGGCCAGTTAGTCTAACATCTGTCATAGGGCAAATGCTAGAATCTATTATTAAGGAGGTTATAGCAGGTCATTAAGAAAATCTTAATGCGATCAGGCAGTGTCAACATGGTTTTGTGAAAGGGAAATCATGTTTGATTAATTTATTAGAGTTCTTTGAGAAAGTAACAAGCAATGTGGATAAAGGGAACCTATAGATGTGCTGTACTTGGATTTCCAAAGGACATTTGATAATGTGCCACATCAAAGTTACTACACAAAATAAGAGCTCATGGTGTGGGGGGTAACATATTAGAGTTGTACAGCATAGAAATAGGCCCTTTGGCCCACCGTGTCCATGCCGACCATAATGCCTATCTATACTAATCCCACCTGCCTGCATTAATTCCATATTTCTCTATGCCTTGCTCATTCAAGTACCTGTCCAGATGCCTCTTAAATGTCACTACTGTTTCTGCCTCCACCACCTCCTCAGGCAGCTCATTCCAGATACCCACTATTCTTTGTGTGAAAAATGTACCCCTTTGATCCCCTTTAAACCTCTCACCTTAAATCTATGCCCTCTAGTTTTAGTCACCCCTACCATGGAAAACAGACTCTGGCTATCTACCCTATCTATGCCTCTCATAATTTTATATACCTCTATCATATCCCCTCTCAGCCTCCTTGGCTCCAGGGAAAACAGACCCAGCTTATCCAATCTCTCTTTATAACTCAAGCCCTCCAAACCGGGCAACATCCTTGTGAACCTTTTCTGCACCCTCTCTAGCTTAATCACATCTTTCCTGTAGTGCGGCGACCAGAACTGCATACAGTACTCCAAAATGCGGCCTAACCAACATTATGTACAACTGTAACATGATGTCCCAACTCTTGTACTCAGTGCCTCGGCCGATGAAGGCAAACATAGTGGACAGAGCATTGATGAGACCATATCTGGAGTACTTATGTGCAGTTTTGTCTCCTTAAGAAAGAATATAATTGTATTAGAAGCAGTTTAGAGAAGGTTCATTCGACTAATTCCTGAGATGAAGGGATTATCTTATGAGGACAGGTTGGGCCTGCATCCATTGGAGTTTAGAAGAATGAGAGGTGACCTTATTGAAACATATAAGATCCTGAGGGGACTTGACAGGGTGGATGCTGGAAGGATGTTTCCCCTTATGGGAAAGACCAGAACTAGGGGACGCAGTTTAAAAATAAGGGATCTCCCATTTAAGACCAAGATGAGGAGAAGGTTTTCTGTCAGAGGGTTGTTTGTCTGTGGAATTCTCTTCCCTGGACAGCAGTGGAGGTAGGGTCATGAATATTTTTAAGGCTGCATTAGATAGATTCTTGATTGATAAGGAACTCAAAGGCTATAGCGGACAGACAGGAAAGTAGAGTTCAGCCACAATAAGATCAGCCATGATATTGTCAAATGGTGGAGCAGGCTTGAGGGACCGAATGGCCTACTTCTGCTCCTAATTCATGTGCTCATATGTATTGCTGCTCTGCTGGGTCAGAGGCTGATTTGGTGTTGCTCTTCTGCTGGGGCAGGTGCTGATGTGGGTTTGCTCCTGATGGACCCATTCAAACTAACATGATTTTGATCTGAAATATTAAAAGTAGCCACCTAAATGATTAGAATCTATGATGGATTGAAAGGGAGTCAGTAGTCTATGAAGAAATTTTATGAGATGAGCTAATAGAAGATTGCATCTAAATTTGTGTTTTTGTCAACTGACTTTATTGTAAATTTTCCGTTATTCCACATTGAGGATAATTGTTAAATCTTATTCCTTGCCTTTTTTTTAACAAAATGACATCCACTGAATGAATTCTCCTTTAAAAATACTTTCACAATGACAAATCTTCTTGAATGAATATTGAGACTAAAATCATGGTTATGGTGCCAGGGTCATGGGTTATTTGGGCAAGGGACAACTGGTGTACAAAATTCATTTTGTATTAGCTTCAATCTTGGTGGTGCACTCTTCTAATATTGCTCAAGCAGTCATTCTTATTGTGTGTGGTACGAGATGTTATTTGACTGTGGAGGTTATCACAGCTTTATATTGTCCTTATCTGACATTCACATAACAGGAGTTACTGGATGGCAATCAAATGTGGGAACATGGCAGACTTTTGCCCTTTTTAACAAAAGGGTTTATTTATCTCCTACCCAGACATCAGAAACTGGATGAATATAGGAAGCCACCTTGGGAGGAGGAGGCAGGGAGGACATCACATCCACCATGGAGTGAGAGGGCCCACATTGTGAGCTGTTGCTTCAGTTAAAAATGAACTTCCCCACCCCTAATGTCTAGTAAAAATGTTCATTATTCCAGAATCATCCTGGAATGCAAAGATAAACCCCGGCTTCTTTTCTCTACTGTCTTAAAATTCTTCTCATGTCCCCTTCACCTTCACCTCCAACAATAAGTGTGAAGAGCTCATGGATCAACAAATAGTGCATTTTACGGCGAGCAAGCTAGCATTTTAAACTGTCTGTCAATCTTTGCAATTCCATAAATCCACAGATGCTGCCAGACCTGCTGAGTATTTCTAGCACTGTCTGTTTTTATTCCATAAATCCTGGTTCTGGAATGATTGTGGCGATCGAAGACAGCAACCATCCAATTTATGCCAATATATTAGTCCAGCAGGTGATGAGACAGCATTGGACATGATCTTAAGTGTAGAGCTGGGCCAATCAGCAGCAAAATCAGGAAGCACTTTCTCACACAAAGGATAATGGAATTCTGGTATTTTTCCCCCTAAAAAGCCATGGATGTTAAGTCAATTGAGATTTTCAAGAATAAAATTGACAGATTTTTATCAGGTGAGGGTATCGATAGTAACCATTGTTCTTGGTCCTTGCTACAAACTCTGTTCCCTAGCCCAAGATACCAGCCCTCTCCCTAGCCCATGTCTGGAGCTGAACCAAACTGTTCGCAACCTTGGCGTCCAATTTGACCCTGAGCTGAGCTTCCAAACCCATAATCTCCTCCATCACCAAGACTTCCACCTCCATAACAATGCCTGACTCTGTCCCTGCCTCATCTCATCTGTTGCTGAACCCTCATCCATGCCTTTTTACCTCCAGATTCAACTATTCCAATGGAAGAAGGGTCACTGACCCGAATCGTTAATTCTGCTTCTCTTTCCACAGATGCTGCCAGACCTGCTGAGTGATTCCAGCATTTCTTGTTTTTGTTTCAACTATTCCAATGCTCTCCTGGGTTGAACTCCCACCTTACACCTTCCGTAAGCTTAAGGTTATCCAAAGCTCTGCTGCCCATTTCCCATTCACCCATCACCCTTGTGAGTACTCTCTGGCTTACTGTCTGGCAATGACTCAATTTTAAAAGTCTCATTCTCGTTTTCAAATAGCTCTATGGCCTCACCCCCTCCCTATCTTTGGAATATCCTCCAGTCCAACAGCCCTCTGAGATATCTATGCTCCTCTAAGTCTGGAATTCTGAGCATCCCTGATTTTAATTGCTCCACCATTGGTGGCTATGCTTCAGCTATGTAGGCCCGAAGCTCTGGAATTCCCTCCCTAAATCTCTCCATCTTTCTACCTCGCCTTCCTCCTTTATAATCTTCTCTTCCCTTCTCCCTTTAATGCTTATCTAGCTTCCCATTAAATATATCTATACTATTTGCCTCAACTACTCCATCTGATAGTGAATTCCACATTCTCATCACTCTCTGGGTAAAGAAGTTTCTTCTGAATTTCCAATTTGATTTCTTGGGCACTATCTCAGTTGGGGGCTGGTCAACTCAGTTGGCTGGCTGGCTAAAGCATGAGTCAGAAAGACACCAACAGCATAGGTTCAATTCTCATTTTGACTGTGGTAGTTCATGGAGGCCTGCCTCTCACCTTGCCTCATGCTTGAAAAGTAGTGCCCCTCAAGCTATACATTACCAACTGTTGCTCTCTAATGGAGAGAGATGCCTATAGTCTTTTGTTACTACAGCTAAAACAGCTATCTCATACTGATGGGCTCTGGTTTTGCTCTTCCCCACAAGTGGAAACACGCTCTGTCACTTTATCAAAATCTTTCATAATTTTAAAGACCTCTTTTAGGTCACCCCTCAGCTTTCTCTTTTCAAGAGAAAAGAGATCCAGCCTGCTCATCCTTTCCTGATAGGTATAACCTTGCAGTCTGATATCATACTTGTAAACCTATTTTTTGCATAATTGCCACTGACTCAAGATCTTTTTATAATATGGCAACCAGAACTGCAGATAGTACTCCAAGTGTGGTCTAACCAAGGTGTGATACAAATTTAGCATAACTTCTCAATTTTATCCCTCTAAACCCAAGTGCTTAGTTTGCTGTTTTTATGGCCTATTGACCTGCATCACAACCTTTAGTGATTTGTGTATTTGTACTCCCACATTTCTTTCCTCCTCTACCCCATTTGGATTCCTTTTTCCTAAATAATAATGCAGCAATGCAAACTTTGGACATTTTAAGGCAATTAATCCCCATAGGGATTGACTACCTTTGTAAGTGATCTTTTGTGGGCTTTATTAAAGTCAAATGTGAGACCTATGCCAGACCACAGTCTATTGGTGCACTGGGTAGAATTTCCAGGATAGCTTGTGAATGCCATGGGATTCCCTTCATCGCTCCAAAAGCTTTGGCATAAGGAAGGAGGGGGCATGGGCAATTCCAACTCTCTGGAATTTGGACTATATTTTACATGAGGCAGAAACCTGATGGATCCAGAATCCACTCCAAATTATGGGCCCCTTGTGGATAATCCACATTGCTTCCACTATTGCAGCCCATTGGAATTTCAGGGAACGTTTGTGCTTTTCACCTTTCCCACAGTGGGGAGTTGTTTAGCTTCCAGTTAATACCTCTGTAGAGCTCAAAGGGCTGGTGGGATTGACCCTGTGCTATACCTTCCCCTCAAGCTGTTTAGTCCATTGACCTGTTGAATATAACTGAATTTAACTATTTCAACCATCAACACCTTAGGTTAACATTTTGGTTTAGCAAAATCTCATTTTCTTACGAAAAATAATTTTAATATTTCTTTTGTCTTCCAACTGATTCCTTTCCACTGCTGAAGGCACCAGCACACAATGAGGCTGTGTTTCCACAGGCAACAGGTTCCCTCTGGTACATCTCAGCTGCACTGATTCTTTTTTCGTGAGCCTGTTCTTTTACTGGAGTTTCCTGGCCGCCCTCATTGTTGAATCCAGTTAGTTGTTACCTGATTCAAGCACATTGGGAGTTAGCATCACTAGCACATTGCTAAGTACAACAATAAATGAAAATAAGCTACTTCAGTTTATAACCTTTTAAAAATTATCTTCATTTTTATCGCCACCTCTTTTCTGATAAGTAAATTAAACTTAACCTTATTCATTTATCTGTAAGATGTTATTCCAAAATGTTTTCATCACCAACTAGTCACTATCTCAATAGGTGCAATTGCTGAACAACATGGACTAAGATATCTAGATTGCACAAGGAGGTAACCAATAAAAATATACCATATACAAAAACATTGTGTAACACTAATCCTCAGCTGTGCTGCTGCTGAAAATATATCATAAGTTTTCCAAATTAATTAATTTTTACATTACAATGTACTTTTCAAGCAGGTTAGTGCATGCTACTACAGGCCAATGAATACAGTTGTGGAAAATCAGTTGCACATTTTACAGCAATGCATTGAAATGCAAAGAACACACACTGCAGAGAACACATTAAACCTGAACATTCCAACACTAAATAAATTAATAGACAAGATTGAACACACTGGAATTGGTAACAAAACTGGCATTTATAACAAGAAGTTGCATTTTATATAGTGCCTTCAATGTAGTAAAATGTCCCAAAGCCCTTCACAGGAGCATTATCAAACATAATTTGAAAATGACCCACCTAAGGAATATTAGGACAGATGGCCAAAAGCATGATCAAAGAGTGAAGTTTATGGACTGTCTTAAAGGAGGAGACAGAAGCACTGATACAGAGAGGGTTGGGAAGGAATTCCAGAGATTAGGACCTAGACAGCTCAAGACACGGCTGCCAATGATGGAGCAATTAAAATAAAGGATGCTCAGGAGGTCAGAATTGGAGAAATGCAGAGATCTCAAAGGCTTGTAGGGCTAGAGGAGGTTACAGATAGGGAGGGGTGAGGCCAGGGAGATTTGAAAACAAGGATGAGAGTTTTAAAATTGAGACATTACCAGACCAGGAGGTCAGTGAGCACAGGGGTAATAGGTGAATGGGACTTGGTGCAAGTTAAAATACAGGCATCAGAGTTCTAGATCAGCTCAAGTTTATGTACGGTGGAAGATGGGAAGCTGCTTAGGAGAGCACTGGAATAGTCAAGTCTAGAGGTAGCAAAGGCATGGATGAGAGTATCAGCAGCAGATGAGCTGAGGCGGGAGAGTTAGGGGCAACGCTATAGAGATGGAAGTAGGTGGTCTTGGTGATGGGATGGATATGTGGTCAGAAGCTCATCTTGGAGTCAAATATGAAAACAAGGTTGCGAACAGCCTGGTTCAGCCCCAGAGAGAGGGGTGTAGTAGGTGGCTAGGGAACGAAGTTTGTGACAGGGACTGAAGACAATGGTTTTGGTCTTCTCAGTAGTTAGTTGAAGGAAATTTCGGTTCATTCAATACTGGATGTTGGTCAAGCAGTCTGACAGCACCAAAGGGTAGCATATAGATGAGAAATAGGAGGGGGCAAGAATAGATCCTTGGGGCATACCAGAGGTCATGGTGCGGAAGCAGGAAGCAATACCATTGCAGGTGATGCTATGACTACAACAGGATAGATAAGATTACTCTATGAAAAATGACAGGAAAAATTTAAACAGGGAGTTGCAGGAAAGATGGGCATAGATTTGGGAGGCAACAAAACAAGTTCATGGACTTTGGAGAGGAAAGGGAGGTTGGAGATGGGGGCAGTGGCAAGGACAGGAATGATTAAGGGTGCAATTTTTGAGGCATATAACTGGAAACCTGCAGACTTCCTATTTTGTTTTTTCCTTCTCTCAAGCTCCCCCCCTCTGGGGCTGATTTTGAAACATCTAATCTCTGACACGGAGGCAAGTGGGAGGGAAGAATACTGCTTAAGTAGATAACAGCTTACAATCTTGAATCCTTGTATTATTGTACACTTGAAATCATTTCTGGAAAAACAAAACCTCCACTAGTGAAAGTTCACATTAAAGTTCTTTTTTAATAAGATCTCATGATTCATTGACATAACATTCTCCCCATCCCTCAACAACTCCCCCGCCCCCCCCCCCCAAAAAAAAAACTGTCCAACATCACACTTTTACACAATCAAGGATTCTGTACAGGTTTAAAAAGAACTGAGCTCAGGTTCCAAGCACTGCTTAAGATAGAGTAAAAATGAAATCTAGAAAAAAATTTGTATTCAATGAACATATCTGTTTAGAGTTTACAGTACAAATAATTAGTAAGACATTGTCTGAAGTGCAATATCATTGCTTTCTTGATGAATTGAAAACTGTAAAATGAAATAAAAATACTTCAATGTTTTGTTAAACAAAGAGCCATTCTTTACAGGAAGTAGACCCGATGGTAAGCCTTATATTTGGACTTATATAAAAACCTATTTACATGAAACCATTACAGTTTGTATCACATCTACATGTACATCAGCACCGTAATGCAACAGCAGTGCAACTACAAAACTAGGTCTACTTTACTTGGTCCCTAAACACTTTTATTTAGAGGAAGCCTTAATTTAACAGCTTTTTAATAATTAAAAACTCTTTTGCACCCATCTACTGTTGGTTACCAAATATTTCATCAAACTCTTGCATCCAGCCTTCCGTTGATCCACTTTTGATTAGAGAGTCCATCAGATCTACACTGTCTGATAAATTAGAGAAGGAACCAGCCCCTGATTGGCTGACATAATTAAAGGGCAAGTCCTGACTTGTGGTTCTTGAATGATACCCTTGACCCGGGTTGCTTTGTGCGTAGCAACCCGCTGTTAACTGTTGGCCTGTGGCCTGATTAAAAGCAGTCATATTGTGGATTGTCTGGGTCATGCCAGACATAACTATTTGTCTAGGCTGGTTGGTCCTTGGGTGTCCTGCAAAATGAGGCATCATTTGTCCTCCAACTGTACCAGCAGTCTCAAGAACTGGCTGACCCATTGCCTGGGAAAAATGTTGCTTGGCCATCTTGGGTTGACCAGGTTGCATTGGATAAGCTGATTTGTTGTTGAATGGACTTAACTTACTGTTAGCCTGAGTTCTGTTAGGCAAGCTCTGCAAACTGTGTTGCTGCCAGCTCTGAGCTGGTGTACCAGAGTTTCCAATAAGCTGTAGTCTTTGAGCTTGAGCCTTGGGCATTGGCTGCCCTACTGGTCCTTTTACTTGTTGTTGTTGGGCTAACACAGGGTTTCCAAGTAGGTTTTGTCCATAACCAGGTACCATTCCAACCCCTTGTCCTGCAACAGGCTGTTTCTGCATCTGGCTAACGTTACGTGCCATGCTCACATTACTTTGGTTTGAATGTTGAAGAATTTGGTTCATGCCTGGACTCATACTGTACATTCCTTGTTGGCTGCTCTGGGCATTACTATAGGGCACCATGCCAATCTCTGACTGACCAGTGGTGGCAGGTATCGCGCCAGAATTCTGGACCGGTGTCATCTGTATCATGCTTGGATTCTGTGCCATCATTCGAGGACTTCTTGCATTCTGGAGAGCCTGGTTCCGTGCAGCTGCCAACTCCTGGGCAGTACCTGCATCGAAAAAAAGAGTTAGAAACCGGTTGGATATTATTATATTGTAACTAACCATTTTTAAACGATATTCAGTCTGTGATCAGACTGTTTTGTTGTCTTACCTGATTGCAGTATGGCATCAAATATTTCACGAAGTGAGTTCAGTTACATTAAAATCTAGACTGTAACAAGTATTTCATTACTATTGTTCACTGATATGGTAACCCTATGGTACCTTGGTTAAGTGGGAATTCTTTACATGAGTCCAGAATGTGGGTACTGGCATGCAATTTGACTTTGCAGATGTCAGTCAAGCCTTTCCTTGCATGACACCATAACAAACACATATTTTCTAGCAGGGATCACAGGACGGCAACTGGCAGCAAGGCCCACTTGCCAGTTTCTCCACCTAAGTGCTTGAATTAGCCTCTGAGCTATCATCACTACATTAGCTGATCAGCCAACTCAGCACATTACAGAGTTTGAACCTGGAACCTCCCTCTTCTGAATGCTTCAGTACTACAGCACACAGCACATTTCCTCATTAAGCAGCCAGAGAAACTATTGTAATCAATTAACTTTAGATTTTAAAAGGTAGCTATTTGTTCACCCCTCCACGTTCCCCCCGCCCCCAAGCCCTTCTATCACTGAGGTAACTTTGTGCCACACATCAGCTCCAGTCTGAATGAGAGCAACCTGTTTCTGAAAGTTTGTAAGACCACCCTGCAGTGACTGACACCCCTAATCTCTCCTTCTCTGCAAGTAACCACCTGGTCTATGCTTGGCAGTACTTCCCCCTTCCCCGCCCAACCACCCCTCCCCTCCCCCCAGAACACATACACACACACACACACAGCTATGATTGGAAACTTACTTAGTGGAGAATCACAATAGGAAACCCTCTGCCGATACTGTTCAGAGCTCCAAGACTCTGTGCTACTGTCATTCTACATACCCATTATTTGACAATTACTGTGTCTATCACCGTCCACCCCTGTCTTTGAATACGGGTTCCTAAAAAGAGTTTTTAAGCACCATGATAGGATTGAATTAAGTGCTGCTTATGGACAGATAACTATATACTGTGCAGCGTGTGACTTGGCATTGTATTCAAGTAAAAGAAGAAAAACCTGTTTGGCCTCCACCTAGAAGTACCCAGTAATTTGTGGCCCTGGGACTCAACACAAACACCCTCTCCCCCGGGGTCATCCGAAGCCGATTCATGAGGATCATGCAACACGAGCTCCTCCTTCCCCTAAAGCGTTCCCAGGAGGTAATATTGCCGACATTGACCAGTTGTCAGGCAAGAACAGCAAACTCAATCTGCACAACAAATTATTTAGTGTGGACAATCTTTCCCTATCCCTGTATCTTGCTCTGCTTCAAATGTTTATTGACTCTGCCCTTAAAAGATGGCTTAACTACTTCCCGTAGCAAAGCATTCAATGATCCAAAACTCTCTGCTTTGGGATATATCCTAATCATTGTCCTCACTCTTTTAATGACAGATGACCTCCCTCATCACTGGAGTGTTCCCCTATACACCCCCTCAAGACCTGTCACAATTTTAAAAACAAGAATTAACCTTGCTCACAGTCTTCTCTGCTCCAGCAGCAATAGTACCAATATTTCAATCTTTTCTCATATTTCTTATTCCTGGTATCATTCTGGTGAATCCACACTGGTGAATGTACCTGAGGGTAAATGAATTGCTTTGACCTTTAAACATGCATTGTGCACTGCCTCATGCTTAGTGGTTAACCGCACCACCTGATGTCATTCATTCCGCTTGAAAGCCCCCGGTTCAATTCTCAATCTGTGCTCAGTTAATTGATCTCTACTGAGACAGCACCTAGGTGCTACAATTCACCTCAATTCCCCGATGCTAGGGAGGGAAAACAAAATCAGTCACATTCCCTACTCTCTGTTAACTTGAGCTAAAATGTTTGCAGGTGGAGATGTTGGTTGAGGAGAGAATAAGGGTCAGCTGTGATGTGCTCCACAGCTGAATAGTCACACTGACACTCATGGTCTCGGCCCACATGTAGAATAACCACTTGAGGGAGATACTGGAAGGCAGCTCCTGGAGCAAATACCAGAATAAGTCAGTAGTTTCAGATTAGAGAAGAAAATTAGGAAAACATTAGTCCCACTTTATACACAACAATGCCAGTAAATCAATTCAACCCCTGAAAGCACCATGCAATTTAATCTGAAATTTGTATTGACAGCAATAAGAAAGTTTAATAAATAACATTTTGAACACCAATGATCGTGGGAAGGTATATGATGGGCTAATGATACTGAGGCGCCTTCTTATTAATTTTTAATTTAAGAATGAGTTAGTGTGACAAAAATGAAGCAGTGAATTGATTTCAACAACAAATTTGAGTAATAATCTATACAAAATAACCTAGTCCTCAGCAGTGAGAATGGATTCAGAAGGGGAAGGTCCTGCCTGAACAATCTCTTTGATGCCAACCCAAGTGGGCTATGGTAAACTCAATAAAGTTATGCACCTTAACTTCCAAAAGGGATGTAACAAAGTTCCACATGAAAGGTTATTAATTAAACTCAAGGTGATAAAGATACGGGGTAAACCCTGGGTATGGATAAGAAACTGGCTAAAGAGTAGGAAACAATGGGGGGGGGGGAGCATTTTCCCATCCTTGTGGAGGTGGGTGGGAGAAAGTAGCAGAAAGCCTGTCAGATGGCTCCCCGACATGGCCCCGCCTCCGGGTGAATTTCCCAGGGGCAAGCTGTCACTGGAATCTGAAACCGGTTTAACGGAGACAGACAGGCAATCAAGGTCATTAAGGCTTCAATTAAGGGCCATTTTCTGAGAGTGATGCAAGTTTGCCGTGCATGGGCCGCCCACAATGTCAGAGGCTTGGCAATGCTTCGGAGCCAGCCTCTTGGTAGGAGGTCGGAGGCCATCAGAAACTGCTACAAATGCCGGTATTAGGGAGAGGTAAGGCTCAAAAGGAGTGCAATCGTGGCCAAACGCATTCAAGTGGCGGGGGGGGGGGGAGCTCTCCCTCCACACTGAGGACCCTTACGGGTTATTGAGCCTTTTGTTTATTAGTCCTTCTCAACCTTTGCGTGAGCGCATCCATTCTGAGGTGCTCCCTAGATCTCCCTCTTCCTCAGCAGCACTCACCTCTACCAGTGTGGCTGCCGGATGGCCATTCCTTCGAGCCCTCCCATTGGCCCTCCCATGTCCCTGTTTCGCCCGCCGCCCTTAATTGGACAGCAAACACAATGGCCAATTAGTAGCCTGCCTCCTGTAAACTTGCACTGGCAGGCGTGCTGCCAAGAAGCACAGGCTGGGGACCCACAAATGGACACCTGCAGGAAAATTCAGCCCAATGAGTACATGTTATCAGAGTTAGGTTGGGGTGGTTGGTGTGGGGGGTGGGGACGGAATACAGAGGGGGATGCCAAAGGGCTTGATGTTGAGACCACTGCTGTTGCTGATTTAAATACGTTACCCGGATTCAGAAACAAAGCAAAATAGTCAAATTTTAAAATTATATGAAACTTGGAGAAACAGTGGAATGTACTGAAGGCACCTCTGAAAATATATAAGGGGCCAGAAAAATGGCATGTGAAATTTAATGCAGACAAATATACAATACTGCACAAAGGAAGGCAAAAATTAAAACATGTTTACTCCATGAATGGTATTGAAATAGCTAAGGATATAGCTGATCACTGCCCTAGTGGACTCAACACTCAACATGTCCAACCAATATGGAGCAGCAAACAATAATGTGATAGATAGTTTAAGAACATAGGCAAAACAGTTAAATACAAGTCAGAGGAAGTGTGACCAAACTGTACAGACTGTTCCTTGAATAATGCATCCAATTCTGATTGCTGAGACACAAGGGAGACACTCAAGTGCAATGCAAGTAAGATCTATAAGGTTGATTCCGAGTGTCAAGAGATTGAGTTATAAGGTAAGACTTGAGAAACTTGGACTTTTCAATCTGGCAAGGAGGCATCTGAGAAGTGGTAGAAGTATGTAAAATAGTTAATAGAATGGAAAAAGTAAATGCGAGTATTACTTTTGTTAAATAGCAAGATTAGGATCTAAGGGCATAGATGTAAAATTGAAAAGGCAAATTTAGGACAGTTATTAGGAAATTCTTCTTCACACAAAGAGTGACAAGATGTAGAATAAACTCTCAGGAAGAAAATTGGAGGCAAAAGCCTTGAAATCATCTCCAAAACAATTGGGAGCTGAAAGGCAGGGAATCTAGGATCTTTCTGGGTGCATGAACTAAAACAGGCTCAATGGCCCACAAACAACCAATGCAAAAAGTGGAAAGACATTTAAAAAGCTACACCTCTGGTTTTGCTGAGGCTAGAAACAGCTAACTGTGCAGGTGTAATTCAGAACCTGCTGATACAGCCTCTCTCCATTCTGGCCCATGTTTAATTCTACTCTACGTCATGTGCCAGTAATTTCCATGGTGGGTCTTCCAAACTCCTGCATATCTTTAGCAAAAACCTCAGAGAAATAGCATTAACAGCCGATTATGCTGTTTCTCTGGGATTCTGTTGGTCTTCCGCAAAGTCACAGCAGAAAATCAGGGAACATCCATGGAAATGTTCCCCATCAGTTTTCAAGCACCACACAAAACATCATTGAAATTCATTATCAAAATGTGTGGTCTCCGTCTGAAACATTGTAGAATATTCTGCATTTACAATTATTAACCTTTTCTATGTAAAGAATGGACTGAGCATGTTTGGAAATGCATACGTTCCAGCAGCGATATGGTTTCCCCACCCACTAGCTAATAGAGCCCATTTTCCACTCATGCAGGCACCGACTGTTGATCGGGTACAATTCTCTGGATGCTGCCAGGTCTCCAGCATCTTGTTTAATTAGTCATTCCTCATGAACCCAGCCAAATTCTTCAAGCCTCAAGAGTATCGCAACTGAAGCTTGACCACACACACTCACACGAACATACACATATACAAACACCCACTCTTATCTAGGGACATAGTGGCAATTTGTAGCATGACTCTTGACTTGGCTGAATTTAAGCTACTGCTGCTCATACATTTCTTGCGTTAGGATTTTAGTATACGCAGCAAAAAATAACAAGCGAGGGATCTTTCTGGTCTGTTGAACATCACATACGGAGGCTGGACTGCTAAGAGATGCAGCTTGCCACCAGTACACTTATGGTTTCACTAAATCCCCGCCCCCGATAAAGGAAAGCTTGTTCGTTAGGTTGCAGTACAGATTTCACTCACATTGTTAGGTGAATCACTCTAATGTGATAATGGTAATGTGTACTAATTAAATGCAATCACGTGGAAATCAGCTCAGCAGGAGCAAAAATATGGGAAGAGTGTCTGATTGATAGTACAAGAAGCTAATGTTCTACTTTTCCTTGATGTCTGAAGATGCAGACCTTTGCTGGGTACAGTCTGACTGGTACTGCCAGGCCTCTGCTACCTTATCCAAGTGATCATTCTTCATGTGTGAATTTAGACAATATGAGCCAGGAGGCTTTTTAAACATGGAGAGCATCACAAATTGAACCTGATCCTCAACCTCCACTCACACGCACACACTTTCTAACAGGAGTTATTGGATACCAATCAAAAGCTTGAACCTCGACTGATAATTTTCTTGTTTTCCTCCTCCCCTTCAACAAACTTGGGGTGCTGAGGCCAACTGTAGCACCCCAGCAGAAATGATCTGACTAGGCGTTGAAAAATACAGAATTTTTAAAAAAATAGACTGCAGGTCATCAGCATCGATAAAGAAAGAAGGCAGATTGACAAATTTGGTGGAGCGTCTTTGCTCAGATGCTGAAGGAATCTTCAGAACTGCAGCATTCGCAGTTTTCTTTTCATAGCTTGAAGCTGCCCACATTCTGGTTTGCATGGTTCATTCCCAAGCTGCTCAGTGCATTTCTCCACTGAGAGTTTGGGGGAGCCCCGCAACATGGCTCTTAAGACACTAATTTGAGCTGATCGTGGAACTGCTGGCAGGATCTGAGTTACTATACAACAAAGGGTCCTGTTTAAATGTCTATGTGACCTATGGAGTAGCAGCCCCTTCATATATTATAGGTAAAGCTTCTTTTAAAAAAGGCAAAAGAAAAATGGGCTGGAATTCCAAAAACATCAGTAACAAACTATGGGCGCGTGGGGGTGGGGAGCAAGTCATAAAAAGGGAATTGGACTCATTCAGTGGCTTTATCTATAACCAACGTCAAAACAAAATACTAAGTGTAAGACCTCACAGATGAAACAACATTAAATTACAATAATCACAATGTATGGAAAACACTACTGAGTCCAGAGCTTGTGATTAACCGTTATGTTTTCACATGTTTACAGAAGTTAGATGGATTTTTGGATTTTAGTCGGATTGGGTTCCCCCAATCCCCTGCCCATATTACCCATCTCTTGACTGATTCTTGTTACCTCTTTCCCTTGCAATTATCAATCAAATGCTTTGTATAATCTATTTTGAAGAACCCTTTATGTCTTCATTATGATGCAATTAACTGGTCTGCTCTCTGCTATAGCTTTTAACAAGGGTTAGCATGTGTCTACTTTATCCAAGCTATTTTCTCTTTTCTCGTACCGAGTTCTCTTTTTGGATAACAGGTCAATTGTAGGTGAGAGGATGTGTGGGTACATGAGCTTTTCCAAGGCCTCTGCCTAGGCAGCTCTTAAGCTGATTGCCAATTGGTGAGAGCCGCTCAGTGACAACTTGTCTTCTGACCATTATTTTCCACAGTGGTGCAACCATATTGGCAAATTAGCAGACTGCAGTTGTGAAATCTTCCATGCCAACTACACATTCCTGCTCCAGCTTTTCCATTTCTCTCTCAATAGATATGAATTTAAAATTTGACAAACATCTTCCTTAATTTTTAAACTTGATAAAGATGCTCCTGATAAATGCACTTTGCGGCTTAGGAAGGAACCACACAGACGAGGAAGGTCCATAGGAAAATAGGAACAGGAGTAGACCATTCAGCTCTTCGAGCTTGTTTGGCCATCCCATTAAATCATGGGTGATCTGTATCTTAATTCCATCTACTCGCCTTAGTTCTGTAACCCTTAATACTCTCTGCGAACAAAAATGTATCAGTTTCCGTTTTGAAATTTTCAAGTGGCCTAGCCTCAACAACATTTTGGTGGTGATAGTTCCAGATTTCCATTGCCCTTTGTGTAAAGAAATGCTTTCTGACATCATCCCAGAATAGCCAACTCTAATTTTAAGGTTATACCTCCTTGTTCTGGACTCCCCTAGCAGAGGAAACTCCTTTGATCATCTTAAACACCTCAATTGGATCATCCCTCAATCTTTTATATATAAGGGAATGCAAACCTATGCAACCGCTCCTCATAATTTAACCCTTTAGCCCTAGAATCATTCTGGTGAATCGACACTGCACCCTCCCCCCTCCAAAGCCGATATATCCCTCCTGAGGTGCAGTGCACAGAACTGAATACAGCACTCCAGATAAGGTTTAACCAAAGCTCTGTACAACTATAACATAATTTCCAACTCTTTGTATTGCAGCCCTCTTGATGCTGAGGCCAAAATTCCATTAGCCTTTTTAATTAGTTTTTGTACCTTCTATTAGCTTTCAGTGATTTCTGGACTTGGACCCCTACATCTCTCTGCTCATTCACAGTTCCTAGCTTTTCATCATTTAGAAAATACTCTGATCTATCTTCCTTAGGTCCAAAGTGGATGACCTCACACTTTCCTACTTTGAATTCCATCTACCACAGTTTTGCCCACTCACTGAATCTATCAATTTTCCTTTGCAACTTTCTACTCCCATCTACACTATTTACCTAACTTATTGTCATCAGCAACCTGACATATATGGCTCTCTAGTCCTTCGTCCAAGTCATTTATAAATATAGTGAAAAGCTGTGGCGCCAGTACAGATCCCTGGGGATCACCATTAGTCACATATTGTCAATTTGAGTACATACCCATTATCCCTACTCTCTGCTCCTACCTCCTAACTAATTCCCTATTCAAGCCAATAGGTTGCCTCCAATTCCATGTGCTCACATTTTTGTTAAGTCTCTTATGTAAAACTGTAATGAACTGCTATTATTTGTCAAAAAGTCACGTCATGTAGTGGGCACAGTTCTGCAGATGAGTGCAGCAGCCACTTAAAGTCTGAAAGTCCATGTAACAAACAGCTGTAGGCCCTCCCTTATTACCACGTTACTTATCTCCTCATAAAATTCATCTAGCTTCATTAGACACAACTTACCCTTTACAAAACCATGCTGCTCTCTCTAATCAGATGTTATCGGTCCAAATGATAAGTCACTCTGCCCTAGTATCAGTCAGATTCTAGTAATTTCCCTATAACTGACACTAGGTTGATAAGTTCCTAGCTTATTTCTCTTACCCTTCTTAAATCACGGAGTGACATTGGCAATTTTCCAATCCAAGTGGACAATTCCTGAATTGAGAAAACTTTGGAAGATCATGACTAACACATTAACAATGTCCTCACCTAATTCTTCTAATACTCTTGTCGTGGAAACCATCAGGTCCTGGATATTTGCCTATCTTTAATCCCAATAGTTTCTTCATTGATATTTTTGGTACTTATGTTGAATCTAGTTAGCTCCTCCCCTTGATTTATTTTCAGTTTTTCTTGTATTTCTGGTATTTTATACAAGATATAATGGATAGAAGTAGCTATTTACTACTTCTTCCATTTCCTGATTTCTGATTACAGTATCATCGGTATCTATCAGGAGGGACCCACATAAGCCACCCTCATTCTCTTAGTATATTTCTGAAAACTTTGAGTGTTTAAACTCCTGGTATGTGCTAAGTTACCTTATCACTGCAAGGGCAGAGTTAGGGAATAGCACTGTCCTC
This sequence comes from Heterodontus francisci, assembly GCF_036365525.1. Taxonomy (NCBI): domain Eukaryota; kingdom Metazoa; phylum Chordata; class Chondrichthyes; order Heterodontiformes; family Heterodontidae; genus Heterodontus; species Heterodontus francisci. Next base: position 257,705,918 of record NC_090371.1, on the reverse strand, counting down.
ACTGTATTAAAAAATGGAAACAAAATCAATGCAGTTCTCACTCAAAAGATCTGAGCTTTGAATTGCAATGGGAGCTCTCCTGATTCCCTGTCGTAACTTGAGTGGAAACCCTGGAGAAACGGTGTAAATGGCCATTCACAGGAGAATCAAAGGAGATAGGGGAAGCGTTAAATGAATATTTTTCGTCAGTATTTACAGTAGAGAAAGAAAATGTTGTCGAGGAGAATACTGAGAGTCAGAGTACTAGGCTAGATGGGATTGAGGTTCACAAGGAGGAGGTGTTAGCAATTTTGGAAAGTGTGAAAATAGATAAGTCCCCTGGGCCAGATGGGATTTATCCTAGGATTCTCTGGGAAGCCAGGGAGGAAATTGCAGAGCCTTTGTCCTTGATCTTTATGTCGTCATTGTCGACAGGAATAGTGCCGGAAGACTGGAGGATAGCAAATGTTGTCCCCTTGTTCAAGAAGGGGAGTAGAGACAGCCCTGGTAATTATAGACCTGTGAGCCTTACTTCGGTTGTGGGTAAAATGTTGGAAAAGGTTATAAGAGACAGGATTTATAATCATCTTGAAAAGAATAAGTTCATTAGCGATAGCACGGTTTTGTGAAGGGTAGGTCGTGCCTCACAAACCTTATTGAGTTTTTCGAGAAGGTGACCAAACAGGTGGATGAGGGTAAAGCAGTGGATGTGGTGTATATGGATTTCAGTAAGGCGTTTGATAAGGTTCCCCACGGTAGGCTATTGCAGAAAATACGGAAGTATGGGGTTGAAGGTGATTTAGAGCTTTGGATCAGAAATTGGCTAGCTGAAAGAAGACAGAGGGTGGTGGTTGATGGCAAATGTTCATCCTGGAGTTTAGTTACTAGTGATGTACCGCAAGGATCTGTTTTGGGGCCACTGCTGTTTGTCATTTTTATAAATGACCTGGAAGAGGGTGTATAAGGGTGGGTTAGTAAATTTGCGGATGACACGAAGGTCGGTGGAGTTGTGGATAGTGCCGAAGGATGTTGTAGGGTACAGAGGGACATAGATAGGCTGCAGAGCTGGGCTGAGAGATGGCAAATGGAGTTTAATGCGGAAAAGTGTGAGGTGATTCACTTTGGAAGGAGTAACAGGAATGCAGAGTACTGGGCTAATGGGAAGATTCTTGGTAGTGTAGATGAACAGAGAGATCTTGGTGTCCAGGTACATAAATCCCTGAAAGTTGCTACCCAGGTTAATAGGGCTGTTAAGAAGGCATATGGTGTGTTAGCTTTTATTAGTAGGGGGATCGAGTTTCGGAGCCACGAGGTCATGCTGCAGCTGTACAAAACTCTGGTGAGACCGCACCTGGAGTATTGCATGCAGTTCTGGTCACCGCATTATAGGAAGGATGTGGAAGCTTTGGAAAGGGTGCAGAGGAGATTTACTAGGATGTTGCCTGGTATGGAGGGAAGGTCTTACGAAGAAAGGCTGAGGGACTTGAGGTTGTTTTCGTTGGAGAGAAGGAGGAGGAGAGGTGACTTAATAGAGACATATAAGATAATCAGAGGGTTAGATAGGGTGGATAGTGAGAGTCTTTTTCCTCGGATGGTAATGGCAAACACGAGGGGACACAGCTTTAAGTTGAGGGGTGATAGATATAGGACAGATGTTAGAGGTAGTTTCTTTACTCAGAGAGTAGTCGGGGCGTGGAACGCCCTGCCTGCAACAGTAGTAGACTCGCCAACTTTAAGGGCATTTAAGTGGTCATTGGATAGACATATGGATGAAAATGGAATAGTGTAGATCAGATGGTTTCACAGGTCGGCACAACATCGAGGGCCGAAGGGCCTGTACTGCGCTGTAATGTTCTAATTCTAATCTAATTCTCTGGGCTTTCCACTGAAGTTACAGTGGGAGATCAGGAGAAACCCTGCAGAATTTCACCATGTAACAATCCCTACCAAAAGGTCTTTGTTGACATTGGGCCCAGCATTGATGTTCCACAAGATTGATCAACTTGCTGAGAATCACGATCAAAACTTCATGAAAAAAGAATGACACTTGGCTGAGGTACCAACAGCATAAGCCTTGCCTCTAGGGTAGGAAAGGGTAAGGAGGGAACATCAAAGGAAAAAAATGAACAGAAAAAGGAAATACTCTGTCTAAAATAAGCATGGTAAATGGAATATTTATTGTGATCAATAACTACACCTGTGTGCAGACAGTTAACTCATTACCATTTATAAAACTATTAAATCTAAATATTCCAGATAAATTTCAGTTAATAAACTACACAGAACACATAAATTGTGCTCCCAGGGGCCACGTGTATATTCTCAGTAAGGGGGACTGCTTGTACAAGGACTACAAAGTACAATCACTGCAGACTCAAAAAGAGTTCAACCAAGATCAGTTGTAATAGTTAAAAAAAAACTATTTCACTGTTGAATGTGTGGGCTATTGTTGGAAGACGGTGGTGAATAATAGCATAGCAACAGTACTACTGTAATCACTGGTGGTAACCATGCTGTTCATCATGGCTGTTCCTGCCAGAATTTCACTGGGAAACAAATGAAAATGGGATGGAATAAATTGCTCTGTTTGGCAAAAAGCATAAAAGAAATGCTTGCTAGATATAGTACAGTTTGAAAACAAAAAGGGTCTAAAATTACACCATGGCATACATGCATATGAATGCTTAATACTTTTGGCTGAAATTCCACTCTTGGCTAATTAATTGAGATTTTAATATGTTTAAAATAAATAGAACAATACCTCTACTAAAATAGCTGAGAAAGGAAATTCAGACAAATGCCTTAAATATTTTATATGTTTGTATCCTGCAGCCAGGATCTTTAGAAATGAGGCCTTCAGCACAGATAAACAGAGGATACACGATGCACAATAGTGGAATCTGGTGGGATCACTTTGTTTCTTTTCAGATACTCTTTATTAAGAAGGTGTCAAAATAGCCACTAACCCCCCCAACCACTCAATTTTTTCAATTCATTCACGGGATGTAAGCGTCACTGGCAAGGTCAGAATTTATTCATTTATTGCCCAACCCTAATTGCCCTCTCCTCTCACTGAAATAGATGGCTTATGCTGTCATGCAGTTTCAAAGACACTGATTTTTAGTGTCATATTTTGTTTGGTATCGCTCCTGTGAAGTGCCTTGGGACCTTTTACTATGTTAAAGGTACTATATAAATACAATCTGTTGCACATCATCCAAGTGGCCTTTCTTCATGTGTGAGTCTAGACGGTGAGCACTGGCATCATATTTAATTGGTGGGGGGGGGGGGGGATGGACGGGAAGGGGTTGTTGGGAGGGTAATCACAATACAGCTTAATTCTCTCCATACCTGATATTTGTTCATGCAATTTCTAGCTGCCCAGGAGCAGATATCTGAGCTCATTTTCCATCCTTAGTCCAGGAGTGCCAGGCTAATTTTAACACATCAAACATTATCTGGCTGAGACCAGCTGATGCTGGGCAAACTGGGGATCAATGTTGGGTCCTCACTGGTCTGTACAGCTTAATTCCACAGACAGTGCATTTACCAATTGAACCACACAGGGCAACTAAAGTGTGGGGATAATTACATGTAAAATAGTATTACATTGAATTTTTCATTTTAGTTTAGTGGGAATTTTTTACATATGTAAAGCACACTTGAAAACAGCCAATTATGTCAAGTGAGGCACCTTACTGATAAGGCCCTTAGCAGGAAAGAAGGATTAAATTCACAGATCTGTTTTGAGTTGCTGTGATTCCACTGTTGAGTGAGTCATTGTGTTAGTGTTAACATTTAGTTTCACAGTTCCCCACAAAGCTAAAACAATCTGAATACTTTGGCAAATACCATATGTTAAATGATTCATTCAATAAAGAGTCGATTCTGCAAATAACGGATGAAAGATCATGGGGAGCACATGCCTGAATTCCTGATAGGTGCCTTCTGGTGACTCAGTGCTGGGAACGTGATTTGGTAAAAAGACACATCGTGATGAAGAAGCAAGTTGCATCAGACACCCCCATTTTAATTACTGGAGTTCAGAGACAGGTATCAAGACTTATATTCCCACTAGCTATGTTCCGGAATATTTCATTGGCTTCCATTTTGGTGCAATTTATTGTTAAAATAGCATCTACAGGAGCATGCCATGATCAAATAAGTCAGCTAACATACTTGTATAGTGGTGATCTGAGTGCTTTACTGGTAATGAGAGGAGAAGATAACTGAGCAGTGTGCCTGCGGGCTGCCTTTATCTTTATTTTGAATTGGGTGTGCTATGGTGTCTGTGAAGGAAAGGGATCTTCTATGCAGGCCTCCATGAAGGGTCCCAGACTATTAAGGAAATGGTGACCCTCACTTGCTTTGGCTGGCTATGCTTACCCATTGTTTCGTGGTGTCAAGATGGAGGTTTTTCACAGCAGTAGGATGCCACTCACAGTAAAAATCCATGCACTGTGAGGGGTCCTTGCACCTCAAGGAGGAGGAAGAATCACTTCAGGTACGTGAATGGGTTTGGGAGGGTATCATCTTGATTTTTAAATGGGGAACCAGGCTTATTGAACCAGCAAGCTAGTTAGTAAAGAATGAACCTACAGTATATTAACACCAGTCACCTTCTCCAGCCCTCTCAAGAAAACATTTCAATTGTGCTTGAATTTCATACTGCTTCACTTAGAGCATCTGGAAGCTGAGCCTCTGAATTTTAGTAATTGTAAAGACATCAGAGGTTTCCTGCAACATTCTATTTCTCTTCCAATGTAAGCATTGCCTAAGTGGCATGATTATACAATGGTAAAGAGCGAGAGGTTGATCACAGCACGATTCATTTGGATTTATACAGTAGAACGATTATACTCAAAGGCATTTTCTCTGATTCTACATTACCTTGATTTCAAAGTACAACCAGCTTTCGAAATGCACACAAAATCCTTTTTACACAATTTTTAAAAAGTGAAAAATTCAGAAAGCTAGAAAAGGAAATACAATACTAAAAATAAATAATTTCTGAAAGATTGTTTAGGCCTCCCTGATATTTCAGGCACTGCATAATACCCGACTCAGCCATTCAGACCAGGAAATCTCACAGTCTGATCCTTTGTCTGGACTGAGGTAAATGATCTCATTCAGGGCAGTACACTTGTGCTACAGTTGGCCTCAGTGTCCTGGGCTAGAAAAAGAAAAGCCTCAGCCAGGGTTTCCACTCCTGATCATTAGGCATATTTGTCTCAGTTGGTAGTGCTCGCATCTCTGGGTTGGAAGTTGTGGGTTCGAGCCCCACACTAGGGCTTCAGTGCATAATCCAGGCTGACATTCCAGTGTAGTGCTGCACTGTTAGAGGTAGTAGCATCATGGTTTGGATGAGATATTTAACACCCTACTGAGGTGGATGTTAAAAGATCCTATAGCACTGAAGATGGACAGGGAGTTGTCCTGGTGTCCTGATCAATATTCTTCCCTCATACAAACACCACCTGCTGGAGTATTTCCAGCACCTGCTGTTTTTATTTCAAATTTCCAGCATCCACAGTATTTTGCTTTTATTTTAGTGTTTAATCACTGCCACTTCTCTTCCAGGAATGCCAGACCTACTGAGTATTTCCAGCACTTTCTGTTTTTATTTCAGATTTCCAGCATCCGCAGTATTTTGTTTTTATTCACCTGCGAGCACATTGATTAATGTCATGGCTCCCCGTGAGAAGTTGGCGCTGCGTTTTGTCCACATAACAATCACCAAACTTCAAAATATAATTGATTGTGTGAAGAGTCTTTGTCCGAAACATGCTATATAAACTCAAGTATTCTGTTTTTAATTCCAATTGCCTGCTGGAAAGTACACGTAGTTGGACATCAGGCACTCAATAGCCTACCAAAATTACTGTCTGGTCTTACAGGAGTAAAGCACATGTGCAGAGTACCAGAAGGCTATAGGTGCCTCTGAAACTATACCCTAACTGAGTCACTGTCTTCATGGGAAGAATGGAGAAACGGGCATAATAACTCTTCAACCGCAGATTAATTTCACTAACATATGATGATAATCAAGGTCATTCACATGTGGCTTTCACAGAAAATTCACTGAGTTTAAAAAAATTCAATTCATTCATCATTACAAACTTGGATAATACACTGTTCAGCACATGGCAACCCACCCTGATTGTTCTGCAACATCATATACTTTGACTCACCATGAGCAATGTCATAGGAGATCCAATCTAAATTTAAGGAAAAATTACTTCCGAGTTAAAAGCTTATGTGCTGACTCTTAACCAAGAAGCACCATTTTTGTGATGTTTCCAAGGTTGGACATGGCTATCACATTGCTCAGCCATCAGCACCCCTCTACTTCGCTCAACAAGTGGCTGCTGTCCATGACATGGTGGACTGTGGAAGATCTCTGAAAGGAATGAACTTAAAGCTTGAATCTTCTTTATTGATCCAAGCTTTATGTTTCTGCTGCTCTGCTGCAATATCCTACATGCCCAGCATCACAGTGGGCTTTCCTATCAGGTAATTTCAAGAAATAAGCCTACTCAACAATTCCCTAATACAACACCATAATAGCAACCATGTGTGCCCAAATACCGAGGGTGCATCATTCCTAGGTGCCATGCCATGCCACCAGCAGAGCCTCGCGTGAAGCAGGTGGCTTATCAGAAAATCACAGGTGCTTTGCCTGTGATTTTCTGCCTACTGCCATTAATGAGAGGAGGCAAAGCATCCAAGATGTTACTGCCCTGAATGTCGGCTAACCACTTGATTGCAAGGGCCTCAGTCAAGCAGGATACAGTCTTCACTTGACGCCCATACACATATACTTTCCATTAGGGGTTGGAATCCTACATGGTATTTTCTTCTCCAGCTCGTGAGAACTGAGGGCAATTGTACCCTCCGACTGGAGCATAAATTACACAAGTAAAGCATGCACAGGCTGCTGAACATTTATTTATGAAGTGAAGATTACTGCCTGATTAAAGTCTGATCCATTTATTCTGTAAATATAACCAATGACCTTTACGGGAACTTAATGTACTTGCTGGTTAGTTTAATAACACATGTTCAATCTTACAGGACAAACTACACATTTCACTTGTAAATGCTTAAAAGAGAGTTAATAATTGACAGGCTTACCTTGGAACTGGCTGACCTGTTGAACAGGATATGGATTCCTCTGCTGGTCCTTGCACTGTGGATGTGGTCTGGGGAGATGCTGCTGCATCTGGTCGTGTTGCTGTTGCTGTAACTGCTGCTGCTGATGGAAGGAAATCAAGCCCATTAATTTTACCATTACAGGTCGTGGGGAAACCAATACTACAATCGTACTGTTATAGGCAGAGCAATGGTTACAATCTCTAGTGAAGCAGTAATGCATCTTCAACATGTTTTTTCAAACACTTACTTCATCATTTAAAAATTCTTTCCTACATAGTCATTAAAAAAAGTTACTTTGATTTTTCTCCCCCTCTCATAATGGTTCCCCATTCAAAATCAAATGTTATGAAAGTGACTTACAAAACCATGGGAAATGAGGAGAACCTAGGTGTCAGAACCTAGCTGGAAGAAAACAAACTTACAGTATTACACTTGATCTGAAATGTATTGAGATCTGGCATTACTACGCTACAACTTCCTTGACTTGTACATGTTGAGTGAGACCTCTAGCAATGGTGCTTTCAGGGCTGTGGCGTTTTGCTACCTACAGTGTGACTGCTAGCTAGTACCAACTCATCCCCTCACACAAGAACTTGTTATTCATGTTTACTAATCCTTTCAGTGAATTTGATTTGAGGCAAACTATATAAACTATAAGATAATTGCAACCAATTTCAAAAGCCCTGAAATGCAGTAAGAGCTCTCCTGAGCTCAAACCATAACTTTACTGGGACATAGAGAAATGGTGAAAATGACTGAAAGCAGCCGTCCCTCCCAGTGATCTGCCGATTTCGGCCACAGTTATAGCCAGACACCAGGAGAACCCCCGTGGAATTTCCAGGCCAAAGTGTTTTACACAGATGTTTTTCTCTCCATTTGCTTCTCACTCTCAAAAATTCTTCATTTGTTCTCCGAAGGTGGTGTCTTGTGCTGAGGTATGGCTGGCACTTCACTGAGATTCACTGCTTAGTGATGAGCAGCAGTTACCCCGATTCCAGGAGACTGTAGCAAACTGTAGCGCCCATACCATGACTAGAGCCGAGATCAGCTAACTCAGCCATTGAACTTGGGACCTTTCTGTTTTGCCCACTGGCCTACCAGAAGTGTGATGTTCTTTCACAGCTGATTTCAATATAAATACACTAAAATCTCTTTGAACTGTGTCCCATCATTAATCATTTCTACTACTGCTTACGAATTGATTGGGTGTATATGTACACAGTTATAATAGACCCCACCACTGGTAAATTTACTAATGTGGATTCCTCTTGAGATGCTGGCATTTATATAAAAGAGAGATTTTGGGATCCCCACCATCACAATGGGGTAACTTTCAACTTTACCACTTGGGCAGTAATCGAATGGAGTGGGTCTCCTGCTCTTTATACAACCCACCTGATCTTCATTCTATTGAAATCATATAATCATGAAACTTTTCTATGGCTGTAGTTAAGAGCGCTATCCTTTTTGGATGTCTCTGCTGGTACTGTTATTTAAGGAATGAAGATTCTTTAAGAGTACAGAGATTGTTGAACCTGGTCGGAAGGGTATTTGATGAGTAGAACTGTTGATGAAATCGGCTCTCAAAGAATTTTGACGAAAGTAAAGAGTGTTATTAACAGTGAGAATCACCCCTTGTCCCAATATTATTGTTGGATGCGTTCAGGGAAAAGGCTACAATACCTTAAATGCAGGACAAATCGGTTCTTGAACTCGATCGTGCCTTTCTCCATAAGAACCTTAACAGGAGCCTGATGAATGGATGAGGATATGCACTCATGATAAAACTCATTAATTGATTATTTCAATGTACTGGAATTTGTTTTTTAACATCTATTTTAATCAAGTTAGGCTTTTTGGGATAGGGTAATTTTCTTTCTTTTTATTGTTGTTATTCATATGTAATTTTAATGAATGAGCAATGTACCTGAAATGAATTTCCATATGGACAATAAACTGAAATTGAATTGAAGGATGGGTGATCCACCCTGCCAGATTACTGCCCAGGCAGTGAAGGTGAAAATCTACCTTGATATGTCTGGCCTTGTGATATCCTCTCTATCACAAAAACTGCTTCCACCTCTCTAATATCGCTCTCCCTTCTGCTCCAAATTCAGCCCATCTCCTGCTGAAACCTTCATTCATGCCTTTGTTACCTGCAGACTAGATTATTCCAATGGCTCAACCAAGCTTTTACCCTTACCTTCCATAAACTAAACTCATCTAAAGCTTTTCCCACATCAAGGCTGGAATTTTATGCCCCCCACGGGAGTGGGTTGGAGGCGAGGGCGAGCGTAACATTGAATGGAAGGCGGAGGGAGTGGCATACCATTCCTGTCGCCTTCCCGCTACAATCTTATGAGCAGCGGAGGAGGTGACAAATGGCCTGCCCGCTCCAGGCCAATCAAGACCATTAAGTGGCTGGCACAGTGGCGCAGTGGTTAGCACCGCAGTCTCACAGCTCCAGCGACCCGGGTTCGATTCTGGGTACTACCTGTGCGGAGTTTGCAAGTTCTCCCTGTGACCGCGTGGGTTTTCGCCGGGTGCTCCGGTTTCCTCCCACCACCAAAAGACTTGCAGATTGATAGGTAAATTGGCCATTATAAATTGCTCCTAGTATAGGTAGGTGGTAGGGGAATTGAGGGAAGATGGGGATGTGAGAGGGTAATGGGATTAATGTAGGATTAGTATAAATGGGTGGTTGATGGTCGGCACAGACTCGGTGGGCCGAAGGGCCTGTTTCAGTGCTGTATCTCTAAATAAAAAATAAAATAAAAAAGTAGCTAATAAATTATCACTTAAGGGCCTCCTCCCATGCCGCTGGTATATTACTAGTGGTGGATGGGTAACTCAGGAAGCCACCCAGTAAAACCTAGTGGCCTCTTTGTGGGCTGGGGGGTGGGCAGGGGGGGGTGTCATCCTGATTGGGCACTCTGTGCCCCATGAAGGGACCCCCCCCCCCAACAGCACAAGCTGCCCTCACTGTAGTACATTCCCCCACCCCTTCAACCGACTTCCCCGCCTCACTGGCGCCCAGCCAATTGTCCCTGGAGAGGCCCCACACACTCACCTCAATTCCGGAGCCTCCTCCATTGCTGCTCCTCTCACTGGATGCAGCCCCAGCAGCGGCCACTGCTCCCAGTGGCGCTGCTGGAACTGAAGAGCTGCTGGCCCGCCGATTGGTCGGCAGCTCTTGGAGGTGAAACTTCCTGCCTCAGAGGGGTGCAAGTTCCGCCCAAAGCCAATTAAGGGCCTGGACCATGTAAAATCACTACGTGGCTTCCTGGCCTGGCGGAGGTGGGCTCGGCCCCAACTTTTAAGCCAGTGGGCGAGGCCTCCACCCCAACGCAAAATTCTGGCCCAAGTCCCACTTGCCTATCTGTTCTTGCTGTTTCCCAATATCTCAAATTTAAAACTCTCATCCTCATGTTGGCATCCCTTCATGGCCTCACTCCTTCTCTATCTCTGTAACCTACCCCTGAACTGTCTGCAAGAGTTTTCTCAATTAACTTTAATGGAGTCTGGCAGAACCCTTAGACACTCTGGCCTCTTGTGCCCCCGTCCTTTCACTCCACCATTAACAGTTGTACCTTCAGCAGTCCGGGCCTTATATTATGGTACAATCTCTTCATCTTCAAGACCCTCCTTAACACCCATTTCTTTGACCAAGATTTGGGTCACCCCTATTAGCAGCTCCTTCTTTAGCTCAGCGCCCATTTTTTGATTCTGCTTTGGCATGTTTTTCTATGTCAAAGGTGGTATAATAAATGCATATTATTATTGCTGCTGTGATGACCACAGCCCTGTTCACTTTACTGACTTTCCACTTGTGTGAAATCAAACTGCACAGTTATAAGGTTGTTAGTGTAACCTGGAGCAAACTCTATGGCAATGCCCAGAAGGCCCATAAGGAACTGGAGCTGCTCCATGGGAAGGCAGTGTAAAGAGGTTTGGTCCTAACAATCCAAGCTCCAAGACAGCAGATGAAACTTGGTCATTCCCATCAGCTTCCCTAAAGTATACAACTGACAGAAAACAACAAGTGGATTTGTACTTCTAATTTCCAAATGCTTCCCCCTGGAGAATACCTGTTTATTTTTGAGTTTTCACATTTTATTTCTATTCATGAAGGTGCAGTATTAGAATAGTTCAATCTCCAAAATCTGCTCATGACCAGAAACTCTATATAAATGTTGATCCTGGTAGAACATGTAGAAACAGAAGTGTTCAGAGTCCATTTGCTGTAGGCCAAGGTCTTTTGAATATTCGTGCCAGAACTCAATAGATTTCAGCATAAGTGTGACCTCTAAGGTTTAGATTCTTTCTATTTTCTCCTAATTCTTCCTCAGGAGCTGTTAAAAGAAAACTTCTAGAGCTGGGGGAAAATGATAAGTGTCAGGTTTCGGATTATCAACATGTCTGAGCTCCTGCAGTTCCTGCTCAGGTACGGTTCAGGAGACTGATTTTTCACTGAGCTCTGGCCTCACCTGCCATTCTCCACATGCTGAGTTTACATAGTGAATGTTGGCAGGTTACCTGAACATGGGAGAATCACAGCCAAGCCTCATGCATACATAGCCTGCATGTGGTCACTGCACGGTAATCAGGTGCAGCAACCCTGGTTGATTTTTCTCTCCACTAGCCCAAGGACACTGCAGACGGTCACAGCATCCTTAAAGCAGATCATAACAAATCTAGGATTGATTCTGGAAGCATCCTGACCTGTGTTGCTCAGTATCATATCACACGGCACAGCTATCCACAGAGTATTCAAGATTCCATTTATAGCTTGGATGCGCGACACTTCCAGAGTCTCTGCTTTACTGGGGGGTGGCTCTCTCACAGGTAATGGAGTGGCTTATTAGTTTAGTTTAGTTTAGAGATACAGCACTGAAACAGGCCCTTCGGCCCACCGAGTCTGTGCCGACCATCAACCACCCATTTATACTAATCCTACACTAATCCCATATTCCTACCACATCCCCACCAGTCCCTATATTTCCCTACCACCTACCTATACTAGGGGCAATTTATAATGGCCAATTTACCTACCAACCTGCAAGTCTTTTGGCTTATGGGAGGAAACCGGAGCACCTGGAAAAATTGTGGATGATGAACAATCTGTGATTGTTCAAGAAACCACTCGCTGCATTGGCATAGGGTCTCAGAATATTTTTCTCATTTATATATTGAATGAGATTTCATAAAGAATGGGTTTAACTAAGTGGTTTACATGATAAAGAAAGAAAGAGTTGAGCATCAATGGACAGCCAAGTGCCAGTACTGTATTATACTGGAAAACAGAGAAGAGATCGATTGATTTCAAGGTTGAGAGCACAGGCAGAGCTCTTTATCCTGCTTATATTCAGTTCTCCTGCAAAATACACAAGAAGAACATTCCTAGTATCCAAATGCAGAAGCACTGTGCACTTGGCCAAAGCTGGAATAGAAGGATGGGGAGAAAAATTAGACTGCTTTTACACAGCATCTAGTTGGCATGAGAGTGGCACAGGCACAAATCAGGGAGATTATCACCTGCTCTAAAAGGAAGTACATGATGTGGTTCAAGCCCTCTCTGTGCTGAGGTAGCAGGTGCCAACCAGGGTAACAGAAAGGGGCTACAATCAGCCTCAGCACCTCTGGCTTGAGTAAGGGAGAAAAATTATCAGCCCTCATGCCTGATTGCTATCCCATGACACCTGCTAGAAAGTGAATAACTGTGGGGTGCGTCCGGTTAGGCATGGATTGTACATGGCCGTCATGCTCCCCCCATTGCAATAACCTGCAGACACTCGCTGTCTTGGCTCCCACATGGTGGAGTAAGAAGACCGTCAGCATCCACGGAATTGCACCCCAGCATGAGTTATTGCACTCACAGAATTATTGAATGCTTACAGCACAGAAGGAGGGCATTGGTGTCAGGTCCATGCCAGCTCTCTATAAGAGCTACTCACCTGGTCCCACTCCCCTGTCTTTTCCCCATAGTCCTGCAAACGTTTAGTTTAGTTTTAGTTTAGTTTAGAGATACAGCACTGAAACAGGCCCTTCGGCCCACCGAGTCTGTGCCGACCATCAACTACCCATTTATACTAATCCTACACTAATCCCATATTCCTACCACATCTCCACCTGTCCCTATATTTCCCTACCACCTACCTATACTAGGGGCAATTTATAATAGCCAATTAACCTATCAACCTGCAAGTCTTTGGCATGTGGGAGGAAACCGGAGCACCCGGAGGAAACCCACGCAGACACAGGGAGAACTTGCAAACTCCACACAGGCAGTACCCAGAATTGAACCCGGGTCGCTGGAGCTGTGAGGCTGCGGTGCTAACCACTGCGCCACTGTGCCGCCCCTGTTTCCTCTTTAGATAATTATCCAATTCCCTTTTGAAAGCCACGATTGAATCTGCCTCCACTACAGTCAGGCAGTGCATTCCAGATCCTAACCACTCACTGCATAAAAATATTTTTCCTCATGCTGCCTCTGGTTCTTCTGCCAATCACCTCAAATCGGTGTCCTCTGGTTCTCAAATATTCCACCAATGGGAACAGTTTCTCTCTATCTACTCTGTCCAGACCCCTCATGATCCTGAACATCTCTACCAAATCTCCTCTCAACGGTCTCTTCACTAAGGAGAACAGCCCCAGCTTCGCCAATCTATCCTCATAACTGTAGTCTCTCATCCCTGGAATGAGCCTTGTAAATCTTTTCTGTACAGTCTCCAATGCTTTCACATCATTCCTGAAGTGTGGTGCCCAGAACTGAACACAATTGATGGTGGCATAGTGGTATTGTCACTAGGCTAGCACTCTAGAGATCCAGGCTAAATGGCAGTTGGTGGAATTTAAATTCAATTAATTAATAAAATAATCTGGAATTAAAAGCTAGTCTCAGTAATGGTGCCATGAAACTATCACTGATTGTTGTAAAAACCCATCTGGTTCATTATTGTCCTTTAGGAAAGGAAATCTGCTGTCCTTATCTGGTCTGGCCTACATATGACTCCAGGCCACAGCAATGTAGTTGACTCTTAACTGCCCTCTGAAATGTCAGTTGCCAAGGGAAATTAGGGATGGCAACAAATGCTGGCCTTGCCAGCGATGCCCACATCGCATGAAAGAATAAAAAAAATGCTTTCTTAACCACTTTCTCAACCTGCCCTGCCACCTTCAACCTACACATATATCCTCAGGTTCCTTTGCTCTTGCACCCCTTTTAGTATTGTATACTTTATTTTCTATTGCCTCTCCTGATTACCCACGTCATTAATGTATATCAAGAAAAGTAGTGAGCCTAATACCCACCCAAAGGGAACCAACCTCCTATATACCTTCCTACAGTCAAAAAACAATCATTGACCATTACTCTCAGTTTCCCATCACCCAGCCAACTTTGTATCCATGATGCTGCTGCCCCTCTTATTCCATGGGCTTCAACCTTGCTGACAAGTCTGTTATGCTGTTATGTGGCACTTTATCGAACATCTTTTGGATGTCCATATAAACGTCAACCGTATTACCCTCATCAACCCTCTGCTACTTCTTTGAAAAACGCAATCAAATTAGTTAAACAGGATATGTCCTTAACAAATCTGTTGGGTTTCTTAATTAATCCACACTTGTCCAAAACCAAAAGGGGTGAAAAGGGCAGAATTGGGGGAGGAGGAGAAAAGTCGAATCCAATTTTAGCCTCCTACACACGATAAGAACAGGCTATGTGGGGTGGGGGGGGGGGGGGTGGGGATTAAATTTAGGGGAGTAAACCAATGTGACATCGTAAACAGTTGAAAATGGTCATTTGCATTCTTTCTCCAGGGGTTCTGCTGGTCTCCCACTTAAGTTATGACAGGAGATCGGGATAAGTCTTACATAATTTACAGGCCCACATGTTTATGTAATGGTGGGACATGATACTTTGACGTTATCACTTAACATACCAACTTGAGGACCTTGGCACAAATGGTGCCAAAAACAAAAACATTAAAATCAGGCCAGCAGCAATGGAGGATGTCTTGGGGCAGGTGTTCGGGGGCAGGAGGAATGGAGCGAGTTAGTGGATGTAAAGTGGTTCCATTATAACTGAGAGTCAGAAAGCAAAGGTGATTGAAAACCAAACAGACCGGAAAGGAGCAAAGCAAAGCTGGAGGAGAACAAACATGCCACTGTTAACAGGAAAATATTTCTCTGGACCATTGTGATTGACATGGGAAAGAAATGGTGACACAAAGATGGAGATAGAGTTAAAAGACGATATAATATTTGTTTACAGATAAATCGCATGTGTGAAAGTGAGCTGAAGCATACTTGTGAAAATGATGACGACCTCAGGGTGAACTCACATGGGTCATGCCATTTTCAACACCATTTTGAACTAGCTCTGGACTTAATTCAGGAATTGCTGACCACCATGCTCCTTTGAGGTTATGAGACAACAAGAGACAGCCCAGTCACCACCCTGTAACCCCAACACCACCTAGAATGAACATTTACCTGCTCTAGCAACTGCTGCTGTTGTCTCTGCTCCCTGAATAGCTGCTGCTTTTGCTGTTCCATCATGTGAAGCTGATGCATTCTCTGTCTCTCTTGCTCCATCAGCAACTGTTTCATCATGACTGCCTGCTGCTGGTTTCCAAGGTAACTAGGGCCTCCAGGGTTACCAGTCATAGAGCCAGGCACTGGGACCCCGGTGCCAGAGCCAGGACCAGGGGGCTGTACGGATGCTGCCGGACGAGAAACTCCCGCTGGATTCTGATCCTGTGTGGAGGAAAGAACTGTCTCAGTGACAGAAGAACATACAGGATATTACAAAACCACAAACAAGATACACTGTGGAGGTGAAACCCGCAACCTACAAAAATATTACAATTATAATAACTCCCTTCTACCAATTGTTAAGTTACATAGCTTGCCCCTGCACGATTCCAAAATCATCTGGGGGAAAGGGGTGACCGGTTTCCAGGCCTCTGAAAGTAACGTTACCGAGCTAGTTGTTAGGGAGCTGGTTTTTCCCTCCATTTGCTTTCATACAACACCTCCCAGCAAATCTGGCTAAAGTGGAAGAGCCATCAAGTGAAAAAGTTGTATGTGTATATAAGGGGAGTGGTGGGGGAGGGGGGAGGGGGGAGGGGAAGACCTGAATATATAAAATAAAGCTCTCAGCGTAGCTCATTAGCAGAGTAAAACAAGCAGCACCCATTGTAATGCAACACCCAATTAGATTAAATCATATAATATGTCTCACAGCAAGCATATATTTCATTGCCGTGCAAAGTGACTTTTTGTAGGCTATGAAACCCAGGGGATTAGCAGCTGTAGTTTTATTTCAGCCTTTTAAACAACCAGTGGCTTTACTTTACTTAACATTAGCCACGATGCTGCTGCATTCTCAGTTGAAGATTAATTTTGTCTGGCTTTGTTACAGTAAAATGTTATGTCTCCCCTGCCACTAGTACAATACCACAGATCTACAGGCAGGTCTCCAGTATACTGCAGTCTTACTGGCTTGTTTATTACATTTAAGCATTAAGACATTATTCAGTAAATTGAAAGGCTGACATCTTAAGAGTCACAGCATTAAAAAAAAAAGCCCACACAGTACAATGAACAGTTCTTTATCAGAAGAAAGCATGCATTTGTTTCAGAGGATAATTACAACCTTCACTTTTGACAACTGTAAGTATGAATTCACAAAGACTTGTCTCAAATATTAATATTTACACACATCACATACCAGCCTGCAGCACCATATATTTTTGTTAACATTTTGAGGCTAGGCCACAATTCAGTTGGGGGTGGGGGGGAAGGTTTTAAAAAAAATATATATATTTATTTCACCACTCCCAATTTTCTCCCTTCACCCCTTTTCTAAGGGTGGTGGTTCATATTACAATACAGATTCATGGACCCAAAAAACCCTATGGTACCGTGTATATGTGAGTCCGGACAATAAGAGGCAGCAGGCTATTCAGCTCTGTATATGATTTTGTTTTTCTTATTCTCAGGATGTGGACATCATTATCAAAGCTGCTTTGATTGCATATCCCTTAATTGCCCTCAGAATGTGGTGCTCGGATTTCTCTTGCAATTGTTTTTTACAAACTGAACTTGCTAGGCTACTTCAGAGGGAAGAGAGGGAAGGGCTGGCAGATTCTCTTCCCTCTATGAATTAGCTGGGTTTTTAGCAACAAAACAGCTGTTTTGCTCATTCATAAGCTACTGGATTTCATCTCAACCTCTGGGTTGCTAGTTCAGTCCCATAACAACCTGAGGTGTTACAGCAACTACTAAAACCAATGCTTAAAAGGGCGGCACAGTGGCGCAGTGGTTAGCACCGCAGCCTCACAGCTCCAGGGACTTGGGTTCGATTCTGGGTACTGCCTGTGTGGAGTTTGCAAGTTCTCCCTGTGTCTGCATGGGTTTTCTCCGGGTGCTCCGGTTTCCTCCCACAAGCCAAAAGACTTGCAGGTTGATAGGTAAATTGGCCATTATAAATTGTCACTAGTATAGGTAGGTGGTAGGGAAATATAGGGACAGGTGGGGATGTTTGGTAGGAATATGGGATTAGTGTAGGATTAGTATAAATGGGTAGTTGATGTTCGGCACAGACTCGGTGGGCCGAAGGGCCTGTTTCAGTGCTGTATCTCTAATCAATGACACTAAGTTATCAGAATTAGGGTGGTGGTCTTGAGATTTGAAAGCACCCGTATGGGCAGTATTGGGATGGTTCTCAGCATCCAGCAACATTTTGAAGAGGATCTCAGGGTCAGGTATCACTGGGAGGGGGTTCCAGGATGCTGGGGGCACTGCAGAGAGAGGCTTTGGAAACACTGAAGTACTGGGATCTGGGAGAGAGGGTCCTAGAGTTTGGAAGCATTGGGGAGGGTAGACCCTGGGATT
The DNA here is from genome assembly GCF_036365525.1 of Heterodontus francisci. Taxonomy (NCBI): domain Eukaryota; kingdom Metazoa; phylum Chordata; class Chondrichthyes; order Heterodontiformes; family Heterodontidae; genus Heterodontus; species Heterodontus francisci. The sequence continues at coordinate 257,687,882 of NC_090371.1, read as the reverse complement.
AGGGAGCAATGGAACGTAGCATAGGAGCTTATGAACTGAGAAGGATTCCCAGAATTTAGGAGTGGCTGAGGGAGTTCTGGGATTCAGCAGGAATAGGACGGGGTTTTGGGGCATTGAGGAGGAAAGAGAAGAATGTGACAATACTGGAGTTCCAAGGATTTGGCAGTATTGGAGAGGAGCAGAGACTTTCAAACTTGTGGGGAGGGGGCCCCCAAGAGGATAAGATCTAAACTGTTCTGGGCCTCTTTCAAACCTTCAGGCTGCAACTCCTCCCTTGGCTCCTGCCCATCACCCTTCTCTCTGACCATCTACAGCCCCTTTTCAGCCAATAGGTTTTCCTGCAACTGTTTCCCCACTTGTCTACTTGTCCCTACTTTACCAGAAGCGCAGAATTTAAAAATCAATCCTACAGTACACAGTCAGTGAGTTTACGGACTTATACAGTCTTGACTAATAAACATAAATTTCCACAATCAAACAAAAGTTACTGCATAAAATGCTCAAAAGGTCATTGTATATGCAGTTTCCATGTTTTTAGATACAAAAAACCCCAGAAACCTCAAAAATGGTTTATAAAATAGATTTCTAACTTAATTTTCAACTGTAATAATCCACTGACTAAAAATAAATTAATTCACAATAAGTAATGACAGTTAGAAAATAAAACAGAGAAATCACAGGTGGAACTAATCACAATTGTTGTCTGTCACAATAAAGAGCAGAATTTTTAAGTAAATGTCATCAATATGCCAGAAATAAAATTTGCAGATTCAATCCTTAGCTTGTTTGAAAATCTTCTGGGAAAGCAAAGAAACTCCCAAATCCTCAGTGAAATGAAGGTATCCTGCAATTTAAACTAGTACACAGATTACAAGCTGAAAAATTCAGGAAACTCTACATGACCAAAGTGCACAGATTGTACGTTGGGAAACTCTGTAAATTTCACATGCTCAGAATACACAGATTTGTTTAAAACCTCTGTCGAACAGTTGTGAAGTAAACATATCCAGTTGAAGCCCAGGCTTTTGTGACAGACTGCTTTGAAGTACAAACTTTAATGAGGGTATAGTGGCACAGTGGCGCAGTGGTTAGCACCGCAGCCTCACAGCTCCAGGGACCCGGGTTCGATTCTGGGTACTGCCTGTGTGGAGTTTGCAAGTTCTCCCTGTGTCTGCGTGGGTTTTCTCCGGGTGCTCCGGTTTCCTCCCACAAGCCAAAAGACTTGCAGGTTGATAGGTAAATTGGCCATTATAAATTGTCACTAGTATAGGTAGGTGGTAGGGAAATATAGAGATAGGTGGGGATGTTTGGTAGGAATATGAATATGGGATTAGTGTAGGATTAGTATAAATGGGTGGTTGATGTTCGGCACAGACTCGGTGGGCCGAAGGGCCTGTTTCAGTGCTGTATCTCTAATCTAATCTAATCTATATGTAAGGAAGTTTAATAGGCAAACGTATATATATATTATTGTGAAATATATAAATTTACCATGTTGATGTTAATTGTAGTGTGGTAGATAATATAAATAAAATTTATTTGGGAAATTGCAGAAGAACACATTACCCATACCCAGAGTTGAGTATTAAAAATATCATGAATGCTGAATAGTGATAGTCTGTGTCTTTGTTATGAAAACTGCATGATTAATAACGGAGATCTGCATTATAGTGAAGAGAGCTGATTAGGACTGAGGCTGGAATATGATGTTGGAGGGACAGTGAGGCTGAGCGTGGGAGAGTTAGAAAATGCATATCCGAGAGGCTATCTTGTATTAGAGAAATGGAGTTCAGGGTTCAGGTTGTGGTCTACTTTGATGCCATTTTCTAATGATACCACTTTATTGCTGGTGGCTTTGTAATCCGCTTCCGTGTTCATTGTCTAAGAGACAGCATCACTGCCTGGTTTTTTTGCAGGAGGGATATTGTATGATATAATCTGGGGTAAGTGTGGCAAACAAGGAAGAAACTGTTTTAGAATGATGTTATTAAGTAAGGCCAGGGCCCTGGTGATGCTTAAGGACAGATGTTATAGTACTGCGTGTAGAATCTGTGCTAAACAGCAACACCGGCTTTATATTGAAGTGAATTCTCTCCACTCATGGGTATCTTCTCAGATGTGTGCCTATATTTATTTTACCATATTTATTGATAACATTTATTTAGGTTCTGTAGGAATAAAGTGAATAGGTCCAGACTTAATTTAGCTGACATGGGTTGGATGCACAGTTCTTCTTTGTGGTGTGGTGGAACTCATGGTCAGTCAGAATTCCGACAGGGAGCTGGGAGGACGAGGGTCATGTGTCAGAAGGAAGTAAATAGGTGAAATTTGGCTAAATTACAATATATTTGATTATAATTAAGAATGGCACAACATGACAGATGCTTATGCCTGAAAGCATGCTATAAAGGTAAAATGTACAAAAAAGATAGGCTTTATAATGTATATATAGTGGAGTATGCATGTCTGCTCATGTGTGCGGAGCAGGAAGAAGTGAAGGCATCAAAGCCAAGCCCAACCCTATCGTCGCCTGCCATTCAAAGGCACGCCCTTTCCAATGACAATCAGCTTCAAGAACTGGCACTGATATTTTTTTCTCATTCAGAGCCCAAGGGGACACTGAGGCCCTGATTGAAAGGCTCAAGGCTCACAGGAAATTGGGCCTGAGGCCTCATTAGTAATATTTGGATGAGCTGCTGCACCTCCACAGACAGATCAGCCATTTTACAGTGTTAAATATCTGAATGCTCGCCACACTGGCATCGGCTTTAAGGTTAGGTCCTTGAGAAGGAGATGGAATGGCGTGGGGGATTGGGCCGGTGGTGCAGGATGATCGCAGGTACTGTAGAGTCGAATTCCTGCTCTTCCTGGCTCCACAGCAACAGTATTTGTTTCTATAAACTTTCCTTTTGGTGATGGTTGCTGATTGGGCTACCTATTTTAGAATCCTGAGTAGAGCAAGCTCGGCTCCTGCTCTACCCTGTAATATTCAACTTAGCATGAGTGGCCCAGAACAGGCTTAAACCCCTCATGAAAAATGGCTTGACCCAATATCGGATCAGATGACTTTAAGGCGTCCTTGGGTTTGTTGGTCCCTGAAATTGGCCTTCATTGCATCTGTACAATGAAGCTAAGAGATCCTTTTACTACCCCCATATCTGTAGCTTATTCAGAGAACACCACAAATTTAGTGGTAGAAATGTTTATAATGATGGCTTGACAGTTGAGGAGATTACAGTTTGAAGGCAGAAACAATCTGCTGGATGTTACTGGCAGCGTCATGACTCCGTGTTGGGACCATTTCTGGCTCCCAACACAGCTCAAAGTCGTTGCATGATGTACGGCAGAATTTTGCAGGAAGCGACCAATTAGGGCTCGGCTCTGTGACTGCCATCCAATTAGAGATGGCGGAGGCATTCAGGAGGCGGGAGCTAGATGTGACTGGCCCCGTTTAAAGGCTGCCCGTCAGCCACCTGTGTGGCTGCAGGCAGACTGTATCATTACAGAGTGTGCAAGAGTACAGTGCAGCAACATGGTCAGCAACTGTGGAATGGCGGCCCCACGATTCAGCGACATCACCTGGAGGTTCTGATAGAGGTGGTGAGAGCTCGCAGGAAGGTTTCATTTCTTGAGAGTGGCAGGAGACGACTTGCCAGCCAGACTAAGCAGGCATGGCTGGAAGTTGCTTGAGAGGTCACCAGCCGCAGTATGGTGAGCAGGAAGTGGGTCCAGTGCAGGAAGTGCTTCAATGACCTTCTGAGGTCTGACAAGGTGAGTAAGATGCAATGCCCAGCTGGCAGACATGAAGTAAATACATGCTGAGCCCACCTCTGAGCAAAAGGGTCTCAAGGCAGGCATCACCTCGGAACACTTATGACGTATGTGCCCATGTCGACTCCTCACCAGAGGGAAGGACTCACAGCACTTTAGCTTTTGGAATATGTAGAGCTGAACCCATGGATGGTAAATTGTCATGATCATTACATTTGCACGTGCCTCATGATGCTTCCTCATTTGTGTAGTTGTATCAAGTAGATCACAGCTGATGGTCAGCCAGATGTCTGATGAAGCAGCAACTGAGAGGTGGGTGATAGAGTAACTGATGTATTCTCTCTTCCACAGGGCCAATGTCAGAGGAGCAGCACCAGGTGATGTTGGAGGCCTCGACAACCTTAGAGGAAGAGATGCACTCTGAGGATCCACCGTCCTAGGAATCAAGCGCACCCTGCATTAGTGCAGATACACGCACCTCGGTGGGGACTCAGGGCAGTTGGAACAGGTCGCACAAGATGAACAACACATCCATGTGAGCAGGAGCAGGTGATGGTGGCAGCAGCAGCTGTGGACAGTCCCCACTGGAGGAAATAGGACAGCTCCAGCCATGCTCACCTGGCTGGAGATGCTGAGCTTCGGGGGCCAGATAGAAAGTGGGTGCTTGAGGAGCAGCAAAGGGAAATGTATGGCCATCTGTTAGAGTTTCCTCAGGCAGTGTGGGCTTTTAGGCAGAGAATGGAAGAGTCCATACATGTCATGAGCACTGTAAGGTCTCAGCACATGAGCTCCTCCATTGAAAGACTGGCCGACCTCACAGACAGTCATGGGCAGCATTCCACCAATGGATCCAGGAGCAGCGGACTGGCACCAACGGAACATATGATACATTTTGCCGTACAGACCACTCTGTTGCAGTGGTGACGCACAGTTACATGGACGGGTGGGCAGCCAGCCGCTCTCCTGCTCCTGGTCAGTGCAGACATGCAGGTGGGCCACGAAAGGGCTGAGGGAGACAGGGATGATGTAGCTGGAGCCACTCCTGAAGGGACCCCATCTTCTGATGCAGCCCCCTTGACCCTTCTGACATAGACACATGCAATGCCACAAGCCCCCATGATCAAGGTTGCCCTTGCATAGATATAGCTGGCGTGGCCTGTAGTGGCAACCATGAGGATGGGCACCATGGGCATCTCAGCCACTGGGACACACACTAGAGCAAGCCTGCCTCCACACCTGCTTCAGCAACAGGGAGAGCACCCTGCAGAAGCTCTTGAAAGTGTTCAGAGAAACGGCGGTACATTCACTTTGGGTTTCACTTGGGTGCAGCTTGTAACACTTCTGTACATTGCCTGTATGTTTGTAGAATGGAATTGGTAGTGTTTGAACCCTTACATGTGTCATTTCATTATTTTTGGGACATAGCAACAACAGCACAAGATGGTGATTGTGTGAAAAACTATGAGTGGCCGGACCATTTTGTGGCCAATGGAGGTGTACTGCTTGATGACTACTGGACACGAGGAGATGTCTATGTGGTGTAGGGCTATAAATAGCAGAAGAAAATGATGGTAGAGATGTCCGTATGGGAAAATTCCAGTCCAGGATCTGACAGCCTCAGGAGAAGTGTCCCTGGATCAGGGCATCATGGGCTTCCCTGTCATCCTGGTCAGTGTGTTGCCTCACCGCATGAGCTCCAGATGGCCTTGCAGCACTGCCTGCTGGTCCTCATCAACCTGATCCTCCTCCAATAAGGCGGAGTGCTCTTCCACATGGTCCTCCTCCAGCTCAGTCCCTCTCTGCAGGGCCAAGTCATGCAGAGTGCAGCAGACCCCATGATGCGTGACACTCTTGTAGGGATGTACTGGAGGGCAGCCCCTGACTGGTCAAGGCACCAGAACCACATCTTCAGGAGGCCAATGGCTTGCTCAATGCTGGCTCTTGTCGTGAGATGGCAGCGGTTCTATCGCTCCTGCGCGTACATTGTGGGGTTGCGCACAGGTGTCAACAGCCATCTCTTCAAAGGATATCCCTCGGCAACCAGGAGACATCCACAGAGGCTGTCTGGTGGCATGAACAGCTGCGGCTGCCTGAGGATGAATGAATCATAAAGGCTGCCAGGAAACTAACACCTGAAGGAACCGCTTACAATGGTCACACATCAGCTGAATATTGAATGAGCGGAACCCCTTCCTGTTGCTGCTGGGGCCTTGATGGTCACATGGGTGCAGTCAATCACACCCTGCAGCTGAGAGAATCCTGCCATGGAGGCAAACCCCAAGGCCTTCTGTACCTGACTCACCGCATCTGTAGTGAATATGATAAAGTCCGATGTCCTCTCATACCTGGCATCCATCACCCGAGTGATGCTGCTGTAGGCTGCTGCCTGCAATATCCCACATTAAGTCCACAGCCAAACCCCGAAACAAACCAGATGCTAAAAAATTCAAGGCGATGGTCACCTTGACAGCTGGCAGTGGGTGTCCATCCACTCCATTAAGCCTAAGGTCCTCCTCTAGGAGGACGCACAGATCAGCCACTAGCTGCCTCAATAGGTGCAACATCGGTGGCACTGCTGCTCAGACATATTAAGGAAGCTGATCCGTTGTTGGTACACCCTATGCTACGAGTGCTGCCTTCTTGTCCTGCCTGCCCCTTGACCAGCACCTCTGCATCCCTGTGCACCAGGGGACTGCCTTTGTTGCTGGGGCCGCTGCTCCTCTCCACTGCTCCAGGCCACCTCTGAGTAGGTGGCCTCCATATTCAGAGACAGCCTCAATTACTAGAACCTCAGCTGCTAGATTTCCTCTGTGCCTTGCACTGACCCTGAATGAGCCCTACTCCAAAATCCACCCCCTCATTCAACACTCCCAATATGAAAGATCTGCTTCCACTGTAGCAAGTAAGTGGCAACGCATGAGTTCCTCTTTGATGATTCCCCTTTTCATACAAATGATTTAATGGCTGCCGCTTTAGTCAAGGGCTTCCCGCAGTGCAGCCACCTCATCTGGTTGGACGAGGTGCTGGCACAGCTGGGGCCCTGACAAAAAATGCAACCCTGTCAAAAGACCTCTCAAGTGCCTACTTCATCGCCCTCACTGCCTGAACAGTGCTACCGGGCGGGTGGCCGTCATCCCCGAGCAGCTGCCTCCAGGCAAATTGCCCAGAGGCATCAACAGGTCGGGCTCCTGGCACAACGCCCTCCTGCGTGCAATTGCTGCCCGAACCTGCCTTCGCCTCTGTGGCAAAAAATCAGCCCAATGTGTACTTTAAAAGCTGCAAAAGGCACTCAGTTTCAAGAGGATTACAGCTGCGAGACGTGAACTGGTATTTCCTTTCACTGATATGGAGCTCTGGTACATGCCTGCTGAAAACCGAACAGTTACTGCAAATGGCTAATGATTGGCAAACGCCCTGCAGTCAATTAGAAAATCATCAATCTACTCGTGACATTTTTCACTCTGTGCCTTCCCTCCTCCCGCAGCCCCCCACCCCCACGCCTACATGTAGGGACATCACTGATGGAATTGTATCAGTTATGTCAGCTGTGCATTTGGAACCTATGAGATTACCATGGCAACATCATCTTATCCTAATGGCTACTGGAGAGCTTTGCAGAAGATCAGGTGTGATGGCTTTCCTCAACGCAAGGATTGCCAGAATTTTTTAACTAGCTGTTGGAATTCTGTCCGTGAAGTAGAGGGGGAAGAGCAGACAAGGAAGAAAGAATTATTCATTCGTATTTACTTACAAAATATGCCCAGATACGCTGGGGAGTTTTTTTTAAGTTTTGTATCAGTAATTGTACTCATAAGATTTCTGCAGTTATTTATTTAACAAGCCTGTTCCCCTGGAGAAGGCTGGATCGGTGCCGATGTGTAAATGCTCATCGACAGCAACATCCAGAGTAACTATCAAAAACAAAACACATCGCAAGGCCAGCTCAAAGAGAAAACGAGCAGGTCCTGGACAGCAGCCCTGCTGAAGAGTTCAGCCTCTCTGGAGCCTGGACAATAGGAGGGGCAATTGCTACAGACCGAGATGGACCATTTCATTGCCAGCTCCACCTCTTCCTCCCTCTGCTGTCAAAACCTCATCAGGCATGGCCTCGAGTGTCAGCACTCAAACCACTAACCACACAAGTGTGAAGTGATGAAGTGATATTAACCACTTTACTGTCGCAAAGGCAAACAAAGGCCAAGCTATTTTATGGGGTTTTATGTCATCTAAAAATTTTATAACCCTTGTGCAGTTTTGGTCATTTAAAAAAATACCTTCCCCCTCCATTTGGCTCATATGAAACCAGATATAAATTGCGATATATGTACGCAGATATTTATAGTAGAATAAAAGACAGAGGGGTCAATTTTAACTCTACCCTGCTGGCAGAAACCAGGATCATGGGCCGTTAGCAATTAGGCTACTTTCCCACTCGGAACTGGACCCCTCCCCATCCTTTCTGATTTTAACATGCAGGGTTCTGCAGGTTGTTGAGCCACCTGTTTACAGCAGGTTGGGGCTACTGAATTTATGCAAATCGGGATTCTATTATGTCAATGAAACCCTAATGGCCACTGCTTTCCCACAGGCTGAAAACATCCTCCAAGGTAGGTGCAAAACCTTTCTCTGTGGAGCCAGTAGAAGCAGAAGTGCTCCTCTGGACCCTCCAAGGACAGTTGTGGTCAACCCATCCCCAGATTCGCACCTTTCCTCCCTTTCCCTTGCTTTCCCGAACCTGTCTTCCATAGCTGCATGATGCTCGGTGGCCAGGGCCTCCCGATCTGTCCTCGTTGGCAGCTAATCTGCTCCCTCTTCCACCAACCCTGGGCAAGAAGTATGCTGGGAGCACTTAAATGAGGCGGCAAGAACTAGGAGTTTAAAAAAAACTTAGGCCACTGAATGCGTTTAATATCCACCCTGTCCCCCACCTGCCCAAAATTGCTCAGAATCCATTAGTGTTCAGGTTCAACTCTACATGTTGGTAGCACTAAAGACTGAAGCTGAACAACATTTACCAACATATATTTGAGGTGAGTGTTCAAGGAAAGCAGTCACAAGGGACATGACCAAAAATGAATTGACTTTTCTTTTACAATTGTAAGTATTACGTTAGGTATAGAAAAACCAGTGGAAAAGCAATTCTAATGAAGCATTTTTTTCTCTTTCCGAATGCTTTTTAAAAAATTCTGTCTCAGTATGTGGGTGTCACTGGCAACACCAAGATCCAGTGCCCATCCCCGGTTTGATATAACTGAGTGGCTTGCTAGGCCACTTCAGAGAGCACTTAAGAGTTAACCAAATTGGTGTAGGTCTACGGAGTCACAAATAAGCCAGACCGGGTAAGGACAGAAGGTTTTCTCCCCTGACAGACCCATTGCATATTTGCAACATTTTCTGGGGTTTTTTCCCAGATTTTCAGCATTTGCAATTTGTCCCTCTTTTCATTAGGAAAACAGAAAACTTTTCCAATGCTGAGAGAATACTAGAGACAGTTTTTTTTAACCAATTTTATAATACTTGAATTTAGAGGGACCCACTCTTAAAGTGGCATCTGTTATTCCTCCACCACAGTCCCCCTGTCCTTCAATTGTTCCTCCAACCTTAGCCAGGGCAGCCAAGCACAAGAATTGGTGTTTGAATACAATTACAATTATCTCAGTGCCTGGCATAAAGAGAAAAAAAATCAGCCTGGACTCACACCCTTGAAAAAATATCCAGTGACAGCTCCCCACTACCCCTGCTGAAAAAGCAAATGTCTGGATATCAGGCCAGATCGAGGGATCTGTAGCCACATACATGAAGAATGGTCACAAAGATAAGATATCAAAGAGCTGACAGCTTTAATGAAACATGGTTCTCTGAATGAGTTGCTGCCTTTTACTGAGGAATGGTGAGAGAATTGGATGGACCCGGGGTGCCAGGTGGGGAGGAGATTGATGTTGGATATTTAGGGCCAAAGTTTATATCTCAGTTCCATCATCTTGGGATGCAAAGAAGACACAGGGGATGGAACTGATCATCGGTGAAAGCATAAAACAGGCAATTGAGATTCGCCAGCCTATTTTACACCAGGCCTGACTTTATGTTTCCACAACAGAAAAGAAAATCAGACACCTTGTCAAATGGGCTACTAATTCTCAATGGCCCATTTCGTGCTTTCACTGAAGGCCAGTTTCACTTTCATACTCTTACACCACCTCTATTTTGAGTCGTGTTGCAATGATTGCAAACTTCAGAGTTATCTATGAAGATCACAATACTCAATCAAAATCATGTTAACAACGTAAATCCTCCATTTGCGTAGTGGTTGTGATGACAGACATCTCTGCAAATGAAGTATGAAGATGTCCCAGGAGTAGGAAAAGAAAAGCTACTCAGCATAAGAGGGAATGGACAGCACGTAGGTAGCAACATTCACAAAATCGAGTAACTGAGTGTACGGTAAAACCATCTAAAGTGAATGTCACCTATTAATGACATTATAATAAAAAAAGGCTCTGATAAAAGTTGTACCTTAGTTATTGCAGGCAAAGCATTTGTGGATACATGACTTTGGATGTGGAATAAATGAAATACATGTAAGAATGTCTTTTCACCAGGATCTTACTGAATCACAGACTTCCAGCCGAAAAGCTGCACCGTGCAGTCCAAGAGAACCCACTTGGCCGGCATGTACTCGATGCGCCAAGTGGCCTCCTTCTGTGCCGTAATGACTCTATCACTGAATTGAGTTTATTGGTGTCTGTGAGAAATAAATTTATCAGCTAGGACATGAACACTCTGCAAATTTCCAATCATCCCAATGATTCACTGCTTCCAAATATTTTTTATCCAATTCATAGGGTGTGGTGTCACTGGCTAGGCTAGCATTTATTGCCCATCCCTAATTGCCCTTGAGAATTTGGTGGTGAGCCGCATTCTTGAGCTGCTGCAGTCCATGTGGTATATGTACACCCACAGTGCTATTTGGGAGGGAGTTCCAGGATTTTGACCCAGCAACAGTGAAGGTACAGTGATATATTTCCAAGTCAGGATGGTGAGTGTCTTGGAGGGGAACTTGCAGGTGGTGGTGTTCCCATGCATCTGCTGCCCTTGTCCTTCTAGGTAGAAGAGGTTGCGGGTTTGGAAGGTGCTGCCAAAGGAAGTGTGGTGAGTTGCAGCAATGCATCCTGTATTAGGTACACACTACTGCCACTGTGTGACAGTGGTGGAGGGAGTGAATGTTTAATGGAAAGTATTCCATCACACTCCTGACTTGTGCCTCATCGATGGTAGACAGGCTTTGTAGAGTCAGGAGGTGGGTTACTTGCGATAAAATTCCCAGCCTCTGACCTGCTCTTGTGGCCATAGTATTTAAGTGGCTGGTCCAGTTCAGTTTCTGGTCAATGGTAACCTCCAGAATATTGATAGTGGGGGAATTCAGCAATGGTAATACTGTTGAATGTCAAGGGCAGATGATTAGATTCTCTCTTGTTGGAGATCGTCATTGCCTGGCTCTTGTGTAGCGCGAATGTTACGTGCCACTTATCAGTCCAAGCTTGAATGTTGTCAAGGTCATGCTGCATATGGACACAGACAGCTTCAGTATCTGAGGAGTTGTGAACGATACTGAACATTATACAATAGTCAGCGAACATCCCTACTTCTGATGATATGATGGAGGGAAAGTCATTGATGAAGCAGCTGAAGATGGTTGGGCCTAGGACACCCTGAGGAACTCCTGCAGTGATGTCCTGGGGCTGTCCTCCCCCTCTGTGTGTTCCCCCTTCTCTATGTCATTCCCTCCCTATGTTGTCCCCCCTCTCTGTGTTATCACCCCTCTTTGTATTGTTCCTTCCCCTCTCTGTGTCGTCCCCCCTTCTCTGTGTCATCTCCCCTCTCTGTGTCATTCCCATTCTCTCTGTCCCCCTCTCTCTCTGTCCCCCACTCTCTCTGTCTTTCTCCCCCTCTCTCTGTCCCCCCTTCTCTCTTTCCCCCCATCTCTTTTCCCCCTCCTTTCTTTCTCGCTGTCCCCCCCGTCCCTCTCTCTCTGTCCTCTCTCTCGCCCCCACTCTCCATCTCTCTCTCTCTCCCCTGCCCTGCCCCCTCACCTAACCATTGCCGAGAGTGGGAACAGCAGTTTATGAACTTTGGACAGCTTTAAGGTTTTCCAGTGGGCTTTTAAAAAAAATTCTAACTCACCAGAAAACCCCGAAGCTGTCCAAAGTTTGGAAGCGTGTTCTGCTTCAACACCTGTCAGCTGTGAAACTGACAGTGTGATTTTTTTTTTAAAAAGCTGGTCTGGTTGGAAAGAAGAAGCCAATGGGATATTTCTCGTCCCTGAAATTACCAGTCACGGACCTCAAGTTTTTTTACCAAAGACACTGATGTTAATATACGGAGACGTTGCTGACCCCTGATTGAGGATGGGGATACTTGTGGAGCCTCCTCCTCTGGTTAGTTGTTTAATTGTCTACCATTATTCACGACTGGATGTGGCAGGACTGCAGAACTTTGATCTGATCTGTTGTTTGTGGATTGCTTAGCTCTGCCTATTGCATGCTTCTTCTGTTGTTTGACTTGCAAGTAGTCCTGTGTTGTAGCTTCACCAGGTTGACACCTCATTTTTAAGTACATCTGGTGCTGCTCCTGGTATGCTATCTTACACTCTTCATTGAACGAGGGTTGATCCCCTGGCTTGAAGCTAAAGGTAGAGTGGGGGAACATGCCAGATCATGAGGTTACAGATTGTGGTTGAATACAATTCTGCTGCTGTTGGTGGACCACAGCGCCTCACGGTTGCCCAGTTTTGAGCTGCCAGATCTGTTCTGAATATATCCCCCTTAGCACAGTGGTGGTACCACACAACACGACGGAGGGTATCCTAAGTGTGAAGACAGGACTTCGTTTTCACAAGGAGTGTGTGGTGGTGATTCCTAACAATACTGTCATCGACAGATGCATCTGCGACAGGTAGATTGGTGAAGATGGAGTTAAGTAGGTTTTTCCCTCTTGTTGGCTCCCTCACCACCTGCCGCAAACCCAATCTAGCAGCTATGTCCTTCAGGACTCAGCCCACTCGGTCAGTAGTGGTGCTACCAAGTCATTCTTGGTGATGGGACATTGAAGGCCTCCACCCAGAGTAGAGGCCTGCTACACGACCGGGACCTGATGACATGTGTCGGGGTCAGGTCGGGCCCATCTTCCAGTGATGGCTTTGGGGCTCGGCTCGGGTCGGGTCAAGTCCAGGTCGAGTCGGGTCGGATACACACAGTAAGTGGTCTACTGGCATGCACTGAAATTTAAAAAACTTACCTGAGCTGGGAGTCCGGGTCGAAACTGAGTCTGCGCAGTGAGCGAGTGACGTCACTATGACATCATCACACATGCGTTGCAGCTTCTTGCAGGTTCCATGTCAGGAAGGTAAGTAAACGGATGGTTGGTTCGGGTCGAATCGGGGAGGGTTCGGGTTGGGTCGAGTTCGGGGCAAAATTTGACGGACTCGGGCCAGGTCGGGCTCGGGTCCGCTGTAGTTCGGTCGGTTCGGATCAGGTTCTTTTTTCCCGACCTGAGCAGGTCTCTAACCCAGAGTACACTCTGTGCCCTTGCCTTGCCACCTTGCCAACAAGGAGGAGCACTGATTCATCAACTGAGGGAGGTCAGTAGGTGGTAATCAGCAGGAGGTTTCCTTGCCCATGTTTGACCTGATGCCATGAGACTTCATGGGGTCAGGAGTCAATGTTGAGGACTCCCAGGGCAACTCCCTTTTGACTGTATACCACTGTGCTGCCACCTCTGGTGGGTATGTCCTGCCGATGGGTCAAGGCGTACCCAGGGATGGTGATGGTGGCGTCTGGGACATCGGATGTAAGGTATGTTTCAGTGAGTATGACTCTGTCAGGCTGTTGCTTGACTAATCTGTGGGACAGCTCTCTCAATTTTATAACAAGGTCCCAGATCTTAGTAAGGAGAACTTTGCAGGGTTGACAGGGCTGGGTTTGCCGTTGCCGTTTCTGGCGCCTAGGTCGATCCAGGTAAGGACAGCAGATTTCCTTCCCTAAAGGACATTAGTGAACCAGACGGGTTTTGACAACAGTCAAGGGTAGTTTCATGGTCAACATTGCTGACTAGCTTTCAATTCCAAATTTTAAGTAATTAATTGAATTTAAATTTCACCAGCTGCCATGGTGGGATTCGATCCCGTGTCCCCACAGTATTAGCCTGGGTCTCTGGATTACTAGTTCAGTGACATTACCATTTTGCCACCATCTCCCCCAATGTACTTATTAACACTGTCTTAGTACTCCATTTAATGCTCCATCTACAGTGTACACAGTACATAATTAAACTACATACTATGCTGGCAAATAATATACTTCTACTAGATACTGTTACTTACCACTGCTAACCAAGTCTCATACTTATCAACATTGTGCTGCACAAATACAGGTACTAGACACTGTTGTATTCCTATATCAATACCCTACAGGAAAATTTGTATGTAATTCAGTATCTTTAACATTGTGCCAATAAACCTCCTGTGTGTTGTTTAATTCATGTTAAATTACTTGATTGCTATCACTACTGGTGACAGATCTGTAAACATCCTGCTGCCCAGTGGATATAGTAAGCAAATTTACACACCCAATCATTGTGCTTTATAGAAATCATAATTACACACTACTATAACTACTTAACTGTCCCTACAAGTTTGTAACATTTGTAATTTCCATACCTGTTTGCACTTACTGTGCATTGCTTAATAGGATGTACTCCTCTACTATAATTGTTTTTACATGTAGAATGTACTCATAGGTCAATTTCTCAATGCAAAATCGTGCTTACATTTGAAAAATTATAATAAATTTCATCAGCAATAACTTGAGCACGAATTGGGAGAAGCAAACCTCTCATTCAGCTTTTACATGAGACCTTGGTTAAGTTTAGATTGTAGGCTCAAATTGAGGGTTGGTGCTAACCCATTCTTCAGCCTCTTACATTGTCTTCAAAGAAATAGCTTTACAAAGCTCCGACAATGGCCTACTGAGCAGGTGCACAGTATGGTGTACTTTCTACAGTGCTTGGGGATGGATTTGGAGGAACACAATCGTGACAAATAAGATCTCCTAGTGGCAGAATCAAGAGAGACACTGCATAGCCTTAGGAGCATGTTATCTACTTGTTTCCTTGTCTGCGGATCAGTGAGGGACATAGAGACACTTAAGAAGGAAATGGAAAATAATGAAGACTGATAAAAAAAATGCAAAAACAAAAAAGGATATTAACAAGAATTTTATGTGGCTACAGCTTTAGTTCCACACTCCCTCTCCCTTCAACCAAAGAAACCTCCCTCTTATCAGCTGCAGCAACCAGGTAAAATGAATCCACGTGCTCATTAGAAAATCTCATTAGGAAAGGCTAATGTTATTTGGCTGGTCACAGTACAGCAGTCTTGGTTTACACATTATTACAGCTAAAGCAGTGGAGGAGCTGGTGGGCTAGGATGAGCAAGTGTGATAATCAGGTGGAGGACTGTGTGACTGAGGTACTTAACATCAAACTACCATATGCATCCTGTCACACTCCTCTACCTCCTGTCACTATGACGTCTGGATCCAGGAGCTGAGAAGTAACCGTTTCCTTGGTGGCTGTCACGTCTTTGTCAGGTTTAACGCTGCATTTACCTTAAAATGCTGTCTCCGCCAGCAGCTTCGCAAAGTAAATGAAGCAGCATTATTGACCCTGGAGGAGCAAAGAATCACCTTAGCACGTAGTTTTCTCGCGTGCTACCAGAGTCTGTGGGGCTCGGAGCAGCAATGCTAATGACTGCTACTGCTGCTGGTATCTGCTATTGGTTCAGACCATGAGCCAGCCAATCGCTTGCTGACCTGCACTGAGCTTGCCTGGCCACTGAAGAAGGCCCATACGCCAGAAATGCAATTATCAATGTGTGGGTGTTAACATGCTGCTTCTCGTGCTGTAGATTCAGACCCACAATATCAAGAACATGGATCCAAAAGCAGCAATCACCAAGACCAACACAGAACCAAATCAAATAGAAGTAACTGCGTAATATAAATTCAACATTAGGCACTGCAAAAAGCAACTGTGACCCTTGTGCACCATCCACTCCATTGTAGAGAGCAGCTCACAACCCTTGAATTTTCTGATGCTCTAACTATACACATGTATGAACTTTTAAAGTTCGCCGAACATATCCATTTGAATGCAGGCATCCGATCGGAGACGAGGACTGCAGATTACGGCCCAGTTCCTGCTTTCCTCTCCTTCACCTGAATCACCAGCAGGAACATTGTCTAAACTTGAAGAAAAATTATTTTACTTAAACCATCAATGGGTTGGAATTATGACAGAATTACACAAAATGTACCAAACAGAACCAGGCCATTTGGCATAACCGTCCCATACCGGCAATAATGTTCCACCTTAACTTCCTCCCACTCGCTTTAGCTAACCCTATCAGTTTATCCTTCTATTCCTTTCTCCCTCGTGCGCTTATCTAGCTTCTCCTTAAATGCATCTGTACTATTCACCTCAACCATACCATGTGGTAGCGAGTTCCACATTCCAACCACTCTCTGGATAGAAGTTTCTCCTGAATTACCTACTGGATTTATTAGTTACAATCTTATATTTATGATCCCACAGATTTAGTACATTCCTTCAACTTAACATACAAAGGAAAATGGATGCCACATATGTGCCCCCTCCCTGTGTGGTTCTGGTCAGTCACACCATAGATACAGGCCACCTCATTCACATATTTAGTTGAGATGGAGGTGCTTTATTTGGGAGAGGATGTATGTCATTCAGGCCATGAAAAAAATCATTCTTAAAAATAAACTCACTTAAGCGAATACTCAGTGTCAACTATCATGATGTCTCAGAATAGAACACTTAGAAACAAAAATGACTGCACAGGGAAATTCCATGATCCCCCATTTTCCAACAGGGAGCCACGCACACATAGAGCACAGGTTGGGAAAATGGGGCTACAATGTCACAGCCCTAATTCTGAAGTGTGCTCCCTGCAATTTTAAATTACATTAATGTAAAATGACACCAGTAGATAAGTCAGCTCCCTATGCGTGGCGAGCTTAAAATAGGCAACAAGTGCAGACTTAACTATACCAAGTTTTACAGCATTCAACTGCTCAGACCAACTGGCTCTCAGTCTCACAGAGAAATCCCAGAATACCTGGCAATATGCCAAATTTGGAATTCTGCCTTCTGTGCCACTGCAGACTAAACAGCTTAAGGATGAAGTACAATCTACTGAATGGATCCTTTATCCTTGAATGTTACAAAACGTGATACAATATCTGTTCACTTACTGATGTCTCTCCATCCCTCCTGCAGCCCTGCTTAATCCTTACGACCTACATGCTGGACGCAGCCTGGGAGCAGACATTTTGTCTGGAGCTATCGCAGTTGTGACATTGTAAAAGCAAAATACTGCGGATGCTGGAAATCTGAAACAAAAACAAGAAATGCTGGATTCACTCAGCAGGTCTGGCAGCATCTGTGGAAAGAGAAGCAGAGTTAACGTTTCGGGTCAGTGACCCTTCTTCGGAACTGACAAATATTAGAAAAGTCACAGATTATAAACAAGTGAGGTGGGGGTTGGGCAAGAGATAACAAAGGAGAAGGTGCAGATTGGACCAGGCCACATAGCTGACCAAAAGGTCACGGAGCAAAGGCAAACAATATGTTAATGGTGTTTTGAAAGACAAAGCATTAGTACAGATTAGGTGTGAATATACTGAATATAGAACATCAGCAAGTGCAAACCTGAAGAAAAACAACCTGAAAAAAACAGTGGGTAAGCAAACTGAACAAACTAAGATGAAATGAAATAAATGCAAAAAAAGATTGTAAAAAATGTAAAAAGGAATGCAAAAAAAAGGAAGAAAAAATAACTAAAAATGACTAAAAATGAAAGTAAAGTGGGGGGCTGTCATGCTCTGAAATTATTGAACTCAATGTTCAGTCCGGCAGGCTGTAGTGTGCCTAATCGGTAGATGAGATGCTGTTCCTCGAGCTTGCGTTGATGTTCACTGGAACACTGCAGCAATCCCAGGACAGAGATGTGAGCATGAGAGCAGGGGGGAGTGTTGAAATGGCAAGCAACCGGAAGCTCAGGGTCCTGCTTGCGGACTGAGTTTGCTTACCCACTGTTTTTTTCAGGTTGTTTTTCTTCAGGTTTGCACTTGCTGATGTTCTATATTCAGTATATTCACACCTAATCTGTACTAATGCTTTGTCTTTCAAAACACCATTAACATATTGTTTGCCTTTGCTCCGTGACCTTTTGGTCAGCTATGTGGCCTGGTCCAATCTGCACCTTCTCCTTTGTTATCTCTTGCCCAACCCCCACCTCACTTGTTTATAATCTGTGACTTTTCTAATATTTGTCAGTTCCGAAGAAGGGTCACTGACCCGAAACGTTAACTCTGCTTCTCTTTCCACAGATGCTGCCAGACCTGCTGAGTGAATCCAGCATTTCTTGTGACATTGTAAAGTTCCACTCCAGTGGTATTATGAGCGAGGACAGGGGATGAGGGGCAGCACTCCTCATCGGGGGAGATCTCCACAAGGCCTGCAGCAGGATCATGGAAATTGGCTCACCAGTTTTACTAATACATTATTGGCGAGCTGCGGGTGCCAGTCATCACCTCAGAGGCAGCTCGCCAGTCGCAGGGGCAGCAACATCGGCTGGCTGGGATTCTGGCCAAAGGTCTAGGATGTGTCAGGGCAGGAGGCAATGGGGATTTGGGGGGCGGTGGCGCAGGCGATGGCCGTCACTGTTTTAGGGTCAGTGCCTTTAAGGACTGCTAGTTGGGCCGCAAGCAAAGCACATAATCCTGCACACAGCAGGCCTGACGTTTGCTGTTTTTAGGGCAATCCAATATCTGTTTGGGTCCAACAACAGGCATTAGGCCCCTTATTAGCATATTTAGTGGGCTCGCCTACCAGCTTCTGAACCAATACTGCAGACATGTTTCAGGTGTCAGAGGCCAGCCCTCTAAATTGAACCTCTTCGCACTCAATTTCTAACTGGAAAACAAGTGCAACCCCTAGCTTTAATTTCACCTCACAATGTCTGCACCCAGGCTACAGTTTTAAAACAGGCTGGTAATAGGAGAACAAAGAGATTCTAGCAAATTGCACAGTACAACATTTTGGAATCATGCATGAGTTTAATAGATAAACTTCCCATTGAAAGTTAGCCGTGGTACAGTGCATTCATGAACCTGGCCCCCTTCAAACTAAATCAAATTATTATTTGCTTTCTCTGACAACTGTGCAGGATGCACAGTGAGGGCCTTCAGTTCCACAGAACTGTATACATTCCACTTCCAGCTCCCGGAAACTACATTGCGTTTGTGCCCTGGGAGGGTGCTCCGTCTCTTCTGACCACGGGGGTTGCAAGTCGAGATCCAATGCAGGAGAGCACAGTAGCTTCTAGAACTAAACAAATGGTGCTGTTCTTGTCAAGGAACCTTGCTAACAACTCTTGAGTAGTGCACCGTGACTACGTTAATCATATCTCAGTTTCTTCAAACCTATTGGATAATGCAATTTCAAGATTTTCATCAATTATTTACTTTAATGACAGGAGAATGCCAGACACTCCCACTACTTCGTTCTTACAATTAAAATGTAACCTGCACTTGGAACTCTGCACTGAGCAGAGAATGACAAGTAAGTGGCAGAGTAAATCCAGTCTGCTGACTGCGCATCACATTGGTCTTAGATCTGTAGTAGCAACAGCAGCATTCAAAAATTGCCTCATATTTAAGTGATGCTTTATATTTATATTTAAAGTGGGGATGTACTGTCAGGATTATATAGAGGGAGCTCTGTATAGTATCTGCGCTGGGAGTACTTGATGCTGACCTGGGTATAAAGTGGGGGCACACTGTCAAGGTAATGTAGAGGGAGCTCTGTATTGTATCAGCCCTGGGAGTACTGGATGCTGAATATAAATTCTGTTAGAGCCAATGCCATCTCCTCTGTCAGCACTGCACATGTAATAAGGTCATAATAGTTTGCAATTATATAAATGATGGTTAAAAGCATTTACTTCACTTAAGATAGCTCAGGGTATTCAGTTAAATTAGTTCAGTTAGCCTGACAGAACTCTAGTGGAAATTTGTCTTGATTGTCAAAGAAAGAAAGAGCTTATATTTATCTAATGCCTCTAATGACCCCAGGATGTGCCAAAGCATTTCACAGCCAATGAAGAGCTTTCGAAGTGTAGTCACTGTTATATTGTTGGAATATACAGCAGCCAATTTGTGCACAGCAAGGTACCACAAACACAGATGAGATAAATGAGCAGATAATCCATTGAGGGATAAGTTGAGTAGTGACTTGGGATCTTTCATGTACATCGGAGGGAGCAGGTGAGGGTTTGGATTAATGTCTCATCTGAAAGATGGGCACCTTCAACGGTGCAGCACTTCCTGAGTACTGCACCAAACTGACAGCCTAGATTAAGTGTTTAGGTTTCTGGAGTGCAGCTTGAATGCACAACCTTCTAACTCAGAGGCCACTGAGCCAAGGGTGATCCCTAGAGGCACACTGGCCCAAAAAATATCCAGGCATTCTAATGATCCCTTGCTGTAACTTTGCCGAGACTGTGCATAACGGGAAATGCTGGGGGCACAGCCTCCTGCTGCCACTTACAACACCATCAGTGTAAGGGAGGAGGAGGAGATGGCGCCAGCCATTCAGAACGTCAGAACTCTCACACCCCAGGTCATCAGCTGAAGCAGACATATGGTCAGCAGAGGTTTGACTGGTCAGATCTAGCATACCTCCACAATCACTGGCAGATGTAATCATACTAGTCCAGGTTTGAATCGTGGTCAGCCTACCAAAGATTTAGCAGTTTTTTTTTACATAGTATTTATAGCACAGAAACCAGCTGTTCTGCCCAACTGGTCTATGTGGTGTTTCTGCTCCACATGAGTCTCCTCCCATTTTCCTTCATCACACCACGTCAACATAACCTTCCATTCCTTTGCTTCTCATGCAGTCACCCAGTTTCTCTTTAAATGCGCCTATACTGTTTGCCTTAACTACATAGTTCCATATTCTCACCACTCTCTAGTGGAGAAATTTCTCTAGAATTCCTTACGAGATTTATTAGGGACTAACTTATACTTATGGCCTCAATGTTTTGGACTCCCCACAAGTGGAAACATCAACTCTACAACCATCCAATTGAACCTCTTCATAATTTTAAAGACTTCTATCAGATCACTTTCTCCCTTTTAGAGAAAAGAGCCTCAGCTTGTTCAGTCTTTCCTGATAGTTATAACCACTCAGCTCCTTTCGAATCACCTTTAACAGCATGAATCTAGGCACTTAGGCTGGAGTTCCCAGCACCCTAGGTATGCTCATTGTGGTACAGGTACCCACCATTTTCAGGTAACTTAGTGGAATTTCAACCCTGACCCCAGAACGTGTCAATGTCAACAATTTTGCTTCGCTGACTGTTGCTGGCGGTGCCACACATACAGCTGGCGAAAACTGCAAAATTGTGGGTGTTCTGTCCTTCAGTACCTGTTCTCTGGAATCGATGGGCAGCGAGTTGTGGGAAAAGTGACGAGCATTTCGCAATCCCCACTGGTTGGGCTGGATTTTGTGGAGCTCCCGGCACCAGGCCGAAAAGGCGGGGTGAACCCTGCCTCGGCCTTTTCGTGTCCCCCTGAAGCAATCCTCTGTTGTTTTGCTGCCTAAGTGCCCCGCACTGGGGGAATCCTGCCTCCAAGAGCTGTTGGCAAATCATAGGGCTGGCAGCTCAGCAGTATGGGCAGTTCCACCGCTAGCGCCAGTGCCGATACTGCAGAAGCCTTGGACTCAGGCCCAGAGCTGGAACCTCGGACCTTAGGTAAATGAGGTGGGGTCGCTGGCACCAGTCCAGAAGGCTGGGGGCGGGAGGTGGCGGGGAACGGCTGAGAGGGTTGGTGTCAAGTCCAGTGAGACGGGGGATCCATGGAGGTGCAGGTTTTGCCAGCGGAGGTCATCTGTGGGCCACAGATTGCCCATGAAGGAAGGATCCACCCCCAAGCCCGCAGGGAGGGTGCCTCGTTTTACAAGGTGCCCTCCCCGGGTGATGGAGGACCACTCCCGTCACTGGTTAGATCCCAGTGGTGGCGAGAAAAGGCTCTTAAGTGGTCATTAATAGGCCACTTAAGAGCCTCAACTGGCCTCTCGGTGAGAAGGCCGTCTTCAGCCTATCCTGCCCCTGGCAAAATTGCTTGGCGACGGGATGCCAAATAGCCCTCTGCCCCCGCAACCCATCGTGACTCTATGGGCTTCCCTGCATCCAACGCCACCTCAGAGGGGCCCATAAAATTCAGCCCGTTGTTTGCCAGGCTGAAGTGGAAAAATGTGGTCTTGCAAGATTTATCCCTAAGTGTTCATCTAATATCCCACAACCTGATTTCAAGGCCAGTGAATTGGAACATCACCTTTCATAAGTTTATCACTGCCTGTACTGAACCATGAATACATCAAATTTTTTTTAAACAAAAGTTATTAAATTCCCTTAATTTCTGATACTTTATATAATCATGAACCATACTTGCATACTTGTTCAATCTATGAATATTTCCGTCCCTAAGAGTAATTGAAATTGAAAGTGATTACTCAACTATCCATGAAGACGCTCAGTAATAAAGAGCATTCTGGAGCTGGACAGTGGTCAGTCTGTTGGACAGAGGTCGGGTTGTTGGACAGAGATCGGGGTGCTGGACAGAGGTCGGGGTGTTGGACAGAGATCGGGGTGCTGGACAGAGGTCAGAGTGCTGGACAGTGGTCGGGGTGTTGGACAGTGGTCGGGGTGTTGGACAGTGGTCGGGGTGTTGGACAGTGGTCGGGGTGTTTGACAGTGGTCGGGGTGTTGGACAGAGATCGGGGTGTTGGACAGAGGTCGGGGTGTTGGACAGTGGTCGGGGTGTTGGACAGTGGTCGGGGTGTTGGACAGAGGTCGGGGTGTTGGACAGAGGTCGGGGTGTTGGACAGAGGTCGGGGTGTTGGACAGTGGTCGGGGTGTTGGACAGAGGTCGGGGTGTTGGACAGAGGTCGGGGTGTTGGACAGAGGTCGGGGTGTTGGGCAGAGGTCGGGGTGTTGGACAGAGGTCGGGGTGATGGACAGAGGTCGGGGTGATGGACAGAGGTCGGGGTGTTGGACAGAGGTCGGGGTGTTGGACAGAGGTCGGGGTGATGGACAGAGGTCGGGGTGATGGACAGAGGTCGGGGTGTTGGACAGAGGTCGGGGTGTTGGAGAGTGATCGAAGTGTTTGACAGTGGTCGGGGTGTTTGACAGAGGTCGGGGTGTTGGACAGAGGTCGGGTGTTGGACAGAGGTCGGGGTGTTGGACAGAGGTCGGGGTGTTGGACAGAGATCGGGGTGCTGGACAGAGGTCGGGGTGCTGGACAGAGGTCGGGGTGTTGGACAGAGGTCGGGGTGATGGACAGAGGTCGGGGTGTTGGACAGAGGTCGGGGTGTTGGACAGAGGTCGGGGTGTTGGAGAGTGATCGAAGTGTTTGACAGTGGTCGGGGTGTTGGACAGAGGTCGGGGTGTTTGACAGAGGTCGGGGTGTTTGACAGAGGTCGGGGTGTTGGACAGAGGTCGGGGTGTTGGACAGAGGTCGGGGTGTTGGACAGAGGTTGGGGTGTTGGAGAGTGATCGAAGTGTTTGACAATGGTCGGGGTGTTTGACAGAGGTCGGGGTGTTGGACAGAGGTCGGGGTGTTGGAGAGTGATCGAAGTGTTTGACAGTGGTCGGGGTGTTGGACAGTGATCGGGGTGTAGGACAGAGGTCGGGGTGTTGGACAGAGGTCGGGGTGTTGGACAGAGGTCGGGGTGTTGGACAGAGGTTGGGGTACTGGTCAGTGATCAGGGTGTTGGACAGAAGTCGGGGTGCTGGACAGAGGTCCGGGTTTTGGACAGAGGTCGGGGTGTTGGACAGAGGTCGGGGTGTAGGACAGAGGTCGGGGTGTTGGACAGAGGTTGGGGTGTTGGACAGAGGTCAGGGTGTTGGACAGAGGTCAGGGTCTTGGACAGGGGTCGGGGTATTGGACAGAGGTCGGGGTATTGGACACAGGTCGGGGTGTTTGACAATGGTCGGGGTGTTGGACAGAGGTCGGGGTGTTGGACAGAGGTCGGGGTGTTGGACAGAGGTCGGGGTGTTTGACAGAGGTCGGGGTATTGGACAGAGGTCGGGGTGTTTGACAGAGGCCGGGGTGTTGGACAGAGGTCGGGGTGATTGACAGTGGTCGGGGTGTTGGACTGTAGTCGGGGTGTTTGACAGTTGTCGGGGTGTTGGACAGAGATCGGGGCGTTTGACAGTGTTCGGGGTGTTGGACAGTGATCGGGGTGTTTGACAGTGGTCGGGGTGTTGGACAGTGGTCGGGGTGTTGGACTGTAGTCGGGGTGTTGGACAGAGATCAAGGTGTTTGACAGTAGTCAGGGTATTGGACAGAGATCAGGGTGTTGGACAGTGATCGGGGTGTTGGACTGTAGTTGGGGTGTTGGACAGAGATGAGGGTGTTTGACAGTGGTCGGGGTGTTGGACTGTAGTCGGGGTGTTGGACAGTGGCCGGGGTGTTGGACAGTGGCCGGGGTGTTGGACAGTAGTCGGGGTGTTGGACAGTAGTCAGGGTGTTGGACAGTGGTTGGGGTGTTGGACAGAGGTCGGGGTGTTGGACAGTTTTCGGGGTGTTTGACAGTGGTCGGGGTGTTGAACAGTAGTTGGGGTGTTTGACAGTGATCGGGGTGTTGGACAAAGGTCGGGGTGTTGACCAGTAGTCGGGGTGTTTGACAGTGATTGGGATGTTGGACAGATGTCGGGGTGTTGGACAGATGTCGGGGTGTTGGACAGAGGTTGGGGTGTTTGAGAGAGGTCAGGGTGTTGGACAGAGGTCGGGATGTAGGACAGAGGTCAGGGTGTTGGACAGAGGTCGGGTAGTTGGACAGAGGTCGGGGTGTTGGACACAGGTCAAGGTGTTGAATAGAGGTCGGGGTATTGGACACTCGTCTGGGTGTTGGATAGTGGTCTGGGTGTTGGACAGAAGTCAGGGTATTGGACACTGGTCTGGGTGTTGGACAGTGGTCTGGGTGTTGGACAGAAGTCAGGGTATTGAACACTGGTCTGGGTGTTGGCAGTGGACAGGGTGTTGGACAGAGGTCGGGGTGTTGGACAGTGGTCTGGGTGTTGGACAGAAGTCAGGGTATTGGACACTGGACTGGGTGTTGGACAGTGGACAGGGTGTTGGACAGAGGTCGGGGTGTTGGACAAAGGTCGGGGTCTTGGACAGAGGTCGGGGTATTGGACAGAGGTCGGGGTATTGGACAGAGGTCGGGGTGTTGGACAGAAGTCAGGGTATTGGACACTGGTCTGGGTGTTGGACAGTGGTCTGGGTGTTGGACAGTGGTTTGGGTGGTGGACAATGGTCGGGGTGTTGGACAGAGGTCGGGGTGTTGGACAGAGGTCGGGGTGTTGGACAATGGTCGGGGTGTTTGACAATGGTCGGGGTGTTTGACAATGGTCGGGGTGTTGGACAGAGGTCGGGGTGTTGGACAGAGGTCGGGGTGTTTGATAGTGGCCGGGGTATTGGACAGAGGTCGGGGTGTTTGACAATGGTCGGGGTGTTTGACAATGGTCGGGGTGTTTGATCGTGGCCGGGGTGTTGGACCGAGGTCGGAGTGATTGACAGTGGTCGGGGTGTTGGACAGTGGTCGGGGTGTTGGACAGATGTCGGGTGTTGGACAGTGGTTAGCGTGTTTGACAGTCATCGGGGTGTCTGACAGAGGTTGGGGTATTGGACAGAGGTCGGGGTGTTGGACAGAGGTCGGGTGTTGGACAGTAGTCGGGGTGTTGGACAGATGTTGGGGTATTGGATAGTGGTCAGGGTGTTTGACAGAGGTTGGGGTGTTGGACAGAGGTCGTGGTACCAGACAGAGTTGGGGGTATTGGACAGTTATCGGGGTGTTTGACAGTGGTCTGAGTGTTGGACAGAAGTCAGGGTTTAGGACAGTGGTCAGGTTGTTGGACAGTGGTCTGGATATGGGACAGTGGTCTGGATGTTGGACAGAAGTCAGAGTATTGTACAGTGGTCAGGGTGTTGGACAGTGGTCAGGTATTGGATAGCGTTTGGGGTATGGGACAGTGGACAGGGTGTTGGTCAGTGGTCTGGGTGGTAGACAAAATATGGGGTGTTGGACAGGTGTCAGGGATTTGGACAGTGGTCGGGGGGTTGGACAGAGGATTGGGTGTTGGCAGAGGTCATGGTATTGGACAGCTATCGGGGTGTTAGACAGTGGTCAGGGTGTTGGACAGTGGTCAGGGTGTTGGACAGTGGTCGTGGTATTGGACAGAGGTCGGAGTATTGGATAGCATTTCAGGTATTAGACAAGCGACAAGGTTTTGGACAGTGGTCTGGGTGGTGGACAGAGGTCGGGGTATTTAGAACAAACAAAGAACAAAGAACAGTACAGCACAGGAACAGGCCATTCAGCCCTCCAAGCCTGCGCAGATCTTGATGCCTGCCTAAACTAACACCTTCTGCACTTCCGGGGTCCATATCCCTCTATTCCCTTCCTATTCATATATTTGTCAAGATGTCTCTTAAACGTCGCTATCGTACCTGCTTCCACCACCTCCCCTGGCAGCAAGTTCCAGGCACTCACCACCCTCTGTGTAAAAAACTTGCCTCGCACATCCCCTCTAAACTTTGCCCCTCGAACCTTAAACCTATGTCCCCTAGTAACTGATTCTTCAACCCTGGTGTTGGGCAGTAGTTGAGGTGTTGGACTGATGTCAGGGTTTTGGATAGTGGTCATGGTGTTGGGCAGTAGTTGAGGTGTTGGACTGATGTCAGGGTTTTGGACAGTGGTCATGGTGTTGGGCAGTAGTTGGGTTGTTGGATTGATGTCAGGGTTTTTGATAGTGGTCATGGTGTTGGGCAGTAGTTGGGTTGTTGGACTGATGTCAGGGTTTTGGACAGTGGTCATGGTGTTGGGCAGTAGTTGGGTTGTTGGATTGATGTCAGGGTTTTTGATAGTGGTCATGGTGTTGGGCAGTAGTTGGGTTGTTGGACTGATGTTAGGGTTTTTGATAGTGGTCATGGTGTTGGGCAGTAGTTGGGGTGTTGGACTGATGTCAGGGTTTTGGACAGTGGTCATGGTGTTGGGCAGTAGTTGGGGTGTTGGACTGATGTCAGGGTTTTGGATAGTGGTCATGGTGTTGGGGAGTAGTTGGGGTGTTGGACTGATGTCAGGGTTCTGGACAGTGGCCGGGGTATTGGAAAGTGTTTTAGGGTGTTGGACAGTGGTCTGTGGGTTGGACAGTGGTCTGTGGGTTGGACAGATTTTGGGGTGTTGGACAGAGGTCAGGGTGTTGGACAGATTTTGGGGTGTTGGACAGTGGTTGGGTCAACTTTAAAATAATGGAGGAACCACTGCCTGGCCACATCTATGAAAAGCTAAATACTAAACCCCAGTGAGGTCAAACTGAATCTATTAAATGTTGATTTTGCTAATCTTTTGAAAATAGGATGGAATAACATTAACAATATTCTGCAAGGCTCTTTGTTTTCATCAACAGCAGGTTTAAGTAGCAAGCTTGCTACAGGGTATTCATTTAAAAAAAATCTCAGTTGTAGGTCGGCTTTCTGGAGGATGAAAAATGGTTTAAGGAATACGGGTGATAAACAATTTAAAGACCTGGAAGAAAGCGGAGTTGATCATAACCACATGTTTTCAGCCACCTTGAACTCAACACTTTGTACGCCCAGCCATTTCATTTTCACTTGGTCAGAATGCTGTCAAAAACATAGTAGATTTATTTAACACTGAGGTAAAAGGGAAACCATAAATGGTGGAAAGCTGAAATAAAATACACAACATGCTGGAAACGCACAGTAGTCTGTCCAGCATCTGAAAGTGAAAGATAGATTGACATTCTGGTTGCAGCCCTACATCTGAAAATGGTAAGGTATCTTTCACTTTTCAATGCTTACTGACCTGTTGTGTATGTCCAGCATTTTCTGCTTTTATTTTATCCAAGTGGATCTCCCGATGGTGTTGCTCGTTGCAAATCATATGATGTGCTTTCTCATAATGCACCATGTCTCATCTGCTGCAAAAGTGGAGCTGTGTAATGCTGGCCTGTGCCCTTAAGGGCAGAACATCTCAAAATTCTAAGTAAACATAGCCGAGATCACTCAAGATCACATTTTGACAGCTGCTCTAGCAGTTTTTGAATTGCAGCTCAGAAGAACCCATCATTTTACAATTGTTCTGCGTCTATAACAAGGTTTTAAATCTGCATTGTGATGAACACATGCACTAATTCACTATCTTTCATATATTGCAACCGATTAAGGATGGGACGGGAGTATTTTCAGAAAACAGAGTACTACTAAAATGTATACATTACAATCAGTTTTGAATATTTCAGGAAAAGTACACTGGGGTGAAAATGCTTTTTTTTCACAGAAGTGCAGGATTTCCAACATGTGTCAATTCTGCCTCAACTCAGTAACATTCAACTTGAACATCTCCATCTGCCCATTGCACACCAGTGCTGGACTGCACTTTTGCCTTTGTACCCAAGTGACGTGCAGCAAGCAGGGGAAGATTGCAAGAGAGAGACAGAATGTGCCTGCTTCCAGTTATATTCCATTGTCTCATGTGAGCCAGCTTTAGGCAAATGAGACATGGTTTCACCAAAGCTCATCTGTACAACCAGAACAAACACAGGGTTTGGAAATATTTATAAATTTTCTATAGGGGTTTGAAGCAGATGTACAGTTTGTTGAAGGGTCGATGAGCTGTCTGTCACTGACATAAAACAACTGCACCACTCAGTCCTGGATATGAGCTTCTGATCTTTTGATTTTAAGACTTCTAATGTTAATTTTGTTCACTCTCCCTGTGAATCAGTGTTTTTCATGTGTGATATGCACTCATTTGCAGGCATATGACCCATAATTACCAGAGAGAAAAAGCACAATTTTTTTTCTGATAATTTCAACAAACATAAAATGTACTTTACTTGGCTTTTCAGAACAATCCTGATGTGACAGTCCAAATCTCTTCCTGTTTTAACAGTTATAAAAAGTATTGAACAGTTGTCAATTTACAAATCTGATTTCCATGTGTGTTCGTGCAGCTTTTCACAAAAAAAGTGGAATTTGAACAATCCCCACCTACAACCTAAACACACATTGGGAATAGGCCAGGGATACACCAGGACCCAATCTTAGTTGAAAGAGCTAAGATTTGTGAGGAGTGGAGTCTCCGCCGGTCCCTTGCAAGGTCAGCCACGTCTCAGTGAGTAGAGACTTCCTACACTGGGTATTCCCATTTTTCTGTTCCTTAAGGGCCCAGGATATGCCTGGTTCCCCCCAGTGTAATGAGGCATGTCCACTCTTCAGAAGAGTGGAAGTGGGCCCTATTAGGGAGGAGGGAGGGTGGGGGTTGGTCCAATCTAGGGAAGCAGCATACATGCTTGTAGATGCAGATTTTTTTTTAGTTCAGAGATTTGCTCATTTATACAGGGACCTGAGGGTGAGATTTTATTGCATCGGTGGGGTGTTTGAACCTCGGTGCCCCTCATACGGTGGGCAGATTCTGGGGTTTTAAGCCGCATGGAGCAGGTAGGCGCCAAGATATTCCAATAATGACATGTGTACATGAGGTGTCTTCCCACTGGCCTTGCAAACTCCAGCAGGGCCAGTGCTGGAGGGCATTAAGATTATAGCTCGCACATTTTTGGGGCCTGTAATTTTTTACGTATAAGTGATGCATTAAATTTGTCTTTCTTTTTCAACTTTGGTAGTGTCCTGAAATTGGCCTTGATCTGTAAGTAAAGAAGAAAAATCTTTTGGTCTCAACAGAATGTTTACCATAGTCACTGATGTCTTGTAGATTGCCCACTAGGAGGTGTATGAGAACAACATTAACTTTCCACTTACTTTCTTTTCTTCTCTTCAGAAAAGTATTCAGCCTCCACTTGCTGCCTCTGGGTTCCATTTCCCCCCACTGAGATTGGGTAGGCACACTAGGTTAAGTGGCAGCTGTGAAATTTGTCATCCTGTTCTGTGGCATAGTGTGTCAGAACGACAACACACTGAGAAAAATAGCCTACAAAAATTACAGTATCTGGGACTGTTGAAAAACCGTTAAGTTTAAAATAAAGCACGGTGTAGATTTTTAGCATTAATATGCGTGTGATTAATACATCCCACATAATACGGACAAAAGTTACGATATTATTATCGTGTCTAGATCACCATACGAGGTAGAAGGGTATAGAGGGTTACGCTGATAAAGTTAGACGAGGAAATAGGGGAGGGGTATCGAGTGGCGCATAAACGCCACCGGTTGGGCTGAACAGTCTGCTTCTGTGCTGTATGTCCTCTGTAATTCTATATAATTAACATAACATAAAGAAACTTTAGACCTGAAAATCTGGAGGTTTAGGAGTGTAAATTTTGCGTAATCTTGGGGGCAGGAAATTTGGAACAGGATCCACAAAAACTCCACCCTTTTTTGCATCCATTCCAAAGTGCCACTGAAAAGTGCGTGTGGCCATTTGTTTTGCCCACTATTCTGCAGTAACATCAGTGGAAGAGGCGGCGCAGGTGAGACAACCTTGGCTGCCCCAAATCCCACTGTCTCCAACCGAGATTACTCCCCTCACCCTGCGCACTGAATGCCTACATGAAGCAGGTGTACGTTTGTGATTAAGTCATGATGGAAGTGGGGCTCAGCAGCTCTTTAAAAGTTGACTTCCCTGCGATGGATTCATTGTGAGTGGTCGGCCTAAGGCAGGTTCTGGCGTAATTCTCCCTTCTCCAAACGACTCTGCCTTGTGCATCTCTCTTCAATTTTCTGCTCAAACTCCCGTTCTTCAGGCAGTCCAGAAGTATCCTTTTCTTCCCTCTTGGGTTATTTCCTTCCATCTGCCCTTCTAACAGCTTGTTCCACATCCCCTTTTAGCATGTGCCCAATCCAATGTACTTTCCCTTTTCAATCAAACTATGTTCCTCTTAAATCATTGCCAACATTTCCTCACCTCTTGCCTATCCAAACCCACATCTCAAAGCTCTCAAGCAGCCTGACCTCCTCTTTCCTCAGCATCCATGCCATCGTTACAGAAACTGGAAAATTGAAGCTCTTAGGTCTTTCAGCCCTTCTCCCTGTTACTTTGTTTGCTACAGCCAGCTATGCCTAGGTGTCACATGACATTCTCCTGCTCCCCTGGGATGGTGTCCCAACTGGGCTAAAACAACGTATGCAGCAGTCCAAAATGTTTAAATCTCAGAGAAAGTACAGTACAGAATTCAGCCCAACTGGTTTATACTAGTGTTTTTACTCCACATGAGCCACCTCCCACCTTACTTCATTTAACCCTATCTGCACATCCTTCTGTTCCTTTCTCCCCCCCGCGTACTTATCTAGCTGCCCTTTAAATGCATCTATGCTATTCTCCTCAACTACTTCATGAGGTAGCAGGTTCCACAGTATAACCACTCTCTGATTAAAGAAGTTTCCTTACTCGACTTACTTGTGACTATCTTATTATTTATCACCCCTAGTTTTGGACTCCCCCACGAACGAAAACATCTCTAGATCTAAGTTATCAAACTCTTCATAATTTTAAAGACCTCTATTAGGTTACCCCTCAGCCTTCTCTTTTCTAGAGAAAAGAGCCCCAGGCTGTTCAGTCGTTCAGGGTGAGGGGGTAGGGGGCAGTGTTTAATTTATCTAAGTGTGTAACTGTAGTGCATTCTGTAGATAATTCACGTTGCAGCCACAGTGATGGAGGGGATCATTGCTAAGTCCAGTGGCAAGGGCGGGAGTCAAGCAAACTATTTTGTCTGGGTGGCGTCATGCTTGTGGAGAGTACTTTTGCAGTTTTTAGTGTTCAGTAGTTGAGCCACTGAGTACCCAGCAACTACCCTGCTTTTGTAGCCATTAAGTGACGCTATAGCTGATCAGTTAAAGGCACTGTGCCATACACAACAGAAAGTCCTCGGTTCAGTCCCTTGGCTCTGCTACGTTAGCTGAACTCAGCCAGAGTGGCAGTGGATACGCTGCAAGTGACCTCAGTGCCAGCAATCTAGAACAACACCTCCGTCAAGGATCCCACTTCTTGTCGGTCTCCAAGATCCTCTGTGAGGATACCGGATTATGAAAGGCGGTGCTGTGATGCTTCCACCCCCACGCCCCCCGCCCCCGGGCCCATGGTCGAACAACACTCACTGTCTAGGCTTGAGAGCTACCGGAGAGCAGTGAGCATGAATTATAGCCCAGCTAGTATCAATGCCTTCAGAAAAGGAAGAAAATCAAGAAATATGGCTGCTTTACTAAATGCTTTCCAAAAAAAAGCTGCATAAGGGCTGTCAGTAACACTGGTGAGAGCACTGGCTTAAATGAGGTTATTAAAGCATAAGTCTTAGCCAACGTGTTGTGCAAGGGACCATGGTCCTCACAAGAGTTAATAAATAACTCACCTGAGAGCCATAAAGAAATCCCATGTGACTGAGGTACTTGAATCTTGCATTACTGAATTTCCTCAACAGCTTTTAACACAAGGCTCAATTTTCTAGCATTTTCTATCAAATACTTTCGTTTTAGTTGCTTCCTTGAAGAAAACCGACAAAGTAAACAGGCCTCCGAGAAACAGGTTTGTTAAATGTAATTATTTGCTGAATGGAGGCGCAGACCTGCAAACATGTTTTTGCTTTTTGATGAAAACCGCCCCATGGTGCTAACAGGCTAACTGAGGTCTGCAGCCAGTCGGATACAACACTGGGAGTGTTGACATGAAGCATTTTTTCCAGTGTGTGGGGCTAGCAGCTCGGAGTCCTGTCCTGGCATCTCTGGGCCTTTCCAGCAGATGGCTTAATCATGACCACGTTGCTTTTACCTTCTGGATAATGTGGCTAATGCACAGCCAATTCCAGTGAGCTGTGACAGCGTGTAGTAGGTAGCCTGGCAACCAAGAGCATAATGCTGAACAGATGGTGTTTGTACAGCATGATGGACACTGCACGCTGTATCCTGAGACAACCCAAGAATTCCCTGGAGGGTTTGAGGCCTATTCTGAATAAGCACACTTCAGCTGCCATCTCACTCTTCCCTGTCTCTTTGCAACATCCTCAGGACAGAACTGGCTGATCAGTTCTTACCCACAAGAGAGGAGGGAGGGAGGATGAGAGAGTGAGAGACAGAGATTATTGCAATTCTTCAATATAGGGTTTTCACAGTTATACATTAACACACTCATAGGGTTAAATAAAGTAGATTGGGACGTGACTCGCTTGTGGAGCATAAACATCAAGCATAGACCTGTTGGGTTGAACACCTGTTTCTGTGCGATAAAATTCACTGTAATTCTATGAGGTCGGGAGGGGGAGAGTAGCAGGAACCCAGAGTAATGTTGAAAATCGGGAAGGAGAGAGTATCAGGAGCCAAGGATAATGTTGGAAATTGGGAGGGTGACGGTAGCAGGAAGCTGTAGTAAGATTGGAGTCAGGAGAGGGAGAGTAGCAGGAGGCCGTAATAATGTTGGAAATCAGGAGAGGGAGAGTAGCAGGAGGCCTTAATAACATTGGAAATAGGGAGGGAGGGAGTAACAGGAGCCAAGAGTAATGTTGAAAATCAAGAGCGAGAGAGTAGCAGGAGGCTGTAATAATGTTGGAAATCAGGAGGGGGAGAGTAGAGGGCCAAGAGTAATGTTGGAAATTGGGAGGGAGAGAGTAACAGGAGCCAGGAGTAATGGTGGAAATTAGGAAGGAGAGAGTAGCGGGCAGCCAGGATAATGTTGGAAATCGGAAGGGAAAGAGTAGCAGGAGGCCAGTGTAACACTGGAAATCGGGAGGAAGAGAGAAGCAGGAGGCCAGAGTAACATTAGAAATTGTGAGAAGTAACATTAGAAATCAGGAGGGAGAGAATAGCAATATCCATTTTGCTCACTGTGATGGAGTTGAGCCAGCTGCCTGCTGTTTCATCGTCCTGCAATGTGCAATGTCAGTACTTTGGTGGAATACTAATTTCCAGGCCATCCAACTTCCCGTCTTGATTCAAAAAATTAATTCTCGTTCTACCCACCCATTATTCCCCAGCCAAGATGTGTGCCAAGTGGTTTCCAGCCTTAGCTATAGCTGCTCTTGACCTGAGTGCTGAGAGATGGGAAAGAAGTGCTGCTGGTGACTAGTTCATTCTCTTCCCCATCCTCTCTACAGGGAGGGGGAACGGTGGTACAATCCACTGAACAGCACCAAAAGGTCTGGAAATTCACCAAAGGGTGGAATCGTGAGTGTGGACTAATATCTGCACTGCTTTGTGCCACAATGCCTTACTCTTAGAAACCAGGAAGAAAAAGGAGATGCTCCCTCCAACATCTTTGTTGTAAATGTGCAAAATATTGTGCTGATAAATGTGGTGACAGCACTCAGCACCTTAGCTACTGAACGGCTTTGTCAGAACTCTGCATTGTCTGCTTGCACTTTTTGTCATGTCAAAATTACAGGAAGGGGAATTGAAATAAATGATTATCATATATAAAATATAAATGCAAGAACAGAAAGTCTTCTGTCGTAGGCACAGAACGCAATATAACATTCAATCGGAAAATAAGGTGCTGAGACAGCCAGTCAGCACAAACAAACAGAAGGTTAATACTGAACTAATACAATAAACATCAAGGCAACCACCACCCATCCTTATGTCTTAACTCATTTCATATAAGATTATTCAGTAAGTATGAGGAGAGAGCTCCTGCTTCACAAAGATGACAAGGAATCACTTCAGAAGCTGTCAGGTGAAATCTCACAAATGGGTAAGATTGACTTGAGCCTGTTACATCCTACACAACAGTCAGATGGATTTTTATTTCAGAATCCTGTTCCACTCTGTTTATGAAATAAAGTACAGCTGACCACCCCTCCACCTCCACCTCCACCTCCACCCCTCCCCCACCAATTATCATCAAGACTAGCTTTTATACTGCAGAATACAATCAATGCATTCTGTTTACTGACACAGTACAGATACTGACTAAGAACATACACACAGCTACACAGAATGACTGTGCATTCGACAGCAAACCACTGGATTGGCTGCATCCAGACCAGGAGTGCTTATTAATAATTCAGGCAGCAAATCTTTCACATTACATGGCTGTTAGAGTGAAAGCAATGAAGTGAGCAGGCTGGGCTCGCAGACCTGCCGAAAGAACGCCAAAGCAATTAATCCCGGAGAATTTCTCAATGGAACCCCTTCCAAACCCTGTTATGCCGCATTCAGACTAATCAAGCGGAGCTGTTCTAGGCTGGTTATGGGTCCTGGTCCAGGTCAGTCTGCTTCCGTTCAAACAGGAATCAGTTGTGCACAGACAGCCACTGCTGTGCTCCAAAATAACATAACCTGCAGTAAAAGCATGTGAAAGTTGGGCGAACTGATAGATTAGATCTGAAATATTATCTGGTGAGACACATATATCTAGATCCCTGGCCTGATTTTTTTAAACTTTTAAATTGGAAGACTTCCACTTCCAGGTTCAGGCACTACAGGATGGCAGCACTAACAAACATGGGTGCAAATAACCTTCATTTGTGGGGATGTTAAATGCATGCACATTACCAGGGCGGTGCGTTAGGACATCAGGATCTCATCTGTCACTGTGGTAGGCCTTTTAAAAAAAGAGACTCAGGGATTTCCCTGGGAAAGTGGGAATGTCTGGTGAGAGTTCTAAGCAGTGGTGTTTCTCCATTCCCTGCGCCCACTTACTTGTACTCACTGCACTACTTTCATTCTTGCTAGAATACAAATGCACTCACCAGATTTTTATCATTTCAAAAGAGATGAGCGACAGAAAGACCTGATTATAGTTAGTTTAAGAAACTACAATACAGTGATTACAAAACAAAAGGCTTAAATGCACTTCAACTTCACACAGAAGTGTTCAAGCCAGGTCTGATTTCCTCAGAGAGGGAGGGAGGGAGAGAGAGAGAGAGGCTACTGGCTTGCCTGTGATTACCAGTGGAAAAAGACACAGGTGGCACACATCCAATACAATCCATGCCAGTCTGGGCACTATTAAGATGGTGAAACAAACAGGTGTGGTACGAAACTGAAAGTCACCTATCAAGAACGACGAAAAATCAATAAATACAGCAACCTGTCAGGCAATATCGATGCTCATATTAGCACTGACTTTTGGAATTTCTGTACTGCTGTGCCTATCCTGAGCCCAGGCTTAACACTGCAGTGCGAGCTGCATATACTGGTTTGTACTAGTTGCTGCATTTAGTGACAGAACTCATTATTCAGCACATGAAATGAAATTAAAAATTACAGCTACAACACAGTGAAGTAGCACGCTGGAGATGTCTTGTGCTGCACTATGGTGTGATAGGGCATGAACCATTGCCATGATCGTTCCCATTGTTTATAGCCAGTCTCACCAGTGAGAAGTTGCTAAACAGATGCCAAGTGTTTTAAACAGGGAGGAAGGGAAAATTCAGGGGAGAACCATCTCAGGGTACCCTCAGGCAGTGCCTTATGCCCTCTTACTCCTCTCTACATCCTCTACTTCATTCTTCCCACCATCTCAAAACTGCAATTCTTTATCTCCCTTTCTCCTATAATTTTCAATTTTAAAATCCATGCTGGCATCACTTAGTTGTACTCGCTGATTCACTTTATCACTTCCATCCTTTTCAATCTTGGTGGATGTCCTCCAAAATTGGATTCGATCCTCCACCTTTCTCAATTAAAAAACAAATTAAGCCTAAGTGTATTTACCCCTTGGTGTACACAACAAATAAATCATCAATTTTATTTAATGGGGCTTTCAGATGAAGAGTGAGGCCTCGTTCTGAAATGTAACATATGTGGGAAGGAGGAACAGGACGTTACAGGCTGGCATTAGGACGGATTTGACCTTGCAGTACTGTACATTTTGCAAAGAAAGCAAAATCACACCAGGCACAAAAAAACTTGCATTTATATAGCACCTTGAACAGAGTAAAATGTCCAACAATGCTTCAAGGCAGCGATATCAGGCAGCACAAAAGAGGCTGATGAGGGATAGTGAAGACTGAAACTGAAGTGAATCCACCGTGTGCACTGAGCACACACACAGTTCAGAACAAATACACACCAATTACTTCACCACAGCTCTCGGTTACAGTTTGACAACCTGTTTCACAAATCAATAGGATTTTCATTAGCAACAAATTTACCCAGTGGACTAGTCATACATGACAAAGGTTTACAAATCCCTTTCGTGTTCCCATTAGGAGTTTCTGTGTTAATGTACCAAGTACTAGTTTTCTCAAAATCTCCATCAACTCACGATTAAGATAACCTGAGCAATTATAATGAAAAAAAGCTTCAATAAGCAACAGGTGATGTTTCTAAATGGGCGTAGGTCTGCATGGTGCTGGGTTTCCCAGCACTCTAGGGTTTGCCTGGATTACGGTGTGGAGGAGAGTGCAGTGCAATTGCTGCCAACACAAAAACAACTACACACGAGCAAGGTCACCCGTGCATTTATAATTTAAAATTTGTAACAGTAACTTTAATATCCTACCCTGCCGTCAAGAAGATCCATTTAGGGCAGCAATGTAAGAAACTGTAATCCTAGCCTGCACGGGTAGGCAGAGTGCTCAGAGTGCCCGCAGCCAGCAATGTGATGTCCTATGGCAGCTCACCTTGCCACAGGTTGGTGTTTACACTTGCTGAAGGCACCTTGCTTCTGGCACTGCAGGGAACAATGGCCTTTAAGGTGGTACTCAATGCTGTCAGGGGCAAATACGGGCACCTGACTTCTGTTACAGCACTGCTCCCAAAATCATGGTTGTCTTCAAAGGCAGCGCATGCAATATAAATGCAGCATTCACCAACAATTCAAAAACACCCACAGGCTCTGCCTCTGTACTACAGCCACAGCACCAAGAGATTTCATTTTAAATGGTAATAATTTGCCTCAATTGCCATTCCTTCTATGTGTTTCAAAATTCATTGAGTGGCCATTCTATGCAATGGAAGTTATAAGTAACTCAGGATTTTATCAGTGCAAGGTTTTTGCATGTACAGACACAAATAACTCCATTGGGCCATAGAAAAATGGCATTTATTTATAGACCGTGAAATCCAAAAATGAATTTGGAGTACAAATATGTCTGACTGTTTGGCACAACTAAGAGTTACCCATTCACATGCTTCACATTTACATTTGCTATATTAAGCTCAGAAACAGGCAACAAGCTGTGCTTTTTAAGATGCAAGTTATCCTGGGAGCTAGATTAAAACCTCAAACTCCAGTGGAAAAATGGCACTGGAGCAAAGACGATCTTGTGTAAAATGAATGTTACAGGGTTCTAGTGGAAGGATCCATCCAAAATGTCAACTTGTCACTCTCTGTTCTGATACCTGTCCTGCGTTTCCAGCAATTCCTTTTGCAGCATTTGCAGTTATCTTTTTAGATCTACTAATTAATGTAAATGTAACACTCAATGAAGTGTGGGGGAGAGGAGCAAATATTTAAACATCTACTGAGTATATAACTGACATGTTCCTCAAGATGTGTCTGCCCCTAGTATGTTTGGTTTGGGCCATATAAAATAAAGGTTTACTTGTGATCAAGTTAGCAGAGCCAATTTGACATCTCTGACTTACTGCACTCGTGATATGGGCATGAAAATAATTCTGGATGTGGTCAGATATTCCTATAAATAAAAATTGGATGAATGGAAGAACTGGTATTCTTTTGTCTATATTGGTTGAATACTCTCTGTTTTCTGGGTTTTGCTGAATATGTTTGATTGCCCTGTTTCTGGCTTTTCACATATTAAAAATCAGTCTGGCAGATCAAGCCGTCTTGGCTGAAAATATATTTGATGAAACACTGTAAAGGAATACGTGGTTGCCTTTAAGAGTGATGTACCTTTAAGATCTTAGTTTGCTAATGAGTCAAGTACCAGCATGTAGTCATGTGACTACAAGCCAGATTCACTCTACAACTGTAACACCCAGAGTAAAGTTCTGTAAATAGTTTGTACTGTATAATAGTTTAGCTGTAATAAACCTGTTTGAGATCTTCAATCAACTGGAAACAACACATCTTTTATGTTGCATCAGACAACATAAAAAGAACTCATTACACACACATTGGGTTCCGCAGCACGCCCTTTAAGCTCAGCGCGGTGCCTGCATTCAGCGGCCGCTGAGGAGCCCCCGTGATATTTCGTGCAGGGGCTTATTTAAATAGAGGGGGCGGAGTGGCCGCCCCAATGACGTACGGGGGCAGCCGCCGCGTCCCTGGCAACGGTATCCGGCGCCACCGCGCAGGCGCCATTTTTAAAGGGCTTTCAGCCCTTAGAAGTCATTACACATTTTAAAGGTACAGTATGAAGGAATTTTCTATTAACACATAATAAAGATATGTAGGCCCTTCCCCAACCTCCCCAATGATCGTTTAATTGGCCCTCATTGACAAAAAACACTTTATTCCCTACCCATACTTCCCCGCCCCAAAGTTCAATCATTTGCCCTTCAACTCCTTCCCTCCATTCACACAACCAATAATAACTGATTTCCCCGCTCCTCCACCCCCCCGGCCCTGAAAATTTTATTCCTCCCCCCTCCCCACCAGGTTCTGGCCTGGAATTCCGTATGGAGATTCGAAGGCGCGCGAGCTGCTTTCGGAGTCTGTAAAATCGGCATGGGATGTCCGCCGTCTGCAGGTAAGTTTACTAGCGTGTAATTTAGGTTCATTTGAATATTTAGATGAAGGGCCTGCCACTGTGCGGCGGGGTCCGCACCGAGGTCCCCCTGCTGCCGGTAATATGCGGCGGGCCCTTCTCGCCTTCGCGGATCAAGGCAGGCCTCTCCCTTCAGTATTTTACCCGTGACATCGAGGGGCCGGTAAAATTCAGCCCATTGAATGAAAAAGCACACATCTTATTAAAACAAAGATTTGCTAAATTTGGAAAAAAAATTTCCACAGAGGAGTTTTAAGAAATTATTTTTAGAAGATGTGTTCCCTTACCGCAGTGCCTTCATTTGGAATAAGTCTGAAAGTCTGAAATCACAACACACCGTATGTTGCCAGAACACATGTCTGCACTAACAACCCAGCCAAATCACATTCTAAAAAATGCAGGCTTTTATAATGTATATATTTGAAGAACATTCCACAACCATTTTCATTTCACCTACATGTACTCTTAACAGATTTTTTTCTTCAAATTCAGCAATATTAATTTAATTATTAATCCTCAAAGTACTGGTCTTCTTTCTGACATATAAGGATCTTGCATTTGTTGCATAATCAAAAGGTCTGATGGCAACATTAACCAGTCAAATGGTTTACAACCAGTAAGAATGAACTGTAATCTTTAAACTCCTCCCCAGCATCAGAGATTTTATGTGTTCAAAACATTTTTTGGCAGCTGAATTTTCTTCTCAGTGTGACGGTAGTCCTCACTGGGAGGAACAAAATGAATGAAGTTCTCACCATTCTGCTCCAACTGCATATGCCTGAGCCACCCACAGAAAAGCCTTTCCGTACTGCACCAGTGTGGATCTTTCCATTATACACACCAACTATTCTTGCAGCTTTTCTGTGACATTGCCAATCCAATACTGATGATTTGCAATTTGGGAGCAGTTTCGGACTGTGGATTCATGTACAGCCAAGAACTGGGCTGAGATTGCCCTAAACTTGCTTCACACAGGATCCTTACAGCCCCACCAGGCAGAAGAGGCTTTTTATCAGATCAATTTGTGCTGGATTCAAATTCAGGTCCTAGGAGTGGCCACTGCCGCATCCAGCCCCATAAATAACTGGGTCTTACTTCTGGTAAATGATGCAATTGGTAGCAGCAGGGGTGGGCTGTGAAACAACAAACTGTAATGTATTGTTGTAACTGAGCTCATGGAGCTGCTTATTTGCTGCAAGTGAACAACAGGGGTTTCACTGTAGATGGTTCAGAGAAAAATAACAGTACACGTTTGGGCAGGCAACTCTTGAAGAAAGAGGTTGGATTATTCTTTGTAAAATAATCTTGTGGGACAAAAGCTGTGCCTTTGAAATTGTTCAGAAATGTAATTAATTACATACTTCCTGTTTGCACAACTTGACTTCCTGTTAACATAGTGTCAACTTTTCCCCTTATAAATTCCTGTGTCCATAATTATAGTGGGGTTTGTCTATGTAATGAAATATCCCGTGATTGTCAATCTCATCACTGAGTTCTCACAAATCCCTTTCTGCAATTTATTCCATCTTGCCTTTTTCTCAGTAACTGAAATTTCTAGTGACAAAAATAAGAGTTTAAACAAAAGTAAAAATCAAAAATTACATATTTCAAGACAACATGATTCAATTTAGCCACTGAATTATCTATTATATTTTGAATGTCATGGGTCTGGAGTCGATATTTTTACCTAGAACTGTACTGTGAGCTGGATTGCGCAGTCTGAGCAAGTGCAGTGCAAACCTCTAAAGATCTGGAACTCATGCTAACACTAACCCAGCTGCAGAATCCCTACCAGCCCCTGGCCTGCGTCCTCCCCCACCCAACAGGGAGCCAAGCCAGTTAATCAGGCTGACGCCCAGATAGGAACACTCCACAGCTCGTAGGGCCATCCAGACTTGCAGGCTTGCCAATCACAACTCCTCCCCCCCGCCCGACTTGGAAAACCTGGCCTTGTCAAGATCGAGACCACAGCTTCACATTTATGATACCTACAAGATACAGGGAGTGAGAGAAATACACAAATAGAGAAAAAGGGAGAAACATTTTCCTCATTCTAAATTGATTTTTTTATAAAACAAGTTGAACTTTGAGAACAAACACAACATCTCTAAGGGAAACAGATAGGAAGGGAGAATAAAAGTGGCAGGGAGGAGAAATGCATATTTAGGGTGAGTAGCCTCTTGCCTTATGCCACTAGCCTTTGTGGGGTTGGGGGAGGGAGTGATGGGAATGAGGAGAAGTGGATGGAAGATTAAGAGTGACAATAACAGTTAAGCAAGAGGAAGATAAGATGTTGGGTGAGTAGTTCAAAAGGGAGGTGATAAGGGAGAAGAAGCAGTAATGGAGGAAATGGCTCTCTGCATCAGGGGCCATCTGTGACAGAGCCTGTGTTATCCGACATCGCTGAGAACATTGTGGATGACAGTTTGTTCCTACCTTATGTCTCGGCTCAACTCCCAGCTCACCCTCATCCTGCTATCTGGCATGATGTGAACGCTGCTGATAGTGTGGCCACAGTCCTCTGGCTTTCCCCCACCCTCTTTCACTCATCTCAACTGTTTCTGATCTTACGCTTTCGGACATCCAAGAACTGCTGCCTGCCCAGCTGCAGCAGCCCCAGAAGAAGAGAGAACAAAACCACACCACTGATAAAGAAGCTCCATCACTTCTGTCACACCAACCCTCCACAGTACTTCTAGACACTTTGCAATAGGTGAACTTCTTAAAAATTAACTTATCTGCAAGTTGGGGGCCTGGCCCTTTAAGTAATGCTACTGCTGGGCCCCTCTTGCACCTGATCTTTGGTGAGTGATGTACGAATTAGCAGAATGGACCTGCACGGTCCAAATTTGGGCAATGGACTTCACACAAGCCAGTAGAGCTGTGTGATGTCAGGATAACACCAATTCAGCTGCTTATGACGCAAGCAGGATGCACACGCACGGGTGCTCTTCTCAAACAGGAACACCCCACAGGCCATGTTAGATGTAGCTGCTGGCACCTCCCCCAACCCCCCCAGAGGGGGATCGGCTTCCCGAGTGATGCCTCTGAAGAGATGAATTTCGTATCCACTGAGTCCTATTGGGACCCCTGACAATGTTTTAATTAGAAAAAATGCTTTTGCTTCCTGGAATTTTTCCTAACTGAGATTTCTATTGGTATATTTACAGAAATTTAAGTGAATGTGCAGTTGTACAAACAGCTCCTTAAGTTAGGCAGAGAACGGCTCCCCACCAAAATCATTTGGTCATTGGACCATACCAACTAAGTTAGTCATGGCTCATTAGCAGGAATCTTGCCATAAAGTCAGAAAATTGTAATTTCAAGACCCCTTCCAGAAACCTGAGCACAAAAATCGAGGTGACACTGCAGCATAGTGCTGATGGAGTGCTACACTATTGGAGGTGCCGTCTTTCAGATGAGATTATAAACCAAGGCCCTGATCTGTAAAAGGTAACACTTGAAGAAGGAGCAGTGAGTTCTCCCATGTCCTGGCCAATATTTATTCCTCAGCCAACATCAACAAAAACAGATTGGTTGGAATTTTACACCCCCTCCCCCCACCCCCCACCACCGCACCCCTCTCCTCTAGGAGCCAACTGGAAGGCGGTGTAAGGGGCGTAAAATCAGGTGGGAGGTGGGTGGGTGCCGTGCCCGTCATCTACTCGCCTCTGCTGGTATTTTACCAATGGTGAGAGACCCGCTCACCCTTAGGCTAATTGAGGCCCTTAAGTGGCTAACTAATGGCCACTTAAGGGCCTCTTCCCACCTCCACTGGTATTTTACCAGCAGTGGATAGGTACTTTGCCACCTGGGGAGGCCGCCCAGTAAAATCTGGTGGTCCCCACCTGATCGGGAACCCCGTGCCCCATGGAGGGCACCCCCAGTGACATGGGGGCCGCCCCCGCTGGAAGGCCCCCTCTGCCCCTGCGATTGACCCCCTCCCTCGCTAGGGCCTAGCTGATTGACCCTGGTGAGTCCCGATCCCACTTACCTGCACTCTGGGGCTTCCTCGATGGCTGTCACTCTGGGGACTGATGCAGTCCCAGCAGTGGCCACCACTCCTGGTAGTGCTGCTGGGACCGAAGTGCTGCCGGCCCTCTGATTGGTAATTAATTGCCTGAACCATGCAAAATAGTGTCGTGGCTTCCGGCTGGCGGAGGTGGGCTCACCGGAGTTATGAGCATGTGGTCAGCGGATGGCGCTGCTGCTCAGTGGCCATCCTCTGGTTTGTCATAGTGGCTCAACTGAAGATGGTACAGTGATTTGCCACAGAATGGAAGCATCATGACTGCTGCCAGGATGCCAGGCATTGACTTGGATGATACGCTGCGTATGGCTGAGGGAGTGGAATGCTTTCTATCTGTGGTACATCTCAGATTTGACATGCGGTGCCTGCAAAGCGACATGTGTGCAGTCAATGGCACCATGGGGAAGCCTGCCATCCTGGCAAAGCTGTGTCCGCGCTCCGCCTGCTTCTCTCTGGCAAGCATGAATGAAATGTATTCAGCTGTCTTGGAATACTGAGGCTTTGGGGCCTACCTTATGCAACAGTGGATGGTGAACTGGGAGATGTTGCAAATATCACCTACTCCAACTTTGAAGGAGCCAAATGCATAAAAGTTCATCGCCCGAGTCACAGCCATGGGCAATGCCATCATTATCCTTCTCTGAAGTTGCAGTTGTAGCTGCAGCAGGTGGCAGATTTCAGTGAGGACCTCGTTGCTCAACTGGGGACAGCTGACACATTGTTCCTCTCT
This sequence comes from Heterodontus francisci, assembly GCF_036365525.1. NCBI lineage: Eukaryota > Metazoa > Chordata > Chondrichthyes > Heterodontiformes > Heterodontidae > Heterodontus > Heterodontus francisci. The sequence continues at coordinate 257,643,550 of NC_090371.1, read as the reverse complement.
GAGGTTCAGATGGGAGAATTGCTTCTTGAATATCCTGGGCAGAAAGGACCTCCTGCTGAGAGCCCTTCTTCCCTCTTCCTTCAGCAGCTTGTCCTGCTTTTTGTCATCTCTGCTCATTCTCCCTCTCATGCTGTAGGCCAACAAAGAAGCAAACTACTTCACCCATGGGAGAAAGTGGCTTGTGCAAAATCCTTGTAGTCAGGACAGATTCCTTCAGCACATGGCACACCTCCTTCCTGTAGACGTCACCAACTTTGGAAAACACCAAATTCTTCTACAACGACAGCAAGAGCCAGTAGAAATCAATCAGCAACTAACCTAAAAGTGGTTGATGATTCCTTTAAATAGCACTGATGAGGGGATCCTTCCTGCTGCTGAACATGTGTTCAGCTGTGCGAGGTTAAGAAAGGGCATTGGTTGAAGCATTGAGCTCCAAAATAGCAGCATTGGCATCAAATCAGCATTACACACTGATTGACGCAACAATCTGTCAACTCTGCATATTTTCGGCAGATGATCCCTGCATGCACGCTGACTCCCTCACCAAAATGGCGTCCTTGCTGCTAGTGCCAGAAATGTGCATGCGTGCCCTGGACGCCATTTTTCAGGCAAAACGACACTTGTAGCACCGAAAAAAAACAGGTGTTAGAGACGAATTTAGCAGCATAAGCCTCTTAGCACTCACCTTCATGGTGAGGTAAATTTTCCTGACCCATTTGCAAATCCCAACTTGTTCTTGCTCACCTCTCTAAAATGCTGTGCTCCAGAATTGAGACCACATAATATTATTGAGCAATAAAGTACCGATTAGCTCACTGAAACAGTAACACCAGTGCTCTAAACCCGATTCTCAACAGTTCCTCCTATCTGCCTTCTCATCCCCAAAGGGCAATTTGATCGCCAGTAGCACAAAGGATGATGATATAATAATCCATTATTTTTCTTTGTACTGCACTCTTTTATCCAGTTCAAAACACTCGACCCAGTACAGGTATCCCAGGAGATCTCAGGCTAATGACCTGAACCATCTGGGCTACCTGGAGTGACACACAGTCAAAGCAATATACTGAGGTAAAAACGCATGGTTTCTGAGCAATTACTACAAATGATTTATGCGCTCAGTCAAGGGCTCCTTTCCTAGTTTTATTTATGTTCACTGAACTCAGCTGAAGTCTGGTTTGAAAATTTCTGTCTCCTTTCTTTAATAAGAGAAAGCACCAAATTTCAGAGAAAAATTTAAGTGTATTTCACTTTAAAAGTTCCTTAATTTTACAATATAAATTAGCCCAAATTTAAGGACAATGAATGGTCTTCAAAGATTTACCAAAATGCAAAATGGCTTGACATTCTGAAGATTGCTTTATCCTTCAAGACAATAATTCAACGCGCAATCTTATTAACACTCACACTCTAGAACAGCAACTCTCAGGCAGAGACCTAGGACCTGTTGAGTATGGCATTCCACTTTTTACTTGCCCTGTGTCTTCTTTGGCCTCCTTATCTCGAGAGACAATGGGTAAGCGCCTGGAGGTGGTCAGTGGTATATGGAGCAGCGCCTGGAGTGGCTATAAAGGCCAATTGTAGAGTCCTGGTGCCTTGTGTACCACCAACGAAACAGAGGGTTAATAGAAACAGTTAATTGTTTTCCACATCTCTTGTCTCACAAAAAGTTGGACCCTGGATGTTGTCAAAAGTGTAGATTCATCTCATTTATTTTATCATTAGTCATTCGCGGCAGGCCAATTGCATACTATTAATACAAAGGTGGCATGGTAGAGAAACAAGGGCTCAGTTGGTATCCTGTTAGTTATCTAATGAGACATTGCAGGTAGTTTTAAAAGCTTGATCTTCACCATTCATAATGCTGTTATATAAATAGGTACAGGTTATTTTACTAGTGTTAATACGTCACCTTTACTCTTTCATGAGCATAAACACATTGTTAATTCTGAGCCACTGCAGGCTTGTGTGAGCTTTGAAAAGCTTTTCTTGTCAGTGGAAGATTGTTAATAGCATGGCACCGCCCAGTGGATTATTCCATTGTGCTGACATTGTTCACAAGATGCTTCAAGTCATTCTAGAATTCACAGTTGGACAATAAATGCAACAGCTAAAGCAATTAAGATTGTTACATTTTATCTATATTAAATCATGTAACATAACAAAAAAGAGCTGTAATCAAGCCTTGCTGATTGGCTAGGATCCCCATTTTTGGGTAACAATTAATTAATTTTCAACATATCCGATGAGATTATCTTACAATTTTATTGCTGAAAAGTACAGAGCTCCAGGCTACTATACTGCAACATTATTTATGGTGAAGAATATGAGGGAAAATCCTAACAGCTGAAATGACCACAACATGAAATGGTTACTTTGGTGTAAACGCTTGTAACACTGTCATTAACCCTCTGAATACTGAACTTTGGATTTCCAGCAAGTTATATTTCAGGCTATTAAAAAGAAACCAATATTATCCCCTCCCCGCTCATTGTACCCACCAACAATATGGTTTCTTCCTTTGCCTAGGAGGTTGAGACAATCTGGGTCATTGACTTTCCATGGCAATTATTGGCACTCTGTGACTGTCTCATTGTAGCTGTGTTTCTGTTGGATCTGGTTGGTGATACCTCGGGTTTTTTGATCGCATTAAGGATGCAGTCTCATGTTCTCCAAATGCTGAAACGTTAATCTCAGTTGACAAGTCAAGGAGCAGAGTCAATCAGAGATTAGGCCTACAAATTGGTTTGGGCCTGATGGTGGGCCCGACCTGGTGCACTCTCACTGTAACTCAGGTAGAGGTTGGCCAACGAATATGCCAGGTCTCAACCAAGCACAGGAATTATCAATGGCTTTGTTTGGAGGCAGGCAGGTGCCAGAAGCTACTGCAATGGCATGAACATCCCTCACATGTGAGTAAATGACTCTACATTGCCTGGTTAGGTCAGCAGCAGTGGTCCCCAGTGGGTGCGATCTTAACGCAATTAAAGGGATCGTATTGGAAGGATTTTCAGGGCCATCCCCAGATTCATATATAAAGAATGGCCGTTTGGGTGAGAGATCTTATAGTGGGATTATACACACCCCTACATGATTCAGTAATGTCAGGAGATGAAAAAGAAAAAATATGGCAACTCTGATTCTTCCTAATCTATACGTTCCTAATAATGAGATAATTTCTAGCAATTGTCACATCATGTGCAAGTGACCTGTACAAGAAGGATGGGTTCCATCTAAACTGGAGGGGCACAAATATCCTGGCTGCGAGGTTTGCTAGCGTCACTTGGGAGGGTTTAAACTAGTGTGGCAGGGGGGTGGGAACCAGAGCAGTAGGACAGCAAGTGAAATAAATGAGGGGGAACTAGTAAATAAGGCCAGTAAGACTAAGAGGAAGAGCAGGCTGGGAGATGTTGCGGAGCACAGCGGGACTGGTGGTCTGAAGTGCATTTGTTTCAATGTGAGAAGTATAACAGGTAAAGCAGATGAACTTAGAGCTTGAATTAGTACTTGGAACTATGATGTTGTTGCTATTACAGAGACTTGGTTGAGGGAAGGACAGGATTGGCAGCAAAATGTTCCAGGATTTAGAAGCTTCAGGCGGGATAGAGGGGGATGTAAAAGGGGTGGGGGAGTTGCATTATTGGTTAAGGAGAATATCACAGCTGTAATGCGGGAGGACACCTCGGAGGGGTCATGCAGCGAGGCAATATGAGTGGATCTCAGGAATAGGAAAGGTGCAGTCACGATGTTGGGGGTTTACTCAGCATGATAGAGCCTCCCTCAAATGGCTCGGAACGCATACTGTCCATCCGACTGCTCACCACCTCTGGTCCAGTACACCTACTCAGCATCTATGCTCCAACACTCTGCTCCGCACCTGAAGCTAAAGACCAGTTCTATGAACAACTCCATAACATCATTAGCAGCATCCCCAACACCGAACACCTATTCCTGCTGGGGGACTTTAATGCCAGGGTTGGGGCCGACCATGACTCATGGCCCTCCTGCCTTGGGCGCTATGGCGTTGGAAGGATGAATGAGAACGGGCAGAGACTGCTTGAGTTGTGTACCTATCATAACCTCTGCATCACCAACTCGTTCTTTCACACTAAACCCTGTCACCAGGTTTCATGGAGGCACCCAAGATCACGTCGTTGGCACCAGCTAGACCTCATTGTCACAAGGCGAGCCGCCTTAAACAGTGTTCAAATCACACGCAGCTTCCACAGTGCGGACTGCGACACCGACCACTCCCTGGTGTGCAGCAAGGTTAGACTCAGACCAAAGAAGTTGCATCATTCCAAGCAGAAGGGCCACCCGCGCATCATCAACACGAGCAGAATTTCTCACCCACAGCTGTTACAAAAATTTCTAAATTCACTTGTAACAGCCCTTCAAAACACTCCCACAGGGGATGCTGAGACCAAGTGGGCCCACATCAGAGACGCCATCTATGAGTCAGCTTTGACCACCTACGGCAAAAGTGCGAAGAGAAATGCAGACTGGTTTCAATCTCATAATGAAGAGCTGGAACCTGTCATAGCCGCTAAGCGCATTGCACTTTTGAACTACAAGAAAGCCCCCAGCGATTTAACATCCGCAGCACTTAAAGCAGCCAGAAGTACTGCACAAAGAACAGCTAGGCGTTGCGCAAACGACTACTGGCAACACCTATGCAGTCATATTCAGCTGGCCTCAGACACCGGAAACATCAGAGGAATGTATGATGGCATGAAGAGAGCTCTTGGGCCAACCATCAAGAAGATCACCCCCCTCAAATCTAAATCGGGGGACATAATCACTGACCAACGCAAACAGATGGACCGCTGGGTTGAGCACTACCTAGAACTGTACTCCAGGGAGAATGCTGTCACTGAGACTGCCCTCAATGCAGCCCAGCCTCTACCAGTCATGGATGAGCTGGACATACAGCCAACCAAATCGGAACTCAGTGATGCCATTGATTCCCTAGCCAGCGGAAAAGCCCCTGGGAAGGACAGCATTACCCCTGAAATAATCAAGAGTGCCAAGCCTGCTATACTCTCAGCACTACATGAACTGCTATGCCTGTGCTGGGACGAGGGAGCAGTACCCCAGGACATGCGCGATGCCAACATCATCACCCTCTATAAAAACAAAGGTGACCGCGGTGACTGCAACAACTACCGTGGAATCTCCCTGCTCAGCATAGTGGGGAAAGTCTTTGCTCGAGTCGCTCTGAACAGGCTCCAGAAGCTGGCCGAGCGCGTCTACCCTGAGGCACAGTGTGGCTTTCGTGCAGAGAGATCGACTATTGACATGCTGTTCTCCCTTCGTCAGATACAGGAGAAATGCCGTGAACAACAGATGCCCCTCTACATTGCTTTCATTGATCTCACCAAAGCCTTTGACCTCGTCAGCAGACGTGGACTCTTCAGACTACTAGAAAAGATCGGATGTCCACCAAAGCTACTAAGTATCATCACCTCATTCCATGACAATATGAAAGGCACAATTCAACATGGTGGCTCCTCATCAGAGCCCTTTCCTATCCTGAGTGGTGTGAAACAGGGCTGTGTTCTCGCACCCACACTTTTTGGGATTTTCTTCTCCCTGCTGCTTTCACATGCGTTCAAATCCTCTGAAGAAGGAATTTTCCTCCACACAAGATCAGGGGGCAGGTTGTTCAACCTTGCCCGTCTAAGAGCGAAGTCCAAAGTACGGAAAGTCCTCATCAGAGAACTCCTCTTTGCTGACGATGCTGCTTTAACATCTCACACTGAAGAATGCCTGCAGAGTCTCATCGACAGGTTTGCGTCTGCCTGCAATGAATTTGGCCTAACCATCAGCCTCAAGAAAACGAACATCATGGGGCAGGATGTCAGAAATGCTCCATCCATCAATATTGGCGACCACGCTCTGGAAGTGGTTCAAGAGTTCACCTACCTAGGCTCAACTATCACCAGTAACCTGTCTCTAGATGCAGAAATCAACAAGCGCATGGGTAAGGCTTCCACTGCTATGTCCAGACTGGCCAAGAGAGTGTGGGAAAATGGCGCACTGACACGGAACACAAAAGTCCGAGTGTATCAGGCCTGTGTCCTCAGTACCTTGCTCTACGGCAGCGAGGCCTGGACAACGTATGCCAGCCAAGAGCGACGTCTCAATTCATTCCATCTTCGCTGCCTTCGGAGAATACTTGGCATCAGGTGGCAGGACTATATCTCCAACACAGAAGTCCTTGAAGCGGCCAACACCCCCAGCTTATACACACTACTGAGTCAGCGGCGCTTGAGATGGCTTGGCCATGTGAGCCGCATGGAAGATGGCAGGATCCCCAAAGACACATTGTACAGCGAGCTCGCCACTGGTATCAGACCCACCGGCCGTCCATGTCTCCGTTATAAAGACGTCTACAAACGCGACATGAAATCGTGTGACATTGATCACAAGTCGTGGGAGTCAGTTGCCAGCATTCGCCAGAGCTGGCGGGCAGCCATAAAGACAGGGCTAAATTGTGGCGAGTCGAAGAGACTTAGTAGTTGGCAGGAAAAAAGACAGAGGCGCAAGGGGAGAGCCAACTGTGCAACAGCCCCAACAAACAAATTTCTCTGCAGCACCTGTGGAAGAGCCTGTCACTCCAGAATTGGCCTTTATAGCCACTCCAGGCGCTGCTTCACAAACCACTGACCACCTCCAGGCGCGTATCCATTGTCTCTCGAGATAAGGAGGCCCAAAAGAAGAAAGAAGACTACAGGCTTCCCAACAGCTAGTGGGAGGTAGAGGAGCAGATATGTAGACAGATTTTGGAAAGATGTAAAGGTAACAGGGTTGTAGTGGTGGGTGATTTTAACTTCCCCTATATTGACTGGGACTCGCTTAGTGCTAGGGGCTTCGATGGGGCAGAATTTGTAAGGAGCATCCAGGAGGGCTTCTTGAAACAATACGTAGATAGTCCAACTAGGGATGGGGCCGTACTGGACCTGGTATTGGGGAATGAGCCCGGCCAGGTGGTCTAAGTTTCAGTAGGGGAGCATTTTGGGAACAGTGACCATGGTTCCATAAGTTTTAAGGTACTTGTGGATAAGGATAAGAGTAGCCCTCAGGTGAAGGTGCTAAATTGGGGGAAGGCTAATTATAACAATATTAGGCAGGAACTGAAGAATTTAGATTGGGGGCGGCTGTTTGAGGGTAAATCAACATCTGACATGTGGGAGTCTTTCAAACGTCAGTTGATTAGAATCCAGGACCAGCATGTTCCTGTGAGGAAGAAGGATAAGTTTGGCAAGTTTCGGGAACCTTGGATAACGCGGGATATTGTGAGCCTCGTCAAAAAGAAAAAGGAAGCATTCGTAAGGGCTGGAAGGTTAAGAACAGACGAATCCCTTGAGGAATATAAAGACAGTAGGAAGGAACTTAAGCAAGGAGTCAGGAGGGCTAAAAGGACTTATGAGAAGTCATTGGCAAACAGGATTAAAGAAACTCCCAAGGCTTTTTATACGTATATAAAGAGCAAGAGGGTAACCAGGGAAAGGGTTGGCCCACTCAAGGACAGAGAAGGGAATCTATGTGTGGAGCCAGAGGAAATGGGCGAGGTACTAAATGAGTACTTTGCATCAGTATTCACCAAGGAGAAGGACTTGGTGGATGATGAGCCTAGGGAAGGGAGTGTAGACAGTCTCAGTCATCTCATTATCAAAAAGGAGGAGGTGTTGGGTGTCTTGCAAAGCATTAAGGTAGATAAGTCCCCAGGGCCTGATGGGATCTACCCCAGAATACTGAGGGAGGCAAGGGAAGAAATTGCTGGGGCCTTGACAGAAATCTTTGCATCCTCATTGGCTACAGGTGAGGTCCCAGAGGACTGGAGAATAGCCAATGTTGTTCCTTTGTTTAAGAAGGGTAGCAAGGATAATCCAGGAAATTATAGGCCGGTGAGCCTTACGTCAGTGGTAGGGAAATTATTAGAGAGGACTCTTCGGGACAGGATTTACTCCCATTTGGAAACAAACGAACTTATTAGCGAGAGGCAGCATGGTTTTGTGAAGGGGAGGTCGTATCTCACTAATTTGATTGAGTTTTTTGAGGAAGTGACAAAGATGATTGATGAAGGAAGGCCAGTGGATGTTATCTATATGGACTTCAGTAAAGCCTTTGACAAGGTCCCTCATGGCAGACTGATACAAAAGGTGAAGTCACATGGGATCAGAAGGGAGCTGGCAAGATGGATACAGAACTGGCTCGGTCATAGAAGACAGCGGGTAGCAGTGGAAGGGTGCTTTTCTGAATGGAGGGATGTGACTAGTGGTGTTCCGCAGGGATCAGTGCTGGGACCTTTGCTGTTTGTAGTATATAGAAATGATTTGGAGGAAAATGTAGCTGGTCTGATTAGTAAGTTTGCGGACGACACAAAGGTTGGTGGAGTTGCGGACAGTGATGAGGATTGTCAGAGGATACAGCAGGATATAGATCGGTTGGAGACTTGGGCGGAGAAATGGCAGATGGAGTTTAATCCGGACAAATGTGAGGTAATGCATTTTGGAAGGTCTAATGCAGGTGGGAAGTATACAGTAAATGGCAGAACCCTTAGGAGTATTGACAGGCAGGGAGATCTGGGCGTACAGTTTCACAGGTCACTGAAAGTGGCAACGCAGGTGGATAAGGTAGTCAAGAAGGCATACGGCATGCTTGCCTTCATCGGTCGGGGCACAGAGTATAAAAATTGGCAAGTCATGCTGCAGCTGTACAAAACTTTAGTTAGGCCACACTTAGAATATTGAGTGCAATTCTGGTCGCCACACTACCAGAAGGACGTGGAGGCTTTGGAGAGGGTACAGAAGAGGTTTACCAGGATGTTGCCTGGTCTGGAGGGCATTAGCTATGAGGAGAGTTTGGATAGACTCGGATTGTTTTCACTGGAACGACAGAGGTGGAGGGGCGACATGATAGAGGTTTACAAAGTTATAAGCGGCATGGACAGAGTGGATAGTCAGAAGCTTTTTCCCAGGGTGGAAGAGTCAGTTACTAGGGGACATAGGTTTAAGGTGAGAGGGGCAAAGTTTAGAGGGGATGTGCGAGTTTAGAGGGTGGTGAGTGCCTGGAACTTGTTGCCGGGGGAGGTGGTGGAAGCAGGTACCATAGAGACTTTTAAGAGGCATCTTGACAAATACATGAATAGGATGGGAATAGAGGGATACAGACCCCGGATGTGCAGAAGGTTTTAGTTTAGGCAGGCATCAAGATCGGCGCAGGCTTGGAGGGCCGAATGGCCTGTTCCTGTGCTGTACTGTTCTTTGTTCTTTGATACAATGATACATTTTAAGGCAAATCACATCATTGTTATAATTGCTTCTTCCATTCACAGTGCAAACACTTTTTCACAAAGGCAGTGTCCCTTTAATACATTTCTAATTTGGCTAATTTCGCTTGAGATGGCTTGGCCATGTGAGCCGCATAGAAGATGGCAGGATCCCCAAGGACACATTGTACAGCGAGCTTGCCACTGGTATCAGACCTACCGGCCGTCCATGTCACCGCTTTAAAGACGTCTGCAAACGTGACATGAAGTCCTATAACATTGATCACAAGTCGTGGGAGTCAGTTGCCAGCGATCACCAGAGCTGGCGGGCAGCCATAAAGGCGGGGCTAAAGTGTGGCGAGTCGAAGAGACTTAGTAGTCGGCAGGAAAAAAGACAGAAGTGCAAGGGGAGAGCCAACTGTGTAACAGCCCCGACAACCAATTTTTTCTGCAGCACCTCGGTGGGCCGAAGGGCCTGTTTTAGTGCTGTATCTCTAAAAACTAAAAAAAAACCTGTGGAAGAGTCTGTAACTCTAGTATTGGCCTTGAAAGCCACTCCAGGCACTGCTCCACAAACCACTGACCACCTCCAGGCGCTTACCCATTGTCTCCCGAGACAAGGAGGCCAAAGAAGAATTTGGGAAGAGTGACACGGTCTCCATTAAAACCAATTCCTCAAAGGGACAGGAAGAATCCATGGACTAAAGGGACACGGTGTTTCAGGAACAGGTAATCCAGCCACATCTATAAAAAGTTGCTGGATAAGCTACTTAAATTAGGATAGAAACTTATACAAGTGTGCTGCAAAACTGCTGGTTTGCTCCGGACATTGATCAATAAGGCTGGATTAAGACATCACTGATCTGTACTCTCAGATGGAAGATGAACCACGAAACTGCTACTCAACAATTTGCAAAAAGATGAATATTTATACACTAATTGCTTTTATGCACTGTGGTTCAATTACACCACACAAACACTGCAGGAAACAACACTGAGATCTTTCCAACCTAAATAAAATTCCATTTTATATAACCATACAAAGACTATGATATTAGTCAGCAACACAACCCCCTCGTGAACATTTATCTTGCCATCCTTCAAAATGGAGCATGTACAGCCTCAGCTGGTTATTGCTATATCCTCGGACAATTACTGAATATTTCTGTGGAAGACAAATTTCCCTGCATTTTGCATCTTCTCGCATGTGTGCCTCTCTCCCTTTTGCTTCTATTTAATCTCCATCTCTCTCATTTACTTCTTTCTGTCTTCCTTTTCTCTTTTAATTCTTTTTCTCTGTCTCTTTTGTTTCTGCCATTTGTCTCCTTTTGTTTAATTCTCTCTCTTTTTCTCTGTCTCCTGGTTGCATAATTTCCATCTGCCAGTTCAATTTGCAACACAGACAGCATTTTAACAAGCAATTGTTTGGCAGGTTCTTGTTGATGCCAAACAAACAACAACAAAAGGAGTGAGTGCGTTGACAATGCTACACCTCGCCTCCTTGCAGCCCTTAGCACACACACTTTACACTGATCTCAAACCTGAAACAAACTGCCTGTATTTTCTGTACAGGGAAGATTTTCCCAATGCTATCCAGAAATTGTAAGGACAGACACCAATCCAGAGGCTCACTAGAAACTGCATTTGTTAGGGAAAAAAGCCAATCATTTAGAGAAAGCAACAATACTCGTCTGCATGGTTTGACCACGGACTAATGATTCACTAGAATACGTTACTGGAGTCATCATTCGTTCCTATACTTCAAAAGGATTACAATGCACGTGACAGGAGGACCAAGGTGCACTCGATCACACTTGAAAGTGGGATTGATAACCCAAGAGGTGCTTGAGTAATGCTATAATGCAAATGTGCAGTAATCATATTCCTCCTCAGCCTTTGTTCAATATTATATATGATATATTTGGGTCTGGCAGTACTGAGATACAGTCAGTGTGATATCATATCAGACTGTGCAGCAAATAATCTCAGTGATACGTCATCACAGCTTCAAATTGTTTCAGGAGATTAGCTGACAATTTACTCTTTGGCAGCACAGTTGTTGTAATTATGACCAGGCTCAACTTCAACAAGCCTGTCAAGTGTCTGATTCTGGAAAATGTCTTGGGGTGAATCCTAATGTGCCTTTTCAGGTAGGCCCCAGCAGTATGCCCCCATGCTGCGGAGCCTGCCTCAGGGGTGAAAAAGGCTCCTGCGGGTCTCAGTCTCCTGTACCAGCGAGTGGGACTGGCTACTTGCAGCACAGCAAAAGGGGAAGATTACTTTTGTGCCTAAAATTCAAAAACCGCAGGCAGAAGGAGTGAATCGATCCAGGAGAGGTGGGAATAGATCCAGGAATTGGTAGGGAGCTGGTGTAATGACTCTCTGGATGATTAGCCACTCACACTAAAATAGTGCAATCTGCCTCAGATACTGCATTTATATTGGAGATGATATGAACCTCAAAACTGTGACGATCTCTGTGTGGGGTGTTTAGCGTTACTTGCCAAAATACTCTCAAATTGGTGACTTGAAACCAGTTACTTTGCAGTTCTTATACTGATGCCATATGAAAACTATGTACTGTATTGACGAGAAACTGCTGCTACTGAGTGCATAATAAAGGAAGCATAGGTATATCAAAAGAAAAAGAGGGAGCTTTTCAATGACTCCTCTCAGAGCAAAGTCTCTGCACCATAGGCACAGAAGGAGGCCATTTAGCCCATCACGTCTGCCCGGCCGAAAAATCTAGCCGCCCAATCTAATCCCACCTCCCAGCACCTGGTCCATAGCCTTGCAGGTTACAGCACTTCAGGTGCATGTCCAGGTATCTTTTTAAATGAGTTGAGGGTTTCTGCCTCCACCACCATTCCTGACAGTGAATTCCAGACACTCACCACCCTCTGGGTGAAAAGATTTTTCCTTATGTCACCTCTAATCCTTCTACCAATCACCTTAAATCTGTGCCCCCGATAACTGACCTCTCCGCTAGCGGAAACAGGTCCTTCCTGTCTACTCTATCTAGGCCCCTCATAATTTTGTACACCTCAATTAAGTCACCCCTCACCCTCCTCTGTTCTAAGGAAAACAACCCTAGCTGATCCAATCTTTCCTCATAGCTGCTACTTTCAAGCCCTGGCAACACTCTTGTAAACCTCCTCTGTACTCTCTCCACAGCAATTATGTCCTTCCTGTAATGTGATGACCAGAACTGTACGCAATACTTCAGCTGTGGCCTAACCAGCGTTTCATACAGTTCCAGCATTACATCCCTGCTTTTGTATTCTATACCTCGACCAATGAAGGAAAGCATTCCATATGCCTTCTTCACTGCTCTATCTACCTATCCTGCCACCTTCACGGACCTATGAACATGCACTCCAAGGTCTTCTACTCCTCTCAATATCCTCCCTTTTATTGTGTATGCCATTGCTTTGTTTGCCCTCCCCAAATGCATTACCTCACACTTTTCTGGATTGAATTCCATTTGCCACTTTTCCGCCCACTCAATCAAATCGTTGATATCACTCTGGCGTCTACAGCTATCCTCTTCACTATCAATTACACGGCCAATTTTTGTGCCATCAGCAAATTTCCCAATCATGCCTCCCACATTTAAGTCCAAATCAGTAATATATACCACAAACAGCAAGGGTCCCAACACTCAGCCCTGTGGAACAACACTGGAAACTGCTTTCCATTTGCAAAAACATCCGTCGACTACTACCTTTTGTTTCCTGTCACTGAGCCAATTTTGGATCCATCCTGCCACCTTCCCCTGTATCCCATGGGCTTTCATTTTTCTGACCAGTCTACCATGAGGGACCTTGTCAAATGCCTTACTAAAATCCATGTAGACCACATTCTCTGCACTTCCCTCATCAATCTTCCTTGTTACCTCCTCAAAAAACTCAATCAAGTTAGTAAGACATGACCTTCCCTTAACAAATCCATGCTGATTAATCTGTGCCTTTCTAAGTGGCAGTTTATCCTGTCTCTCAGAATTGATTCTAATAATCTAGCCACCACCGAGCTCAGACTGACCGGCCTACAATTATTTGGTCTATCCCTTGCACCCTTTTTAAACAATGGTATGACGTTCGCAGACCTCCAATCTTCTGGCACCTCGCCAGTATCTAGTGAGGGTTCGAAGATGATCCTCACCGCATCTGCTATTTTCTCCCTGGCTACCTTTAACAACATGGGATGCAATCCATCCGGCCCAGGCAATTTATCCACTTTCAAGGATGTCAGACTCTCTAGTACTTCCTCTCTCATTATGCTAATCGTATCTAATATTTCACGCTCCTCTTTTACTACAATGTCTGCATCATTTGGGGTGGTGCAGTGGTTAGCACCACAGCCTCACAGCTCCATGGACCTGGGTTCAGCTCTGGATATTGTCTGTGCAGAGTTTGCAAGTTCTCCCTGTGACTGCGTGGGTTTCCATCGGGTGCTTCGGTTTCCTCCCACAGCCAAAGACTTGCAGGTCGATAGGTAAATTGGCCATTGTAAATTGCCCCTAGTGTAGGTAGATGGTGGGGATGTGGTAGGGAATATGGGATTAATGTAGGATTAGTATAAATGGGTGGTTGTTGGTTGGCACAGACTTGGTGGGCTGAAGGGCCTGTTTCAGTGCTGTATCTCTCTATGACTCATTCCTCTCCTTTGTGATGACAAAGACAAAAAACACATTAAGAACCCTGCCCACATCTTCTGCATCCATATGTAAGTTCCCTTGTACATCTCTGATAGGCCCTACCCTTTCCTTAGTTATCCTCTTGCTCTTAGTGTACTGATAAAACATCTTTGGGTTTTCCTTGATTTTACCTGCTAATAGTTTTTCATGTCTTCTCTTTGCTTTTCTAATTTCCTTTTTTACTTCACCCCTGCACTTTCTATACTCCTCTAGGCTAAAGTATTAAGTTTTTTGTAATCGTCATAAGCTTTCTTTTTCTGCTTTAACTTACCCTGTAAGCCTCTAGATAACCAGGGGGCTCTAGATTTGGCAGTACCACCCTTTATCTTTGTGGGGACATGCCAACACTGTGCCTGTAGAATGTTGCTTTTGAATGCCTCCCATTGGTTTGCCACTGATTTTCCTTCAAGTAGCAGTATCCAGTCTACTTTCGCCAGATCACCTCACAGTTTTGTAAAATTTGCCTTCCCCCAAATTAGAACTTTTATTCCTGCTTTATCTTTGTCCTTTTCCATGATTATGCTAAAACTAACCGCATTATGGTCACTATCTCCAAAATGATCACCCACTATTACTTCATCTACTTGCCCAGCTTCATTACCGAAGACTAAATCTAGAATTGTGCCCTCTCTCGTTGGGCTTGTTATGTGCTGGCTAAAAAAGTTCTCTTGAATGCAGTTCAAGAATTTTGTGCCCTCTGTGCCCTTTACACTGTTTGTATCCCTGTTGATATTAGGGTAGTTGAAATTCCCAACTATTATTACCCTATAGTTTTTGCACTCAGAGATTTTCCTACATATTTGTTCTTCTATCTCCCTCTCACTATATGGGGGTCTATAGAACACTCCTAATAGTGTGGCTGCCCCTTTTTCATTTCTGATCTCCACCAATATGGCCTCATTTAATGATTCATTTAGCATATCATCTCTCCTCAAAGCTGTTATTGATTCCTTAACCAATAATATTACACCCCCTCCTTTTTATCCCCTCTCTATTCCACCTGAAAACTCTATATCCAGGGATGTTGAGTTGCCATCCTTGCCCCTCTTTAAGCCAAGTTTCCGTTAAAGTAATGATACTGTGTTGCCACGTGTCTATCTGTGCCCTTAGCTCATCGGCTTTATTTACTAAACTCCTTGCATTTAAATAAATACCCTTTAACACTGCCAAATTCCTGTGCCGCACACTTTTTAACCTTTGCTTCTTCTGTCTTTCAGAGTCACTCGCTAATTTTCTGCCTCCCATTCCCTGCCCTGAAATTGTCCTATCTGAATCTGCCCTCAGGTTCCCATCACCCTGCCAAACTAGTTTAAACCATCCCCAACAGCATCAGCAAACCTTCCTGCAAGGATATTTGTCCCAGTCCTGTTCAGATGTAGACCTTCCCCAAAACCGGTCCCAATGCCCCAGAAATCTGAAGATGTGAAAGCACAGAATGAAGAAAGGCCATTTAGTCCAACAATTTGATATTATTTGTACTGTGAGTGATTCTTCTACAGATTAGCTGGTGAGAATAAATAGAAGCATTTATTTAAACAGTAGTTATTCCTCAAGACAAGAAACCACTGGCTCTTACTTGCCTTAAGTGTGACTCCACCCACACAAAGCATTACATTTCCAGTATCACTTTCCAGGATTGCCCTCAAGCTAGAAGCCACTGCTGCCAACTTCAGAACAATACACCCTTTAACAATGAACCCTGCAGCAGGTGAGTGAAAATCCACTCATCTGATTGGATAGCTCATTTCTGAATATCTAGTCAACCAGCCAAAACCTAACATCGGCTTCCTGTTGGATATTTTTGAATTTAAATTTTATTCATTTTTGGGATATAGGCATTGCTGGCAAAGCAGGCATTTATCATTTATTAGCCATCCTTAGTCGCCCTTCAGAAGCTGCTGGTGGCCTTTTTGAACTGCTGCAGTCCTTGTGGTGAAGGTACTGTTACAATTTTGTTAGGTAGTGAGTTCTAGGATTTTGACCCATTGACCATGAAGGAACAGGAATATATGTCCAAGTTGGGTTGGTATGTAACTTGCAGGCGATGGTGTTCAGATGCACCTGCTGCCCTTGTCCTTCTTGGTGGCGAAGGTCATAAGGTGTTGTCAAAAAAGTCTTGATGACATGCCGCAGTATATCCTGTACACATTGTAGCCGCAGTACATTAATGTTTAAGCTGTGGATGGGGTATTGGTCAAGCGAACTGAGTGTTGTTGCAGCTGCATCCATCAGGCAAGTGGAGAGTACTCTATCAAGCTCCTGACTTTTGTTTTGTAGGTGATGGAGAGCCTTAGGGAAACCAGGAGGTGAACCATTCACCACAGAATAATCAGCCTCTGACGCGCTCTAGTAACCATGACATTGGATGTTGCTGGTGGAGGGATTAGGTGATTGTAATGCCACTGAAGATCAAAAGGAGGTGGTTAGCCTCTTTCTTGTTGGAGATGACCACTGCCTGACTCTTGTGTGGAGCAAATGTTGCTTGCCACTTGGTCCTGGCGGTACCAAAACTGAGCAGTGGTGAGTAGGTTATTGGTGAGTAAGGACTGGTTGATTGCACTGTTGCTGATTCCTGATGATGATATCTGATGATTGAATATAAGCTGATAGGGTAATAATTGACCAGATTGGATTTGTCCCATTTTGTGGACAGGACATACCTGGGAAATTTTCCACATTGTCAGGTTGATGCCAGTACTGTGGCTGTATTGGAACAGCTGGGCAGCTTGAACAGCTTCTTGTTTTGGCAGGAAGAATAAAAAAGCATATTATCTAAATGGTGAGAGATTGCAAAGCTCTGAGATGCAGACAGAGCTGAGTGTTCTAGTTCATGAATTGCAAAATGTTAGTATGCAGCTCCAGCAAGTAATTAGGAAAGCTAATAGAACATTATCATTTATTGCGAAGGGAATTGAATACAAAAGTACTGAGGTTATGCTTCAGTTATATAGGACATTGGTGAGACCACATCTGGAGTATTGTGTATAGCATTGGTCTCCTTATTTAAGGATGTAAATGCATTGGAAGCAGTACAGAGAAGGTTTACTAGACTAATACCTGGAATGGGCAGGTTGTCTTATGAGGAAAGGTTGGGCAGGCTAGGCTTGTATCCACTGGAGTTTAGGAGAGTAAGAGGCGACTTGATTGAAACATACAAGATCCTGAGCGGTCTGGACAGGATGGATGTGGAAAGGATGCTTCCCTTTGTTGGAGAATCTAGAACTAGGGGCTGGTCAAAAATCACTAAATTTAAGAGAGAGATGAGGAGAAATCTTTTCTCTCAGAGGGTCGAGTCTTTGGAATTCTCTTCCTCAAAAGGCAGTGGAAGCAGAGTCTTTAAATATTATTAAGGCAGAGGCAGATAGATTCTTGATAAGCAAGGGGGTTAAAGGTTATCAGGGATGTTGGAATGTGGAGTCGAGGTTACGATCAGATCAGCCATGATCTTATTGAATGGCGGAGCAGGTTCGAAGGGCTGAGTGGCCTACTACTGCTCCTAATTTGTCTGTTCGTATAATGGACCTCCCTCTTCTACTTCCTCGTTTTCACCCAAATCAACCTTGTCAAACAAGGGTAGTTCCTCCTGCTGCTCCTCCTTTATGTGCAACCCTCTTTGGATAGAAAGGTATGCACCATGCAGCACACTATCACAATCTGTTGTACCTTACTTGTGCAGGACTGGGGTTACAGAAGGACATCATTAACAATGTGTGCAGTGTGCAGCCCTTGCCCTCAAGGAGTCATTCTCTGATGTTGCTTGGTGGGTGGAATAGCGAGGTCACGATTGACTGACACGGGATAAAGTTACCATGAT
This sequence comes from Heterodontus francisci, assembly GCF_036365525.1. NCBI lineage: Eukaryota > Metazoa > Chordata > Chondrichthyes > Heterodontiformes > Heterodontidae > Heterodontus > Heterodontus francisci. The sequence goes on along the minus strand of NC_090371.1, from coordinate 257,625,766 downwards.
AGCTGGCTGGAAAACGGGCACAGACTTGCATGATTCTGTGGCTGTGATCACTGACCAGCTACACATTTATAAATTCATTCATTTCCTGTTAACAAATGCTGCTGGCTGGTTTTCTTGCACCACGATAGCTACATATGTGCAGTTAATGACTCCCCTGCACATGTGGGAGCCCAGTCGCTGCAGCACATTCTGCAGCCCCTTCATTTTGAAGCTGGTGTCTATTGGGAAGGAGATGTAGTCATTGGCCCCCAACAAAGAGAGTACTGGTAACCTGCTTGATGTACTTATGAATAGTTTTACTGAGAGATGTGGGAAACGTTCTCCCCAGCACCTTAAAAAGATCTTGAGACAAAAATGTTCAGGGCTGTGGTTACTTTCACTGTAACTGAGTAAGCATGTCCTTCCGGCCTAGCAGGCAGTGGACCTTGTTGCAGAGGTTGCAGAGGTCTGCGACAGCCTGCCTGAGTAGTGCAGCTTCCTCATGCACTGCTCCTCAGAGAGATCCAGGAAACTTACTCTGGGCATGTGGACCAAATGAGCTGGGTAAGTCCCACTTCAAGCAACCCCCCCCACCCCCACTCTCACACACACATCCCCCCAACCCCGCCCCTCACCTTTTGCCAACTAAGAGGCTCAACTGCTACTCCTTGTGGCAGGATGGTTTGCCCCTGTTGCTCTCCTCCTCATACAACCAGATTAAAGTAGCAAGCATGGCACCCAACATAAACTGTGTGCCTATTGAGGGTGTGCAAGCAGAATAAATACAGGAAAAAGCAATCGCCAAGGCAAACTCTCCTGTGAAAATCCAAAAAATGCAATAGCTATGGCCTGAGTGCTTGCAGGTAAGTGCCTTTTTATTACTGCTTCCAACTGCCTTTAGAAACCAATCTCGCTAGGTTTTACTAATGGGTTCACTGCTGGCTGGGATATCTGCGCTGATGTATTAGAATCACATCAGGGTCCCAGTGATATCACAAGACCATGATTTGCATGCAGGGGCACCTGCTGCTTATGGAAAGCATCTCGGATGCCTAAAACAAAACCAGTTAATATGGCGGTGGGCAGGAATAGAGCAGGAACAGGGCAGTAAGCTTCCTGATGCTATTTTAACTCTGCTCCTGCTGTGTTCCCACCTGGCCAGTGTGGGAAGACGGGGTTGGGGGTGGAAGAGACAGTTAAAATTTCCTTCAGTGTCAAGGGGAGGTGGGGTGGGTAGGAAGGGAGTGAAATTATATTTGCTTATTTAACACCCTGGAAACAGAACTAGACAAAAGCTACAGGACACCCACAGCATTGTAGAATATGCCTAAAGGTATCCAATAAATCAAAATAATAAGCAGATTTTTAAATATTAGGCAATTAGCCCCAATGATTTATGAGCACTTGCAGATAGCCAATGAATCAAAGGGAAACATGCAGGTTACTTGACCAGGATTAGCCCAACATTAACTTTGATAATTTTGCATAACCTTGATCTGCATCTGACGAACATACACACAACTGAAGGCAGACTTCTGATGACTGATGTACGTGCATCTCCTCACTATAGCAGTTATACAGACAGCTGTCTGCAGCCAACTGCAGAAAGTGTTCTTCAGAGTGGCAGGCACTAAGAATACACAATGTCAGACTTTTCCAGTGAAATTACACCATCCTCCCTCACCTATCTTCTAAAACTAATGATGTCAATTGGATATCTGATAGATTCAGGGCGAAGGAAGGAGCACCATGAATGGAAGATGAGCACAGCTTTCAAAACAAGGAAATTTGGACTGAGGTTTACAAGCAAAAAGAATGAGACAAAAGGCTATATGATTATACCTTCCCCTCCCTAACCCAATGACCCAAGCCATTTGTAGCACTCACCACTGTCCCTCAGCTAATTCAGCAAATACTGGCAAACATCTTTGATTAAATTTGCTCCTCAGCCATAAAAGACATAAGAAAAGAAAGGCAGAAAGAAAGAATGTGCAGTTACATAGTGCCCGACATGACCTCAGGATGTCCCAAAGCACTTCAAAGCCAATTAAGTACTTTGAAGTTGTGCTGTAGGAAACGTCGCAGCCAATCTGTACACAGCAAGAAGCAACAAAATACATGACTAGATCACCTGTTCTAGGTGCTCGTTGAGGAATAAATGCTGACACTAGGAGGACTTCCCTACTCTTCTTCAAATAGTGTTGTGGAATCATTTACATCCACCTCCAAGTGCAGAAAGGGCCCCAGTTTAAATGTCTCATCCAAAAGATAGCACCTCTGACAATGCAGTATGCCCTCAGTACTGCACTGCCAAGGCTATTCTGTTCTCTTATTTTCATTTCATGAGGCTCCACTTCTGTACGATGGATCCTCAGAAGTGGAGTAAACATCCTGTGTCCTTCTTTGCAACCTTGTGTTTACACTGTACAGGTTTGTGCCTCTATTAACTCCCTCCTCACAGCAAAAGTTTCCAGCTTCCTGAATCCAGTAAAACTGTGGAATCAAATCTTGTTCTCAAACATTTTACTCAATTGATAAGTAACTTTGATGAATGTAAGCACTCCGGGTGCTCCGGTTTCCTCCCACATGCCAAAGACTTGCAGGTTGATAGGTTAATTGGCCATTATAAAATAAAAATTGCCCCTAGTATAGGTAGGTGGTAGGGAAATATATAGGGACAGGTGGGGATGTGGTAGGAATATGGGATTAGTGTAGGATTAGTATAAATGGGTGGTTGATGGTCGGCACAGACTCGGTGGGCCGAAGGGCCTGTTTCAGTGCTGTATCTCTAAAACTAAAACATACCACATACCAGAAAAGGAACGAAAACCCACACTGCAAATTCCAATAATCTGTCATAACACAGAGAAGTAGGTTCATGTTTGGTGCAGCCTATTAATATAGCTTATGTCATGCTAGGCCCCCACCTGCCAGGAATGAGGCGCATCAATTTTGTCATGAACATTGATTTTTAACTGTTGTTGGAGCGAGGAACTGACTTGTTAAACAGATCAACCGTGGCTGGAAAAAAATATTTATATACTAACAGGCATCGAAGGTGAGGAAGCACATTCCAGGGCCTGCTAAGGAGGATACAATCCACAAGAGCCAGGACTGGTTAGACCAGCTGGTCACATGACTACCTGGCTGTTCCAGGGTTTTCTTTTGAACTAGCCACAGCCAGTTTGAACTCAGAGTGTCTGTTTGCTCCTGGACTGAGAAGATCTCTCCTGTCTGCTCCCATCTCTTTCTCACAAGCCTCTGAATCCACCGAAGACACATGAACCCCAAGAGAGAAAAGTCTCCTACAGTGAACAAGGTTTAAGAAGATACTGGGCCCCAACAAAAAGCAAGAACAACTTACAATCAAGGACTCTACAGAGTTCGAAGAACCATAACAAAAACTCTTCAGATATTGCCTCAAACATTTCCACTTTATTTTTCTTCTGCTCTTTTTCTGTCTCTATTTGCATGTGTGTATCGTGTATGCATGCTTGCGTGGGCACGTCTTGTATCCGTAGGCATCAACCGAATTAGAGTTTAAGTTTAATAAATTTCAACTTTTCTTCTTTAAACCTAAGAAAGCCTGTTTGTGTTGGTGTCTTTGCCTTATAACTGCAAAGCAGTGAACAAAGATTCACCAAGGGGGAGCTGTGTGTTAAACCCTGTTACAGTAAGACCAGGTAAAGGCTGAAAGGGAACCCTAGACCTCTTTCTCACCTGGTTGTAACACTTAAGTCACTGCCTGGCAATGACAAACTTTTATTTGCAAATTCAAACATCCAATTGGTTGGTTGGATTTTTAGTTCTAACTATTTGAATGGTTACTTAAATTTATATTGTCCAATCAAGTATTACCACAACTCTACTTCTAGCTTAAAAGCTCTCTTCTATTCATTCATAAGAACTAGGAGCAGGAGTAGGCAATTCAGCCCCTCGAGCCTACTCCACCATTCAATACGATCATGGCTGATCTCATCACAGCCTCAACTCCACTTTCCTGCCAGTTCTCCATAACCCTTCAACCCAAAACTAATTAAAAATCTGTCTATCTCCTCCTTAAATTTACTCAATGTCCCGGCATCCACCGCACTCTGGGGTAGTGAATTCCACAGACTCACGACCCTTTGAGAGAAGTAATTTCCCCTCATCTCTGTTTTAAATCTGCTACCCCTTATCCTAAAACTATGATATAAAGAATTATGCAGAATGATGACTAATTTAGTCACCTTATTATCCTATGTTTAATAGCTATTTCTCATGAACTTCTGGGGCAATATTTTTACTTAAATCGAGTGTTGCTAAAGTCATCAGATGAACTGACTTGGAGTTAACCCTTCCCCAGTTCCAATATGTAAGTACTGAAAATGCTTTGTCCTAAAAAGCACACAACAGATAAAAATGTCAAAGTAATGTATGATTATTACATGCTGTGATATTTATTTAGATGTATTGAATAGTGGAATATATCATAGGATATGAAACAGGTATCTTTTAAACACAGTAGCTTACTGGTCTGGATACAATGTCCAAATAATCTAAAAACATTTTCTGGATAGTCAACATTGTAAAACTAATTGTACTTTAAGGAAATGAACATAGCTTGAGATTTCAAAACAGTCTGAATTACTTAGCTGGAACCTGTGGTTAGATAAGGAAAGAAAGACCTGCATTTTCTAGCGCCTTTCACAACCTCAGAATGCTTCAAAATGCTTTGTAGCCAATGAGTACTTTCTGAAGTGTAGTTGATTCCAAGATGATAAAGCTGCAAACAGTCCCTCAAAATGTGCTAACAGCACTGAAGCAACAAGAATCCACCCCCTGCACTTAACATAGTCTGGAGAACAGTTAAGAAAAACAAGTACTTATTACTCTGGGTGGCAATTCATGGAGAACCTGCAGCATTAAAATCAATACTTGACAAAGGTACTGGGGAAACTGCAGGATCTTTCTGGATGGATAAACTAAAATGGGTCAGGTAGCCTTCCATTGCCCTATTTATCTTGTTATTTTGTGAGTCTCTTCACACATTCCATTAAAATATCTCATTGTACTTGTTTTACTGACATCTGCTCAGGCACTGAAGGCACGATAATTGATCTCTGAGTCCCTGGGCTAAGCCAGTGTTCCTGCTTTTTACAATATACTAGGAAAACATGGTAAATGGATTCCAGAACAGACAAGCAGTAAATCACTAATTTCGTTGGCGCATAAGTCATGAACCCCAGATGTACGGGTACAAAACTGCATCCAGGGAAGAGACAGATGTTGATCCAGAATGCTTTAATGGAAGGTGCTCACAACCCGACTCTGCTTGCCATCAATGAGAGACCCTCCCACCCAGCAAAATCATCCCGTCTTGAGAGTGCCCAACAGCAGATTGAACGCAAATTTCTAAAATTCCTGAATGTTTAAAACTCAGCAATAGCCCTCCCCCATGACAGCATGTTCAAGATCAGGAACTCACTACAAGAAAAATCACCTAAACGTTTATGTTAACGCACCTTGACAAATTCATTATTGCTCCAACATGCGATATCGCCCTGCTATCGAAATATTAAGCAACACTTATTTTTCAAGTATTTAGTTCCACGCTTTTCTTCAGTTACCATCTATAAGACGCATATTTTGGCAGTCCTGAGCAGCCTTGGCACCAAAGTGTTGTAATACAGGATGCTTGATCTGTCAGAGCATTGCCTCAAAAAATTATGAACAATAGCAAGACGATCAGGGCAATGTACTTTGGAAAGCCATTTAAGAGCAGAGGCAATCATAGCTAAGCCTAATCTTGCCCTCACTTCACATGCACTTTGTAGCAGTGATTACTGAATTGCAAAGCAGGCAAGAAGGGACAAATGGCTCCCTCATTCTAAAGATGACTATGTTTCTATTCCCCTCCCTTGACTGAAGACCATGTATCATGTCCTGACCACTATCCTAGTTTCAATCAGCTAACTCAGCACTGACCAAGGATTGAACTTGGAATCCCCCTCAACTGTATGGCTCAGTTTTGGGCCACATTTACATTTACCCACTGAGCCACTGGACAGTCTATGGTTTGCATCTTAACACAATAGCCATAAACAATGTTTTACATCAGAGTCAGTGACTGGGGAGAGATTACTATTCTATTCTAATTGTCATGCAGGCCCCCACCTGCCCAGCATGAGACATATTAATTTCGCCACATGGACATTAAATTTCAAACTGCTGTTGAAGTGAAGAAAGGACTTGCTTTAAAAAATTGCCAGATATTGACTGGAAAGACATTTGCATATTAATAGACAGTGCTTGGAAAGACCAAAGGACCATTCCCTGACACATTCAACCCACAATGGACTTTTGATCACCAGATGTTGAAGGTAGGAGAGCTCGCATTCCAGGTTGACTGCTAAGACGGCCTAATACACCAACGGACATGGTCAAACCAGCTAGTCACATGACTAACCTGCTGGGCAACCTGAGTTTTAGAATTTGTACAAACAGTTTGGGCAGAAAGCAGAATGCTCCTGGACTGAGAAGATCTCTCCTGGCTGGCTCACCACAGCCTCTCCTGTCTGCCTGCTCCCATCTCTTTCCATGGAACTCCATATCTACTGAAGACACATGAACCCCAAGAGAGAAAAGTTTCCTACAGCCAACAAGGTTTAAGAAGAATACTGGGCCCCAGCGAAAAGCATGATCTACCTAGAATCAAGGACTCTACAGTGAGCTCGAAGAACCGTAATAAATACTCTTCAGATATTGCCTCAAACTTTTCCACTTTATTTTTCTTCTGCTCTTTCTGTCTCTATTTGCATGTGTGTATTGCGTATGCATGCTAGCTAGGGCGCGTCGTGTATCCTAGGCGTTAACTGAATTAGAGTTTAAGTTTAATCAATTTCAACTTTTCTTCTTTAAACCTAAAAAAGCCTGGTTGTGCTGGTTTCTTTGCCTTATAATTGGAAAACGGTGAACCAGGATTCACCAAGGGGGAGCTAAAAACACAGTGTGTTTAAAATTAAACCCTGTTACAGTAAGACCAGGTGAAGGCTGAAAGGGAACCCCTAGACCTCTTTCGCACCTGGTCGTAACTTAATACTATTACAGCTCAGCCCTATTCTATTCTCACCAGACATTCAAAAATACTCAGATTCCTCAATGAAAGGTCATCGAACTGAAATGTTAACTCTGTTTCTCTCTCCACTTCCTCACCTGCTGAGTATTTTCAGCATTCTCTGTTTTTATTCGCAACTATCTAGTCCGCTAGTACTAATCCTGCATCCGACTATTTCTACCTTTGCTTTCTTCAGCAACCTAGAAGGCAGTCCATCTGGACCAGGTGACTTACTAACTTTCAGTAGTGCTAATCTTCTTAGTATGTCTTCTCCTGTCTATAACTTCCCTCTCTTTGTTTAGTGCAAACTTCATATTATACACTTACTTTTTGAAGACAGATGCAACGTATTAATTTAATGCTTTTGCCATGTCCTCCGCCTCCACATGAAGATTTCCCTTTGGGTCCTTAATAGACCCAACTTTTTCTCTAGAAAACCGTTTATACTTTATATAATTATAAAATGTTTTAGGGTTCAATTCAATGCTGCTAATCTTTTCTCGTAACATCTCTTTGCCTCCCATATTAACCTTTTCTGTAATTTCTATAATCTTCCTGGTTATTAACTGAATTTTGCTCCTGACATTTGTCCCTAAGCCTTTCTGTTTTAACTTTCATTTCCTTTGTCATCCAGGGAACATTAGCTTTGGAAGCTCTATCCTTTCTCTTCAAAGGAATGTGCCTAGTTTGTACCTGAACAATATGTTCCCTGAATGCCCTCCATTACTGCTTTATCCCAGAATTACCTTTTTGAATCTACCTGTGCTAGCTCCCTTCTTAAGTCACTGAAATTAGCTCTTCCCCTGTTCAGCATTTCTACCTTTGATATTTTCTGGCCTCTTTCCATAATTACTTTAAACCAAATTATGCTGTGGTCACTGTTAGCCAGATGATCTCCTACTGTAAAACATTCCACTTGCCCTACTTCAGTTCCCAGAACCAGATGCAACACTGCTTCCATCCTTGTTGGACTTGAGGCACATTTCTCTAAGACCGCCCCCTAAAACTGGTTGCCCATGAGGGTCTCTCGCTATACCTTTCCTCAAAGGAAGGCTGTCTGTTCTGTTCCCTCTCTCCCTCCATTTCTCTTCCCCTTCCTTCCCTTCCAGATCATTCATCCCAGTTCTTTCTTTTCACATTTACCAGGCTGCACTGCTGCCAAATATTCTGGATATTTGTTGCTAAAATATCACTAAAGATAACTCAAAAGTAGTCCAGTATTTTCACTTAAGCCAGTGCAAAATTATTGCTTTTACAAATGAAAATGTAACATAAGATATAAATATCTTTCTGTCCTGATCTTTTGTAACATTTACTCTCGCTAATTGTGAAAACCTGCCCCTTATTCTGCAATTTCTGTAATATTTTGGCTCAATCCCATTTTCTGGTTTCTCTAATCCCCGTCAGCCAGTGATTTCGATCTCTGCCAGTCCTTAACCTCTGTTTGTCTCTAAAGGGCCTAATGGTCATGATGTACAGTACAGATGTGTGTACAGGACAGTCGAAGTTAATCTATACTGGGACACACATCGGGGCACTGTGGCATCATCCCAGCAAATACTGACCGTCATTGCTGTCATCAAATGCTTGAGGAATGGGACAGGCCTACTATATGGATGGCATCTAATGAAATTGCATCCATCTTACACACTATATATACTACAGTATATCCTGTAATAATACCATACCATGTAGATTGTTAGCACTGTGACGTCCCATGACTAACAGAAGTCAACTCCCTGGAGTAAAGATTAAGAACCACAACAGGAAGCAAGTCCCCAGGGCATGCAGCACCAGAACAGATGCAAATGCTGCCACTGACAAGACAAGTAAGAGTTCCAACAGACAGACTAATGATTTCCTTTACATCTGAGATGACTGTAAAACTGTACTGTACCTTCTCAGGGAGCAGCTAATGAGCAGTGACAAAAAATATATGCTACTGCTTGTGATCTATTTAAACCAAACCAAAGTGAAGTGAGTTAAATGCTTGTTAAATGCAATGCCCCGATGGATATGAAATCGCCCCATTTATCAGACATTTTGACAGTCAACACCTCCGTTAACAACATTTCCATTCACTGTCCTTAACTCTGCTGAAATAAGCACCTTAGTTTTGTTCAATACAGGGATCGACAGATGGTTAAAAAATAACTAAATGTTTTTTATTCCCTTTAACAATACTGTAGTGAATAATGTAGTTGCCATGGTGAACATGGGGCAACATCGCATTTATAAAGAAAGGCATCAATTTGAAGCTGACATCGCCATGGGGAATATCAAATGCATGTTGGACGATACATGTGTGTGATGTGTAAGCACCCCCCCTCCACCCACCCTACCATGAACGACATCATCTTTGTAAACAATATTACCACTTGAAGCTGTGTGCAACACAACCATCTCTGTGACAACTGGATTAAAAAGATGATAATCCTTTCAAACAAAACCACAGTTATTGAAAAATTCAACAAAATAAACTGGCTCTGTTTATTTATCTGATTGAGGATATAACAGAAATTTAGAGATTAAAAATAGCACATAATATATGCTTTTTGTTTCCGTGGAGGGGGAGGAGGGAACAAACAAGCTTTGCCCACAGTATGGATGAATAATTGCTGCATCTCCCACAAAAACAAATTCAACTAGGCTTAGGAAAGACGGCTTCAAAGAGAGCAGCAACTATTTTTGTAAACTGGCCACAATTAGTGGAACTCCCTCAACAAAAACTGTAATTAATGTTTGCCTCTTCAATAAGTCTCAGTCAACAGTTTTGCAGTTTTCTGTAGCACAATGCAAGAGTGAAATCTAGATCTTAAACAATATGGGCTGCATATCTAACCCCCCTGCACCCCCCAACCCACTATCTTGTCTGGGATAGTAGCGGAAAAGATGACTAGCGAGGCCTACCACCATGTTCCTGCCCAGACCTCAATCTTCTTCCCTTGGCCTCCCCCCATAATGACTGTCAGACATTCTTTCCCAGTCTGCCACATGTAAATGCTGGGGGAGAAGCAGGGCCTGGGATCCACCAGATTTCCCTCCACACTGCTGCTGTCTCTACCAACACCCTGGATCACCAGGAGAACGGGTGGCAGCAGTCCCCGGGTAGTGACAGCAAGCACCCTAAACATACATGATGAACCCCGACCCAGGAAAATGGGATCAAAGCGGAGGGGTAAGTCTATCATTTACCTGCCAACAAGAGGAAAATCTAGGCCCATTTGTAACATATTTCCTTTATTTCTGCTGCTTTCATGAAAATACAGGAACAAATGGCTCTGAACATGCCTTCTGTCACTAGATGTCACTAGTATCATGCACAGAATTTTCAAAGTGTGCTAATGATAACCTGGGACAGTTCAAGGTTATTGCATCAAATTTCATGGCGAAAAAAACTCTTGTTATTATCTAAATATGTTAGTAACAGCTACACTTCATGGGAGGTGTGATGTGTAGCATTGACAGTATGACCTTTCACTACGAGTCAGTCACATCCCCTGTGGATGGACTCCCATCTCTGGCCTCCAATGCTGCACAAAATTCTCATCTATGGCTCCTAGTAGGCACTTCTCCACAGTGATGGCCATACCCTAGGCAAGTCCACCAGCTTCCAGGCTAAACTAGCTTGAGGGTAGTGCTTGGATGGTTGTCCTTGAGTGATGGAAGCCCACCATCTCCCTTTCTAGTGCACAGAACCTACTGTAGTAGACCATACAGATATGCTAACTTCTTCAACTAAAAGGACACAACAGCAAAGCTGTAAGGGGATATGGGGATAGTGTGGGAAAAAGACATTGAAGTGGATGATCAGCCATGATCATATTGAATGGCGGGGCAGGCTCTATGGGCTCAATGGCCTACTCCTGCTCCTATGTTCCAATGTTCCTTTGTGGATAGCTGAGGTCATTGGTATGGGTACACCAGGTACTTTAACCATTCACTACAGCTGACCTCATCGCCAGCTGCCTTGACTCTTGTCTTGCCATTGGAGCTGGATGAAAGGAGCCAAGACAGTGAGGCATACACTACACAAACCTCCCTCACTGGAATCAAGTTTACATGCTGGTGTCATTTTGATCTCCACAGCACCACACTACTTCCCAATTTCCTGTAACGTTGGGATAGCAGCGAAGCAGCAGGTGCGGTTTTGCTGGAAGCTGTAGTTGTGAACCTGCACAGAGGTGACTCAGGGTATAGGGTCGCCCCCACTGGACCAAAGCAGCTGTGGAATTTTGACAGGCCCCTGAGAGACTGAACAATCCTATTTAGGATTGCATTGCTCATCTTCTTAGTATGAGGAAGAAGCTAGAAAAGGTGCCCTAAACAAAGCCTACTTCACTAACTGCTAGTCAGTTCACCGCTGGTGGCAGGAATCACACATAAGCAGTTGAAACAGCAGGAGAACCAAACCAGATTAAATGATGCAAAACTTAAAGCAGCAGGAATGCAAGATCAGCTCCATCAAGCTGTGAAAGATAGTCTAAGAGCAGCTTCTGGGAACAACAAAATGGACGGAAGAAACTTCAGAGATATCTTACACGTTTATGTCAGCAAGAGCTTAGGGACAAAAACTAGAAAACACCAAGACTGGTTTGATGAGAATGACATAGATTCGGTGTATTGTGAGAAATGCACCCTTTACCAAATATGGTTGAAAAACCTGTCACCAACATCAAGGAAAGCTGTAAATAGCAATTAATGAAAAGTGGTGTGGCAACAAAGCTGAGCAAATCCTGATGTATGCCAACAGATATGACAGGCACTATGAACCATATATGATCCCCTCTCGAGGCACCACTTCCCTACTGAATGCTGATGGTTCCATCTTGTTCACTGGCAAGACCCAAATCTTGGATAGTTGCACTAACCATTTTACGACTCTACTAAACTGGAAGTCCAGCCCAGAAAATGAGGACATAAATTAACTACCTCAAAGTCTGATCATCATCGCCTGCTGAAAAACCTACATTGCCTGAGACCACTAGACTATCAAATCTCCCTCCAATGGCAAGGCACTGGGGTCAAATGCTATACTAACTGAGATTTAAGCTGGAGAACACAATTTAGCTCTGATTCTGATTGAGGTTTTCCAGCTAAAGTAGCAAAAGAAATAATTTTGCAAGAGTATAGAGATGCATCCATTGTATATGTATTCAAACACAAGGGCAGTAGATATGTGTGTGACAATCATAGATGAATTTCCCTACTTCACTATGATTATCCTAAATCATTGAGCATATAGCTGAGAAATTCTTGCTTGATAACCGATTTAGAAAAGGCAGAGTTACTACTAATATGGCCTTTACTGCCAGACAACTTCAAGGAAAAAAACCAAGAACAAAACTTAGGCCTTTACTGTGTCTTTATCTCACAAAGGCCTTCAATACAGTCATACTGGCTAGTACTGTAAGAGTTTATCCTGAAAGCCAATGTAACTCCTATATTCAAAAAGAGATGGAGTCAGAAAGCAGGAAACTACAGGCAAGTTAGCTTAACATCTGTCATAGAGAAAATGTAAGAAGCTATTACAGCAGGGCACTTAGAAAAATTCAAGGTAATCAGGCAGAGTCAACATAGTTTTGTGAAAGGAAAATCACGTTTAACCAATCTATTGGAGTTCTTTGAAGAAGTGCTGCAGATAAAGGGGAACGGGTGGATGTACTGTACTTAGATTTCCAGAACGTAAGGTGTCACGTCAAAGGTTATTGTGGAAAATAAAAGCTCACGGTGTAGGGGATAACATTTTGACATGGATAGAAGATTGGCTAGCTAACAGGAAACAGAGAGTAAGCATAAATGGGTCATTTACTAGTTGGCAAGATCTAACAAGTGGTGTGCCACAGGGATCAGTGCTGAGGTCTCAACATTTTACAATTTATATAAATGACTTGGATGAAGGGACCGAAGGTATGTTTGCTAAATTTGCTGATGATACAAAGATAGGTAGAAAAATAAGTTGTGAAGAGGACATAAGGAGGCTACAAAGGGATATAGATAGGTTAAGTGAGTGGGCAAAGACCTGGAAAATGGAGTATAATGTGGGAAAATGTCCATTTTGGCAGGAAGAATAAAAAAGAAGCATATTATCTAAATGGTGACAGATTGCAGAGCTCTGAGATGCAGAGGGATCTGGGTGTCCTAGTGCATGAATCACAAAAGATTATTATGCAGGTACAGCAAGTAATTAGGAAAGCTAATAGAATTTATTGCAAGGGGAATTGAATACAAAAGTAGGGAGGTTACTGTTACGACCAGGTTAGAAAGGTGTCTAGGGGTGTTTCTCAGCTTTCACCTGCCCTTATTGTAATAGGGTTTTAATTTTTAAACACACTGTGTTTTGAGCTCCCCCCTTTGTGAATCCTTGTTTACCAATTTCCAATTATAAGGCAAAGAAATGAGCATAAACCAGCTTTCTTAGGTTTAAAGAAGAAAAGTGAAATTTATTAAAACTCTAATTCGGTTGACGCCTACAGATACACCCCGCACCCCACACTAGTGTGCATATGCGATACACACATGCAAATAGAGATATAAAAGAGTAGAAGAAAAATAAAGTGGAGAGGCTTGAGGCAATATCAGAAGAGTTTCTTGTTACTGTGCTTCGAGCTCACCATAGTCCTTTTGTAGGTAGTTCTTGCTTTTCGTTGAGGCCCAGTATTCTTTTTAAACCTTGTTCACTGTAGGAGACTTTTCTCTCTTGGGGTTCCTGTGTCTTCAATGGATTCCAAAGCTGGTGAGAAAGAGATCAGCAGACAGGAGAGAGGCGGTGGCAAGCCAGCCACGAAAGGTCTTTTCCAGTCCAGGAGCAAACAGCTTTCTGAGATTTAAAACTCTGTGGCAAGTTCAAATACAAAAAAACTCCAACAGTCAGTTAGTCATGTGACTAAACTGGTCTGACCAGGTCTGTATGTGTATTCGGCCATTTTAGCAGTTAACCTGGAATGCTAGCCTCTCCACCTTTGACATCTGGTAATCAAAAATCCATTGTGGATTACATTGGAGCAGGGAGTGGCCCCTTTGTCCTTTCCAAGTACTGTCTGTTACTATACAGATGTCCTTCCAGTCAAGGGTCTGGTGTTTTTAAAAAGAAAAATCAGGTTCTTTCTTTACTCCAGTAACAGTTTTAAAATCAATGTTCATATGGCAAAATTAATGTGTCTCATTCTTGGTAGGTGGAAGCATGCATGGCATTATGCTTCAGTTATACAGGGCATTGGTGAGACCACATCTGGAATACTGTGTACATTATTGGTCTCTTTATTTAAGGAAGGATGTAAATGCATTGGAAGCAGTTCAGAGAAGGTTTACTAGACTAATACCTGGAATTGGCGGGTTGTCTTACAAGGAAAGGTTGGACAGGCTAGGCTTGTATCTGATGGGATTTAGAAGAGTAAGAGGTTACTTGATTGAAACATAAAAATTCTGAGGGGCCTTGACAGGGTGGATGTGGAAAAGATGTTTCCTCTTGTGGGAGAATCTAGAACTCGGGGTCACTGTTTAAAAATAAGTGGTCGCCCATTTAAGACAGAGATGAGGAGAAATTCTTTCTCTCAGAGGGTCGTGAGTCTTTGGAACGTTCTTCCTCAAAAGGCAGTAGAAGCAGAGTCTTTGAATATATTTAAGGCAGAAGTAGACAGATTCCTGATAAGCAAGGGGGTGAAAGGTTTTTGAGAGTAGGCGGGAATGTGGAGTTGAGGTTACAATCAGATTGGCCATGGTCTTGTTGAATGGCGGAACGGGCTCGAGGGGCTGAGTGGCCTACTCGTGCTCCTAATTCGTGTGCTCATATGATCCGCCAGTTCCGTGATAGAGTGTTGACATGATGGCCGGTATCATGGAAGCTGGTGAAGCCTCCAACCCCTTCCCTGTCTTCAATGGAGGCAAACATAGGTGTGTTTCAGATCCCACCTTGTTTCGTACTTTGTTTCTCTGCCTACTTATGCCTTCAGGAACTTGGATAAAATTATGTATATTCCCTTCAGGATGGATGGCAAATTGTGCAAACTTTGCCAGCTGCAGCCCAAAATTAAGATGTCCGAAGAACTTGTTCAAGAGCTCTTGCTTCCAGATGACTATGCCTTTTTCGCCCATACAAAGGAGCACCTCCAGGTCATCATGGTCCATTTCTCAGATGTTTGCAGGAAATTTGGTCTCACCATCAGTCTGAGGTATTTATATATCATCCGTTCCCTTGAAAACCTTACGTCCTCCCCCACACCCCCCAATATTACTAATAAGGGGCACATGCTGTCTGCAATGACCAAGCTCAACCTCCTGACAAACCATCAGGTTATGTGACACACTTCCAGATGATGAACTGAACTACAGATTGTTTAAAGGCAGTAGTGCTTTTGGAAAGCTCCATGTGAGGTTGTGGAATAAAAGGGCCATTAAATTGGCCAACAAAGCTTAAGGCCTGCAAGGCAACAGTTATAGCGGCCTGGAGTTTCCACCATAATTCACCTAAAGTCGGCCAAACCAGTGTAAAAGTTCACAGAATTTCAAGCACAAATTACATGCAGCCCAAATTGAGTTTCTGCGATCTTTTGCATTAGTTTACAAAAATTGTGCTAGAAACTGGCCCGGCCCACAAAATTGGCCACACTCAACCAGATCAAATTAGTTACCATTTCAATGGTAACATAGTGGTAATGTTTCTGGACTCATAATCCAGAAGCCTGGACTAATGATCTGGAGACATGAGTTACAAATCTGGAATAAAAAGCTAGTTCCAGTAATGGTGACCATGAAACTACCAGATTGTCGTGAAAACCTACGGGATTTACGAATGTCCTTTAGAGAAGGAAACCTGCCGTTCTTACCTGGTCTGGCCTACATGTGAGTTCAGGCCCACAGAAATGTGGTTGACTCTTAACTGCCCTCTGAAATGGCATAGCAAGCCACTCAGTTGTATCAGACCGCTACAGAAAAGCTGAAGAAAAATGAAACCGGACTGACCACCCGGTATTGACCTAGGCACTGGAGATGACAAAGACACATCCTGCTCAGTTGACCCTGAAAAATCCTCCTCCCTAACACCTAGGGACTTGTGCAAAAATTGCAGAGCTGTTCCAGAGACTAGTCAAGTGACAGCCTGACATAGTCATACTCACCAAATCATACCTTACAGCCAATATCCCAGAACCCTACATAATCATCCCCGGATATGTCCTGTCCCACCAGGAAGACAGACCCACCAGAAGTGGCAGTACCATGGTATACAGTCAGGAGGGAGTGGCCCTTGGAGTCCCTCATGTTGACTGTGGACCACATGGGCAAGGAAACCTCCTACTGATTACCACCTCCCTCAGCTGATAAATCAGAAGAAGCACTGAGGGTAGCAAGGGCACAGAATAGACTCTGGGTGGGGGACTTCAATGTATATCAGCAAGAGTGGCTTGAAAGCACCACTACTGACTGAGCTGGCTGAGTCCTGAGGGACATATAAGCACGATCTGATAGCCATTACAGTGACATGGCTGCAGGATGACATAGATTGGGACCTAAATATGGAAGGGTACATGACATTTAGGAAGGACAGGAAGCTAGGAAAAGGTGGAGGGGTAGCTCTGTTAACTAATGATGGTATTAGCACAATAGAGAGGGATGACTTAAGTTCAGGAGACCAGGATGTAGAAGCAGTTTGGGTAGAGATAAGAAATCATAAAGGCAAGGCGTCACTTGTGGGAGTGGTGTACAGCCCTCTAACATTAACCACACTGTAGGACGGAGTATAAAGGAAGAAATAATGGGAGCTTGTCAGAAAGATACAGTGATAATTATGGGGGATTTTAACCTACATATAGACTGGAAAAATCAGATGGGCAGAGGTAGCCTTGATGAGGAGTACATAGAATGTTTTCGGGATAGTTTCTTGGAAGAATACGCTCTGAAGCCAACCAGAGAGCAGGCTATACTGGACTTGGTATTGTGCAACAAGATAGAATTAATTAATGATCTCATAGTTAAGGCGCCCCTTGGTAGCAGCGATCATAATATGACTGAACTTTACATTCAGTTTGAGGGAGAGAAGAGTGGATCCAACACCAGTATTTTAAACTTAAATAAGGGCAATTATGAGGGTATGAAAGCAGAGCTAGCTAAAGTGAACTGGCAAATTAGATTAAGGGATAGGTCAATAGAGATGCTGTGGCAGACATTTAAGGGTATAATTCAGAATACACAGAATAGATACCTTTCAACGAGAAAGAAGCAGCATGCAATAGACAGAGCTAAGTGATCCCACAGACAATGGAGCTGATCAAAGCTCTGCAGTCCTGCCACATCCAGTCGTGAATCGTGGCGGACAATTAAACAACTAACTGTAGAAGGACGCCCCAAAAATATCCCCATTCTCAATAATGGTGGAGCCTAGCATGGCTGCGCCCAAAGACAAGGTTGTAGCATTTGCAACCATCATCAGCCAGAAGTGTGGAGCAAATGTTTCATTTTGGCCTTCTTCTGAGGGCCTCACCATCATAGATGCATCTTGAGACAATTCAATTCACTCCAAGTGGTATCAAGAGATAGTTGAAGGCTCTGGATACAGCAAACGCTATGGGCCCCGACAACATCCCAGATGTAGTCCCGAAGCTGGTCCTTCAGAATTAGCCGCTTCCCTAAACAAGCTGTTCCAGTGCAGCTACAGCACTGGCATTTACCTGACAATGTGGAAAATTGCCCAGGTTGGTCCTGTCCAAATCTAATCCAGCTTATTTCCACCCCCTCACTATACTCTCAATCATCAGTAAAGAGATGGAGATGTTGCCAACAGTGCTATTAAGTGGCACTTATTCAGCAATAATTTGCTCACTGACGCTCAGTTTGCGTTCCGCCAGGCACACTCAGCTCCAGACCTCATTACAGCTTTGGTCCAAACATGAAACCCAGAGGTGAGGGGAAAGTGACTTCCCTTAGCATCAAGGCAGCATTTGGCCAAGTTTGGCATCAAAGCGCAAAAGTAAAACTGAACTCAATGGGAATCAGGGGGGAAACTCTCCACTGGTTGGAGTCATACCTAGCAGTAAAGAAGATAGTTGTCGTTATTGGGGGCCAGTCTTCTCAGCTCCAGGACACTGCTGCAGGAATTCCACAGGGTAGTGTCCTAGACCTAACCATCTTCAGCTGCTTCATCAAAGACCTTCCCTCCAATATAAGGTCAGAAGTTGGGATGTCTGCTGATGATTGCACAGTGTTCAATAACATTTTCAACTCTGCAGACATTGAAACAGTTTGTGCCCTCATGCAACAAGACATGGACAACATTCAGGCTTGGGCTCTTAAGTGGCAAGTTACATTCACGCTGCGCAAATGCCAGGCAATGAACATCTGCAACAACAGAGAATCTAACCATCTACCAATGAAATTTAATGGCATTACCACCACTGAATCATCTACCATCAACATCCTGCGGGTTACTATTTATAAGAAACTGAACTGGACCAGCAGTATAAGGTCATGGCGACAACAGCAGGTCAGATGCTGGGAATTCTGCGACAAGTATTTTACCTCCTGACTTCCCAAAGCCTCTCCACCATCTACAAGGCACAAGTCAAGCGTGAGATGGAATACTCTCCACTTGGCTGGACAAGTGAAGCTCCAACAACACTCAAGAAGCTCAAGGCCGTCCAAGACAAAGCAGCCCGCTTGACTGGCACCCTATCCACCACCTTCAACATTCACTCCCTCCACCACCAGTGCACAGTGGCAGCAGTGTGTACCATCTGTAAGATGCACTGCAGCAACTCACCAAGGCTCCTTTGCCAGCAACTTTGAAGCCCGTGACCTCTACCACCTAGAAGAATAAGGGCAGTACCTGCATGGGAACACCACCCCTGCAAGTTCCCCTCCATGTTACACACCATCCTGACTTGAAACTACATCACTGTTTCACTGTTGCTGGGTCAAAATCCCAGAACTCCCTCCCCAACAGCACATGGACAGCAGCGGTTCAGGAAGGCGACTTCCCACAACCATCTCAAGGGCACTTAGGGATGGGCAATAAATGCTGGCCTAGCCAGCGACAATCACATCCCAAGAAGATATATAAAAAAAACCTGGCTGGCCCTCGTACTGGAAAGCAGAGACGAGAAAGTGCAGATGCATCAACTTCCTGCCTTCAGCCATGAACCTGGAAATTATGTTGGGGACATTAGCAGATAATCCAATTATATGTCTTTCTTTTGTCTACTTTCGTTGAGATCAAAACAAAAGTATAACACCTGGAGACAGAGAATTGTCATATAAATGCATTAAGCATCACTTGCTATTATCACCAACAGCAATTTCTAGACTCCAGACCTAATGCAATGGGTGATTTGTCAAAAGGACCATGGATGATTAAAAAGTACCTGAAGTCTTGAACATATAATTGGAATTTTGCTATCTGACATAGGAGCTGATTCCAACTTTTGGTGCGCAATGGGGCGGCAGATGGTGCTCCTGCCAACCACCCGTTG
Source organism: Heterodontus francisci (assembly GCF_036365525.1). NCBI lineage: Eukaryota > Metazoa > Chordata > Chondrichthyes > Heterodontiformes > Heterodontidae > Heterodontus > Heterodontus francisci. The sequence continues at coordinate 257,606,230 of NC_090371.1, read as the reverse complement.
TAACCACTATGAGGCCTGAGCTACTTTGAGGCCTTGGCCTCATTGATGTGCAGCCGGCAAGCTATGCACGTCAAACCAGTGCTCTAAGGCCCCTCTCTTTTTGGGAGGGCAGAAAAACGTTTAGCTCCTATGATAATTAGGGAGTGGTGAGTTGGGCAGCTGACTGATGGGAGTGAGTTTAGGCCTGACAGCACAAAAGTCAGTTAAAATTTCTATTGGCCAATTTTTGAATTGGCTTCTGTTGGTCCCTTTAAGGACAGTTAGACTGCTCAACATCAGTACAAACTGGAGGAGTTTGTGAGGACACAGCTCACCAACTTGTATCTTAATATTGCAATCGGGGTGCTATGCGTGTCGCAGGATGCCAATTTGCATATTAAATGTAGCCTTTTGTCTAAAACAGGTAGGTGTTACAGCATGGTGTAGGAGGAAGGGCTTCAGATTCTTGGGGCAGAAGGCACCTATTGAAAAGGGATGGGTTGCACCTTAACAGGACTGGGACCAATGTGCTCGTGGGGAGATTCACTAGTGTGGTTGGGGAGTTTAAACTAAGTTGCAGGGGGATGGGCACCAGCATATAGAAGTAGAAAAAAGGAATAAAGTGCATGATGTGAGAGTGCTGGACAGTACTAGAGAAGGGAGTAGTTGCATATTAGATAGGAGCAGACTGAGAAAGGCTACAAGGAATGCAAAGACAGGTTTACAATGCATGTATGTAAACACACAAAGTGTGGTGAATAAGGTTAGTGAGCTTCTTCTTCTTTGGCCTCCTTATCTCGAGAGACAATGGGTAAGCGCCTGGAGGTGGTCAGTGGTGTGTGGAGCAGCGCCTGGAGTGGCTATAAAGGCCAATTCTAGAGTGACAGGCTCTTCCACAGGTGCTGCAGAGAAATTTGTTTGTTGGGGCTGTTACACAGTTGGCTCTCTCCTTGCGCTTCTGTCTTTTTTCCTGCCAACTGCTAAGTCTCTTCGACTCGCCACACTTTAGCCCCGCCTTAGTGAGCTACAAGCACAAATAGTAGTATGTGAATATGATGTAGTGTGACAATAACAGAAATGTGCCTTAAAAATGGTGAAGATTGGGCACTTAATATACAAGGATATAAAGTGTTCAGAAAAAGGCGGTGGAGCGACAGTACTGATTAGGGAAGACACTGTAGTGTTGGAAAGAGGGGATGTCCTTGAGGGGGCAAGGACAGAATCCATTTTTTTTAGAGCTGAGAAGCAAAAAGGGTCCGAACAGGCTACTGGGGGTATTCTATAGGCCTCCAAACGTGAGAGAGAAATAGAGGAGCAAATCTGCAAGGAAATCACAGAGATGTGCAAGAACTATAGAGCGGTGATAATGGGGGACTTTAATGACCCATATATTGATTGACATAATGTTAGAGTAAAGGGAAAGGAAGGGGAAGAATTTCTGAAATGTGTTCAGGAGAACTTCCTTGACAAGTATATTCTCGGCCCAACAAGAAGGGAGGCATTGCTGAATCCGGTGCTGTGAAATGAGTTGGACCAAGTGTCTACGTGGGATCACTTAGGTAAGAGTGATCATCATACCATAAGGTTTAGTCTCGTAATGCAGCAAAAAAAGGAACAGTATAAGGTAGAACCGCTTTGTGGAACACCTCCGCTCAGTCTGTAAGCATGACCCCGAGCTTCCGGTTGCTGGCCATTTCAACACCGCCCCCATCCCACCACCCCCCACCCCCCCCCCCACTCTCATGCTCACATCTCTGTCCTGGGATTGCTACAGTGTTCCAGCGAACATCAATGCAAGCTCGAGGAACAGCACCTCATTTACCGATTAGGCACGCTACAGCCTGCTGGACTGAACATTGAGTTCAATAATTTCAGAGCATGACGGGCCCTCCTTTTTACGTTTAGTTATTTTTTTTACTTTTTTATTTGGTTATTTTATTTTAATTTTTTTAGTTTGTTTCTACTGTGCCTACCCACTGTTCTGGTTTTTTAAATGTTTGTGCTTGGAGTGCTTTGTGCTTTGCAGTCAATTGACACCCTGTCTGTACTAATGCTTTGTCTTTCAGCACACCATTAACATACCGTTTGTCTTTGTTCCATGACCTTCTGGTCAGTTATTCTCTGTGACCCTGTCCTATCAACACCTTCTCCTTTGTTATCTCTTGCCCCACCCCCACTTTACTTGCTTAAAACCTTTCACATTTCTAATATTTGTCAGTTCTGATGAAGGGTCACAGACCTGAAATGTTAACTCTGCTTCTCTCTCCACAGATGCTGCCAGACCTGCTGAGTATTTCCAGCATTTCTTGTTTTTATTTCAGATTTCCAGCATCTGTAGGATTTTGCTTTTATTTATATTAGATTGGAAGAGGGCTACTTTCAATGCGATGAGAAGGGATATAGCCAGGGTAGAAATGGAATTAAAGACTGACAGGAAAAACTGTAATGGAACAATGGGGTATCGTTAAGGAAGAAATGTTTCAGGTACAGGCTAGGTGCTAGGAAACCAAAAACAGAGCTCCTGAGATGACGAGGGAGATAGAGATTATGTTGAAACAAAAAAAAGAGGGTGCATGATGCAAATCAGGTGAATTCTTCAAATGAGCAACAGGCCAAATACAATAAGTTGAGAGGGGAGGTGAAGAGATAAATAAGACTGGCAAACATAGAACATGGGAATAGAATGCTAGTCAACATAAAAGGGAACACAAAAATCTTCTACCAGCATATAAACAGTAAACGGGTAGTAAGAGGGCCTATTAGGGACAAAGAGGGTAATATATGCTTAGAGGTACAGGCAAGACTAGAATACTTAATGAGTACTTTGTATTGGTATTTACGAAGGAAGAAGAATCTGACAAAATGTCAGTACAAGCAGAGGGAGCAGAGGCAATGGATAGGGAAAAATTGAGAGGGAGGAGGTACTGTCTATGCTTATGGTAGATAAGTCACCTGGTCCAGATGGCTTGCATCCCAGTTTGCTAAAGAAAGTGGGGGTGGTGCTAGGGGAAGGGCTTGCCATAATCTTCTAATCTTCCCCAAATATGGAGAGGTGCCAGAGAATTGGAGTGGGTGTAAGAACAGGCCAGTTAGTTTAACATCAGTGGTGGGTAAGGATTTAGAAACAATAATCAGTGAAAAAAAATCAACAGGCACTTGGAGAAGTTTGAATTTATTAAGGAGAGCCAGCAAGGATTTGTAAAAGGCTTGACTAATCTAGTTGATTTTTTTGATGAAGTAACAGAGAAAGTTGTTGAAGGGAATGCAGTGGATGTTGTCCATGTGGATTTTAAGAAAGCGTTTGATAAAATATTGGTTAACTGGCTGGTTAGCAAAATTAAGGGTCATGAAATAGGAGGGTCAGTGTCCAACTAGATTAAAAAATGGCTTAAGGACAGAAAACATTGAGTTGTGGTAAATGGTTGTTTATCAGACAGGAGGATGGTAGACAGTGGTGTTCCCCAAGGGTCAGTGCTAGGACCACTGCTTTTTTTTTGCTATATATAAATGACTTAGATCTTGGAATACAGAGTAGAATTTCAAAATTTGCCAATGATACCAAACTTGGAGGAATGGCAAACAGTGAGGATGATATGAGCTGCCTGCTACAGGACATAGATAGGCGAGCAGAATGGGCAGACAAGTGGCAGATGGAACTTGATACTGACAAATGTAAGGTGATGTATTTTGGCAGAAGGGATAGTTTGAGGCAATATAGACTTAATGGCACAGTTCTCAAGAGTGTGCAGGAATAGAGGGACCTGACGGTGCATGTACATCTATCTTTGAACGTGGCTAGACCGATTGAGAGAATGGTTAGCAAAACATATGGGATCCTGGGCTTCATAAACAGAGGCATAGAGTACAAAAGCAGGGAAGTTATGCTGAACATTTATAAAGCTCTGGTTAGGCCACAACCAGAGTATTGCATCCAGTTCTGGTCACCACACTTTAGGAAGGATGTGATGGTCCTTGAGAGGGCACAGAGGAGATTTACCAGAATGATTCCAGGGATGGGGGATTTTAGTAACAATGTTAGGTTGGAGAAACTGGGGTTGTTCTCCTTGAAGCAAAGGAGATTGAGAGGAGATTTGACAGAGGTGCACAAGATTAAGACAGGCTTAGCTAAGTTAGACAAGGAAAAACTTTCCCATTAACAGATGTTACAAGGACTAGGGGACACCGATTCAAAGTTTTGGTAAGAGATCCAGAGGGAATGTGAGAAAGAACTTTTTTACGCAGTGAGTGGTAATGACCTGGAACTCGCTGCCCACAAGGGTGGTGGAAGTGGAGACGATCAATGATTTCATAAGGAAATTGGATGGGCTCTTGAAGAAAACAAACTCGCAGGGCTACAGCTATACAGCAGGGGAGCGGGACTGACTGGATGGCTCTGTGGAGAACTGGTGTGGACTCGATGGGCTGAATGGCCTCCTTTTATGCCTTAAATGACTCCATGACTATGACCCTCTTCCCAGGACCCTACCCTACCCAAGATGGCAGGAGCCGGAGCACCAATGAACCAGGGAATTCAGTATATTGATAATTCAGATTACAGTCTCAATTTACATCTCGTGAAAAAGATGACTGGCCATTCAATTCTATGAATATAACCATCTTTGAAGTCAAAACAAACTCAAACACTGTTACTCATTGTTATTGGCCATATTCTTCATCTTTAATAGTATGCTCAGATTTGAATTCTACTAGCCATTTCTATACCTTCCACATGGAAGAGAAGGAATATTGCTTTATCTGTTGCTATCCTGATACTTTTCATGACATTCTATTGACATGTGAAGGCCCTACAACATCCCTAGGCACCATATCATATAAATCTGTTTCTTGCTTTTAATTCTTAAAATCATATTAAAGCATTTTAAAATAATATTTACTAATCCCATGAGGTGAAATCTGCTGCTTCCAATGAGTGTCCACCAGCCACCACACCCAAAGGGTGAATAAAGTTTATTTCAGAGGAACAAGTGTAAACAGTTAAATATGAACCAAGGAAACTGAATTACAACTGCTGCTGCTGACGGCTGTATGGTTTGCATAACAACGTTTGCAAATCAAGTTTATTCCAGATGCTGACAGTCGTTGGGGCCACAAGGGAAAGAATAAGAAGTGAGACAACAGGAAATAGTACTTGGAGCTTGGTCACAGAAATAGCTTCTAGAAATATACCAGGACTGCCTTTAACATCCTATGCAGGTGGTAATATGGGTTATGTGTTACAGCTAAATAGGATTTTTTGTTTTTTATATGAGGTGGCATAACAGTGGCATATAGCCAGGGACAACTGTGATAGGAGTTGTCTCAAATTTGATGCTGTCAGTTGCTGGCAGTGCAGAGTGCTTCAAAATTTTTTACTGGATACCAATGAACCAATAACAGATTGATTAATGCATGCTCCAGTAAACTTGGTTCAGGTTATTTCCTCTCTTTTTAAACTCCCTGCAGAAGGGACAGAATTGCTGAGGATGACACTTTCTGTAAGATTAGGCCGGTGAGTCTAACATCAGTGGTTGGGAAAATATTGGAAAAAATTCTGAGGGACAGGATTAATCTCCATTTGGAGAAGCAGGGATTAATCAGGGATAGTCAGCATGGCTTTGTCAGGGGGAGATCGTGTCTGACTAACTTGATGGAATTTTTCGAGGAGGTGACTAGATGTGTTGATGAGGGTAAAGCAGTAGATGTAGTATACATGGATTTCAGTAAGGCTTTTGATAAGGTCCCGCATGCGAGATTGGTTAAGATGGGATCCAGGGCAATTTGGCAAATTGCATCCAAAATTGGCTTAGTGGCAGGAGGCAGAGGGTAACGGTCGAGGGCTGTTTTTGCGATTGGAAGCCAGTGACCAATGGTGTACCACAGGGATTGGTGCTGGGACCCTTGCAGTTTGTAGTGTACATTAATGATTTAGACTTGAATATAGGAGGTATTTTATTTCATTTTATTTAGAGATACAGCACTGAAACAGGCCCTTCGGCCCACCAAGTCTGTGCCGACCATCAACCACCCATTTATACTAATCCTACACTAACTCCATATTCCTACCACATCCCCACCTGTCCCTATATTTCCCTACCACCTACCTACACTAGGGGCAATTGCTAGTGGCCAATTTACCTATCGACCTGCAAATCTTTGGCATGTGGGAGGAAACCGGAGCACCCGGAGGAAACCCACGCAGACATATGAATGAAAGTTATTTCCTTCTGTGTCATTTCCAGACTCAACTATTTCAATGCTCCCTGGCAGGCCTCCATTAACTTCAATTCATCCAAAACTCTGCTGTTCCCATCTTAACCCACACCAAATCTCACTTACCCATCAAACCCTGTCCTTGCTAACCTACTTGCTGGCAGTAACATCGCAAATGCAAAATTCTCATTGTTGTATTTAAATCCCATTATGGCCTGCCTCTCTCGATCTCTGTAACCTCCTCCAGCCTAAAATCACTGTTTCCCCCCACCACCAAATCTCAATTCTTCTCACTTCAAACTCTTGTGCATTCCCATTCCTTTGCCCGACCACTGGTGGCTCTGCTATTGAGCTGCCGAGATCCCACTTTCTAGAATTCCCTCCTCTTTTAAACCCACCTCTTTGACTAAGCTTTTGGCCATTATGATCAGTAAGTTTGCAGATGACACGAAAATTGGTGGTGTTGTCAATAGTGAGGAGGAAATCCTTAGACTACAGGGAGATATAGATGGGCTGGTAAGATGGGCGGAGCAGTGGCAAATGGAATTTAATCCTGAAAAGTGTGAAGTAATGCATTTTGGGAGGACTAACAAGGCAAGGGAATACATAATGGATGGCAGGACCCTAGGAAGTACAGAAAGTCAGAGGGACCTTGGTGTACTTGTCCATAGATCGCTGAAGGCAGCAACACAGGTAGATAAGGTGGTTATAAAGGCATATGGGTTACTTGCTTTTATTAGCTGAGGCACAGAATATAAGAGCAGGGAGGTTATGATGGAGCTATATAAAACGTTAATTAAGCCACAGCTGGAGTACTGTGTACAGTTCTGGGCACCACACTATAGGAAGAATGTGATTGCACTGGAGAGGGTGCAGAGGAGATTCACCAGGATGTTGCCTGGGCTGGAGCATTTCAGCTATGAAGAGAGACTGAAAAGGCTCGGGTTGTTTTCCTTGGAGCAGAGAAGGCTGAGGGGGGACATGATTGAGGAGTACAAGATTATGAGGGGCATTGATAGGTTAGATAGGAGGAAACTTTTTCCCTTAGCGGAGGGGTCAAGAACTAGGAGGCATAGATTTAGGGTAAGGGGCAGGAGGTTTAGGGGAGATTTGAGGAAACATTTTTTCACCCAGAGGGTGGTTGGAACCTGGAACGCACTGCCTGAAGAGGTGGTGGAGGCAGGAACCCTCACGCCATTTAAGAAGTATTTAGATTAGCACTTTAAATGCCATAGCATACAGGGCTACAGGCCAAGTGCAGGAATATGGGATTAGAATAGTTGGGTGCTGTAGTGCCGGCACAGACACGATGGGCCAAAGGGCCTGTTTCTGTGCTGTATAACTCTATGACTCTATTTACACAGCTTTGCTGCTGTCATTCAATGGAGATTTTTGGACTGATACCAAATACTGAGGTGCAGATAGAGCAGCTGTTCAGGTATTCCTGAACTAGTCTTGGAGGATAGTAACTCTTGTGGGCTACTCAGATAAAAACCTTGCAGAAGATTAATATGCTGGTCACACCTCTCTCACGTTCCACAATGTGGACTTTAGCATGCAGTAGACTACTCTTGTCCAACCTACCGATTATAACTATTGAATTCGGAAGCAAGAATTGCACAATTTCTCCTGTACCAAATATCCGATTAGTGTATTTGGAGAAAACTAAGTTGCAGGCATTGATAGTACATCTGAACTTTCTTGAGTACTACCACTCTTCAATGGCTTTTACGGCCATCTTTGCCACTTGTTAGTCTTTGCATAAATCAGATGTAGATTCCAAAGACAAAGCACTGAATGTCTGTAACTGAAGAGGGTTTCACCCCAAATGGGTTAAGCAGCAAAACAGTCAATGCTCTTGACAGTTATTGACTTGGATTTCACAGAATAGTACATCATTTCAATTCTGTAGAATTGGAAAGTAATGGTCTGCTCTCCTCAATGCTGAGGAGATGAAGATGTGTATATCAGCTTGCAGTGTTTTGGCCACTGCTTGTCTTTCAAATGGGGATATAACATTGTGTAGATGATGATCTCATCAGCAAATAGAACAGCATTATCTTGAAGGCTGTCACCAGATCATTGATAATGATGAGACAAGATTGTGATCAAACATGCATCTCTGATAGGACCCTGCACAGATGCTGCACTAAGAAGACAAACATCCATTAATATGCCAATGTTTGTGTTCTCTGAGAGTTAAACATGCATGTAATAAGTGCACAGACCCTCATTAACTCTGGGATTTAATATCCTATTGGAAGCTCTAGAAATGTTGTGGAAATGCTTTAACTTTATGCTAAATACCAAGGGAGCTGCTCCATTTCTGAACCCTGAGATTGGGAGCATCACAAGTTAACAAATTTGCCCCAAAGCCAAATTGATAGCAGGGTGTTGGGATTGAGATGCTGCAGCAGTTTCTCATTTACTGTAATTTTCATGATACCTGTTGCTATTGGCAGTTAACATACTGGACTAGTAATTAGGTTCTGACCTTGATCCTTTCTTCTGGGTAGGAATGATGTTTGTTATTTTCTACTCAAATCAGACAATGTTAGATGTCAGACATTGAAATAGGAAAATAGTTTCTTGGACTGAGATTCGAGGACTCGTGTTTCTCTTCCATTTGAATCTAAGCTTATTGAGGCTCAAACCTTCGAAGGAGAAGTTTAATTTTCTTCATTTTAATTTGGCTAACTGGATTGCAATATTTCAAAGTGATTTCTAGTAACACACCATGGACTTCAGATAACACAGGATCTTTTCCAATAGGGATATAATTCCAATACACAACCATGAGCTCAACATATCAGCATGCTTACTCATGGTCATAGTAGAGTGCAGTTCCACAGACACCAGTAGCGCACTGGACCTCAACAAAGTGGGAATTCTTCTTGTGTGATCTAAGAAAGTGAAAGGTAGTAGGCTATTCAATGGTAGAAGGTATTACAGCCAAGTTTGGACCTAACATCCACTCATTGACATCTTTCAGCAGGGGTCATTAAATAGAGATCTGTTTTTAAATGTTAGAACTGGTTGCCAAAATTTATAATCAACAAAGTTCTTGCCCAGACCAAGGTGGACTTTGCTAAGAATCTATGTTGTTGCATGGATTCCCATAACCCTGCAATTAGCAACTATAACTGACAGTGCGGTCTCCATTCAATATTTTAGTCTGAAGAAAGCTTTCTTTTATGAAACCTGGGAGTAATCCATTTTGAGACGGGTTCAGGTTCCTACCATTTGCCTCAACTTATTTCAGTCTGCTGTGAAACACTAAAACTTGCTCTGTGATTACCACTTTGAGTTGCAGGGAGCAGGAGTGGGGAAATGCCAACATGTGGAAAGACTCATGGGAGTTTCGATGGTGTTCACCAGCTAACATAAAAGCTACTGAGGCATTTACAACTATGTTACACTTATATCATTTCAAATGGACGATAGATGACTTGATGGATCAGTTCACCTCATATAGCGCAACATTTTAATTCATTTAGATGTGCTATTTCATTCACTTGAAAAATCAGGAAACACGGCGGAGATGAAATTGCCTTCGATGGCCACGCAAATTGGACAATAGCAAATTGCTAGTCAATTTTACAGCATTTTTGAAGTCAACGAGGAAAACAACCAGGTGGGAGTGTAAAACAGGTTGCCAATTCACTATCACTCCTTTTGCTCTATTCTACCCCTGGTGAGTCATAAGAACAGGATTTGTATACTGCAATTTCATTCACTTAAATGGACCATCCACTTATCAAGCATTCTCTTAAGGCTCCATTGTATTTAACAGAATTAAAGTTCTCTGCTTTGACAGATCAGGACCTCAGGCACTAACATTAATAATAGGAGAGCTAGTGGAGGAAACTCTGGCATCTATACTGGTGACCAATAAGCACTGTCACCGACTTATTGGAAGATAGCCATCACCCCTCTGAGTTCAGCACCTGGTCATGTCAACAGATCCATACAAACACCGCTGGATGACAGGGAAAGAAACGTTAATGGAACAAAAAAGCAAACAAAAGCCAGCGAGTGTCACTGTGAACTCATTACGAGTTTTTAAGTGACGCTTGATTGATTGTTGGCATGACAGTGATTAATGATTGTTCGGGAATCTCTGCCTAAGTGGATATTACAATTCAGTCTTCGTTTGGAAGCATGCATTTATATTCACGAGTTATGTTTCACAAATGCCATCATCTCCACCAATAATCCCTCCCCCCTCCCCACACACACCCTTCATAGAATTCTGACCACTGTGATATTTCATACAATCACAGAAATTTTAGTACAGAAAACGGCCACCAGAATAGGCAGAAAGCTTCTGCACTGTGGAATTGGCGTGGCCCTTGGCTGCCCATCAGCAGTCGGATAAGTGTAGGGATTGGGGTTCCGGGGGATCTTGTGGTAGGGTAGGCATTCTTGTCCTCTTGGCCCCACAAAAGAAAATGAAAAACTTGCTTTGAATGCCCTCTTCTGCTTCTGATCTTCCTCTCATTTGACTTTAGCTGGCGGAAAAGCCACAGCAGCTTCCCAAATCACAGTTTGGGGCCCACTACTGTCATCAGAATGTCATTTACAGAAGGACTCCACTGGCCTCAGGTGGGCCCTTTGCTGCTTGGTCAGATCTGGTTAAATTGAAGATGGCAGGATCCAGGTGGGACATTGTCAGGTAAGTCATCCAGTTGAATTTAACTGTCTGCCATTCTTATTTCCATCTGGGTTAAAATCAAGCTCTAATTTCAGCCAGTGTAGCTGCTGGGACACTATAATTAGCCTCAGGATCCTTTGGCGAATGAAGGGAAAGATCAGACAGGGTTCAACGCATTAATCATTATCCAGGCGTACCATCTAACAAGTAGACAAGTGCTGCCAACCCTAATACCTTTATTTAAAAGTCGCTATCGAATAACCTCTATGTATGGATGTCAGATGGTGACACGATGCCCTCCAAAGGATAATACCCTGCTAACACTTATTGCCAAAGCTCACCCACGAAGAATAATCACTTGGTGAGGTACCAAAGGAATGTCAGTCTGCTTGGAGCTGTATCCAAACATCCACCTTTGGATGGGAGGAAAGCATAATGGGGCTTGAGCAGAAGAGTTTAACTGAGATATCCTTCTAACTTGTAGAGAATCAATAAAAGGATTTGGCCACAAATAGCAGAGACAGATGAAATACCTTCAATGAAACCCTGTTTTATTCAATTCTCAAATACATCAATGTTTACTGTTATGAAAGTAATTCTATATTTGTTGTTAAGTATATGTTTTTGAGGACTTATATTTAAATTGTGGAGATGGATTCATTGGAAGGCTGAAGATTTCACAGAAGCTGGACTTTGCTTTGTTGTTGACAGTTCATTGAAAGGACACTGAGATGTTGTTTAAAAACAACCTGGCTGGAAGTCAAGTTTACTGCTTTAAGCAGTAAACAACAGAAACCTTGGTGATAATAAAAACAAAAACTGCTAGAAACACTCAGCAAGTCTGGCAGCATCTGTGGAGAGAGAAGCAGAGTTAGCGTTTCAGGTCAGTGACCCTTCTTGGGAACTCCACGGAAGAAACCTGGGTGACCTGGGGAAGCTGTTTACTGAGAAGTGACAGGTCAAGATTTATAGGGGTCAGGAGGCTTGACTCTTGAGATATTATTTTTGGCTTCACTTTGGACATTGTGTTGGGGTATGAACTGTTTTGAAGACAGAGAAAACCAGCCAAGAGAGCAATCACTATCAGCACCCTCTTCCATCTCTTTGAGAACTTCCTGAGAATCAAGTGTAAGAAATAGAGAAACGGATGCAGCATTTCTCCTGAAAAGCCTGCCAAACTGATCCTCAACGCTGCCTGAAAGGAACTGCTCTAGAAACATCCCAGTGACAGCCGTCTACATGTATTTGGGATGCCAGACCAAAAAGAGACAACTGACATCCTTCCATGGCGTGAATTTCATGAGGCCTCCAGTGTCGGGGGACATGGTGGGGGGGGGCTTGGAAAATTCTATCGGGAGTGGCCCGCCATGACCCCTGACGCCAATAAGGCCTCGCCGCATTTTACTGGCGGCAGTGATGCCTCGGTGTGGCCCCCCTGCTACTCGGCGGCAGGGCCTTCATTTAAATATGTTAATAAAGGTTAATGCATGCAAATAAACTTACCTGGCCCTGACAGCCATCCCACGCCGATATTCCAGCTGCCGGCCGCAACTTGCACGCCTTCGGAACTCCGTTCCGAGGCGTGACACTGGTGGGGAGGGGGGAGGAGTGAAAATTTCAGGGCGGGGAGGTGGTGAGCGGTGAAAACCACTCTGATTGGATGCAGGGAAAGTGGGAAGCGCTTTAAGGTCAAAGGGAATAAAGTTTGGGGGGGAAAGGTCGTGAGTGCAAACTCACTTTTTTGGGAGGGGATAGGATAAAAAAATCAACTGTTTATTCATTGGGGAGTGGGAGAGGAGATTGGAAATGTTAATAACATTTTATTTAATTTTTTCACAACCCTGTCTCTTTAAACATTTAAATGGCACTGAAGGGCTTGACACCCTTTAAAAATGGCGGTGACGCTGGACGCCATTGCTGGGGATGGAACGGCCGCCCCCTCTGTATCATCGGGGGTGGCCGCTCTGCCCCCTCCATTTAAATGAGCCCCTGTGCAAAATATCACGGGGGCTCAGTGACGGCACATCTGCGTCTGAAGGCCGCCGACTTCAATGTGCGCTGCCACAATGTGCGGTGCGCTAATAAAATTAAGCCCCATATCATCTTTTTTTCTTCAAGAATTAGCAAGTACTTGGCCAAAGTATTCTTTTTTGTCTTGTTTTTGTAACAGACATCTGCAGAGAGAATTTCTGTATTTTTTTTCAGTGTGTGTGAGTTTGTGTGTGGGGAATTTAAAAAGGGGAACTTTCATATTTCAATCTGTGTGTTAATGCTTTGCTTCATTACTGGTTAAGTCTTGTTTTATCATAAACTGCTAATTTTGTTGTTCATTAAATTAATCTGGTTGGTGTATTTTATTCTGGAATAAACAGTAGAGCATATGATTGACTGCATCGGTAACTGGGAAAGCATTTAAAAAAATATATGTTGTGACCTATGGAGAAGTGGAACTAGAAAATACAGTGCTCTCCTCTTGCCTCATTCGTAACATTACATTGATCCCTAGTGATGGCTGATGTGTACCATAGCAATGGGGAAATAAAAGACAACTCAACATTTAGTTCATGGAGTGAATGCACCTGACACTATTTTCCAATGATACTGGACATATGTGAACACTTAACAGAAGTAAATGAGTATGATACAAAACAGACATACAAGCACATTTCATCAATGTAATTAGAGTATGGATGAGCTTTGAAGAAAGCTTGAAACCCAAATCATAACAGTGCTGCTCCAATGCATATGATGCTCAATAGGCAGATGTGGGCTGATGTTCGCTATTCTCTAGGATAAAGATTTACATTTATATCATGCCTTTCACAACCTCAGGACCTCCCAAAATGCTTTACAGCCAACTAAATATTTTTCAAGAGTAGTCACTGCTGTAACATAGGACCTGACATTGGAAATTTGCTATTTCTGAACTGCAAAAAAATGCTGATGGGCTCTGTTTCCACAGTGGGCAAGTGCCCACTAATCTGCATGCCCAGCAGCTTCCATGGTCTCAGAATTCTTTCAAGGTTTCCATTTTGGAGTCTGAATATCCCAGACATCCAAATATTTATTCTACTTAGATTTTTTTTGTCTTTGGGATTCATACTTCAGTGTGATGTCTCTATATAGTAGACCCTCTCCTTAGAGCTGGGCTTTTACACCTCCAATCAATCAAATAAATGCGTCATCCATGTGCACTTCCTATCATGTAAGTATCATGCTTCTTGTGTCATAACTGAGATGTTTAATAATGCACATATTAACTCTAGGGGAATTTCTTGAGTCATACAAATGTACTGAAAAACTCTCCAGGAAAGCAAAATACCAGAGTCTGTAGCCTTTGAATTGACAAATGGGCTCTGACCTCCAGCTTAAATAGTGATTAATCTTTGAATTAACTCATCCATTATTACTTAATAACTGTTACAACATTTTAGCCTGAAAGGGATACAGCTTCACCTGAACAGCAGAATAATACATTGTGCATTTCTTGGGATGACGATCCTTGCCTTAGAAAGCATTATATCATTTGACGTATCATAAGGAATAAAGCGAAGGATTCATACGATATATATTAGGAATTTTTTTAATTTTGGAATTCAAATTACGGCAGTTATTGCTTTTTCTTCCATTAACTATACTCCATAATGTAAAGTGCTGTGGGCCTCCTCCAACAGAATCACAGACACAAAAAATTGTGCATATGCAAATATTTTTCTGGATTAAAGAGGACGGTTTCTGTGAAACTGTGGTAGGGAGGCAGTCACTGCATTTGCTCCACATGTAACACACGAGAGCCCAGCAGCACTACAGCGACCAGCAGCTTTAAAGAGGGAGGTCGCTCTCCCAAAACAAGTCAGGAATGTATTACTTAATACAGAATCAGTGTTAAATTTACATTGTTGAATAAACAGGAATTCCATACCCTTAGCACAGCAGCAGTAAGTAGCACTTTAAGAATTAATGTCATCTGTGAGGCATCATAGCATTAGAGAGAATACAGAGATGGCTTGCTGTGCTGTGTTACACAACATTATGAAGCCCCTGTGGCCTCTTCATTAGATGACAAAGTGCATTCATCTCTCAAACTGGTCAACTTTATACAAGGGCTGGCTGGTGACTTGAATTCTGCAACGTTTAAACGGTAATTCAGCATTTTCACATGCATTTGCACACATGTACAAAGTCAGGATGCCTGCCTAATGCTCGCCACCACATGCTCAAGGGCAATTAGGGATGGGCAATAAATGCTGGCCTTGCCAGCAATGCTCACATCTGAAGAACAAATAAAAAAGTACTCAGCCAAAATGTCAAGTAAACATCGTGAAGATTCTTTAGCAGACATCACAGTCAAGATTCCTTGACTTCAGAATGCTGTGCAAATGGTAGGCAGACATCCTGCAGGTCAAGACTTGCCTCTCAGATGCTTTTGCCTTTACAGAAGTTGAAGTGCCCCACCTACTTGCTGACACCTGACAAAACTCATCCAATTAAAGCAGCCAATTCAAACTTGCAACCTTGCAGCCCTGGAGTTTGATGTTATGCTGCAGCTACCAAGCTCACTTGTGTCTGTTACCCTGACCATGATTTAAGTAAGCACATACATAAAAGCAGTGTAGAACATGGATAATTATTCAAGAAATTAGCCTCTTGTCATAAAGTTAAAAGCTGTAGCAAGGTTCTCTGATGGCTTATTAGGTGAATGGACTGCCCTTGTAGGACTGAACTACAAAGACTGGGAAGGTTGCAGGTTTGGTTCCAACTCTATGCCTAGTTATCTAATCTGAGCCAGGGGAGCAGTTGGCTACAACAGGTCTCGGTATCCTGAGCCATTGTAGGTGGGAGAATTATCAGTCAATAATCTCACTCCTCTTCAGTGACCTGTGCTGGAAAGTGTACATGCTTGAATCATGACTGAAGAGAGTATTGGGTGTGGCCTTGCATGCCTGAAAAGCCTGTCTCCATTCACTGTTCGGCTGATGCACAAAGGGTGGCCACTTGGGCAGAGCATTGGAGAGTATCGGGTGATTATGGAAATGCAGTCCGGTGTACATCTTGGGGTTTAGGCAAGGAAGGATGAAATTACAGGTGAAAAAAAAATTGCAGGAGATGCAATCCAGATCTGCCCCAACACAGTACTGTACATTATCAATAATTAATTATCTTTTGTTGATACAATAACCTATAATGTCTTTGTTTGCCCTGGCTCTTCAGATAAATGCTGGTTCAGTGTCTCAACACCCTGCAACACAAACAGCTTCTGCACCGGAAAACATTATACGAGTAGGGTTCCGAAAGCAATGAATAGCCTGCAGCAGTCGACAGGTCATACACGTAGCGTGTGGAACGGCAAACTTGGTTTACAAAGAGACATCTGTTCCATTACTTAAATGCATTGTGGCTAATTACATCCTGGCCCGTCTGTGAAATGACAGCCATTTATTCTCCAGTGAACCATAAAATCCTAACATGCTCAATCGAAAGCAAGGAGGGAGCACATGACAATTATGTTTCCAATGCAGCTCGGAGAAGCCAGAGATGATGAAACAAGAGCCAATTTGCCACAGAGCTAAGAGGGAAAAGCAAGCGGGGCTGAGAAAGACATTCATTTAGCACGTTGCCATAAATGGAGGGGCGGATGGGGGAAGGTAAACAGCATGAGTTGGTATTTGAGAAATAAAGAGCAAACTGAAGCACATATCCTTTAATCATTTCACCAGCCATTTCCTCTCAATACTTCTTTGTGGATACAGCCCACTATCAGACTCACCACTACTTTCAGAGTTTCCAATTATACCTTCATCAATGGAGGGTTTCCTGATCTGATTCTAAGAAAATATTTGTTTGCATTTATCTCTCAAACTGGTCAACTTTATACAAGGGCTGGCTGGTGACTTGAATTCTGCAACGTTTAAACGGTAATTCAGCATATATACTTAAATTACAGTAAAGTCAGGACTGAAACATGGAACAAGACAAATGACTCACAAAGAAATATGTCCATTGTTAGCATTATAATTGATCATAAGGATTAGAAATCATTTTGCTGTACAGCTTCACTTCACGTCAGAGCAATAACTGACATGCTGAACCACATGACGTACACCTTGCCTAACTCCAACACAGAAAATTATTCTTAGACAACCTGGACAATCAAACAAGGTCAGCTGGCTGACACACAATCAGAGACACTCATTTGCCACAATTGTACCAGAAAGCATTTCATCACAGTATCCAACTGACCAATCAAAAATAAACCAGGACCCATGACCTGAGAACCATCAACTAATCCAAAATGGGCAATCTCGCACCTGTCTGAAAGGAATTCCAGGAACGACCCCCAGACACACAACAGTAAGGCCATATTTAGCACATCAACTGTTTTTGTCAAGCAATTTTTAAATATTTTTAACACCACAGTTGTTCAGAAAATTGATCTTTTAACTAATTTTTCCACGTTTGGCACAGATTGCAAATGATGACAACTTTCAAATTAAAAGAATTACCACTAATATATGAATAAGTATAGGAAATACTGAGAGGAGGGGAAAGAGGGACAGGGTGTAGGGATGGGGTAGTAAAAGGGGAAAGAGAACCATCTACCACACTACCTAGAGAGAAAATGGCCCCTGTCGGTCAATACCACACATTGTTGCCTGGCCATTTTTTCAATACAAAGAGCTCTTATTTTTGCCTCATAGACAGAACACAACTCTGATACATGTCAACTAAATAAACCAAGACTATTGTTCCTCTTAAGGTTCCAGGCTTCATTTACCTGCAAAGCTAAGGTAGGTGACCCCGGCTAGACTTAATGTGCCTGCACTAGCTCATGTAACTCGGGATGTCATTGGCCAGCTCCAGCAGTACAAGGATAGGCACTTGCAGTAATTGCAATAATTCAACATGAAAAGTGGATATGACTACTTGGAAAAAATAAACCGAATTTCGCAGGAGTGTTGCTAATACTGTTACTTTGCAATACTTATCAGCTTGGCTCTGTTGGTAGCAGTCCTATCTGTCAAATGGTTGTCAGGTTCAACTCAAACTCAAGGATTTCAGTACATAATCCATACTGACACCCCAGTGCACAGTGCTACATTGTTGGATGAGATGTTAAACTGAGGTCCTGTCTACCTTTCAGGAGGGATGAAACCAAAGTTGATATGACCAGTCTCAGGATTAGTGTTGACAACTCTGGTTAGACATATTCTTGAAGGTTTCATCACATGACGTACAGCCTCCAACCACGTGGCCCAGCCAAATGGCCTTTTTCCCATCTGCAATACTTTTACATCTAATAAACCAGAGCGTATAAAGAAAATGAAAAAGAAATGCTCGCAGCAGTATCCAGGGGAGTAATCTTTCATTCCTGGGAACTCCAGGACAGTCGCGGATGGGTTAGCACCCATCCCAGGAGGTTTGAAAAAGTAATCCTTTTGCGACTCCCTCATTTGATTTTTCTTTTCTCATTGATAGAGAGACCTCAGTTGGCTTGGTGCGTCCTTGTAGCAGTATTGCTGAGCCCAGGAACTCAAAGCCGTGAGTCCCACTGTTCCATGCCAATGTCTGTTGGCAGTCTAATGGACAGCTGCTTGACCGCCAATACAAATATGCTAATGATTACAATATCTTTACTGCTCTTCTAAGAAGTAAAATATTGCCCCCACAAGCATTTGTGTTGCAACTTTAAGAAAAAATGACTGGGCCTGATTGAGTTAAAATTTGTTATTTAGAAAGAAGTGTTCTATAATTTGACTTGAAGCAAGGTAGTCATATGAAGTTAGCAATACTCAATATTGTCCCATAAATACATACGTTGACAAATTTACATTACTGTAAAATGCAGAAAACAACTCAAATATTGGTTATGTATGAGTGTAATTGCTCTGAAGACTACCAGCAGTCTTATGTTTCCTTTTCTGTCCATGTTTAGTTTCCAGAGAGAGGTTCAATTAATTTTTTTTTTTAAATCACAGGATGGTGTAGTGCCACTGTATGTAGGAGCCCCAATGGGTAGTGCCATGGAGTGGGTGGACTCAGATTTGAAAGCCTGCCCCCTATAGTTCTCAGTCTGAGTCATGCAAAAAAGGAATGCCCTGGGAAAGCCCTAAGTACTTGACCCTAAGAGGAAGAGGAAGGTAATAATCAGATTGGCAATTTGCTATCATGCCCCTCTCAATGAAACAGCACATTGGTGCAGATTTCACAGTCAAGTTTGGACCGACATTTCTCTGGCAGAGTTGTGGAACTTGGTGTGACATGGAAACATGCAGGGAGCAAACTCAAACAAATTCAAAAGGGAAAGAAACCAGCAATATCCAAGCAAACGTGAAAAGCAGAACTGCAAGTAACACAAGGGTTAAGTGCATGGCACAAGCACTTTCATTATTATAACCCATGACAGCGACAGGAATCTCCCAGACTTCCTCTAGCAAGGTCTTTACAGTCTGCTGCTCTTGAAGAAAAGTTTTTCCCTGTCAATTTTGCCCATAAGAAGCAAGAGATGCTCACTACAAAATGAACTTTTATGCTTTTACCCCTTCCCTCACGAGTGTGCTTTATGTTGACTGAACATGCAACAGAAGAAACAACTTGACTGTTCTGTGAATAAGTAGCCTGGGGCAGGCTTCCCCGAATAGAGACAACACCACAGCCCACTTAAGATAAACTCCGATGAGATCAAACCTTGCTGGCAAACAAAAAAATTGTCCATATAAAATTGCAAATTGACTTGTACGTGAGATCTACTCTTGAATGGACCTGATTAAAACAAAAGGAGGGTCTCAGATTCAGTATGCGTAATTAAAAATAAACCATCATCATTAACTTTAAAATCCTTTCACTTATTTCTCTCTGTCTGTTGATCTTCATTTAATTATTTTTTGAACAATGAATGTTGTTGTTCAATTAACAGGAGCTGTTGATTTTGCACCTTCCCTTCCTCCCCCTCACACAACATCAGCTTAGTCATTGCGAGCCAGTTTGAAGTATTTTCAGAAACTTGTATATTGCTTACTGTATCTTGTGTAAACTGGGAGCAGTCAGTGCCAGCTGTTCCTGGTTTTCCTATCTAGAAATAACAGTAGGGAATGGAACACATTCCCATTTGGACCGCCACTTTCATAAGCAAGCACTCTCAGGCCTGGTGTAACGCAGGACAGATTACGAGTAAAGCTCCCTCAATTCTGCACCAAAAGCATGCTTTGGCAGGGTACTGAACTGTGGGGGGCATTAAAACTGAGCCTGATTTTTGTACTTTTCAGCAGGGTCACTTGACAACAATCAGGGTTGGGTTACCCTGGTTGATGTTTCCCCATCCGAGCCCATCCATACTGAGGACAACTGGACCACTGTCCTGGTTTAGATTAGTCCACTCAGCACAGCCGGAGATCAAACATGGGATCTTTCTGGACAAATGGCTCAGTACCATTCCAGAACATAAGAAATAGGAGCAGGAGTAGGCCATTCGGCCCCTCGAGTCCACTCACCATTCACTAAGATGATGGCTGACCTTCTACCTCAGCTACACCTTCCCACACTATCCCCATATCCCCCTTAAAATTGTGCACTTTCACAATGAGGCAGAGGCTGAATTCAGAACAAGGTCCTGGAGATGGAAAGGCCATTGTGCTAAACCAGTGCACCATCCAGTCCTCCTTCATTTAATTTTTTCATTTGCCTTTGAATCAAAAATAGATTGAAAATCCTCACTTCTTTGGTTTATAATATTATGAATTTCAATAAGTGCTCTGACAATATGCTGTAAGAGAACTGTACCATGTGACTTCCCCAGTGCTGCCAGGAGTTACTTTACTATAACCTGAGTGACTCTTGTTCTGATGTTTCTCATTCCCTGTTGGACACTGCCTGCTGTCCTCTTGATCTTTCCACTGAACAATATATCTGAAGTCGGGCATTCAGCAATGTGGAAGATCATGGCTATGAGATCACGGGGGCTAAATTGAATAGCCCCCGAAAATAGCCGGGGGATCACCTGCTCAATGCAATGCAGGCAGCACGCCAACTTCATGCTGCCTGCTCATTTAAATTATTGTGGCGTGCAGCCAGCACTAAACGCACTGTTCATTGGCTGCATGTAGGAGGCCCAGAATCATAACTTCCTAGCGCCACTTAAAGGTAGCCAGCTCCTCTGAAAGGGCAGGTGCATGGTGTCTGCAGCAGGTGCTGGAAGGGGTGCAGAAAGTGAATTTGACCCGGGAAACAGTGAAGAATGGCACAATGTGGGAGAGAGTGGGCTCCAAGGATTTTGGAAGCCTTGGTGGAGGAGGTGGAAAGTAGGAGAGATGCCTTGCATTCGTAAGAGGTCAGGAGGCTCACAAGACTGTGGGAGCAGAAAGCCGTGGAGGTCAATGCCAGGAGTCAAGCTCAAGGACCTGTGTGCGGTGCTGCAAGAAGTTCAATGACCTCACACGAGTGGCAAGGTAAGTGAATGCATCTTCAAATGCCGTATCCTACCAATTCACCACTGGCCTCACACACCAGGGCAGGGATTTTATGGGCCCCCATGAGGTGGTCAGAGGCAGGGAGGGCACGGAGTATTGCAACGGGTGGGGGGGTGGAAGGCCTGTCAAGCCATCTTCCTAGGGACAGGATAGGGCGACAACAGCCTTCCTGCCCAGAGGTCAATTGAAGCCCTTAAGTGGCCAATTAAGGGCCTCTCCCTGCTGCTGCTGAGATCTTACTAGTAGCAGGGTGGGCACCTTATAACAAGAGGCGCACTCCCTGCTGGCTTGGGGAGGATCCTTCCTCGTGGGCTATCTGTTGCCCATGGAGGAACCCCACCGGGAACCAATTTACTTATCGGACCCTCCTGCCCCTGGACTTCATGCCCACCCTCCCTTTCCCCCTCTCACCGGAGCCTTCCGGACTGGCCCCAGTGACCCTGCCTCACTTACCTTGGATGTGAGTTCCAGTGCTGCACCTCCCGGTGGCCGATACTGTTGAGCTGCCGGCCCTCTGATTGGTCGGCAGCTCTTGGAGGCAGGATTCCCATCTTTAAAGGGACGGGGATCCTGGCTCCTGAAACTTAGATTTAAGAGCATTGGAGGATTGCTCCAGGGTGGGGCGGGGCACAAAAAGGCTGAGCCCCGCCTTCAACACAAAATCCAGTCCAACATCCCCATCACTCATCTACCAAAAATCTCTATCAATCAGGACTCATACCGTATCCTACCAACTGCACCACTGGCCTCACACACCGGGGCAGGGATTTTATGGGCCCCCATGAGGTGGAGTCAGAGGCAGGGAGGGCACGGAGTATTGCAATGGGTGGTGGGGAGGGTGGGGGGGTGTGGAAGGCCTGTCAAGCCATCTTCCTAGGGACAGGATAGGGTGACAACAGCCTTCCTGCCCAGAGGTCAACTGAAGCCCTTAAGTGGCGGCACAGTGGCGCAGTGGTTAGCACTGCAGCCTCACAGCTCCAGGGACCCGGGTTCAATTCCGGGTACTGCCTGTGCGAAGTTTGCAAGTTCTCCCTGTGACCACGTGGGTTTTCGCCGGGTGCTCCGGTTTCCTCCCACAGCCAAAGACTTGCAGGTGATAGGTAAATTGGCCATTGTAAATTGCCCCTAGTGTAGGTAGGTGGTAGGGAATATGGGAATACTGTAGAGTTAGTATAAATGGGTGGTTGTTGGTCGGCACAGACTCGGTGGGCCGAAGGGCCTGTTTCAGTGCTGTATCTCTAAATAAATAAAATAAATACCTAACATTCATATGCTTCACCTTTCCTCACACACTTAGCACTGCTGCAACCCTCACACCCATATCTCACAGCTTTCACACACTGTCAGCTATTTAACCAAGACAGTCACATCACCCAAACAAATTGCACAACACTCACTGACAGCACTTCCCTCTCTCTTTCAGGAAAAGATGGCTCAAAACCGGAAGCAGCAGGAGCTAACCAGAGGCAGCAGTGCCTGCAAGTCCTAACTCTCATGGGGAAAATGCTGCTGGTCATTATTGGGACGGCCATTGCTAAGGCTGTGGCCAGTAGTGGAGCAGAAGATGATGACATCCTAATAACTAATCCTCTTTTCCACATCCCATCTCCCCCTCATTCCACACACTCTTCTGAAGATGGTGTAAGCATCCACCTCTTAATCCCACCCCATACCACAACCTTACCCTTATGCCTTTTACCTTTCAGATACCCAAGAAGTCCAACCTGGTCAAGCAGTGGGGGAACACCAAGAAGAGAGGGATGATAAAGACAGCACTGTCACGTGATCTCACACTCTCACAGCCACCAGCTCAGATACTGAAACTGTGCGTATCTTACAGGATAGATTAGGGGCGGGATCTGCAAGTGGTAGGTCCCTGGGAATGAGTAGCCTGCATCCAGGGCAGGGCGGCAACAATAGTGCAGGTGCCAGCTCGCCAGAGAGTGAGGTCACACGTGGGTTTCACTGCAGAGGATTCAGATGAGGTCTTCGATGGGGCATCCTACAGAAGAACGCTGATGGGTATGCACAACAAAATGCTTTGTGCATTGGGAAGCTTGCCAGAAAGTTTGCGCAGTGCTTGGAGCCCATCCTTTCCAGTGTGGAAGTGGTGGCCAACTCCGTTTGCACACTTGTGGACCCAACCATGATGCAATGTCTGATGGCTGATGTCACAGCTTCCATTGCAGCACAAGAAACAGCCACCCAATGTCTGAGTGCAGCAGTGGAAGCTCAGGCTGCTGCCATGCAAGCTTGATCTCAGGCCCTACCATCTTTAGCTGCTTCATCAATGATCTTCCCTCCATCATAAAAAAGTGGGGATATTTGCTGATGATTGCATAGTGTTCAGTTTCATTTGCAACTCCTCAGTTAATGAAGCAGTCTGTGCCCTCATGCAGCAAGACTTGGACAACATGTAGGCCTGGACTAATAAGTGACAAGTAACATTTGTGCCACACAACTGCAGG
Organism: Heterodontus francisci; assembly: GCF_036365525.1. Lineage (NCBI taxonomy): Eukaryota > Metazoa > Chordata > Chondrichthyes > Heterodontiformes > Heterodontidae > Heterodontus > Heterodontus francisci. The sequence goes on along the minus strand of NC_090371.1, from coordinate 257,582,456 downwards.
AAGTGAGCGGCAGGTGTGTGGCCCCTCAAACCTGGATACAGTGACCCAAGAGGTTCAAGGACCTCAGAAGGGCAGGAAAGGAGAATGGTATCCCACATTCAGGTGCCAACCCCCACACTCTGACTTTCCCAGCATTCTCCTGCACAGCTCTCCTCAGACCAACACATGTTGCTGCTCCACCATTCCTCGCTCTCCAGCCACCTCCTCATATCCCCATCTGAACAGCCAACACTCATTCTTACACTCATCTTTATACCATCTCATACCCATGCCTTGCAGTTACCCTCCACAAATGTTGTCCTTCCTTCCTCTCCGCACAATCCATCTTCACGCTCACAGTGCTCTGCTTTCCTCCTTGAAGGTGATGAGAGCGCAGAGAACCATGGGGAAGGGTTGGGTGAGGGGGCGGAGGGGGGCTCCAGTGACAGGCACCTTGGCGGCCATTGACAATGCACCAAGTCCATTGGGAAGGAGGTCTTGTTCAGCTACACCCAGTCTTGAAAGCCTGAGCATCATGAGCCACACATCTCAAGAGAGATGATGCTCTGCCTGTAGATCCTGTGTTGGGGGGGTCTTGCCTCCTTGGAGCTGGATCTCTGTGTTCATCCCCTCTGCCCTGTGGAGTGGCATGTGGTGGAGGAGGCAGCTGGTGCTAGTGTTTTGCCTGCTGCTCCTCTTGTTTCTCATCAGAGGTCCAAGGTAGAGCCATATAAGCTGCTGCCATGCTGCAGGGAAGTGCAGATCAATGCAGATAAAGTCACATCCAAGAAACTGAAAATCGCCTGTCAAGCAGTCAGAGCAAACTCTCGGAAGAAGTGCTGCAAGCAGCAGCCTCTCACCTGGGCAGGGCTGCAGCTATTCTGTTTCACTTTTGAAGGTTTCCCAACCTGTCAGTTTCACTGAACAAGCACTCTCCGCTCTGCATTTCCCTGGTTGACCCTACACAGCTCAGGAAACCCATGCGCTGCTGTTAAAGTTAAATATTGAAATTACTTACCCAACAGTTTCATGGAGGTTTCCTATTCACCTGCAAACCTGTCCTGGTTAAACCCGGAAGTGGGCAGGATCATGTCAGGCTCCCGGCCCAACGCCATTTTTCCGGGCTTTAACCCACATGCACCCCCCCCTTCCCGCACTGGCAGTTAAAATTCTTCCCATTGTTCCATATAGGGGCGGCACAGTGGTGCAGTGGTTAGCACCGCAGCCTCACAGCTCCAGTGACCCGGGTTCAATTCTGGGTACTGCCTGTGTGGAGTTTGCAAGTTCTCCCTGTGTCTGCGTGGGTTTCCTCCGGGTGCTCCGGTTTCCTCCCACATGCCAAAGACTTGCAGGTTGATAGGTTAATTGGCCATTATAAATTGCCCCTAGTATAGGTAGGTGGTAGGGAAATATAGGGACAGGTGGGGATGTGGTAGGAATATGGAATTAGTGTAGGATTAGTATAAATGGGTGGTTGATGGTCGGCACAGACTCGGTGGGCCGAAGGGCCTGTTTCAGTGCTGTATCTCTAAACTAAACTAAACTATACTGGGAGAATTGGAGAACTGATCCCTGAGCACTCTGGTTGCATACTACCTCCTGCTGAGAGCCCTTCTCCCCTCCTCCCTCTTCCAGCGACTTGTCCTGCTTCTGCTGGCCTCTGTTCATTCTCCAAGTCATGCCGCATTCCAAGGGAACGGTACTTGTGCACCCCCGTCTGTGAGCAACTAGTTTGTCCAGAAGCCTTGAACTCAGCAAAAAGTCCTTCAGCACCTGTGACATCACGTCCTGCAGATCTTTGCAACTTGAAACGTCTATAGAAAGCACCAAACACTTGCATAATAATACTACCAGCAACTAACTGTAAGTACCTGATGATCACTTTAAATAGCTCTGGTGGGGTTTGGGAGAAGTCCTTCTTGCTGCTGTATATTTCTTCAATTATGCGAGATTAAAAGAGTTAGCTGGAGCGGGCCAAGATTCAAAATGGTACCACTGGTGTCAAATTACACTGACTGATGTCATGATCTGCCTCCTCTGCGTACTTCCGGGAGGTGTTCACTGCATGTGTCTTAACACCCGCACCAATATGGTGTCTGGTGCGATTCACCCAACAAGTGTGCCTGCAAACCACGGACACCATCTTAGAGCTCTAAGAGTACTCGCAGCTCCCCAAAAAGGGAACTAAGGAACCTAATTTCTCACCTTATCTCCCAACATCTGACGATATTTCGACTTGGTGCTAGAATGTCCTGTGTCACAACAGCATTATTTTCAATGAGTGGAATCTTGCTTCATCTAGAATAGATCACTGTAATTCATGTTGCACGTAAAGAGGCCAGAGATACATATTTTGAATACAGTCCGTAAGCGCACAAGTATGTGCTTAAGATTCCTGAAATTTTCTACCTAACATCATTGTGGGAGCACCATCACCAAAAGGACTGCAGTGATTCACGAAGAAGGCCCAACTCAAACTTCTCTAGGCGGCTAGCGATGGGCAATAAATGTGACCTGGCCAGTCTCACCCACAGCCTGAGTATGAATATGAAAATGTTGCATTAAGGTGGGATAAAAGGGAGATGTTTTATTGAACCCTCTCGGCCCGATTCTAGTTCAGGGTGTAAGTATAGGGGGCTGAGATGGGCAGCACAGTGCCTGGTTGCAGCATGAATTGCTATCCTCAGAGGGAGCAGGTTTTGGGCAGCAGGAGGCTGCAGCTTGATCCCAGAGGGAACAATACCCAGTATAAGGTGTGTGATCGGGTGGGGGGGAGATGTAGTCAGTGTGCGGGGTGTCCTGGATGCAAACACATCTGGGGAGGGAAGCCCAAGGCAGGGGAGGCTCAAGGCTTCCTTGTGGGACTCGGATGAACCTAAGACAAGTGTAAAAATGTGGCTTCCCTCTTGTGGTCTCACTTCTGCTTCCAGCAGCTTTCACTGGCTGCTCCTGCACTGGACATCACAGCTGCGACTGGCAGTTAACACTGCATCAGGGTCAAATGATGCTATCAACCACCCAACATTTAAGCACAGGGGAGGCCCATCCTGCCGAAAACCTGTCGGTTAAAGTGGAGGTGGGCACCAACGTGTCGGGAATGAAACAAGCAACATTCGACTGGCATTTTAATCACCTGTCTGCCCCCACCCCCCCCTTCCCTCTCAGTTGGGCAGGGTTAAAATCAGGCCTTTCGTTTTTGTTCTTAGAATCATATTCAGTAAAGACCCTGGTTTTTATCTCCAGCACCTAATTCATTGATAACTGACTGGTTAAAAGTATATTTGTAATTACCCTTACATCTCATTAATCAGCCCGTTTTACAGCTCTTAAAAACCAAAGCGATCGGAAGTGCCATTTGCAGTCAAACATCAAGTTGTTTTTCTCAAGTCTGCTGCAGTTTATGCAAACACTGTGCACTTTGCTGATAAACTCCAATATTATATTTACTTTTATAGCCATTTTTAATCTGTTTAGTGAAGAAACAATGGGCTTTTGATAGGTTTCGCCTGTAGCCTGTGATAGGAATTTAGGTGTCACACTAACTACCCACAAGTGCAATGAATAAGCAAATTAGACAATGTATACATTTTGTTATCATTCCTTTCAGACTGTTGTCACTTATTAGCCTGAGGATTGTCTTTATAGCTTTAAAAAGGGGACAGTGATGGATGATTCAGCCAATGTCCCAGGAAACAGCCTCAACCTAAACCCAGGAAAAACGCTTACTTTTGTCAGGAGAAATAGTCCTCATCACTGCAGGCTGAGATCCCGCTGACAGTGCCTGCAATCAGTAGTGCCCTCAGACCCAGAGATGAAATCTGGGTTTCAGTTTTTCAGTGAATCACCTTCCCAAAACACCCCACTCTGACTAGAGGGTAGCTCCATCGATTGGCTGGCAGGGTGCAAGGAGGAAAGAAGACCACTGCTCCGTTTATCTGCTCACTTCATCTCAGTTTTCTTCCTCTCCACTTCCAAAACCCCTCCTCCCACCATAAATGTATAGCCCTTTTGTCAGAGACCCATGTTACAACATTGTTCTGACTAAGGATCTACAACCAAAGCATTCGCCCGTCTTTTCTCTTTCTAACTCGAGGTGTAGTTCTGTGTCTTCTTAATCATAGATTTCCAGCATTTTTTTTTGATCACCACAAACCTATGTGGGCTGCTGTTTCTGGCACAACTCATGTAAAGTAAAATTTATAATAAAGGAAGTTATGTTTACTTGTATTCTTGTATGTTTATGTTTGGCGTGGACGGAACAGAAGCAGGGACCCTGGTAAATCCACAGAGAAAGTTGCTTATGGGATGTTTCTTCCTGTTTTTCTTAGGGTGGGAGCAATGGGGTTAGCAGCGACGGCTTAGCAGTGGGCTGGTCTCCCTGTACAGGACTTCTATCATTGCCCCATATCTGAAACTACCTCTGCTGCTGGCTTAGAAACATAGAAAATAGGAGCAGGAGTAGGCCATTCGGCCCCTCGAGCCTGCTCCACCATTCATTATGATCATGACTGATCATCCAACTCAGTAGCCTGCTCCGGCTTTTGCCCCGTACCCTCTGATCCCTTTAGACCCAAGAGCTATATCTAACTCCTTTTTGAAAACATTCAATGTTTTGACCTCAACTGCTTTCTGTGGTAGCGAATTCCACAGGCTCACCACTCTCTGGGTGAAGAAATTTCTCCTCATCTCAGTCCTGAAAGGTTTACCTCATATCCTTAGACTATGACCCCTGGTTCTAGACTCCCCCACTATCGGGAACATCCTTCCTGCCATCTACCTTCAAAGGGCTTCCTTCAGAAGCAATTTATAAGTTGGTAACTGACCTAAATTCTGCTCAAGTTGGGGTTGAATTCTGGCAGCCATTTGCAGTTAGGAGCAGGTGCAGACCGGATAAACGTCATATTCTCAAATACGTTTTTTAAGACTTCCAAAAACAGCTTATAAGCGTTTTGCAACAATGATGGTTGTAAAGTGGAAGTGACATACATACAAGTGCGACTTGTACACTGGGTTTTACAGTACTTTGTTTTGTTAAAACAGCATAAAATGATTTAGAACATAACTTCAAAGACAGGTCAGGGCGTTTTCACAGCTGAGAAACATGATGAGAAACAAGATTCAATCAAGGATAGACAAAATTATGGGACGAAACTCCTACACATCCAGCTGCAAGCTGTTTAGCTGAAGAGTTAAAACAACCCCTTGCAGTCTCCTCAGAGCTTTGCTCACAGGCATTTACCATAGTCCAGCCAAGTATTAGAATATTTACCTCTACCGCAGGCTTGTGTTCACAATCACTGCCAAGAACTCAGCTCACATTTGACCTGCAAAAATCACACTTTGCCTGACTGTCTGTCATGGCAGGGCTAGTTTTGTTTTAAAAAGAAAAATCAGACCAGTAACTGTTCATTATTCTCCTTAGACCTCTCACTGTATGTCTTGCAAACTGAAGCACATACCCTACAACCTGAATGATATCCAGTACTATTTCTTCAAAGCCAAGCAGAGATGGTATGCTTCAGTCTGCACATTTGAGATGCTTCACTGCCTAGAGCCAATACGGAGAAGGCTATTTATTAGCAGTGAGCTGCTCTTCTACAAGCTGCCCATTAAATGGAAGCCAGAATTACCCTCCCCCGCTCTTATTCATTCTTTAACAGTCAATAACAAGTTCCATTTCAGTACCGATCACATTTATTTTTACAGGCACATAACTGGACACCTCAGCTGTTGTAGTGAAATGTGGAGGTGGGTGTTGGAAATGGCAAAATAGAAAGAGTTTATTTTCCAAAATATTTTTGAGACAGATTTCACATGTTTTCTAGGTGTCCTTTACAATTGCGATGCCACAAATTATACAGCTACAAGAATGGTACCACATTTCTAAGACTAGGGCCAGCAATGGCACAGAAATAAAGGCCTTTAGTATTACAAATCAGCAGGGAGTGACCAACCAGATTGCTTCACTTCACATCAGAAGAAACTTTATAGCACAACGCAGGCAAAGCTGCCTGCTACAGCAGACTGCTGATGTAGCAACAACCACACACAGAATGTACACAAATAGAACGTGATGATCGATATATTTAACACTTTTTGGACTGCTGTGCCACTTCTGAACTAAACTCAAAATAGTAATGAGATTAAAATTCAAATATTTCTGGTTGTTTTCACGATGACTTTGTGGGTGTAAAGGCACCGCCAAATGTAGCACTGATCCAGGCTTGATCAGTGGTCTGTGGTAAGTTAGATGCTCCCCACCGGGTTTACAGTTGGCTTCAGCTTCAGTACATGCACTGGTGGGTAACATCAAGCAGGCTCTTACTGCTGATCAACTTACTACTTTCTAATGATTCCTGCTGAAAAATGTGTGTTTCCGCTTCAGTGTGTCTATGTGTCTGTGCGTGAGTGTGTGTGTGTGTGTGTTTTTCTGTGTCTCTGGCCTGGATTTTGTGGAGGAGGCAGGTCTCCCGGCACTGGGCAGAAAAGGCGGGGACGGCCATTTTGTGCTTCCAGCCCACCACCACACCCCCACCCCCTCCCCACCACTATTGCTGGTACTGCAGAGGCCTTGGATCCAGGCCAAGCGCTGGAACCCCAGATCTCAGGTAATTGAGGCGGGGTCGCCGGGGCCAGGCCAGAAGGCCCCGACGATAGAGTCATGGAGTCGTACAGCATAAAAACAGGCCCTTCGGCCCACCGCGTCCATGCCGACCATAATGCCTACCTGCATTAATTCCATATCCCTCTATGCCTTGCTCATTCAAGTACCTGTCCAGATGCCTCTTAAATATCACTATTGTTCCTGCCTCCACCACCTCCTCAGGCAGCTCATTCCAGATACCCACTATTCTTTGTGTGAAAAATTTACCTCTTTGATCCCCTTTAAACCTCCTCCCTCTCACCTTAAATCTATGCCCTCTAGTTTTAGTCACCCCTACCATGGGAAACAGACTCTGGCTATCTACCCTATCTATGCCTCTCATAATTTTATATACCTCTATCATCTCCCCTCGCAGCCTCCTTCGCTCCAGGGAAAACAGACTCAGCCTATCCAATCTCTCTTTATAACTCTAGCCCTCCAAACCAGGCAACATCCTTGTGAATCTTTTCTGCACCCTCTCTAGCTTAATCACATCTTTCCTGTAGTGCAGCGACTACTGCACACAGTACTCCAAATGCGGCCTAACCAATGTCATGTACAACTGTAACATGACGTCCCAACTCTTGTACTCAATGCCTCGGCCGATGAAGGCAAGCATGTCATACACCTTTTTCACCACCCTGTCTACCTGTGTTGCCACTTTCAGGGAACTATGTACTTGCACCCCAAGGTCTCTCTGCTCAACAACACTCCCCAGGGCCCTGCCATTTACTGTATATGTCCTGCCCTGGTTTAACTTCCCAAAATGCATCACTTCACACTTGTCTGTGTTAAATTCCATTTGCCAATCCCTTGCCCACTTTCCCAGTTGATCTATATCCTGTTGTAACCTTAGACAACCTTCTTCACTGTCCACTATACCACCAATTATGGTGTCATCTGCAAACTCACTAATCATGCCTCTTGCATTCACATCCAAGTCATTAATATATATGACAAACAACAGAGGGCCCAGCACTGATCCCTGTGGCACACCACTGGTCACCGGCCTCCAATCTGAAAAACAACCTTCCACTACCACCCTCTGCCTCCTATCACCAAGCCAATTTTGTATCCAATTTGCTAGCTCACCCTGGATCCCATGTGTTCGAACTTTCTGGACCAGCCTACCATGTGGGACCTTGTCAAAGGCCTTGCTAAAGTCCTTGTAGACAACGTCCATCACCCTGCCCTCGTCAATCCTCTTCGTCACCTCCTCGAAAAACTCAATCAAATTCGTGAGACATGGTTTCCCACGCACAAAGCCATGCTGACTATCCCTAATCAGACCTTGCCTTTCCAGATACATATAAATCCTGTCTCTCAGACACCCTTCCAATAACTTTCCCACCACTGATGTAAGGCTCACCGGCCTGTAGTTCCCTGGCTTATCCCTGCTGCCCTTCTTAAACAAAGGCACAACCTTAGCTATCCTCCAGTCTTCCAGTTCCTCACCCGTGGCTAACGATGATACAATATTCTCTGCCAGGGCCGCAGCAATCTCCTCCCTTGCTTCCCATAGCATCCTAGGATACACCTGGTCAGGCCCTGGGGATTTATCCACCTTAATGCGCTTCAAAACTTCCAACACCGCCTCCTTTGTAATGTTGATATGCTCCAGGATATCAGTGTTCCCTCCCTTGAACTCACTAGCTTCCATAACCTTCTCCACGGTAAATACGAACGAGAAATATTCACTTAAGACCGTACGCATTTCCTGTGGCTCCACAGATAGATTGCCACATTGATCCTTAAGGGGACCTACTCTCTCCCTAGCTACCCTTTTACTCTTAATAAACTTATAGAATCTTTTAGGATTCTCCTTTATCTTATCTGCCAGGGAAATCTCGGCCCCTTTTTGCCCTCCTAATTTCCTTCTTAAGTGTACTCCTACATCCCCTATACTCCTCAAGGGACTCGCTCGATCTCAACTGCCTATACCTGACATATGCCTCCTTCTTTGTCCTGACCAGACCCTCAATATCCCTCATCAACCAAGGTTCCCTAAACTTGCCAGCCTTGCCCTTCCATCTAACAGGAACATGCTGGCCCTGAACTCTTTCTATCTCATTTTTAAAAGCCTTCCACTTGCTAGACGTCCCTTTACCTGTAAACAGCCTCTTCCATTCAACTCTTGAGAGTTCCTGTCTGATGCCATCGAAATTAGCCTTCCCCTAATTTAGGATTTCAACCTGAGGACCAGTCCTATCCTTTTCCATAACTATCTTGAAGCTAATAGAGTTATGGTCACTGGTCCCAAAGTGCTCCCCCACTGACACATCAACCACCTGCCCATCCTCATTTCCTAAGAGGAGGTCGAGTGTAGCCCCTTCTCTAGTAGGGCTATCCACATACTGCTTCAGAAAACTATCTTAACAAACTTAACAAAAAGGACACACTTAACAAATTCTTCCCCATATGACGTGGGAGTGGGGGGTTGGTCGGGGGTTGGTCGTAAAGTCCAGGGGGAGGGGGCTCCTAGGAGGTACACTTTTTCCTAGCTGGGGCCCTCCGTGAGCCAAAGATTGCCCATGGAGGGGGCCCCTCCCCCTAGCCCGTAGGGAGGGCTCCTCATTTGACAAGGTGCCCTCCCCGTGTGGCAGAGGCCCCCCCCGCAACCCTGCTGTTGGAGAAAGGCCGTTAATAGGCCACTTAAGGAACTCAACTGGACACTGGGCAGGAAGGTCAGTGGCAACCTACCCTGCCCCTGGTGAAATCGCTTGGCAGCAGAGTGGTGATGGGCCCTCTGCACCTACCCCCCCACCACCCGTTGTGATTCGATGGGCCCCTCCACCTCCAACCCCACATCAGGGGTGGCCCATAAAATCCAGCCCTCTGCGTGGGTGGCTGTGTGTGTGATGTGTGTCTGTCTGTGTGTGTGTGTGAACATCGGATGGGACAGCATCATTGTTTCACTGTAACACAGTGAATGGTCTGCTGTAAAGTCTTACATGCCCAGAATGGCTGCCAGACAGTGCATAACGCCTATAGAACCCCTACCCTATCAGAAAAGAAACTTGCTTAAAAATTTTTTTTTACACTTTAAAATTTACTTTTCTTTTTCAGTGGGTTGGGCTCCCAGGCTCTTTGTACCAGCACTGCACATGCTCCAGCCTCTAGGAGATGTGTGAAAGTAACCGGGGTGAATCACAATTCAATTTCTCCTGACCGCTTGGAGCAAGTGGTAGGCCTTTGCTCTGTGTCACTCACTGATAGCCCAAGCTGTGTTTGGTAGCTCATTGTGCAGGGAATCTTGGTGGCAAACCCACATGCTAACATTCCAAGCTCACTGAATTAACAGCACGTCGGCTCTCCAGCTCCATTTTTAATGCACTCCGAGGCAGATAGATACAACTCAAGAAATATTCCTTGAGTGTAACTTATATTGTAGTAATCATAATCAATTTACCCTAGCTCATCTTTCCCTTTCTGGTAATTACAATCGTCAGGGCTCAGAGTCAGTACTATTTTTGAATATCCCTCCTATTTTTTCTCTCTCCAGGAGTGATCGGTTCCACTATGGAAACTGAACCACTCCATCCACTGTTTCACAGTGCTGCGCACAACAGAGCCCTTTGTGTCACCACTGCACTGAAATCACATGGGGAAAAGGTGAAAAAAACACATTAGAAATAAAGCAAGAGGAGATCTTTTTGCGGAATAACTGTGAGGGGAACCTCTTATAAACACCCATGTAAAATAAATATCACTGCACATTCCGTCACAGGGATCCCAGACTACAAAAGGACATTTTGAAAGGTTTGCAGACCACATTTGAAATGACAGTGTTGCAAGTATGTTTGAGGTCAGTGCCCACTTCCCCCATTCGTGTCGTGTAAATGGAGGAAGTTATGGCGAGTGAAGCATGAATGGAGCGAATCCTAAAAGCTTTCTTGTATCTGGGAGCTAACAGTACTGGAATAAAGTACTTGCAGCTACTTCCTCTGCAAACTTTCCGTTTTAACACTTTCATTGGCCTTGAACTTTAATTGCTTCATTTCTGCAAAGTTCTTATCAGCTTGATTGTAAAATGTTAGAAAGGAATCCTGATATTGTTCTTTTGCTCATTAATGTCATATAAATTGTCATTGCGAAAACATTTACACAAGTCATTTTACATCATTTGGATATTTTACATTTTTATTAACACTTTTAAAAATGTTCTTTTTGACACTCTCCCATGCCATACATGCTGTTTAATTGGTTCAGAGGGACCTGCATAGGCTGTTTTGCAATGAGGTACATGAAGTGCTTATATGTTGATGTTTACCCCCCTCCCCCCCACCACATTTCAATCCTTCTCCTTCCCCTCTCAAAAAGATCTGGCTAATTGAATGGAGATAGCTATGTTTCATAGATCTAAAGTCTACAGAACATAGCTAGCTCTCCAATCATTTAGGCAGAAAGAAATGTGAGGAGAAGTCAACTTTTATGTTCTTCATGCCTGCTTCACTTACTAAGCATTAGGCAGCCATAGAACATCCCTGCTGTTCCAGTGGCGGGCACCTGTTACCAGTTACAGTGTCCTTCAGAAGGTAAATTCAGCACTCCCCTACCCACTCTTTAGGGAACTGCATTTGAAGGGAATGGGGCTTGGAGAATGTTGTAGCCCTATCTCTGACCCGTGCTCCCTTGGTGTGTGGCTTCCCCCACAGGAGTGCGTGTCTGTCCAACTTATCCTTCAGGTTGGCTTCAGGTCTCAAGATTTTCACTGGTTCCTATCAGTGACAACCAACGTACTTTGACATGGTTTCTGCAGGTAGATGCACAATTGCTGATGCACAATACTTTGAAGGAGTTTACCTGTTACCCCGTTGAGCTCCTACACACACTTACAGCTCTGAAGAATTCTGAGTCTCTATTCCTCAGTCATCCTCTGCACCTCTGCTGTTTTCCTGGAGTATCAACTGTTGATGCTGGGATTAGGTGCCCCCGAGTATGAGTGAAAGCTTTTTATAGTTATCATGCATTCACACTATTACTTGTATATTTTCACTCGAGCTGTGCAAGTAATGAAAGCCTTGCCTCTTAATACCATTTCCTTACTTCCTGTTATTGAAGAGTGAGGTAGTAAAGAAACAGCAGCATGAAATCTTAGCCCCTGCTCTTGAAATCATAAACTACAGCAAAGACACTAAGTTTAGGCTGGTCACCATGGGGAATGTCAGGCTGTCAGGCAAGCAATTGAATGCAGTAGGAGTGGGAAGCAGAAAGATTGGGGGACTGGCACCACCACCCCCCCTTCCCCACCTCAAGTTGATGCCTCAATCCTTTCAGTTCTCACAAAATGCCAGCATGTACACAGATGCCGACATGGACAGCCTTTTGCACAGAACATCTTCATAAAAGAGAGGCGCCAAATTTCAGTCTGTTGAAGGCACTGGCGCGCCTTGCTGTACAGATTCCACTGACCACTATCTTGGTTTGAAGCTGGATATCATCAAGCTCACAACTTAGGGAATCTGAGCTAAGGATATGTCCTAGCCTTACAATCACTCAAGGCGGACTTATACCCTTATTCCAATGGTATGTCCTGGCACTGCAGCATTGTAACATTTCCCTCTTTAAGTGCAGCTAGGTGCCTACCCAATATACGCAATAGTAGAGAAACCAGATCAATATCTTGGGAGAATATTGGGCCAAAAGAACTATAGCTTTCCTTGTCGCTCACTGTCTCGCTGAACCCTTAGCTGAATGCAAACTCATGTATGTGGCAGACAAGCACAGTGCAACAGGTCACCCCTGGGAGGTGCACAACCACATAAACAGAGGCACCTCAAAGAGCCTGATAGATTTTGGAGGATTTGAAGCCCAGATGTGAGTTCTATTTGCCCAAGCGACTCCAAAGGTGCAGAAATTCATCAACAAACTTAGCGACACATAATTTTTCACCTGCATGAATGATTGAAAATCTGGCACTGGTATACTCGGGCTGTGGGTGACACTTACCAGGCTGCAATTTTTGCCCATCCCTACTTGCCCAGAAAAGGTGATGATGTGTAGTCTTCCGGTACTTTGTAGTGACTGTTTTCCAACTGAGAAGTTTGCGGGTCATGTCAGAGGGCATTAGGTGTCAACCATTTGATATGGAACTGAAATCGCCTGTAGGCCGAACAAGCTGGGGGTGTCAAGTTCCCTTCCCTTCCCAAGGAAATTAATGAACCAGTTGGGTTTTTGCAACAATGCAGCAGCTTCACAGTCTTATTCTTTTACTTTTACTAGATTTATTTAACTTAATTTCACAACATGCCAAGGTGGAGAGATTTGAACACATGAGCTCTGTGTTGCTAGTCCACACCCTTCCATGTAATGGCCTGAACCTCTCGTTTGAAGAAAGAACATCCATAGAATCTCTCTTAAGCAAACACACGACGCATCTAAGAGTGGATTTGATATGCTATAGGTTTTCCTCAACACACTTGGATAGCAGGGTTCTTTTCCGCAATCAGCTGATCACAACTTGTGGGAGATAAAGCTAATGTTATTTGTTCCCTTCCTTGTGTTTTGAGTGGCCTCAGGTTTGCCGTTTCTTCCAAACAAGGAGGGTTTGTTCTCACAGATGGAAGACAGGCTGTGGCACCCTACATCAGCTGGTTTATAACTAACAGCTTGGCTATTGAGCAGCAAAGATTACACATGAATGTATGCCTCAGGAGTAATGGGCACCATTATGATGATTAAGAAAGTACTTCCATTTTTTGTTAAATTTATCTCGAGGACTTGTGTTTGAAAACTGAAAAGATTCCATGGATGTGTTTTTTTTTTACAAAGTTCACTGAAAGGACACTTGGGATGTTGTTTGGAAAGAACCTTTGCTGGGAATCATGTGCTTTAAGCTCAATAAACAACATTAATCTTGGTGACATGGGGAAGATGTTTACAGAGAAACCAGATGTCAAGTTTATGGAGGTCAGGAGGTTGACTTTCTGTTTGGGGATTGGATATTGTTTTCAGTTCCGTTGGGGTCTGAACTGTTTTGAAGACAGTTGGTATTTTGCCTGCCAAGGAAAAAGCAACCCCAGCTCATTTTGCCTGCACCTCTCTAAGAGACCCTGAGAAGGCCAGTGTCAGCTCCTCTTTCCTCCTGTCTTCGGGAAAACTCTGAGAGTCAAGTGTGTGTTGGCTGAAACTCCTGATGGCATATGACATGGAAAGCCTACCAGATGATTTCTCAACATTTCCAGAACGAATTGCTTCTGAAAAGTTCCCAGTGACCCACCTCCATATACCCAGACACCAGAACACACAGGACAACTGACTTCCTTCCGTATCTTCTCTTTTTTCTTCAAGAATTAGCAAGTATTTGACCAAAGTATTCTTTTCTGTCTTTTTTTGTAACAGACCTCTGCAGAATCTCAGTATTTTTGTGTGTTTGTGAGAGAGTGTGTGTGTGTGTGTGTGGGGGGGGGGGAATTTAAAAAGGGAACTTTCATATTTCAATCTGTGTGTTAATGATTTGCTTTGTGACTGGATAAGTCTTGTTTGATAATAAACTGATAATTTTGTTGTTTATTAAAGAAACCTGGTTGGTGTGTTTTATTCTGGGATAAAGAGTATATAATTGACCACACCGGTAACTGGGTAAACATTTAAATATATGTTGTGACCTGTGGGGTAGTGAAACTAGAAAAGACAGTGCACTCCTCCCACCTTGGTCGTAACACCAGTTACACCTGCTGCAAATGGAAAAGATTTGCTATATGATGTTAGAATGGAGAGGAGGATGACCTTGTCTGTGACATTCCCAATATGGTGCTGACAACTTAAAGTCTTGTTCCATCAGTTGCATGTGGGAGTGAAGTCTGCCCTTCAGCACACTTGGAAGAGGAAACATCCCCTGTTACACAGGTACAAAAAGGGAATTTGGAAAACCAAATTTATTTACAAACTCCAGCATGAGACCTAAATCAATTTACATAAAACTCTTTAAGACCATGGACTCCTCTAAAGAGTGAGACTTGTGACTGAGATTTTAATTAGCAGATCATGACTATCTCATTTAGTATAAAAAGACAGAAGTACTTAAGCTCCAATTAAACTTCATGGTGTCTGTGGTAGACATCACATTTGCTATAAGAAATAACTAGTCGTCCTTTTTTCCGCAACACTCAAATCTGAAACGAGACATTAATTTTGTAGTATGGGTGCACACAGGGCACTCTGCTGAGTAAACCAAGCAGATAGCAGCAGATGCAGTCAGCTCTTATGTGAGCACGATCGCACAACCAGTCTTAAACCAAGTAATGTCTAGACAGCATGCATTGCATTGAGTGCTGGTACCAGACTTTCCAGGATAGGTTAAATAACATTCAGTAAATGCTATAATTACACGTGGGTATAAATTTAACCACACAAGCCTTACGAGACAAATCTATACAGTTAGTAACACTCACAGAGGTACTAAACATTACTGTTTGCATTTGACACAGACTCCAAAATTCCTAACATGCTCTGGGCAAAACTGGGGCTTTCCAAATCTCTTACAAGGACATGTTCCTTAACATTTGCTGCTTGTTTCTTCAATGTGGCTGCCCATCCTCACTGCCCAGGTTGCCTGCTTCCTTCAATGTTGCCATGGCACTTTAAGCAGCAGATTTTATATCCTGCTGCTGCACCAGGGCTTTGTCTCTTCTCTGGGTATTTTCTCCCATCCCCACCCAGGTGTTTTCCAGCTCTGTCCCTGCCAGCTAGCCACTGCCAATTTAGGCCCTGACTCACCTTTCCCTACCCCAATGTATCTGAGGTATTGAAGGCTGTATTAACACAGCTTACACACTTCTGCTTAGTTAAATCAGCTGATCCTGCCATTTCTGGCAGGGTCTGCACCATGAGCTCAAAGGAGGCGGAGGTCTCATCTTGCCTTAGACTTTTTAGACTGTGTTATAACTCGAATTCAGACAGGGCCTCTCTCTGCCATTGACAGATTGACTGATATGGGGTGATTTTCATCTCCAGCGAAGGGTGGAAAATTGCCAGTCGTAGATCGGCCGCCTGCTTTTCCCTTTCATTGACCTCAAAGGAAAGGGAAGTCGGGGCGGCACAGGTGACTGATCTGCTAGTGCTAGTTTTCTGTCCCGGCTGATGTTGAAAATGACCCCCGTTGCTAAGCAGGAGAATGACTGCTCAGCGGGCTTCATTCTTTGAATTACATTTTCTCCACATGTTTATTTTCCCATCTTCCTGCCCTCTAGATCTTGACCTATGTCAGTGCTCTGTATTGGAACTCTGTTACACACAATAAAAAGGAGATGCCACAGATGGTGAGGTAAACAAGTACATGATGGACATGATCTTAAGGGGCAGCTGCATGAAAAGCATGCGTGGGGTTATTTTGGGACACTTACAAATTGGTGCATAATCTACATTTCTTTGCAGTGCGTCCAGACAGCTCCTTATAAATAGATTGGTACAGCAGCATTCGGGTCACTTTACTGATCTGTGTTCAGGTGAGCTAACAAATCAAAAATACTTTAAAGGGAGTTAATAAGAGAAACAATGGAGGTGTTTGTCTGAAATAGTTTGCTACATTGACAACTGCTCCAAACCAAATAAAAAAGTTACAGGAGAAGCGTAACATTACAGCTTGCATGTGAATACTGTGTCGTCCAATAAACCGCAGACCCTATCCCCGCCCCACCCACAAGTTATATAAACAATATACAAAAACCAATGGGTAATCTAAAGTCAGTTCTGGTCACTGTCTTCATCACTTGTTTCCACATGCAACTAGAAAAGGATGAAGAAGCAGTAATAGTGACTTAACTCACTCATTTACTGCAACCAGACATGAAAATTACAATTTAGAGCAGTTGGATATGATTGTGCGTCTGACTTTGAGCTTGCACGACAAGGGAAACTCAGGCTCCACAGTCTTTTATTATGTAGTCGTTTACAAATGATATTGCCCAGAAAAGGCACGCTAACATTTAATAAGCTATTTAATGTGGGGTGGGGGGGGGGGGGGGGGGGGAAGAATCCTAATTACACTTGCCCATAATTATCTCTGCATCTTCCAGTACTCACTATACCTACTGAAAGAGGATGTCCCACAGAACTATATTATGACCATCTGATTCCACAAAAAGTACTACTACAGGAAATGGGTGGTAACTGTAAAATATCCTCTTGCCACTGTGATCCACTGCCAAAGAAAACAGGAGAGTTACATTTATATAACCCCTTATCGCATCTCGCCGAAAAGTCCTAAAACGCTTCATAGACAATGAAATACATTGAAGTGCGACAACTGTTGCCATGTTAGCAAACAATACAGCCATTTTGTGCACAGAAGATTCCCACAAACGGCAAATCAAATGAATGCTCAGCTAAACTGCTTTTAATGGCTGTTATCTGAGAGAAGAATATTGCTCAGGCGACTAAGTGAATTTTCGGGCCTTCTTTGAATGCCTCAAACTGGTGTGTCCAACCTTTTTGGAGTAGGGGCTTAAATCCACGTGCAACCAGACTACCAGGATAAAAAACATAGGTGGTGAATTTTTGCTGCGATTCTTCAGCTCATCTGCCATAACTTCGGCTGTTTATGCCATTTTCCTGGAATTTCCCTAGCTCTCCACCACCCCCCACCCCCCTCTCTGAGTTACGGCAGGGTGAATGGGTGAATGTAGATAGGATGTTTCCCCTGGCTGGTGAGTCTAGAACCAGGGGCATAGTCTCAGAATAAGAGGTAAGCCATTTTAAACTGAGATGAGGAGGATTTCTTCACTCAGAGGTTGGTAAATCTTTGGAATTCTTTACCGCAGAGGGCTGTGGAAGCTCAATCATTGAGCATGTTCAAGATAAAAATCGCTAGATATCTGGATACTAATGATATCAAGGGATATGGGGATAATGTGGAAAAGTGGCGTTGAGGTAGATGATCAGCCACGATCTAACAGAATGGCGGAGCAGGCTCGACAGGCTGAATGGCCTACTCCTGCTCTTATGTTCCCATGACTGAGTTGAATTAATTTGTGCAGTGAGGGGGGAATCTAAAATTACTGGGTGTGGGAATTCCAAGGTGGAGCAGCAGGGCCAGAATTTGGGGCAGGGCCTAGTTCCACAGTGGGACAGATCTCCTCACTTCTAACCCACAATGAGAAATTCTGATGCGAGAGTCAGACATGACAAACTATGTTAGAAGAGGAGGCAGGACTGGTGTAATGACATCATGTGCCAGAGATCCTGCCAGATACACCTCCTTTAGCCCAAAAGTAAGAGAATGACACCTTCCTGGAATTGGAACCCACAACACCAGTTCCTACTGGCAATCAATCACACATCACATCAGTGCAGCAAGGTGCCACTCTGAAATTCATGAACCCATGTGTGGGGGATGGAATATTGGTGTCTGTGGGGGGGGCGGAGTTACCTAGCGAGCACCATATCTGTTTTGACATTTGCCCCTTTTATGCAAATGGCCCTGTCTATGGACTCAGAACAGGGTGAGGACTAGGGCAGACTAGTGACTGGAAGTCCTTATCTAGCACACCACAATGAGGAAGAAGGAAACTGATTGTCAAATTCCACAGCCAGAGCATAGATGACAGTCTCTAACCAATGGCATGATTGTTCTCGAAGGGCACATAAGGTAAATCGGGTGGATAGTCTTATAAACATCTAGCTGAGAGTAACAAGCACCCAGGAAGCAGCTCAGCTGAAGTTGGTGTGTGGCCCAGGATAGCAGAGAAGGGAAGAAATGAACTTTCTTGACTTCCAAATGTTAGTACACTAAAAAAGAAACAGGTGACACAAAGGCATGACATTATCGTGAGTACCAAAGTCAAGGCTGGCAAGTTGCAGAAGTCGAAACTTCCTCACTGTTATATTTAAAAACTATTACACGATCAAGAACAGACCATTGGGGAACTTGAAACAAGACAGCCCCAAAACCTGAGTAATCTGGAGCGGTGGGGGGGTGTTGGGGGGTGGTGGCTGTGGGGGGGGGGGGTGGATATCGGCGCTAGACATAGCGAAGTCTCATATAAGTTGGTTAAAAATGTTAACCAGAGATAGCACAAATCTGCATAACGATGCAAACATCACCCCCCCCCCAATTGAGGACATAAACCTAGATTTAAAAAAAATAAATCATCTAAAATGATGTGCAATGTTTACTGTGCACAACTTCACAGAATAGACCTATAAAAATAGAGTTGCTTTTGTGAAAGTCACTGATAAAACCAGAAAAATTCCAATGTTAAAATTCCAATGTTAATTTTTGTATTATGTTCTTCGCGGGGTATTTGCAGTTATGAGGTACATTTAAGACATAACAATGAGAAGCAAATTTGTTTTGTGTTCATGAAAGCAAAAAAAACTTGCATTTATATAGCATCTTTTTAAGTGGTGGGTTTTAACGAGGGCCTTAAAAAGGGAGAGAGGGGTGGGGGACGCAGTGAGGTTTAAGGAGAGAATTCCAGAACATAGCTCTAGAAAGCTGAAGGCAAGACCACCAATGGCGGGGCAAAGAGAGTGAGGGAGGCAAAAGTTGCCAGAGTCCGAGCAGCACAGAATTCTGGCAAGGTTGTAAGGCTGGAGAAAACTATTGAAACAGGGAGAGTTAAGGTTAAGACCACAAAGAGAATTAAACATGAGGATGAGAATATTGAATTTCAGATGCTAGGGGACTGCAGCCAACTTAGTTCAACAGGGACAGGAGTGATGGTGAACAGGACTTGGGGTGGGATAGGATATGAGTAGCAGAGTTTTGAATCAGCTGAAGTTTACAGAGCATGGAGAATGGGAACCAAGCCAGAGAGCATTGGAATAATGGAGTTTGGAGATGACAAAGACATGTATGAGAGTTTCAGCAGCAAATGGGCTGAGATTGGGGGAGAAGCATCAATATTAGGGAGGTGGAAGTTGGCACTCTTAGTGATGGGCAGGATATGAGGTCATAAACACTCCATCTGGTGTTGAATAGGATGATTAAACCTGAGAGATGATGGCTGTGAGAGGATGGAATTTGGTGTCACAATATGGAGTTTGCGAGATGGTGGCTTTGGTCTTCCTAATGTTTACAGAATCACAGAATAATACAGTGCAGAAGAGGCCCTTCGGCCCATCTAGTCTGCACCGATGCATTAAAGACACCTGACCTGTCTACCTAATCCCATTTGACAGCAGTTGGCCCATAGCCTTGAACGTTATGTCGTGCCAAGTGCTCACCCAGGTACTTTTTAAAGGATGTGAGGCAACCCGCCTCTACCACCATCCCAGGCAGTGCATTCCAGACCGTCACCACCCTCTGGGTAAAAAAGTTCTTCCTCAAATCTCCCTTAAACCTCTTGCCCCTCTCCTTAAACTTGTGACCCCTCGTAACTGACCCTTCAACTAAGGGGAATAGCTGCTCCCTATCCACGCCCCTCATAATCCTGTACACCTTGATCAGGTCACCCCTCAGTCTTCTCTGCTCCAGCGAAAACAACCCAAGCCTATCCAACCTCTCTTCATAGCTTAAATGTTCCATCCCAGGCAACATCCTGGTGAATCGTCTCTGCACCCCCTCCAGTGCAATCATCCTTCCTATAATGTGGCGACCAGAATTGCACACAGTACTCCAGCTGTGGCCTTACCAAAGTTCTATACAACTCCAACATGACCTCCCTGCTTTTGTAATCTATGCCTCAATTGATAAAGGCAAGTGTCCCATATGCCTTTTTCACCACCCTATTAACCTGCCCTTCTGCCTTCAGAGATCTATGGACAAACACGCCAAGGTCCCTTTGTTCCTTGGAACTGGAGGAAATTATGGCTCATCCAAGATCATGGGCAGAGTTTTAATTGCCAAGGGCAAGGCAGTTCAGGTGCAGACAGGGGTTTAAAGCCCTGAAAAGTGGTGTCGGGTCGTAAACCTGACATGATTCTGCCCAACTCCAGGTTTAACCCGGCCAGATTTGCAGACGGGCTGGAATCCCCTGTGGAACTGTCGGATATATAATTAAACTGTTTAAAACCCCAACTAAGTCAGAAAGTAGCCCAGGTTTGTGGCTTTAACAGCCAGCACACAGGGCTGTGCGCAACTCGCCAGGGTCAACCAGGCGAGAACACAGCAGGGAGTACTTGTTCAGTGAAACCGACAGACTGGGAAGTCTTCAAAGAGTGAAACTGAAGTGCTGCAGCACTGCCCAGGTGAGATGCTGCTGCTCAAATCAGTTCTTCTGAGAGTATGCTCTCACTGCTTGACAGGTGATTCCCAACTTCTTGGAAGTCATTTCACCTGCCTTGGACTTTATGCACCTTGATGTGAACTTGTCTGCTGTCAGCCTTCACTGCAGTATGGCAGTAGCTTATCCAGCTCTACCTTGGAACTCTGATGAGGAACAAGAGGAGCAGCACCAGCAGCTGTCTTCTCCTCAGCCACATGCTGCTCCATGGAACAGAGGGAATGGATACAGAGGACAGAATTTAGACTTATCCGTTGGGACTATTTTCGAGTCCCAACCCGTGCGCTGTAGCAGCGTGAATTCCAGTTCAATCATCCAGACGTCAGCCTATTAAGAACCCGCCTCCGGAATTACTGTCCAATGAGGGACGGCGGGAGGCCTGAGGAGGTGGGAAGTCGAGTCAGCATACCCCATTGCAAGGGCAGCCAGAGCCTTTACTGTTTCTGCAGTGAGTGCTGCTGAAGGGAATGCAGCAGGAGGGTCACAATGGAGGGGCGATCAGTCTGATGGGAGTGGCTGCCACTGCATCACCCACAGTAGAAACAGAGACATCAATCTCCAAAAGCTCCTCACACAATGGCAAGCTTCTGCCAGAACAAGACATCAGCCTTGCCTTTTTTGCCTTTAAAGGTTAGAAAGTCCTGAACTCTCAAGTGGCTCCGACCTCCTACTGTGCAGCCACCACCTCTATGTTGTCGATGCATTGACACATTGTTGGGCTGGTGTGACGCTGGAAAAATTGCAATGTCGGTGGAAGATAGAAGTTAATTGCCTAATTATCTGCCTTAATTTGCTTCCTGCCCCCGGCAGGTGGATTGCCAACATTGGACTCTGCCCGTCCATGGAAAAAGTGGCCGGAGACGGGAACAAGTTGGCCCCATGTATTTTTCTCTAATTTTGCTCGCCCTCCACAAGTCCTGCCTTCAAACCACCTCCAAGGGCCTGGTAAAATTCCACTCAGAGATCCAGCTTGAAGGAGACAAGACCCTCAACACAGGGTCTACAGACAGAGGATCAGCTCTCGACATGTGTGAGCACCACTGTGCCAGATTTTCACGGTAGGTCACAGCTGATATCTGCAGCTTCCTGGAGCAAGACCTCCTTCCCAGTGAACCAGCAGGGTACGCGTTGCCAGTGGCCGTCAAGGTGGCTATCGTTGGAGCCTCCCCCATTATGTGCCTTTCCCTGGAGTTGTGCCTCCCTTCTTCTGCAATGAGAGTAAGCAGAGAGTTGAGTGTGAGAAATGGACTGTGTGGAAAGGCTTACTGTGAGGCATGGATGTGAGATGGCAGAAAAATGAGGGTGAATGTGAGTGTTGGCTGTTCAGATGGGGATGTGAGGAGCTGCCTGGAGAGACAGGAATGAGTGTTGTGCAGGAGAATGCTGGGAAAGACAGAGTTTGGGGATTGGCACCTAAAAGTATTGGGCCACTCACCTTTCCTGTCCTCCTGATGCCCTTAAACCTTTTGGGACACTGTCTCCAGGTTCGAGGAACAGGACTCCTACTGCTCATTTCCTCAGCCTCTTCCATCCACACCTGCTTGGTTTGAGAGGCTGGCCTCTTTCTCCTATCCTTGGGAAACATCACCTTACTTCAGTCCCTCAGATCCAACACAGGACTTCCAGGTAAGAGTCAAAAACCTGCGAGGCAGCCTTCCTATGTCTCCTTTCCATTCTTGTGGTTGCTGAAGCAACAGGAATCAATGTACAGTTCAGCCATCCTGACCCTTTAACTAGAAATCCTTCCTTTGACAGATGCAGTGCGTCATCCCGCCCGCCCTCTCTGACTGGTCTGAAACTCAGAAGCAGGATGCTAATGTCGTGGCTAGGTTAAACAGCCATGGCAATGCCCACTTCAATTACAAATGGGTTCCCGACCCGCTGCCGGCCCCCCTTTTCTCCGAGCGGATCTATTATGTTAAGATTCAGCCCCAGATGTCAGGTAAGCATTCTGACAGCATGGAGGCAGTGGAAGGGTCAAGCAGGATGGTGGAGAAGTAGAGCTCTCTGTCATCTGTGAACATGTGGAACCTGATGTTATGTCTTCAAGGTGATGTTGCCAAGGAACATCATGTAACGCTACACCTCCAACAGGTCTCTTGACCTCACCACTAAAATGATATCAGAATAAGAGAACATAATCTTAAGATTAAAGCTAAGCCAGTTAGGAGTGAAATCGTGAAGTATTTTTTCACACAAAGGGTAGTGAAAATAGAGTCATAGAGAGATACAGCACCGAAACAGGCCCTTCAGCCCAACGAGTCTGTGCTGACTATCAACCACCCATTTATACTAATCCTACATTAATCCCACTTCCCTCTCACATCCCCACCTTCCCTCAATTCTCATACCACCTACCTACACTAGGGGCAATTTACAATGGCCAATTTACCTATCAACCTGCAAGTCTTTGGCATGTGGGAGGAAACCGGAGCACCCGGAAGAAACCCACACAGTCACAGGGAGAACTTGCAAACTCCACACAGGCAGTACCCAGAACCGAACCCAAGTTGCTGGAGCTATGAGGCTGTGGTGCTAACCACTGCGCCACCCCATAAATGTGGAACAGTCTCTCCCAAAAGGCTTTGCATATTTGGGTCAATTGAAATTTTCAAGACCAAGGTAGATTTTTGTTAGGTAAGGGTACCAAGGAATAGGGAGTAAAGGCATGTGAATGGAGTTGTGGTAAATACCAGCCACCATTTAATTGAATGATGGAACAGGCTCAAGGTGCCGAAAGGCCTACACCTGTTCCTATGTTCCTAAGATGGGGGATCAAGGATAAATCCTTGGGGGACATAAGGTAACAGAAAAGGGCTAGGAAGAGAATCCACTACTGGAAATGCTCTAGCTACTAATGTGTAGATAAGAATGGAACCAAATGAAGGCAGTTCACAGAGTTAGTCAGCAAAGGAGAGGAATTGAAGGAGGATGGTGTGGTTGAAAGGTCTGAAGATCCTGCTGAATTTTTTTTTGAAACAGTTGAATCCTTGTAACTTTCTATTTTGTAATTTAATTAACTACATAGTTTTTTTTTCATAACCTATCACTTAGCTTCTCTGTGGTTTGAATTAGCTCACAAAGTAAAGAGCGTTTTCAATACCTAGGCAGCACTGTAAATGATGGAAGTGCTCAATACTTTGGCACTGACTGCTGCTTTTTATAAATGAGATTAAAAAGTTTAATAAGTTGTATTGGCTATAACTCCTGAATGTTGGAATCCTGATTGGGAGGCTTAAGTTCGAATCTTGGTCCTTATCTGAAATTTGCCCTCAGGCTTTCCTTAGAGATATGAAGGGCTGAATTTTCCCAGCCCACTGGCGACAGGCAGGCAAAATGGCAGGAGAAGGCATCAAGAGGGTAACCCGATGTCTACCTGTCGCCATGCCATATTGCCAGTGGTGGGAAAGTTGGTGAGTGGCCAGCTTAGCCACTTAAGTATCACTTCCCGCCTCCGTGGGCATTTTGCCTGCGTTGGGAGGGCCCTCTGCAGCATGGGGAGACTGCTGGTGACACTGGGAGGCCTCCCAGCAGGTTCCATTAGCAGGGCCCTCCTAAATGGGAATTCCATGGCTCAAGGAAAGGCCACCCAGCGGCAATGGCTGCCCTCATGGCAACAGCGTTACTGGTGCTCAATGACATCCCCTCCAGCCCGACACCCTGCCCAGGATTGCCAGGGCCAGCCTGCCTGGCCCTGGCTGCCCCCAACCACACTTAACCCTCAAGGGCACCCTGCCACTGAGGTGCCCTCTCCCGGGTGTTACAGCCTGAGCAGTGGCCACTGGTAGCAGTGGTGCTTCTGAGCCACTGGCCCTCTGATTGGGTGGCAGCTCTCGGGGACAGGTCATGTCCTTAATTGGACGGAAGTCCCAGTGGCAGCCTCTTAATTAGCTGCCCCAGGTCCACTGCTGGCCGAAGTGAGGTCAACTCCAGCTTTCAGCCCTGGCAGAGGGACCATCAGCCACAAAATTCAGCCCGAAGTTTCACCTCTTCTTACATAGTTTATTTGGCCAGAAAGGGGTAAAAAAATCCAGTGGTGTAAAGATATCAGCCAGGTTACCACTCTTGCCTGTGCTCCTGATACAAAATGTGTGTGTGCATGTTGGATGAGGTCAGGATTTAGCTTGGCTGTGGTGACACCTCCCCAGTCCAACAACCTGCTGACAGTGCAAAGGTTTATACTTGAAGAATAGCCACTTGGGCGAAACATCAGGTGACTGTCACCACCATGGAGTCATGTCACAACAGGAGATAACGCCTTGAGGAGAGATGGAAGGAGAGAAACTGGGAACAAAGCAAGTATAGCTAAGGGATTTCTCGATGCCTTACCCAGTCTGTCCGGTGACTAGTGAAGATAAGGAAGGTCCCAGGTTTGAGGCCCAGTCCTGCTGAGTTAGTTACTCTCAATTGGGTTTATGGTAAAGGTATTGCGCTCAGGATTCATTCATTAGGATGGGGGGGAAAAAAATCAACTAAAGTCTAGAACAACATCCAACAATCCCTGCTGGAAGTGTGAATGCACACACTTTGAGCAATTAAAGGAATCGGCTTTGATGTGATGCACTCTATAGTAAAACAGCCTGTTCACACTCGCTGCCAAGGTTCATCACTGGTCACTTGGGTGAGCTCCTAAAGAGTATTTAGCACTCATGGAGTTGAAACTCCACAAGGAGCAAAAAGGAGAAATGGGGAGAAAATTGCTGAAAAAGGAAAAGAAAGTTGAAGATTTTCATCTCCATTTTGATAGCAATTTCTGTTGTCTTTTATCCAGCTTATGAATATGAAAATGCCTGTGGACTATTTGACAAAGCAAGTGGTGAGTCTTACGATTGCTCTTAGAGGGTTATATAATATGTTTCCCTCCTTCCCCCTTTGATATCATAAAACCTGGTACAAACCTTGAGCTATATAATTACTAAGGATGCTACCATACTTCTCAACCAATCAGACCACAGCATGCTTAAAATGTGTAATCTAAATGCATACAAACTGACACACCACATCATTAACATATAGATAGATTTTTATCCTGTAAATTAGTGTGGATTAGCTCAAAAAGATAGGGAAATTCATTTCCAAGTGCACATTCAATAACAAACTGGAGTTTCAGCTGGGGTGATGGCATAGAAGAAATAAAATGGAACATTACCAACTCTTCAACCCACAGAAAAACTATGCTCCCAGAAAGACTATGTCCTGAAAGCTACTATAAGCACTACATGGTAAACTTTCCTGTACATTGCTTAGCTGCAGTACAAAAGGCAAATGAAATATGTGGTTGCAATAGCGAAGAACTGGATACAAATTAAAAGACATTGTATGGTTGTCGTACAAGAAAGGCTTGCATTTATATAAAGCCTTTTGCAAGCTCAGAACATCATAAAGTGCTTTGCAGCCAATGAAGTACTTTTGAAGTATAATCAATGTTGTAATGTAAGGAACGTGGCAGACAATTTGCACACAGCAAAGTCCTACAAACATCAATGAGATAATGACTAGATAATCTGCTTTTGATGATGTTGGTTGAAGGAAAAATATTGGCCAGGACTCCCATGATCTTCGTTGAAATAGTTCCATGGGATCTTTTATGTTCACCTGAGAGGGCAGACAGGGCCTCTGTTCAATGTCACATCCAAAAGAAGGCACCTCTGACAGTGCAGCACTTCTTCAGCAGTGAACTGGAGTGTCAGCCTAGATTTCATGTTCAAGTTTCTGGAGAGGGATTTGAATCTCTGACACAGCAACAAGCATGCTAGCACTGAGCAACAGCTGACACACAATCTATTGCTAGGCCCTATCTGTAATAGCTCAAGGAACAATGAGGAATTTAAGTTATGAGTAAAAGTTAAGGAGATTGGGTTTCAAGATGATAGATTATATAGAAGGAATTTACAAAAATGGTCCAAGCAAATTGTTTAGGATGCTGAAGGTTTCAATCAGAAAGTTAATCATTAAAGCCATTATTTTCCTTTGGGTGTTCAGCTAAATGAAAAAGTAGCTGAGAGTAAATAGGGGAACAAGCCCAGCAGAGGATAGTAACAGACTTTTCTTTAAACCGTCAATCACGACTCTTGAGTCTTGTTTTTGAACTAAAACATGTAAATCAAAATTAGCCAAAAAAACTTGCTAAGGATTGTTACGCATTAGTTAAAAAGCCAATCATGAGTAACTTAAGCAAAATTAGAGAATTCTGTGTGTATGTGCTTTAGGCAGGAAGGGAATAGAGTGAAAAGTGAGCTCTGACAAGTCAGTTATACAAAGGAAGGACAGGATTCTGAAATATGAGCACAGCAAGTACTTATTAAAGACGCCTCCAACAAGAAAATCTTTTCTTGAAACTGCTGAATTTGTACAGATCCACAAAAGACTTATTTCAACAAAAGAACGAAACAAGATTAAAAGAAAATAATCATAAAGTCCAGCCACACTGGAATGTGGCAATAAGAAAGTACTTGCATTTGAATAGCACCTTTTATAATCTCAGAACACAAACCACTTCACAGGCAGAGAGGTATTTTTCAAATGTAGGGAAGCATAGCAACCAATTTACCACACAGCATGGCTCCAAAAACAGTAATAAATAACCAAATCATCTGTTTAGGAATAAATGTTGGCCAAGAATCTGGGAGAAATCCCCTGTACTTACTTCAATAGTGTCATGAGCTCTTCTGGGCTGCATTTTACTGCAGGCTTTGGGACCCCGACGTTGGGACTAAATGGGGATCCCAAACCCACACAAGCCGGCAGTGGGACTAGCTCAGCAATTTTACCTCCTAATAGGCCACCTGCGAGCCCAACATCCAATTAAGCAATGGCAGGCGGGCTCTTCATGTTGTCCGCCCAATCAGAGGGCGGGCAGCTCTGACGCCTCAGCAGGGCCGCCAGAAGAGGTGAGTACTGCTGAGGCCGGGCGGAGACCTTGGGGGCACCTCAAGATGGAGTGCCCTCATTGAGGTAAGTCCAAATTAAAATTAAGGATGGCCTACGGGGAAGACCCCACTGATCGCAGGGCAAACTCTTCTGGGTCCACAGGGGCTGCTTTTCATGCCAGTGGCCCTGATTGTGAGGTATGGAGCGTAAGACTCCAATGGCACCCAGACTGTCGCAGGGAGGCCACCTTCATGAATCTCAGTGCCTCCCCATGCTGTGGGGGGCTGCTCCGCCATTGGCAAAATTCTGGCAGCCCTATAAAATGGCCCTTAACAGGGCCTTTAGTCATGCAAATTGGCCAACTGCCTCCTTAGAGCGCTGGGAACTTCCCTGTTTATGTGTTGGGGAGCAGTCCCAACATGGCTCCTCACTGTTTTACCCTCCGCTTTGTTTAGTTTAGTTTAGAGATACAGCACTGAAACAGGCCCTTCGGCCTCGGTTTCCGCTACTCGGGTGCCGGTAAAATTCTGCCCTTTATGTTTAACCAAGAGGGCAGATGGGTTCTTAGCTATTCCATAAAGCAGCGCCACTGACACTGCATTGCTCCCTCAGTACTGCAATGAAGTGTCAGGCTAGGTTCTACGCTCAAGTCTCTACAGCGTGGCTTGAGCTCTGCGGTTCTTGACTCCAGAATATTCTGGAACTCCAGAAATAGTGGCAAGAGTCTTAGGACTCAGCCCGTCGAGTCTGCTCTGCCATTCAATTAGATCATAGCTGATCAACTACCACAACGCCATTTTTCCCCACTATCCCCTTATCCCTTGACATCATTAGTATCCAGATATCTATCGATTTCTGTCTTGAACATGCTCAATGATTGAGCTTCCACTGCCTTCTGGGGTAGAGAATTCCACAGATTCACCACCCTCTGAGTGAAGAAATTCCTTTTCACCTCAGTCTTAAATGGCCTGCCCCTTATTCTGAGACTGTGTCCCCTAGTTCTAGACTCAACAGCCAGAGGAAACATCCTATCCACATCTACCCTGTCATGCCCTGTAAGAATTTTGTACATTTCAATGAGATCACCTCTCATTCTTCGAAACTCGAGAATACACACCAAGTTTCTGCTACCTCTCCTCATAAGGTAATCCTGCCATCCCAGGGATTAGTCTGCTGAGCCTCCGTTGTACTCCCTCTATGGCAAGTATGTCCTTCCTTAGACACAGAGACCAAGATTGTACACAAGACACCAAATGCAGTCTCACCAAGGCTCTATACAATTGCAGCAAGACATCTTTACTCCTGTACTCAAATACCCTTGCAATGAAGGTCAACATACCATTTGCCTTCCTAATTGCTTGCTGCACCTGCATACTAACTTTTAGTGACTCATGAACAAGGACACCCAGGTCCCTTTGGACATCAACACTTCCCAATCTCACCATTTAAGAAATATTCTGCCTTTCTGTTTTTTCTATCAAAATGAATCACTTCACACTTATTCACATTATATTCCATCTGTCATGTTCTTGCCCATTCACTTAGCCTGTCCAAATCCCCTTGAAGCCACCTTGCATCCTCCTCATAACTTACATTCCCACCTAGTTTTGTGTCATCATCAAATTTGGAAATATTTGATCCCCACATCCAAATCATTTATATAGATTGTGAACAGCTGGGGCCCCAGCACTGAACCTTGCGGTACCCCACTAGTAACAGCCTGCCATCCTGAGAATGACCCATTTATTCCTACTCTCTGCTTTCTGTCTGTTAACCAATTATCAATCCATCGCAGTATAT
This sequence comes from Heterodontus francisci, assembly GCF_036365525.1. Classification (NCBI taxonomy): domain Eukaryota; kingdom Metazoa; phylum Chordata; class Chondrichthyes; order Heterodontiformes; family Heterodontidae; genus Heterodontus; species Heterodontus francisci. Next base: position 257,552,999 of record NC_090371.1, on the reverse strand, counting down.
TACCTCCAATCCCATGTGCTCTAATTTTGTTTACTAACCTCCTGTGTGGGACCTTATCAAAAGCCTTCTGAAAATCCAAATACACCACATCCACTGGTTTTACTTTATCTATGCTACAAGTAACTTCCTCAAAAAACTCCACCAGGTTTGTCAAACATGATTTTCCTTTCATAAATCCATGTTGACTCTGTCCAATCATATCATTATTTTCCAAGTGTCCAGTTATCTCATCCTTTATAATGGATCCTAACATTTTCCCTACTACTGATATCAAACTAACAGGTTTGTAGTTCTCCAGTTTCTCTCTCGCTCCCTTCTTAAATAGTGGGGTTACATTTGATACTTTCCAGTCTGCAGAAACCCTTCCAGAATCTATAGAATTCTGAAAGATTAACCACCAATAAATCCACTATCTCTATAGCCACCTCCTTCAATACTCTGGGATGTAGCTGGTCCAGGGGAATTATCAACTTTCAATCCAGTTAATTTTTTGAATGCTACCTCTTTATTGACAAAGCCACTACTGACACCAATGAAATCAGTTTCTATTTTGCCAATTTACAGTAAAATATTTTGCACCAACCTGTAGCATATAGGGGGACTTCCCTCTCGCTACACACCTAAATTGCATGGAGGACTAACCTACCATCTTACTGCTGGTAGCACAGGTTCCAATTTTTGAGTGGTCCTCGATTTAGGCCATTAGAGCTCCCACCAGAACTAGGGGGGGAGGGGGCACATTAAACATACAGATTGGAGTCAAATGGCAGTTAGGACGTTTAGTCTCTGCCCATGTTGCTCCTCCCAGTTCCTCAAACCTGCCCACCAACCATGGGGTGGTACAAGCTGCCTTAGCTGCTGCAAAAACTTTGCCTGCCCCTATAAGCCACTGTTCTCTTTCACTCCTGATGCTTCCACCCCTTCCATTTACAGAGACCCATCAAGATTATCTGCTCCTTCGGAGTCCCTGCCCCCAGTTCAGTGGGCTGCCTATATGGAACATGTTTCACACCAACAGCTTGTCGATTCAATGTTAATCAGGCCCAATCATGAAAAGTAATTAGGCTTCCCACGACTGCAGCAAATAGACCGAGCACACTTCCTGTCCCCACCCACCCAATACCTACTCGAAACAAAAATCTCCCCCAAAGTTTTGTCAAACGGAATGATCATGAATCCAATGCACAAAAACATTGCTAAGTTCTTATTGGGAGTAGTATTCATGAACAGTGGGAAAATCTTGGCCTAAAGAAAAAAGGGCTAGTTATTCCAGGCGCTCTTGGAGACCTCTTAACACCCAGTTATACTGCAGGCTGGACTGGGAAAGGGATGGGACAAAAGCCTTAAGAGGGGAGAAAAAATAGTAAGGAAAATGGGTCTTCAGAGCCAATAGGTAATCTCACCCATTGGCCAGAAATTAATGCTGGCAACGGGGGTCTTGACGGCCGGAAAAAGCGATGCCGAGAACCCCGCGTCGCCTCTTCTGTGGAAGGCCTGCCGAATCTACTGCCAATTAAGTATTTAAGTGGACAGCGGCTGGCCTTCCACGGGATCAAGGACCCATGCTCTCGGAGAGCTGCCGGCCAATCAGAGGCCGGCAGCTCTTACACTGACCAGTGCCACCGCAAAGGCGGTGGGTGTTGCCAGTGGAGCACCTACCTGAGGCCCAGGAGCGTCGCTGGACCCAGGCCACAGGTAGGTCAGGGCGGGAGGGACCTTGCAGAGTGGGGGTCACGGGGCAGTAGACTGTAGGCGGGTTGTAGCAAGGGCAGGGGTAGGGGTCTCAGCAGGCCCTCCCTTCCTGGAGCTGGGTTCCTCATTCAGGCATTAAGTGCCTTTTAATGAGGGACTGCGACCCCCAACCCCAGAGCTAGGAAGCAGCCCTCATGGTTTTTTGTGCAATGCTTCCTGTGCGGTGACAGGGTCGCTTGCTGTATGGCTAATTGCGGCAACGGTGGGATAAGGCCCTTAACTGGGTATTAATTGTCCAGTTAAGGACTTCAATTGGCGGCGGGGCTGGAAGGCCATTCACAGGCTTTCCCGTCCCAGACTTAATTCCTAATTTTGGCGGAGGCAGGAAGGTGGCGGGGTCCCCCCGAAATTCCACCCGATTTTATGCTCTCCCCACCTCCAAACCTGCTGCAGGGAGATCATAAAATAAAATTCCCCCCGTAGTATGTGAGTCGCTTTGTCTACATAACAGTAATTTATTGTGCAGTACTTTGAGATGTTTTTTGTGATATGATGTCATGATAATGCAAGTATTATCAGTAACAATTCTGATACTATACATGTGTGTGTATGTCTGCATGTGGCTTGTACCACAGCTCCACATAGGAGATCTGCAAGCAATGTCAGAAGGAATGCATCTGCAATACTCCATTTAGTTCTCCAATGCAAACTGCACTTATTATCAGTTAAGTCTGCCTTTCTCTCATTTTCCCTCATACCCAGCCAGAAGTGACAGAGGATCTGTTAATGATTGTTAAACTCTGTTTACATAGATCTTGGGTGGGATTTGATCAGGACTGAGGCAAAGTTAGGTCACATTATATCACAAGGCAAAATAGCACGCTGATGCCAGCCACAGTAACTATACAAGAGCCTAACTTTGCCTGACTTAGATTTAATCAGAATTTCCTCTGGATTGCCTCCCAGCATAAGTGACTGAGCCAAACTTTCACATGCTGCTCTGTGTATATCGCACGCGACACACCTGCATGATTAAGTGCTGCAGGGCACGAGTGTGTAAATGCTGGCTCACTAGGGTGCTAATACGGGGAATAGCTGAGCATTCTGAAGTTCATTTGGGTCAAATCAATCTACATTAACTTCCCATCTCAATGCACAGTGAGCTTAACAGACTACTGTTGAGACGCACTGTACTGTCTGAAAAGCTAGAAGCAGCATGAAGGGATGACACGACTGTAAATTCTTAGCCCAACCAAGCTTGAACAGGTTGGCAGACCCAAGGCCTGCAGCCAATCCTGCTCATAACGTAACATGACAATTCAATTGTCCCATTTTAAACAGTCTCTACAGGACTGGTTTTGCTCCGATTATCTTTTCTCCTCATAAACAGTTACATGGAATATATAACGAGGCTTATTAACCTCTGGCTAGTGTAAGAAAGCAGTGAAAAAATAGCTTTAAAGGAGAGGATGTAGATTCTGTGGACACCATCACTTCACGCCCTTAACAAAGGCTGACAGATTTTGCACTTATAAAATTTGTTTTAATTTACATTATTAATTACCTTTTTACAATTTATATAAATGATTTAGATGAAGGGACCTAAGGTATGGATCCTGAGGGGTCTTGACAGGGTGGATGTGGAAAGGATGTTTCGCCTTGTGGGAGAATCAAGAACTAGGGGTCACTGTTTAAAAATTAAGGGGTCGCCCATTTAAGACAGAGATGAGGAGAAATTTATTCTCTCAGAGTTGTGAGTCTTTGGAATTCTCTTCCTCAAAAGACGTTGGAAGCAGAGTCTTTGAATATTTTTAAGGAAGAGGTAGATAGATTCTTGATAAGCAAGGGGATGGAAGGTTATCGGGGTATGTGGAAATGTGGAGTTATCAGTTCAGCCATGAATTTATTGAATGGTGGAGCAGGCTCGAAGGGCCGAGTGGCCTACTCCTGCTCCTAATTCTTATGTTCATTGTTATCTTTTCCTATTCCCCCTTCCCCACCACCCCAAGAGCAGGCTACGTAATTGCATGCTGGTAGAATATGAACTGCAGCCTTTTGACATTTGGGTCGGAATTTTACATTGGGGCAGAGGCACCCCCCACCCCACACCGGCCAAAGATTCGGTGACGAACCTGCCTCCACCGGGCCTGGAAGCCACCCAGTGATTTTACACAGCTCAGGCCCTTAATTGGCCTCAGGCGGGATTTATACCCCTCTGAGGCAGGACCTCCCACCTCCAAGAGCTGCTGGCCAATCTGCGGGCCGGCAGCTCTCAATCCCAGCAGCGCCACCGAGAGCGGTGGCCACTGCTGCAACTGCACCCAGCAAGAGGAGCAGCAACGGAGGAGGGCCCAGACTAGAGTTAAGTATGAGGGGCCTTACTGGGGGCAATCAGCTGGGCCCCAGCAAGGCAGGGGGGTTTGGTTGAGGAGGGAGGGGGAATGTGCTCCTCTGGGGGCGGCTTTTGCCGTGGGGGAGCCCTCCGTGGGGCACAGGGTGCCTGATCAGGAAGGTCCATCCCCCAGCCCGCAAGGTTTTAGTGCGTAAAATTCCGGCCTTGATTCTAGTTTCTGGCTTTAACATGACTGAGGTGTGAAAGTAAATCTGTTATTTAGCTCGGTTTAACAATTGTTTGTATTTAGTCAAACTTTACTTCATTTTTACAAAGCAGCATTAAGGTTACCTAACCTCTCCTCCTCCAAGGCCCGATCTTTTGTAAACATTATAGCTTGTTGCTTTCTTCATTGAAATGGAATTCTTATCTCAAATGTTTTGAGGATGGAACAAAATGCTATTATGAAACTGATATTTTTGATGGTTTAATGAGGGACATATGCATGCACAGCTATCAGATCCCTCTTGTTTTTTTTTAAATGGCTGCTGCATGGCAGATTAAAAATTTCAACCAGCAAATGGCATCAATTTGAAACAAAAGGAGCCAGGTAGTAACATTATGCCCATGAGATTACAACATTTGATTGACTGCATTATTTTTTTGCCATTATACACATTCTGAGCTTCCTTGCCTTGTGGCTGGTAATTTTGACTGCAGCAGTAGCTTCCTATGGGACAGAAGATGAACTGTTTCAATTCTCAGCACACTCAATTCATTCACTTGGAAAATGTCATATATTGTGAACTTAGTTTGAGTTTAAAATTTCCCGACATTGTCGGATGTGTGGACACGTGTGTAAATTGTACATACAAAGCGTAATTTCTGTGCCACATGTCGATATTGTAGTAATATCACAACTGGGTTGTTAGAAAGGGGGAAAAAAGGAATTTTACAATGAGAAAGCTCAGTGGGATGTTGAATTCAGCCATAAAGACCGAAGGTTCTTGATCCAATCCTTTATCTGTGTTGGGTGAGCTAATCTCAACCAGAGTGACAGTGGGAAATACCACAACTGGTCTCCATGACTCTTGGCTAGGGAGAGGAAAATCAACTAGGATTCTTGTTCCTGGGCACTGCACAGTGATGCAAAGTGCACAAGCGTGGATACTGAATGACAGGTTTAACACTGAGATCAACCTCAATCTAAACTAACGACTGCATACATCTACCTTTATCTATTAAGCCTCTCGTTGCTTATTTGTGCCATCACTCTTAACCCTAAAGCTAGTTAATTTTTTTCTGTTCCCTTCTCCTCTACCAATTTCTCCCCTCCCTTCCTCTCTTCTGCTGAAGGCACACACTCCTTACTGGAGATGTAGCCTTCTTATGTTCCACTTAATTTACCATTTTTGATGAGTGAGCCAGAAGCTTTGGAGTGCTATTCTACCACAGGAGGCATCCCTGGAGGTTAGACTGCTCCTGGTCTCACCTGATGTTCACGCATGCGAACCCTGATTGATGTTTTTCCTTCCATAAAACCAGTGCAACTGACCGTTAAGTTTCTGATTCCTTGGGAATATATTTTGACAATGTGCATGCATTCCTTAATTTTTGCCTACAATCAAATTAGTATTTTACCAGTAAAGCCCTAAAATTATGAACACAAAGTACTGAGCTGATAGGTAACTTCTGCAGTCACCGTTCTATGCTGTGGTTTCTCTCACACTTGTGAGATGCTAACTGTTACATTAGGAATCGATTGAAATGGCTATGAAACTGTGGCCTGTCTGTCTTGTGCGATTAGGAAGAAAAAGGAGGGGGTGGCAGCAGGGGGGGGAGCTTGTTTATCTGGGAAGAGGCTTTATATGACCAGTGCAGTGGAAATAATCACCTGTTTCTTTCCCCCACCACCCACCCCCCCGCAAAAAAAAATGACAATAAAATGTGCTGTCAGGCAAACAGTTACTATAAATTCATCAAAAAGGATAGTGAAATTGCTTTTTCCTCCCTTCCAGGGAGAGACAGTCATGAAATACAGGAATTAAACTATCCAGAATCAAGCTGGGGACATAAAATCTATAACCCTTTAATACTGTCGTTCTTTTTTCAGGGGCAAAACAGAAGAAAAATAATAGTAGAAAAATCGACAGTGAAAGAGATGAAGTAAATGGTCTGAATTGCAAAGCTCTACCTTGGAATATGAAGCCTGTGCATCACCTTACTTCAGTATCCAGTTGCTATCCATTGCATTTCATGTCAGTTTGATTGATTCCACATCCTGACATTATTATTAGTGCTCGTTAGGCTCTGCAGCAAGCCAGCTAGTGCATCATCCGCCCTTATTTACATGTCAATGTGAAATCTAGCGTGAGGGCTTCTGATGCTCTGCATGTTGCTCGGCCCGTAATGCAGCCAAAGATTTAGCATTACAGAAGTACCCGGCCTTAAAATCCTCCCTGGGAGAGTCTCAACCAGAGTCACGACTCGAACAGCCAACATATCAGCGCCACAAGTCTCGACATGTGTGATCAGCTTCAACACAGCTTGCATAAGCAATGAGCGGTGATGAGTAATGCTGTTTATATCAAGAGTGTCTGTCCAACGTGATGTAAAAATTATAGCTACTACACTATATGAAGCAGCCTGATGTAGGAAAGAGAGCTGACTGTTTTTCAGTGAAAGGCAGAATGCCGAGCCAAGCCAGGTCTAGCCTCAGAATGTCTGTAAATCCCTGATTTGCTGGTCACATGACACCAATAAACTACTATCGGCCTCAAATTAGTTATCCCAAACAAATCAAATGCATATCAGGAATTGTGGACCCCACAGGCTGAACACAACACCAGCAAAGGGAATTTATTACAGTATATTATCTTGTCGAGAGAATACAATACTGTAATTAGAGAACACAACTCTATTTAACAGTGTAGTAAACCTCAGGATTTAGGGCGTGACCAGGATCCCTCAGTTGTATTACACAGGGAATATTCGATATCTCGGGGTGCCCTCATATTTAACAAAATGGTTTTTAAACAGTGGAACGCAGCCTGTTGGTCTGGTGCATGGGCCAACCAGGTGGAATGCAATGAAGGGGTTGGAGTCCAGATTTTCGCACGATCTGGCGCCATTCTCCTGCCTAATTCCTGACCTGACATTGCCTCTTGCTCACGTGAACCAGGAGACAGGAGTGCAGGGGCAAAATCCATTCACAACTGTTGGCCATCTGAATAGCAAGTTAGACAATTCCACAGGGCCTGGTTAAAAAGGGCAGATTCTCCTGCAGCAGATTATTCCATGACAGTTAAAAAGAGGTGGCAACACTGGAGGAGTTAGAGGGAAAAGGAAACAGTGTAGACAACAGAGAAGAAGTAAAGATTGCCGGCGACTATGTTGAAGGTTGGAGTCTGATAGGGGAAAACACACAAACAGAAAAGGGACAGCAAGCATGTTGTCAGCCAGATACAGTAATGTGAGAATGGGAAGCAAGGCGATAGGGTCAGTAATTGGTAGAAATAAAGTAAACTCAAACCCTCCTAACATTTAAAATGTACTTGGATATGTATTTGAAGTGACATAATTTACAAGGCTATGGACCAAGAGCTGGAAAGTGGGATTAGGTTGGATGGCTCCTCGTCGGCCAGCGCAGACACGATAGGCTGAATGGCCTCCTTCTGTGTATAAATTTCTATGATTCTATTCTACAATTAATTCATGGTGAAGAAAAATAGTAAAAGAATGGGGAATTTCAAGAAACAAAAAGCATCAAGGAAAAGAAAAAAGTGCCTTTCACAACCTCAGGATGTTGCAAAGCACTTTTATAGCCAATGAAGTGCTTTTTGAAGACAAGTTCACTGTTGTAATATAGGAAAAACAAGGGTATGTTTTTACATGAATTCGGGGTGGGTGGTGGGGGAGGGACACCATGACCTTAATAAACAATAAATTCAGTGAGGCATGAGAGGCCATGATGGAGCCTGCCTGAAAGATTGAGAAACAGTGATTCAAATTATGTCAGCTATCTGAATCTTGTGATTAGATTATTGTCCTCTGGGAGACAGAGAGGGAGAGAGAAACCAGGTAACTACAGACCTATCAGTTTAACCTCAGTTCTGGCATATTACTGGAATCTATTGTCAGAGACAGAGTGACTGATCACTAGGACCAGTATCAGCTGATCAAAAGAGAATCAACATGGATTTTGTGAAGGGTAGATCATGTTTGACTAAACTAGTTGAATTTTTTGAGAAGGTATCAGCATGGTGGATAGTGGAGGATCTGCGAATGTTGTCTGTATGGACTTCCAGAAGGCATTCTATAAGGTTTCAAAGAGATTATTAGCAAAAGTGGAATTGTAACCTTGTGATATGGGCTGGAAATTAGTTGGGAGGTAGAAGACAGGGAGCAGGGATAAAGAGAATGTATTCTGATTAGTGGGATGTGATAAGTGGTGATTTCCAGAGATCTGTACTGGGGCCACAGCTTTTATCAATGATTTAAACAAATGGAAAGTTCTATATCCAGATTCTACGTTCGGAGGCGTAGTAAGTTCTATGGATGTGAGGAGAAAGCTACAAAGGGACATAGACAGACTAAATAAATTGCCGAGACTGTGGAGTTCAACGTGGGTCAGTGTGAGGTCATTTGCTTTGGTCCCAAGGAAGGCAAACTGGAATATTTTCAAAATGGCATGAGACTAAGAACTGTGAAGAAGCAAAGTGATTTGGGTGTCCAGGTACTCAAATCTCTAAAATCTAGTACATAGATACAAAAAACAATCAAAAAAGCCATGAGAATATTGGGCTTTATATTAACAGAGATAGAATATAAGAGTGAGGATGTGATGCTTCAGTTGTACAAAGGCCTTACCTGGAGCATAGCATTCAATTTCAGGCACTGCACCTCAGGTAAGATATACTGGCCTTTGAAGGGGTACAGTGTAGATTCGCCAGAATTACACCAGGTTTAAAGGATTAAATTATGAGGAAAGGTTGCCTAACCTTGGCTTGTAGTCCTTAATGGTTAGACGATGGAGGGGTGAAATTAGTCGAGGAATGTAAAATGAAAAAGGGATTCAATAGGTAGACACTGAAAAGCTAATTTTTCTGGTGGGGAATTCAGAACAAGACGGCCCATCTTAAAATTAAACACTAATACAAAAGCAAAATACTGCGAATGCTGGAAATCTGAAGTAAAAGCAAAAAATGCTGGAAGTACTCAGCAGATATGGCAGCATCTGTGGAGAGAGAAACAGAGATTAGGGTTCAGGTTGATGACCTTTCATCAGAATTGGGAAAGGTCATCAACATGAAGCGTTAATTGTGTACGATGCCGCCAGACCTGCTGAGTATTTCCAGCACTTTCTGATTTTATCCTGAAATTAGGTAATTTATGAGTGAAATTAGGAAGCTCTTTCACCCAAAGGGTAGTGGAAATCTGGAACTTGTTCCCCCAAAAGCTCTGGATGTGAAATTATTGCAAGTTTCAAGACTGAGATTGACAGATTTCTGTTAGCTGGGGGTATCAAAGGTGGATAAATAGAGCTGAGGTGCAGATCAGAAATCATCTAATTGATTGGTGGAACAGACCTACTCCAATGTTCTTTATTGCAGCATGTTTATATATTCTCTCCTACCTTTTTGTGTTGATCTGCAGCACATAAGATGCCCAGGCCTCCAGCAATGTTGTTCTGTAACTGGCCCCTAGGAGGTGCATAAGAGCATTTCAGGACTGTCTCTCCCTCTGATGTTTCCTCCTTGCAAGAAAGCACTCAGTTTCTACCAGGTGACCAACCCTCCCTCCAGAATGGCCCTGGTGAGACTGCGAACCCGACATCTGGAGAGAGGAGAGGTTGAGTGCATGTTAGCTCTCCAAGGCCCTGAACCTGTCCCACCGTGCCATTAGTTTAACTGCCTTCAAATCTCCCATGGAATTGGTGACATGCAGATTTTCTTTTACTGGACTGTTTATTCAATTCTTTTATCAGTTTATTGTGCTGTCAGTGCACTCACCATCCTTAATTTTCAGCAAAGTCCATGACGTGCAATTAATAATCACAACATCATTATACAAGTTTACTGGGAAATAATTTGGAGTTCATTACATAATATGTTTCAGCTTTTTAACGTACTCACAGTCATTGGTCATTTTCTGTAGGTTACATGGAAATCTTGAGCTGATTGTTTCAGACATTACATGAGATATTGAAGACTGTTTAATTTAATTGACTAAGAAAGGACTTTGTCCTCAACCTCTATGTAGCTCTTTTTTAAAATGTCAAGTACCCTACCTAACGTCATGATAGAACTGGGTGAAAGAAATCAGAAGACAGACAAGCCATTCAACAGGTTCAGAGGCAAACATGGTGGAATATGTCATGGTGTTCGACAGTAAACCTTAAACAAATGAGGTGAAGGAGGCTTTTTTCAGGAGCGCATAAGGAAATCGCTTCCCTGCTGATCTCTTTCCCCTGCACCAAACTATTTTACTTACCCTTAAGAAGCACCTGAGTTTCTCTGGTAGCCAAAATCAACCTGATGAGAACTGCATATATGAGAGATTAAAATACTATCAGTACAGCACTCACCTTATCTGGTGAGGGCCTCACTGGAATGTAAAAGATCACGTTATTCAGACCTCAACGCCATTTCAACTATTTTTCAGCGAGGTTGTGCCTGGTGCCTGGTGCCAGCCTGGTCAGGGAAACTGGTGCCAAGGACCAGATGGCCCAGAGGTGTGCTGAGAATGTAAGCTTATTGTCTTCTCCACAGGTTTCCTTGTGGGCCGGGATGAACAGAAGTGCTCCTCTGGGATCCGCAAAGAAACCTTTAACCTCCCCTGCCATAGGTTAACTCTCAACTCTCCCGATCATGATCCCCTCCATCCTCCTCCCCTGACCAACTTACATTAGTGCCGTGGACCATTCTGGCAGATCCCTGGGGGCGACGTCCTACTGCACTCGTCCCACTCTTGCCCGCTAGCCTCATGGCTACTACCTTCCTCACTGTTTACTGCAGAACTAGAGCTAGTTCTTAGAATAGAAATTACAAGACAGAAATCCAATCTAAGGTTGAGATGAGGATGTCACTCTGGTGGCTTATGACCTTGTTGGACCCATGGATTAATTTCCTGCTTTTAGCTCCCTGTACTTATCTGCTCCAGGATATCTACTTCTGCTCTTCCAAGGTGCTCCAAGCACAAAATGGAACTGGTTGCTTTTACCAGTCCTTGTAGCTTTGTTCAGACTGGACTTGTGATCAAGGGGGAAGTTTACAAAAGAAGCAAGAGTTGCTGGTAACCAGTTGATATAGATTTAAGGTAATTGCCAAAAGAACTAGAGGGAAGACGAGGATTTGTTTTATTAGGCAGTGAGTTGTTATGATCTGGAATGCACAGCATGAAAAAGTGCTGAAAGCAGATTTCAAAAGTAACTTTCAAAAGGAAATTGGATGCATCCTCCTGGCATTAACGTAGGGTATTACTACAGACATTAGTCTAGATTATTATTTCAGCAATTAACAGTATTACTACAGGCATTAACATACAGCTATTAACATAGGGTATTATTACAGCCATTAACATAGGGTATTACTACAGACAGTACTATAGTGTATCATGGCAGACATTAACAATAACTTGCATTTCCATAGCACTTTCAACATTCACAGGAACATTATCAAACAAAATTTGACACCAAGCCATATAAGGAGATATTAGGAGAGAGGTGGGCATGTTGAGGGAGGGCATTCCAATGCCTCAGATCCAGGCAGCTGAAAGCATTGTCGCCAGTGGTGGAGCGATTAAAATCAGGAATGTGCAAGTGGCCTGAATTGGAGGAGGGCAGAGATCTCGAATGGTTGTAGGGGTGGAGGAGGTTTCAGATATAGGCAGGGACGAGGCCATGGAGGAATTGAAAACAAGAATGAGAATTTTAAAATCGAGGCATTGCTGGACCAGGAGCTAATGTAGGTCAGCAAGCACAGGGGTGATAGATGAACAGGACTTACTGCAAGTTAGGATACAAGCAGCAAAGTTTTGGATGAGTTCAAGTATAGGCCGGCCAGAAGAACTTTGGAATAGTCAAAAGTAACAAAGGCATAAATGAGGGTTTCAGCACCAGATGAATTGAGACAGGGAAAGAAACGGGTAATCTTGCAGAGGTGGAAGTCAACAGTCTTGATGGAGCAGGTATGTGGTTAAAATCTTGGGCTCAAATAGGACAGTCTGATTCAGACTCAGACAGTCACCAGGGAGAAGGATGGAGTCAGTAGCTAGGGGACATGGGATCTTACTATGGGTATTAGCATAGGGTATTACCACAAGCAGCTGTTGCAAAATATAACAGAACCTAAAAATTGCTATTCAGGGATTTAGGGGTAGCAATTGGACCTCGCTGATGTGCAATTTTAATTTTGGGACCCACATTCCATGGACAAAGTACGTTTGAAGATTGTCTGAGCTGCAGTTGAGTTGAATTTACTAAATATGTAAATGAAAGATGTATTGCCTGTTTTAGGTCCCCTTGCTGGATTAGGATCAACGATCAGGATTATTCAGCGAAGAGTAAGATTTTCTTTAAAAATGTTTTGTTATGGAGCCAGGAGGACCAGGGGGGGTTCCTCTAATTCCCACAGTATCCCAATCGCTCCACTCCCTTAGGAGTGGTTGGAGTCATACCTAGCACAAAGGAAAATGTTGATGGTTGTTGGAGGCCAATCATCTCAGTCCCAGGACATCACTGCAGGAGTTCCTCAAGGTGGTGTCCTAGGCCCAACCATCTTCAGCTGCTTCATCAATGACCTTCCCTTCATCATAAGGTTAGAAGTGGGGATGTTCATTATGATTGTACAATGTTCAGTTCCACTTGCAAATCCTCAGATACTGAAGCAGTCCATGGCTAAACAGGTTAGGCCTTTATTCACTGGAGTTCAGAAGAATGAAAGGTGATCTTACAAAGAACAATACAACACATGAACAGGCCATTCGGCCCTCCAAGCCTGTGCCGATCTTGATGCCTGTCTAAACTAAAACCTTCTGCACTTTCGGGGACCGTATCCCTCTATTCCCATCCTATTCATGTATTTGTCAAGATGCCTCTTAAACGTCATTATCGTACCTGCTTCCACCACCTCCCCCGGCAGCAAGTTCCAGGCACTCACCACCCTCTGTGTAAAGAACTTGCCTCGCACATCCCTTCTAAACTTTGCCCCTCGCATCTTAAACCTATGTCCCCTAGTAACTGACTCTTCCACCCTGGGAAAAAGCTTCTGACTATCCACTCTGTCCATGCCACTCATAACTTTGTAAACCTCTATCATGTCGCCCCTCCACCTCCGTCGTTCCAGTGAAAACAATCTGAGTTTATCCAACCTCTCCTCATAGCTAATGCCCTCCAGACCAGGCAACATCTGGAAAACCTCTTCTGTACCCTCTCCAAAGCCTCCACGTCCTTCTGGTAGTGTGACGACCAGAACTGCATGCAATATTCTAAGTGTGGCCTAACTAAAGTTCCATACAGCTGCAGCATGACTTGCCAATTTTTATACTCTATGCCCCGACCCAGACTATCTGCACTCCCTTCCCTAGACTCATCTTATAGAAACATATAAGATTTTAAGGGGGCTTGACAGGGTAGATGTTGAGAAGATGTTTCCACTAGTGGGGGAATCTCGAACTAGGGGACATAATTACAGAATAAGGGGGCACACATTTAAAACTGAGATGCGAAGGAATTTCTTCTCTCAGTGGGTGGTGAATCTCTGGAATTCTCTGCCTCAGAGAGTTCTGGAGGCTAGGTCACTAAATGCATTTAAGGAGGAGGTAGATAGATTTTTGAAATCTCGGGAGCAGGCCCGAAAGAGGAGTTGAGGTCTGGGACAGATCAGCCATGATCTTATTGAATGGCGGGGCAGGCTTGAGGGGCTGAATGGCCTACTTCTGCTCCTATTTCTTATGTTCTTATGCCTGCATACAGCAAGGCCTGGACAACACAAACGCCAGGCAATGACCATCTCGAACAAGAGAGCATCTAACCATCTCCCCTTGACATTCAATGGCATTACCATGGCTAAATTACCCACCATCAACATCCTGAGGGGTCACCACTGACCAGAAACTTAACAGGACCAGCCATATAAATAATGTGGCTACAAGAGCAGTCAGAGGTTAGGAACTCAGTGGCGAGTGACTCATCTCCTGACTTCCCAAAACCTGACCACCATCTACAAGGCACAAGTCAGGAGTGTGATGGAATACTCTCCACTGGCCTGGATAAGTGTGACTCCAGCAGAACTCAAGCAGCTCAACACCATCCAGGACAAAGCTTGACTGACACTCCATCCACCATCTTAAACATTCACACCCTCCACTACCAGCACACCATGGCAGCAGTGTGTACCATCTACAAGATGCATTGCAACAACTTGTCAAGGCTCCATCAACAGCCCTTCCCAAACCTGCTATCTCAAGCAACTAAAAGAACAAGGACAGCAGGTTGATTGGAAACCAGCACCTGCATGTTTCCTCCAAGTCACACACCATCCTGACTTTGAACTATATCGCCGTTCCGTCACTGTCACTGGGTCAAAATCCTGGAACTCCCTTCCTAACAGCACTGTCTGTGTACCTACACAACATGGATTGCAGCGTTTTAACAAGGAGGCTCACCACTACCTTCTCAAGGGTGATTAAGTATGGCCAATAAATACTGCCATTGCCAGCGACGCCCATATCCCATGAACAAAAAAATAAATTATCTTCAGGCTGCTACCAGTAAGGGAACCAGCATAATATTCAATTTCATTAAAATGTGTGTGCTGCCCACAGAGGCGCAACAGGCACAAATAATGTTATTGACAACCTAGGCCCAATTCCAGGCCGTCTCAGGGCCTCCCAGTTAGTGCGCACACTGTGTGTAATGCTCAGTTCAGGCCTGAAAATGGACCAAAAGGCATTTCAACCCCATATTGTGAGTTACCAAAAGTTTCTCGGAGAATTTTCTCCTGCCTTTACACTTCAGGACCTGTTATTTTCAGGCTACAAGGTATGTTTCCCATGCAGTAGGCTAGTCAATTAAAAAGGAAAACACATTAAGCCTCCCTATCAGCTGTGAACCATAATTAAGATGTATTTGAGTACTTGAAAACATATTGGGAACACCAAGCTGCTGCATACTCAGTAACACTGCTGTAGATTTGGGCATTACTAAACGAGGAAAATTATTTTTACAGGCCAGGAGCTGCAAACTCAACAGCAAGAACTCAGAGTTTACGGATTCGATTTCCTCCCCCATCCGAGTGATCCAGGCATATGAGGAGGCGGCTAAAAGAGAACATGAATCAGCCAAGACAGTTTTTTATATATATATATATATATATATATATATATATACATAAGAACAGAAGTACAGGAAATACTCGGCAAATCTGGCAGCATCTGTGGAGAGAGAATTAATGTTTCAGGTCTTTTTACCTTTCATCAGAACTCAGTTTTTTTTTATTTGTTCAAGGGATTTGAGCGTTGCTGGTAAGAACAGCATTTGTTCCCAATCCTAACTGCCGAGAGAAGATGGTGGTATGCCATCTTCTTGAACTGCTGCAGGTCATGTGGTGTAGGTACACATATAGTGCTGTTAGGAAGGGAGTTCCAGGATTTTGACCCAGTGCCAGAATAGGCTTCCTGGCATGCAAAGCTTTATCAACACACAACCCGAGAAAGGTTGGGGCCACTACAAGGGAATCACTTAGAATGGTAGGTTAGTTGCCACACATTTGAAACTAAGTACTAAAGAGTAACACCATGCCAGTTCAAGGTGCCAACATTAATAACATCGCAGGAGCCCAGCATAAGATAGTAAGTAGTTATTTTTGAAGAGCTAACGATCAAAAGGAAGGACAGGTGATTTGGGCACAGATAGTTGGCAGATTTAAGTTCTGCCTTTAAGAAATGGCATTCAAGGGGTACAACCTTGGTAATCGTGTCATAAAATAAAAACAAGAAATGCTGGAACCACTCAGCAGGTCTGGCAGCAGCTGTGGAAAGAGAAACAGAGTTAAAGTTTCGGGTCGGTGACCCTTCTTCGGAACTTTTTATTTCAGATTTCCAGCATCCGCAGTGCTGCATTGCTGGTACTACTTCTATTCCTCATTGACATTTTCACCCTTTTACTCTGCCATGGCTTTGCCATCCTGCCATCTAGACATATGCTGAGGCTTTCTTTTCAGGAAAAGTTATGGATCATGCAATAGACAATAATTTTTCTGGGCTGTAATGTAAAGCTGACTATAATCAGTCGAGCGATGTGTAATGAAGATATCAGTAAGATATATGCTAATGATTCTGGTTGTATTTTGAGCTTACTTGAAACTGTTATTTGTTTCTGTTCATAGCATCATGAGCCCAGTCTGTATAGGGCAGTCTTGGTCTCCCTGAAGCCATTCTTCAGTGCTCTTCAAATAAGGATGGCATTGGGAGACCTCTGATAAATCAGGCATCAACCTGCATGATTCTGAGCTGGTGATTGGATACCATGTTCCTATTACAATTTTTAAAAGTCCTTTCTGGGTTATATAGAAGACTGCATTTGGGAAGAAACCGAAATGGCAAAATGATTGCCGTTGATGGCTCTCTGGACTTAGGGGAAGCCAATAGCTCTGCAGCACATTACTGCTGTTGGTCAATGGCAAAAGTAACAAGGTCTTGCTGAGTAAAGCCTAAGGGAGTTCCTTTATACATCTGCAGGTGGCATATTCACTGACACTGTAAATGTACTCGATATTGGCCTGGAAGGAACTGCATACTGAGTGTAACCATACATAGTAACATGGGATGTAACTACACATAGTATAACACGTTTTAACTACACATGGTAACATAGTGTAACATATTGTATAACGACACACAGTTACATAGAGGGGAATTTTCCCAGGCTGTTGGAGGTGTGTTTGGAGACGAAGGGGCCAGTAAAATCGGGCAGAAAAGCTGACTGTTATTTCAACCTCTTCCCGCCTCCTTCCGTCTTTCCCACGGGCGGTTTGGAAGTCTTGTTGGCAACCCGTGCGGCAGCAATGGGAAGTCAATTAAAGTATTTAAGCAGGCAATTGATGAAACTTTGCACCTGCAATGGCTACTTGTCAACCGCAATGGGTCACTCGCAGCGTTTGGAACACGGCAGCTTAGAGGAGATGAGTGCAGAGCAGGTCATTAAGGCCTGCACACAGTGCTCTAAAGGGTGAAAATGACAAGCCTGAAGTCAGCCATAGACAAAGGCTTGCGATGACAGGAGCAGGTCATCGAGCTGGAACTCTCCTTGCTGTTTGTGCAAAAACTAAGGTGGCAAGATGCCATCTATAGCGCCTGGCTACATTCTGGAGTTTAGAAGAATGAGAGGTGATCTCACTGAAACTTACAAGATTCTGAAGGGGCTTAACAGAGGAGAGGTGGTTTCCCCTGGCTGGGGTAACTAGAAACTTACAAGATTCTGAAGGGGCTTAACAGAGGAGAGGTGGTTTCCCCTGGCTGGGGTAACTAGAACATAGGACTGAAATGAGGAGAAATTTCTTCACTCAAAGGGTTGTGAATCTTTGGAATTCTCTACCCCAGAGGGTAGTGGATGCTCCATCATTGAATATATTTAAGGCTGGGATAGACAGAGTTTTGGTCTCTCAGGGAATCAAGGGATATGGGGAGCAGGTGGGAAAGTGGAATTGAAGCCCAAGATCAGCCATGATCGTATTGAATGGCAGAGCAGGCTCGATGGGTCATATGGTCTCCTGCTCCTATTTCTTAGGTTCTTATGTCCTAACTACACACAGTATCAAGGGTGTGACTACACAGGTACCATATTGTGAAACTACATAAGTTGTAACTATGTAGAGTTTCATAGTGTGGGGATATACAATAGGTACTGCAGCCAACTTTCATTGGTTGCATTGGATTTGCAGGGTCTGTTAAGTCAGAGGATTTTGTGATATTCATCAATAGATTCTGGTGTTTTACGAAGATTTTAGGAGCCACTGATAAAGTGTGTAGGGTTCCCAAACTTCCGCAGAACTTCACAGAATGGTTACAGCACAGGAGGAGACCATTCGGCCCAAGTATTCCAGGAAACAAATGTAGCCCATGAAACCCATACAGGCCTAAGCATGGGGTATTGGTGCAGAGAGTGATAGAAGATATCAGTTGTTCAGGAACACTGTTGATGCTGGTGAATTTGCTGGGATCAACCTAATTTAACATTTTTTGGGTTGAGTCCTGTGGGGTTAGCATCCACTCACACTGGGGAGCCATAGGGAGAAGCATGGAAAAGCCATGCTCCTGAGAACTCAGCCCCTCTAGTTGCTTAAACCTGCCATCTTCGTTTAGGCCAGGAAAATGCAATTGGTCTTTGCAACATCTTGCATTAATGCCAGTAAGTCGGCGTAAATCGATTTCCCCCCACACCTCTACACCACCGCCCCCCTCTCCGCCACCCACTGCAAACAATTCCACTCGTTGGCACCTTTTAATTTTTAAATGGCCTGAGCTGGCCCCAGCAATACTGGATGCCTATTGTATACTAACAATCCCTATGTCCTGTGACGCTAATACATTCATGAACAAAAAGTCACTCCATTACTTCTCCTTTATTTAGGTAATACCTATATACCTTTGGGGCAGGCATTTCTGGTGCTTGGCAAAACTGCTGACAGACAATTGAAATGGGGATAGAAGTGGGAAGAGGCCCAGTGCAAAGTATCTCCATTCAAATTTCTACCTGTGTTCACTGAGTTACACCCAAAAAGCAGCGTAACTGTGGACACTGGATAATACTGTGGCTAGTTGTGAGAAAAGCAAACTGAAATATCTGTGTAAATTTAATTTCTCTTTTGTTCGTGGGTTTATATGTAAATTTTGAGGTGACTGGAACACATTCAGCTAATAATCTTACAATTGAACATGCATGGCATTCACTAATGAGTGTCTGCCTCTGTCACTTGTTTGAGATTTTTTTATGCATTTCATCTGGAATTCCATATCTGTTTATTTTCTGTCATCAGCAGTAGGGACTGACTGAAGTGTAGAGACCAAAGCACCTTTCAAAGGATAAATACTTGAAGCAGAGGAAGATACAGGGCTATGGGGACAACGCAGGGCAGAGAGATTCATTTTCAGCAAAGTTCCAGCAAAGAGCAATGGGCTAAATGGCCTCCTGTGCGCTATAAGTGGTCCTAGCTACATAAGATATGATACTGCAGCTGATAGGGTAAAGACACAGTATTATTGCAACCAGTAATATGGAATTTGTGATATTGTAGGTTTTTTTTTGCTGCTATATTTCAGAGATGTTAGTTACACAAAACATAGAATATTTTGAAAGGCAATGAACACACCAGATATTGCAGACTTACAATCCTAGTTGTTAAACCAGGGGTATTGTGATCGCAAATAAAGAGCGCCCGACTTGACCACTATGTTACCTGTGTTAACCCCTTTCTAACAAGAATCTGTAACTATGATAGTGGTGATCAGGGCAGTATAAGAAGCTTTTACACTTGAACAAATAAAGTTATGTTTACAGAACCAACATCACAGCATTACCACTATAATACAAACAGGATAAAATAGTCAGCTATTGCTGGAAAGAAATAACAAGACATGGACACAAGTGAGTAGACCAGACATCAAACTGTGAGACCTACGTTTTGCTGCAGACCTTTAATCATACACTGTTCCCTGGTTACGCTTATTAATCTTTAAGAGTTTGTAAAGGAAAATCGTTCTCAGCATATTTACTTACTTAACATAAAGTACACAAAGTGCCCTGCAAAGCAAAGACTGAAGCAAGGAATTACTCAGTTTGGGTCACAGAGTCAGTTTTCATCAGACCCCCTGATGGTGGAATCAATGAATCTTAAAAAAGTATGCACACCATTTAATATAAGACCAATTAAAATATGGAACTAAGTCAAATGATCAAAAGTATGCACAAACTTACACTTCATATAAATATGAAAGAACTGAAATAAGGGAAATCATCAGGCTGAGAAAGCATCCACCTTGCCAACATTTAAAATCAATTTTTTCTTCTCACTTACCGGACCATGGCTTGGCAGTGTTCCATAAGGTATTGTCTGTGGCAGGAGTCCTTTATGCTTCATTAACAGCAAGCGCTTCTGTTCCTCACTAATATGAGAAGCCTGAGGTTGAACATGTGGCTGCTGTTGCGGCAAGTAGGGCATCATGGGAGCTTTGTTCTGATTAGCCATTGGCGGGGTCATTCTCTGGCCCACAGGCTCAATATTATAATGAGACAATGGCTTAGTGTTAGCATACGAAAGCACAGGCTGTTTGTTCACAGAGGTCTGCCCCATAGTATTTGGCTGTTGATTCATTATGTTCATGTGGTTTTGTGAGAGGTAGTTATTCATGGCCTTCTGAGGGTTGTTTGTCACACTAGGCACCATAGGCTTTTGGTTATTAAAGGCCTGTGGGTACATCATCGGGCTATTTGGTTTGTCTGGATTAAAGGGACCTCCAAAAGGACTGTGTGGTGGAGCTGCAGGTGACCAGCTAGGTGCCTGATTCTGCTGGTGTGGCTGTGTATGCTGCTGCTTTTGCTGTAACAGCATGGCTCTTTGCTGCTGCTGAGCTGCCATTTGTTTTAACTGTTCAGCTCGAGAAAGATCAGAACCAGTTGATGGTAGAGTTCCTGGCCCAGATCCTGGCCCTGGCCCCTGTCCTGACCCTGACCCAGAAGATGTAGTCATCAAAAAGCCATTTCCAGATCTTGCATGCGTTTGACTTTGATTTGGGGTTTGCTGCTGGGGTTGGCTTGCGGAAGTTACTGGTGAAGTGGCAGGAGCAGAAAGCGATGAAATGCTTGATACAGAGGACACATTGGAGACTGTAGATACATTAGAAAATGGAGGACCCGACGAAGACGGTCTAACCTGTGGAGATCCCATCGACATCTGATTAAAAGGAGACTGGCACATCTCACTCTTTATGTTTGTGGAATCTGGTGGGACTGGGGTCTGCGACGTGGGTCTGATAACCTCCATCTCCTTCTTTTCATCAAAATCTTCATTAAATAGATCATGCATATCATCTTCTGGAACTGTGCTTGTTAGTTCGTCAATTAACTCCTGCCACTCTTGCTCATTAAGATTAATATCTGAGAACAGCTTATTCTGATGGAGAAGGGAAGCATCTGATGAGTCCATACAACTTGGATCATCAATCGGCTCTTGTTTAAGCTCCTTGGTTAATATTAGATTGAAGTCATCATCGTCTCTGGTGCCATTGGCCTGGAGGTTCACTCTGGGATGCCTGCCCTCTTTGCTTATGTCATCAAACCCTGTTGAATTATTTCCACTGTTCGGTATTGGGAGCGATGACTTTAAGTCAATTTGATGCAGAGGAGAGACTGAAGGCAGGGGGATCTTATTAGACAGGGTGTTGCTCTGGTCTAACCCAGGTCCCTCTTTTCGGACTCGCTTGCTACTTGGAGAGAAGCTGCTGTCAGAAACTCCATTTTGCAGGTCGCCATTTAGTGGTGAACGTGCACCTTCAAGCTTCCTCTTTACAGTTTCTTGAAGCTTTAAGAGGAACATAAAGAGACTTGATTATTAGGACTGTCTGCTTGACTCCTTAAGAACACAAAAATATAACTCTATAATAAAAATCTGTGATCAGCAAAATAAAATTGAACCTCATTACTGCAAAATTCTGGGAAACAGGAAAACATTTTAATCTTATTGAAACTTAAGTTGTTTTCTTGATTCAAGTGGATATTCAGCCTGGTCCAGATGGTGATGGATGGGACAGAGAGAGTTTATCCCTCTCTTCAGGGTGGAGTTCTGGTGGTTTGGGACTTCTGCAAATCCCTCCATATCTGTCTCAGCCTTGGCCACTTTCCTCAACCGGTTTATTAAGTATGCATAGTGGAGACCTGGTGGGTTCTGGATGGTAAGAGGGAGGATGCCAATGCAAAGGAGAAGAAACCTAACCATGCTACAGTGGGGACATCGCTGCAGCACCAGAAGATCTGGTGAAGGATCTCAAAGGAGGCAGAAGACTAAGGGACTATGGAGTTAGGTCGCAAGTCAGCCATGATCTCATTGAATAGTGGAACAGGTTCAAGGAGCTAAATGGCCTCATCCTATGTTCCTTTGTAGAACAGAAGTGATGTCCCACCAAAGACCTCAATTGAGATTGGGGCTTTCAAAAACTGAGGAACTGAGGGGCGGGAAATAGATAGGATCAGGTGCAAGGCTGGTATTACATCCTCCCCGATTTGGAGGGTAATATTGGGCAGCATTTAAAAGCAGCATTCCACCCGATCCCGCTGGTTTCCTGCCTGGTGAGTTAGGTTAGGTTAAAATTATCCTCTAAGTGTCTGGTGCTGACTGCAGGGAGAGGAGGTGGGTACATCAGAACTGTAACCAACACCTCCTGAGGCCAACTCAGCAAGGCAGTCCCAGGAGGTAGCATTAACATGGGTGGAAAGAAGGAAAATCCACCAGGGACATGGGCCCTTTACTTACCTTCCCCCATCCCTCCCCCTGCCTCCTGCAAATATCACCACTTGCACATGGCTGGCAGGGAAGGAGAGTGCAGCATTTGTCCCAGCAGGGGTGGGAGGAGGGAAATCCCAGTTGGCGCACTGAGCCAGCAGTAGGCCTCACAGCTACATTTTCTTGCCATTTTCACTGTGATTCCACCAGATTCTGGGCTGTAGCACAGAAAATTCTCTCATGGATTATCTATTTAATACCAGAATTTATTCTAAGCAGTCTCGCTATATGGATAGAACTGCAGTGAATTAGTCTAAAATATGCATCTTGGGCAATGCAACTTTGTATTCTTAAGGTTCCCAACTAAATATGAAATTCCACTCTCTATTTGGTTTCACAGCTTTTATTAAATTGTCTGCTTTTAATTTCTCCACCCCATCCCTGTCCCTCCGCTTCTCTTTTTTCCCATCTCTCCTGGACATGCCAACACAGAC
Source organism: Heterodontus francisci (assembly GCF_036365525.1). Taxonomy (NCBI): domain Eukaryota; kingdom Metazoa; phylum Chordata; class Chondrichthyes; order Heterodontiformes; family Heterodontidae; genus Heterodontus; species Heterodontus francisci. The sequence goes on along the minus strand of NC_090371.1, from coordinate 257,529,987 downwards.
AGCTCATTTGTGGACTGATTCGAGAATTCACCAATTCATTCTCAACTTCAACATTATATTTTCTGCCATTCGGTAGTTTTGGCAAAAAAAGTATGAAGTTGACTTTATGGTGTTACTTGATGGCTACTCAGGTCTACTTTGTTTTGCTAGAATTAGTGAATGGAGCTAAATAGCTCTTTAATATTTAGATTTTTCTTCATGAAGTTACATCAACAAAAAAGCTGTATTAGATAATTTTCTGTATATAGGTATGAATTGCTTCCTACAACATAGAGGGGGCAAAATTCAGTAGCTCCTAACAGCAGGCATGGGGATCATGATGCACAAACTTTGTGCTGCCTGCTAAATTAAATGATGGTAGTGTGCAGCCCAGCACTGAAGGTGCTGTTGAATGGCTGCGCGTATCAGCATGGGGCCCATGTTTGTGCGAGGCTAGCACCACTTAAAGTTAGCCTGCACTACTTAAATCCAGCCTGAACCTCTTAAAGAGAAGGTGCATTCTGGCTGGAGCAAGTGCTGGAAATGGTTGGGGAAGACCTGCAATGAGTGACTACTGGGACAACAGGGCAGAGAACAGGCCCCAAGGTTCTCAGATGCTCCACTGGAGACCTTGGTGCAGGAAGTGGAGAGGAGGAGAGATGCGTTTTCTCCACAGAGGGCCAGGAGGCCCTCCAAACAAGCTCTCAGAAGGCAAAAGGAGCAGAGGGGTCAATGCAAGCAGCATCGCCCCAAGGACCTGGAGGCAGTGTCGCAAGACATTTAATGAGCTCACACAAGTGGTCAAGGTGGGTGAATTCATCTTCAAATGCCATATCCTTACAACTGAACCATCAGCCTCAGGCAGGTCACCCCCTTCACTCACCTAGCAACAGCCTCTATCAATCAAAACTCATAACTCACATTCATAGCTTCATCTCACCCTCACACACTTAGCACTGCTGAAAGCCTCATACCCACAGCTCACAGTTTGCGTACACTGCAAACAATTCAACCATGACAGTCACATCACCCAAACGATTGTAACACATTCACTGACACATTTCCCTCCCTCTTGCTGGACAAGGTGGCGCACAACCTGAGGTAGCAGCACCTAATGGGCAGGGGGCAGGGACAGTGGTCCTTACCCCCAAGGAGGGGACAGTGCTCTCCATGATTAGAACAGCCGTGACTGAGGCTGTGGCCTTTAATGGGGCTGAAACCATCGAAGTTGATGATATGCTTATGCCCAATCCTCGTTGTCATATCCAACTTCCCCCTCATCCCACACTCTCTTCTGATTTACAAGCTACAGATGATGTAAAACGTGCACCTCTAACTTTCTCCCCCTCCCCTCACCACAACCCTACCCTTGTTCCTTTCTTCTTTCAGATACCCAAGAACTGCCACCTGGCCAGGCAGTGCTGGACGACAAAGAGATGGAAGAGCAGGGAGACAGTGATGAAGAAGAAACACCAGCTCAGATACTGACACTGTGCATACATTAGAGAGTGGCATTGAGGGAGGATCTGCAGGTGGTGAGACACCAGGCGTAAATTTCCTGCAGCCAGGGAAGAGGGCAAGGGTGGCACAGGTGCCAGCTCGCTGGATGGCAAGGTTGTACACAGGTTCTGCTGCAGGGGACTCAGTTGAGGACTTCAATGGGATGGGCCAGAGAAGATTGCTGAGAGCATGCACAACAAAATGCTAGGTGCATTGGCAGCCCTGACAGAAAGCCTGTGGTCAATGTCAAGGAACACGAACGATTCCAACACCAACTTGGCATAGTGCTTCATGCAGGGGTTGCAGCTCATCCTCTCCAGCATGTAAGTGGCAGCCAGCTCCGTAAGAAAACTTGCATTGTCTGATGGCTGATGTCTCAGCTTCCATTTCAGCACAAACAGAAGCCACTCTGCATTTGGGTGCGGCTGTGGAAGTTCAGACTGAAGACATGCGAGGTCAGGTTGCTGCCACACGAGCTTAAACTACTGCTATCACAGCTGTGGATACCAGTATTCAAAGCAAATTGCAGGGTCTCCCAAAAGTCCAGCAATCTGTCTTCCAACAGATTACTGGGATTGGTGAGGCACAGTCCCGGGGGAGTGGCAGTGACTCTGTGGAGCACAAATCTGCTGTCCTCTCTCAGGATGACAGCATACGTCCTCCCAATACTGCCACTCTACCAGTGCCCTAGCTGTCATCTGTTAGCTGGCCAGCCCAGCCTGCTGCCACCCAAACTGAGGTGGTGCAGTCAAAATCGGGCTGTCTAGAGTCAGACTGATCAGTGTCAACCTTTAAGGCCATCTACAGTCTCTCCCATAGAAAGTCAGCAGCCTACCACCAGAAATGCTGCAGCCACTGGGGTAGCACTGTGTAAGAGCACTAGGAAAGGCAAAGGCACATGGAAAACAGGCATTAAGGAAATGCACGAAGGTGATTAGTTGACTTTTATATGGAATATTGGACTATTTGATTTATAAAGTTGATTTGGAATGTTTGTTTTCTGGTAACTTTTATTTTTGCATGATGGCCAAGTGGATGCTGTGATGGTCAGTAACAAAGGGAAGGTAAGGTGTGGGATTGTTGTTGAATGGGGATTTGTGAATAGCCCTCGTCACCAACAGGCCACCCTCTAGTTTCTCATGGTGGCTCAAAATGATGATGGTACAGCAGAATAGACCCATCTTGATCTCTGACAGAATGCTGAGCATTGACCTGCAAGACGCACTGAGTATGGTTACACTCCAGCTGGACACTGAAGGAGTGGAATCCCTTCTGGTTGTGGTACATCTCAGAATCGACAGGAGGTGCCTGCAAAGCAACGTGTGTGCAGTCAATGGCACCCAGCACCATTGGGAAGCCTGCAAACTTCATGAAGCTGCTTGCTCTGCCTGCTTCTTTCTGGTAAGAAAGAATGAAATGTATTCAGCTCTCTTTGGATACAGAGCTTCAGTGACCTCCCCTTTGCAACAAAAAGTTGATAAAAAGGGAAAAAATGGAATGAGAGTAAACTAGCCAGGAATGTGAAAATGGATTGTAAGAGCTTTTACAAGTATATAAAAAGGAGAGAAGCTAAAGTAAACGTTGGTCCCTTAGAGGCAGAGATGAGAGAAATTATCATGGGGAAATGAGGAAATGGCAGACGTTGAACAAATATTTTGTGTCTATTGACAGTAGAAGACACCAATTGCATACCAGAAATAAAGGATAACCAAGGAGCTAATAAAATTGAGGAATTTAAAGTAACTAATATAGCAGAGAAAATGTATTAGAGAAAGTTAAGGGACTAATAGCCGACAAATCCCTAAGACCTGATGGCCTGCAAGGGATAGTGGGTGCACTGGTTTTGATTTTCCAAAATTCCCTAGATTCTGGAACAGTCCAGCGCATTGACAGTTAGCAAAAGTAACACCATTATTCAAGAAAGGAGGGAGAGAGAAAACAGGAAACTACAGGCCAGTTAGCCTGACATCAGTCATTGGAAAATGCTGGAATCTCTTAAGGAAGTCTTAGCAATGCAATTAGAAAATCATAGTATCAGCAGTCAAAGTCAACATGGTTTTAGAAAAGGGAAATTGTGTTTGACAAATTTATTTAAGTTTTTTGAGGATGTAACTAGTAGTGTAGATAAGGGGAACCAATCTATCTGATATACATGGATTTCCAAAGGGCATTCAATACGGTGCCACACAAAAGACTACTACACAAGATAAGGGTTCATAGAGTTGGGGGTCACATATCAGCATGCATGGAAGACTGGTTAATGGACAGGAAGCAGAAAGTAGGGATCAACGGGGCATTTTTAAGTTAGCAGGCTTTAACTAGTGGAGTGCCGCAAGGATTAGTGCTGGGGCCTCAGCTATTTACAATCTATATTAATGTATCGAAGTATGCTGACGATACAAAGCTAGGTGGGAGGACACAAAGAGGCTGCAAAAAGATATAAACAGGTTAAGCTCACTCATTTGAAGAAATTAATATTGGGACACCTGCCTGGCTGGCAGCAGTCAGCAGTAAATCCTTGTTCAGGGAGGTCTGGAGCATGAGCGGGAAAGGGATTGGGATACTGTGGATTTGGGAAAGCACTCCCCCCCCTTCCTGTCTCCACAGCAACGTTTAAAAAAAATTAAATTGCACCTTTGTCGGCAGTCCAATATGCAATATCCAATTTTGGCAAGGGGGCCTATAGCAACTCTGAGGTCTCTCATTAAGTATGGCACCTAATGCCTATTTTAGGTGGCTGTGAGGAACCTGAAAAATGGCCGGAACCACTTTCAGGTTGGACTCTTTTCAGGTGTCCTTTGGCACACGACATTGGTTCCCAAAATTGGAACACGCTGTGCCTGTATAAATGAATAATTTTTAAAAAAATACTTAACAGTTTCTCACCCTCAATGTTTTTAAAGAAAATAATAAACTCTACCCATTCTCCTGCAGGAGACTTGGTTCAATGGGAGGAAGCTGTACACACTTGTATTTCTATTTCCAAAATGGTTGATAAATGAACCTTGTGCAATATTCATAAGGAAACTGAAGATGTAATACATACTGGGAACTTTACAGTGAGGTTAAATTTATTTAGATTTACATGAAGTGGGGGGGGGGGTGCAGTAACATCATAGAATACAAAGAATCTTTACTATAGCACTGCTTGATGGTACAGATCTGAGAACTGTTCTCTGCACCCCACACCCAACCACCTCCCTGCCCCCAACCCCCCTGCCCATTTGAAGGAGAACAAAAGCAAGTGACAGGAAAAATGACTTGTATGTTATCTGTCACGAAAATTCCATTAACTAGTCCAGGGTTTTGGCAGAATCAGATACTGTTATGTGCATTTCTCGAGGACCAAAACAGCATTATTCACAAGCACTGAATTATGAAAGCTCTCTAGGGGCTCTGTACATCTCTGTCATACCACTGGCACGCTCCTGCAGGCCTCACGGTTTCCTCTAACTTGGACCATCATTCATTAGTTATTGTACTCAAACTAGGTTTGATTCCTTCATAAGAGATTTTGTACCACATTTGTAATGGTTCTTGTTAGTGGTTTGTTTCTCCCACAAGCCTTTGCTGAAACTATATTATAGCTCTTAAAAGGGTACTGTCTTCATGAAGAAGTGTTTTGGCAAACCTTTAACTTGTTTGTTTGCAAACACGTACAATGATGATGCAGATTGCATTTAAACACATTACCACCTCTCTTGAAAGCGATACCATATGCCGAAAAGGAGGCGTGCTTCTTCTCTCTCCCCCAAAAACGGTTTGCTAAACACTTTTTCATGATCACAATGCCTCTTTATTAATTCAACAGCAAAACAAGACCAAAAATATCTGGTGTGAATTGGATAAATGATGTATGATCCCTGCTTGCTCCTGGGTTATGTGGTCTACAATCTCTAGTGCAGGGTTGGTCAAGCTTTTTGAGTTTGTGACCTGCACAGGTACACATCTTTGGGACGATAACATATAACATTTCAATCCATATTCCCATTACTTTCCATTTATCTCAAGTAACAGATCATGGTGTTCTGACTTACTATTTATCCACCAACAGTCAGTCCTAAGAACAACCCTTTCCAAACCTACAGACCCACAAACTCAAAACAGAGAATAAGAATTACATAGAATTTACAAGACAGAAATAGGCCATTTGGCCCAACTGGTCTATGCCAGGTGTTTATGTTCTACATGAGCTTCCTCCTATCTTACTTCATCTCATCCTATCAACATATCCGTCTATTCCTTTCTCCCTCATGTACTTAACTAGCTTCCCCTTAAATACATGTATACTATTTGCCTCACCTACTCCATGTGCTGCCACGTTCCACGTTCCAAACACACTGTGGGTAAATAAGTTTCTCCTGAATTCCTTACTGAATGTATTAGTGACTATATTTACAGCCCCTATTTTGAACTCCCTGACAAGTGTAACCATCTTCTCCAGGTCTACCCTCCCAAACCCCTTCATAACTTTAAAAGCCTCTATTAGGTCATCCCTTAGCCTTTTTTCTAGATTGAAGAACTGCCTGGTCAGTCTTTCTTGATAGTTATAACCTCTCACTTCTAGTATCATCCCTTGTAAATCATTTTTTGCATCTTGCCCAATGCCTCTATATCCTTTTTTGTAATATGGAGACCCATACCATGTACACTACTGTAAATATAAGTGAAATAAGGAATGGGTTGCCTGGGCTCTGTCAAGGACTGCTAGGGTTGGGGGGGGTGGGGGTGGGGGGGAAGTGTGTGCGGCAGAGGGGGCATAATTTGGACATCAATGCTTTAGCGGTTCATTTTTCAGTAAACTTAACTCCTCTGTTTATTGGCTTTCGGTTGCATTCCGATGTCACATATAATAGAGAAGCACTGGTTTATTTTTGCAAAACAAAACCACACATCTTCGCGTGAAAGCATGACGGAACCAGCGTCTCAGTGAAAGCTCTACATACTTGAAATTGTTTCTTGATATTGCTTTTGCTATCTGTTTGTGTGGCCAGAGAATGAAGATAACCTACTTGCCCTTCGGGTTCACATAGGTTATGCTGTTCAATATCAATGGAAGGTTTTTGTTTAAGCACCACCCACTGTTGTTCAGCTTTTTACAAACTGAAGCAAAATGCCTCTTTGTTACTTGTTATCTTAATAAGATGTCAGCTTCTGCACAGAAATTAACAGGAAAAGCTTCTCCTCCTGTTGATTGATGCATTGGCATAATTTGCGTCATGTCGCTGGTAGGTGCAGTTATTCCAGGCACCTTCCTCTCCAAAATGGAGATAATTTTCGCCTTCTGACAAGAATCACAGTGTGGAAAAGGGTGCTTTTATTTTATAAAGTTGCAAATCTTCTCCCAGGAGCCTGGCCTCAACCAGAAACCTGACAACAGCCTTCCCAATACAAACAATTACTAATATAACACTTAAGGAGCTGAAGTACCACACAAAAGAGCACAAGACAGTAGGTGCAGCTTTTATCTGCAAATGGCTGGAGAAGCTGCTCTGCTCAGTGCCCCACGGATCCCAATCCATTTCCTTCCCCAAAACAACAAAAAAAACCAAGGAGACGTTACTATAGCAACAGACTAAGCTCAGTGCAGTGCAGTGCACCTCCCCCCCCCCCCCCCCCCCCCCACTTTACTGACTGCCACTGTGACTTCAGAGGACAGTTATTTCAGCTATGCAAAGGAAGTGACCGGTTATGCTACACTCTGCCTCTTTTTGCCTCTACTTGTTATGTTACACAGTAAGATGACTATTATGCATAACTATCTTATTGCTTGCATTTATCCAACTCTTAAATATCTCTAAAAAGACAATTACGTTCTCAAAGCCAGTAAGCCACAGTTCACTGATCTTCCACAGTTTTCTTTAAATGTTCCTTCAAGGAGTAGCTAATTCCTAATTCATCCCTGGCTTTCTTCCAGAAAGTGTCTGCTGGGGCCCCTATTCTCAGAAACGGGAAACATGCAGGATTTTTATTATCAGAAATATTTAGCAGGGCGCAGGCCACCTCTAAAATTCCAACATTTGACTGAAATGAAATGTGAGTGAGCTCACAGGGGTATGACCAATTTCCATCCTGACCTACACACAACCAAAATTGTTGCAAGAATCATTTTGTCTCTTGGGTTGATGTTAAGATATTCACGGAAATGTAGAAACAATCAAGTCCACATGGAGGCTGGAAAGGCAGCAGCTCAGAATCTGATTGTTTCTCCTATTTTATTTAAACAGGTAAATGACTGAAATTACTGTCATTTTAAATGTCGCTTCAAGACTAAACAAATCAGCAGGGCTTACGTAAGCAGGCCATTAAAATCCTTGTGTTGTTTAATTTCTTGCTCACTTGTAAGGAAGGAATTAAACACAGCAACAACCCCACAACCACTTCCCATTTCAGTTGAAAGGGTTATCCCAGCTTGTTCCAGGCTGTCCTCAGGGATCATGCCCTGGTCATGTGACCCAATGGCTTTACTGTAAGCACTCCCATACAGACAAAGAATGGAGTTTCTGTAGGAAACCAAACTGGTTTCACACAGATCTAAATAGGTTTACACCATACGAGTGGATTTCCTGGGACATTGATCATGGTAAGTCAGAGAAAACATCATATCATGACGAAAGGATTATTCCGAGATGTAAAGCACAATGCATTGTTCTGAGGCCTAGGTGAGCATTGTTTAAAATTGCCTGTTCCTTTCAGGCCATAAATTATAATTGCTGTGAGGGACATCCTGAGGTCAATCAGATGGCAATTGTTTACCTTTTTTAAAGATGCTATTCATCCATTGTTGAGTTCCCTTTCTGTTCAAACTATGATCTGTTGCTGTTTCATCAAATGATACCTGAGTCAATCAGCATGCTAATGTGACACGGACTTTGTACGTGTAACACTTCCATGTGTAACAGTCGTGCTGGATGATATATATAAGGACAGACTAAGATCAGAACCTATGCTTCTTCCTTTGATGTGCTTTAAACATGGAACTTTAAAATACCAGAACACAACAAGGATTCAGAATGCAATAGGACGCAGCACTTCTGTATCTGGCTCAGAAGGGGAGGGGGAGCAGCAATGCACTTAACATTCAGACCCACTGCTGACAATATAATTGACTGAGAGGTGCTTAACATATTATCTTGTCAATCACACTTCCTTTTTCTTTCTCCTTTACTTTTCCTTTCCTGAAGTCAATGACTCATACTGAAAGAAGGCTCCATATCTCACCCAAGTGGGCCATTCTTCATATATGAGTAAGCACCGGCAGGCTGTACAATGATTGCGGGTGGGACGAGGTGGTAGTGAACAACCAAATTTGACCCTGTCTTACTTGGACTTCCACACACAAAGGCATTTTCTTTTCAGCAGGAATTATTGGACAGCAATCAGGGCCAAGAAGTCCAGCTGATTTTCCCCTCCCTACCTCATGGCACTCACTCCAATAGCAGGTTTCTAATGAGAACCTGACAGAATCATAGAAGGTTTACGGCACAGAACGAGGCCACTTGGCCCATCGTGTCGGACAAAAAACGAACCCCCCAGCCTAATCCCACTTTCCAGCATTTGGTCTGTAGCCCTGCAGGTTATGGCACTTGAGGTGCATATCCAGATGCCTTATAAATGAGTTGAGGGGTTCTGCCTCAGAGATCATTTTACTCAGCATATATCAAGGGATCAGACCTAGTAGCTCTTGATCGAGTCCCCTGACACACAGTGCAGTTAAACACTGAGTTCTTGGGGGGCATTAGTAGTATTCTTGAAAAGATCAAGGAGAAAAAAAAGGTCAGTCCCTGCAGACAACTTTGGCAAACATTTTGACGTTAAGAGGGATCTATTACCTTTGCTAATTGTCATCTTCGGGCATTTTGCAGGCCCACAACAGAACATGATGCCGGATCTGCTGGATGGAAGCGGGCTGCAGCAGGCAGAATTCCCAGGAATCCCAAACTTGCCCCAAAATGCTGCTGAGATGTAAGTGGAGCAGACAATAGATGTGTCCGCATACCCCCTCGGGGGGTAAAATTTGCAGGGTAAATTCCAAGAGGTGGTAACTTGGTGGATGCCAGTTCTTTCCTAAATTCCAACCTCCCCCTCCACACAACATCCTGCCAGATTCCACCCCTGCAGGCCTCGGATTTCAAGCCTAATGAATTTGTCTACTTCAGTCAGTCTACAAACTCATATATATCAACAGTTCAAAAGGGACTAACCCCGACATCAATTAATCTCCTAACACAATTAACTTCTGAACATAGGCAACAACTTCAAGGTGGACAGATGAAAAGCAGCTGAATCAAGTGAGTTTTGTGTACCGGCTGCTTAGTTTGACACAGAGAAAAAGAACATCTTAAAGTTACACCTAATCTGAAGCCAAACATGAATTCACAATAATCTAGCTCAAGTAATAGATTAAAAAAATGCAGAATTGTTTGCTACTTGAAGCATAATTTTGCTGCTGTCACATGTTGCTTCCCTACTCAATAAGATCCTACAATGGTGATCTTCTCAAGTCAGATACACAAATTTGTGCAATACTGAGTTGATAAGTAAAATCTGGATCAACCAAGCTTCAGAATTACAATGTGCTGCTTCAATCCATGTTTGGAAACCGAACAGGGAGTTATTGGAGAGTCTTATCTAAAGTTATACTTGTTGAAATGCAAAAATGACCAGCAAAGTCCCACCAATTTATACTTGCTATGTTTCTGCCTTCTTCTGAAGTGTTCACTCGCCAGCTCCACATCATGCCTCAGAAGAGTGTGAATGGTCATTGAAATTGAAGGGTTTGGCCATTCAGCCCTTGATACTGTTTGGCCATTCAACCAGATCATGGCTGATCTGTGCTTCTACTCCATGTTCTTGCCATTGCTCCATATTCCTAAATACCTTTACCGAACAAAAATCTATCAATCTCAGTTTTGACATTTTCAGCTACCCTAGCCTCAAATGCTTTTTGAGGGACACAGTTTCATATTTCTACTACCCTTTTGTGTGAAGATGTGCTTTCTGAAATCACCCCTGAATGGCTTAGCTCAATTTTCAGGTTATGCCAATTCATCAGAAGGTAATTGACCTGAAAAGTTAACTCTGTTTCTCTCTCCACAGATGCTGCCAGACCTGCTATTATTTCCAGCACTTTCTGTTATTATTTCAGATTTCCAGCATTCGCCGTACTTTTCTTTTATTTAAGGCGATGCCTCCTTGTTCTGGACTCCCCCCACCGCCCGAAGAAATAGTTTCTTCTAGAAAGTCAATGAGAAAAATATGTTTAAGGGGCTGAATGCAATGCCACTTGGTTTCCATTCCTCTTTAACCACTGCTTAGCTCTGCTAAGATGCCACACATTTGTTCATAAACACGCAAATCAATTAATCACAACCGTATTTATATATGTCTTTAATGTAGTAAAACACCCTAAGGTGTTATATAAATGCCACACATGCACAGAACAGCCATGCCCAGCAACATTCTGGTGCACTAATAGGGAAACACTGGGTAAAAACTAATCAGGACCCTTTTTTTTGGCTGTGCGCCCTCCCATCAGATGATGGGTTCCTACTGCATTTCAAAGGAGAGCAGCAGAGTTACCCGTGGTGTCCTTGCCAATATTTATCCCACAATCAACATCACTAAAAAACAGATTATCTGGTCATTGTCACATTGCTGCTCATGTGAGCTTGTTATGTGCAACTGGTTTCCTACATTGCACCAGTGACTGTACTTCAAAAGTACTTTATTGGTGGTAAAGCACTTTGGATTGTCCCGAAGCCTTTCTCTTTTCTTTTGCATACTTGCGCAATTCTGTCCTCATCTGGTGGCCACACATCCATTTTCCAGAAGGTGTCACCGGATGACAGAAACGAGCAGGAATCCTGAATGATTTTGCCATCCTTAGCTTGAGGACACTGAAGCCCATAATAAATCTCATCATCTGACTGAATACAAAGAAAAACAAAAATCCAACTGTCTGACTGCAGATTTCAAATTTGAAAGGAAGGATCTGGACTGGTAGGCAATTACAGGCGGCAGAGACTGGCAGTGATATGGCTGTAAAGCAGCCTATGTCCCCAGCTACTCAGGCCTCCAAGCTGGAAATTGATGCACTACACCAAGGAGCATCATTGTGGGAGACACATTCCAGATACAAAGAAAACCTGAATTGATTTTCTGTCTTTTTTCTGTCCTCATTTCTGAAAACTGTTAGACGCATCTTTTTTGAATTATACAGACATTTGCATATACTGAGGGGAACCTATCTCCCCGATGCAAAATGAAACACAGAAAACAGTTTCTTTTGTATTTAGGGTGATTAATAGGGGCCTCAGTATAGTGCAGCCAGTGCACAATAAAGCTCTCCCTACTCTGCCTCAACCCCAAAACTAAATAGCACCTGACTGTTCCTGTAGTGGGGTGGGTAGGGTTGTATGTTCTGCACCAATTGTGCTGAACAGTCAGCACTTTACTGCTGTGGACCTGTACCTATTATGAAGTGGAACTACTCAAACTGATTTTATGCAAGGCCCTTACAGTAGGCGCTTTAGAACGGGGTCCGGATTGAACAAAGACTCATGTCCCTGAGGTGAAGGGAGAGTGTCAGCCCACTAAGCCACCAGTCCCATCGAACTATTTCTGAGGCTTAGGTGGAATCCTAAAAGTGGTGCAATCTTTCCAGCAGGTCCCGTCAGGTGGCTCAAACTTCTTTTTCAGCTACAATCCTGAGCAGCAGATCATACGGAGAAGAACCTGGTCTACTTCTGTCCTCGTGTTGCCAACATCGTGAAGCTGAACAATTTCTAATAAGCTACACCTGAATTAGCTCATAGGATGCCGTGACATACTACAAACAGCATAACTCCAGTAACCCAGTCATACTCAGTTAGGTACCCAATGGAATTTCCAAACCCAGCACCAACAAACTATTAAGTAGCTTCAAGTCTTGCTCAAAGCTGGATTAGTTTTCAGTTTTCAGATTGATATAAATGAGATAATAGAAAATGACAAATACATCACTGTCACGCACACTAGAAGTGTGATGATGTAACAATCATGGACCTACTCTGGAGTTATGAAAAACAGACTTTGTCTTTAAAAAATGAACCTTCATTTTAAAAAGGGACAATGGTCCTAAAGGGCCACAAAAGAAAAAAATGGATTAGCCTTCTACATATTCAAACTCTCTGAAAAAAACAAAGAACAAATCTTCTAAGTTAAAAGATGTCAATAGAACACATCCTACACCTATCCTAAAACATTCCAGAATTTAATGTCTTCTTTTGAAACAAAGGAGGTGTGAAGCAGCCACGTGCTGGGCCATTGTGCGATCACCATGGGTAAGAAACCAGAGTGTCTCCTAACAGAAGGTGAGAGATAACAGCTTTTCCTTTTTAAAAAAAGACATCCAAAGAGAGAGGGTGAGCGACTCACCCAATGAGTGAAGCAACATCTAACAGTTGGCATTCCAGCAAGCCAGAAAGCACATGCCCTGCTGAAAAAGATCTGACATCTACATTATACAGCAGTGAGAGCTAGAAGTAACCCACCGTCTTCAACAGAACCTTCAAATAGACAGAGATCTACTAACATCTCAGGCCTGCATTCATCTAGAACATGATTCTTGAGAGAATTCAACAGGTTTATCATAACCTTTCCCCCCACCTTCCCTTTCCCCTTTTCTATCTTTTATCTCTTGTGTGTGTGCGCGCGCACACGTGAGTAAATATGTGAGTGGGTGCAGTTGCAAAAATTTCGAGATAAGCCGTATTGATCAATGAACAACTGATTTTCTGTTTTTTAAAAACCTACAAGAAAACCTGTCGCTGTCTGATTATTTGAAAGATAAAACACCAAGAAGGTAAACTCTAGCACAAATACACTTGTCGCGATCAGGTTGGGAGTTGAACAGTGGAGATCACCCACGTCACACCACGTGGTCAGAACAATCAGTCTTTTCAAGAGGTTTCTGGAATTATGGAATCCTTGAATGTAGGCAGGGAAACAGCATTTTTCTAAGCTTGGTCCCTCAGGACCCACTGTATGTTGATGATGGGCACCACTTAAACATATCGAGGTCCAACTCGACTCAAAAATAATGGGGGTGAATTTCTACAGGAGTTCTTCCACTCATCCACTATAACTTTGGCGGAAGAGCCATGGTAACTAAAGAAAACCGGCACAAAAGCACCGTGCATCATTGCGGAAATTCACCCGCAACATATTCTCGGTCCCAAACGCAATCCTTTTGATTTCTTAATAAAAACAGAAAATGCTGAAAATACTCAGCAGGTCAGGCAGCATCAGTGGAGAGAGAAACAGAGTTAACATTTCAGGTTGCGGACCTTTCAACAGAACTGGAAAAAGTTAGAGATATAATAGGTTTAAAGCAAGTTCAGAGACAGGGAAAGGAAGGGAAGGGAGAAAAATAACAAAAGGGAAGGTCTGTGATAGGGTGGAAGGCAGGAGAGATTAAATGACAAAAGAGAGGGGGCAAGGAAAAATGGGGTGGTAATGAAACCTGAAAGGTGACCTGAAATGTCATCGACTTGAAATATTGACTCGATTTCTCTCTCCGCAGATGCTGCCAGACCTGCTGAGTATTTCCAGCATTTTCTGTTTTCATTTCACATTTCCAGCATCTGCAGTATTTTCCTCTTGATTCCTTGATACCTCTGTAACCATTGGAATTGAATTGAACAAAATTTAAAAATCAGCCTGGGAAAGTTCATCTCAGACTTCAAAAAGTCCTCAAACTTCTAACTGTCCTGACTCAGATCAGCATTTCTGCAGGAAGTGCCAGAAGTGGAGATATTAGGAGATGTCTTTATCTGACAGATAGAATTATGTCCATAAACGGCAACTCAACCACGCCTGCCCACCTGTATTAATGGTGAAGCCTGACAGTCCCATCTCCTGTCAGTATTGTAAGACCCTTCTGACTTTCACTTAGGGGTATGTCTGGGTTCAACTATAAGCTTGGGAAAGGAGAGCTACCTTTTGAGATTGGAAAAAAAATCACTCGACGTCTATGTGAAGTGTTCTCTGATGCAGGGGTTCAAACTATCACCTGTGCATTACATGTGACCTATAAGCCCTGGCAATCTAGTCCATGAAGCTCACATTATATTTTTAATGCCTGGTTCGTCCTGTTTCAACTTAGTTTGGGAGGTTTGGAAAGGGCTGTTCTCAGCATTGTTATCTTGCTGCTGGATGAACCTAAATCAGAATCAGCAGCTTGAGATATGTACAAATTAATAGGAACAGTGGCGGCACAGTGGCGCAGTGGTTAGCACCGCAGCCTCACAGCTCCAGCGACCCGGGTTCAATTCTGGGTACTGCCTGTGCGGAGTTTGCAAGCTCTCCCTGTGACCGCGTGGGTTTTCGCCGGGTGCTCTGGTTTCCTCCCACAGCCAAAGACTTGCAGGTTGATAGGTAAATTGGCCATTATAAATTGCCCCTAGTATAGGTAGGTGGTAGGGGAATATAGGGAAGGTGGGGATGTGGCGGTGGGCCGAAGGGCCTGTTTCAGTGCTGTATCTCTAAATAAAATAAAATAAATAACATGGAACATAGATTTGAGATTTGTTTTGACCCACAAGGCTCTGTGATATGTATCTGTGTGGCTTATGAAATGTTTAGAGAATCCTGGCTCAGCAGCTTTGCAAGGCGAAAAGCTGAACCATATAGCCCAGGAAGATCCAAGGCTCGATGACAAATCTGTGTTGAGCAAGCCATCAGTTGCTGTGGTAGTGGAACGTACAACTGGGCCTCATTGCCTCTCTAGGTTAGAGATGAAAAAAATATTGGCCAAAGTTCCCACTCCTGACTGCAATCCAGTAACATCTACTGGAAGAGACTGTATATACGTCGAGCGAGAACAGGATCAGGTTCAGGTACTATGATAGCTGCCCCCTGTCAATACCTTGTCCACACTCATTGTTCTGACTTATTTATTGAATAATGGTGGCATGAGTGGCGTACCATTTGGAACCGCAAATGTCAACGATTTCAGGTGATCATGAAAGGAAGGCGATAATTACATGGAAATTACAAAATAGAAATAGGCCATTCAATTTAACCAGTCCCCTGTGTTGGCGTTTATCCTGCACTTGAGCAGTAGTCCTAATTCCATATGCCTGGCTTGTTTCCATATACTTTTATTCCCTTTCCGTCAACCACCTACCTAACCTATTCTTAAAAGTTAGCATTGTCTCTACTCCAACCATTATTTTCAGTAGTGCACTTTGCAACCTCACAACCTTCTGCACAAAAATCTTTCTCCTAAATATGTCTCATATTTAATCTTATATCTATGTCGCCTCGTCCTACACCACTCAATCACTGGAAACCATTTTACCCTACAATATTCCATACCTTCAAAATTTTAAACATCGATATCATGTCATCCTAAGCTCTAAGGAAAACAGCCTGCGGATGATTTTCTTTTGCCCTGTTTGACAGTGTGAATGGGGCAGTAATAAGACATATGTGTGTTGAAAATCCTACCATTATCTTCTTGCTCAGGGCCCGCTTGCTGCAATTTTTGGCAGGTCCCAAAATAGGCGGTGAGCTTTGGCCTGAAGCAAGCAAGAGCCTCAGTAAAGTATTTAAATTGGGGTCCTATGCCATTTTCAGGACACCAAAACAATTTTGGGTATCTGCGTGCTCTGCCCAGTCCAACTCAGCACTGGCCAGTGAACCAGTAGTTCTTAAAGGAACCACTCTAGACTGCTGCTGATAATGACCGCTCCTGTGTACCCAACAGAAATCTTTCCACCCGCTGCTGGAGCCTCCTTAAAGTCCTGCCTGTGAGCTTTCTGATTATTGCTGGCAGCTCGCTGACATTGTTGAACAAGACCTGACCACGAAAATGGTTCGGGCCTCCTGCACTGTTTATTGAACGATTGGCACAATTGCTCTGTCCACTGCCCGCCCGGCGAACACTGAAAACGAAAATTGCCTGCTCCCTTTCCAATTTTTCAAGTCTTTCCAGACTAAAGACATTTTTTTTTCAAAGTCTGTAAGTATTTTGATATCTGCCCTTCCATTAGAGGATGGGCTCCAACTGTATTCGTAAACTTGATGTTCACTCTGTTAATTGTATATCAATTGGGTATTTAATTGTTCAGGTTGTGGGCATTAATTGGGGACTTATCTGTGCTCATATTTATAGAACCAGATTGAAAGTGGTGCTACTGGTTGGAGGCAGTGCTCCCTCTAAGCTGCGCAACCCAAAAATTCCCACGCAGGCCCTGCACAAGCCTTTAAGTTACCCCAAGTATGCAACAGTGCACAAAAATTAAAAGGAGCCACGTACTTAAACAAATTGCCTGCACACTCCAAGATAAATTTAGAGGGTACACTGGTTGTAGGTGCATGATATGTAATATGTGTCTCTGTAAATAAAATCTTGCAAGTGTATAAAGAATAGGTCCAGTTCTATCCTTCACTGCCTGGCTATCCAAATACTAACACATTCCTCCATCACAGAATGGGCTCTAATTGTATTCACAATCTTGATGTCCAGCGTTCCATCAGAGGATGTGCTTCAATTGCATTCATAGGAACATAGGAAGTAGGAGCAGGACTAGGCCATTTGACCCCTCGAGCCTGCTCTGCCAATTTGCTAGATCATGGCTGATCTTCTACCTCAATGCCATTTTTCTGCACTATCCCCATATCCCTTAATATCTTTGCTTAACAAAAATCTATCTATCTCAGATTTAAAATTAACAACTGTTCTAGCTTCAACTGCTGTTTGTGGGAGAGAGTTCCAAACCTCTACCACCCTTTGCATGAAGAAGTGCTTCCTAACATCTCTCCTGAACGGTCTGCTCCTAATTTTAACACTATGCCTCCTAGTTTTTGAATCTCCAACCAGTG
The DNA here is from genome assembly GCF_036365525.1 of Heterodontus francisci. Lineage (NCBI taxonomy): Eukaryota > Metazoa > Chordata > Chondrichthyes > Heterodontiformes > Heterodontidae > Heterodontus > Heterodontus francisci. The sequence continues at coordinate 257,512,638 of NC_090371.1, read as the reverse complement.
GAAATAGTTTATCTTTATCTAGCCTGTCTTTTCCTGTTAATATCTTGAAAACTTCAATCAGATCACCCCTTAACCTTCTAAATTCTAGCGAAAACAGGCCTAATTTGTGTAATCTCTCCTCGTAATTTAAACCCTGTAGTCCAGGTATCATTCTTGTAAACCTACGTTGCACTCCCTCCAAGGCCAATATATCCTTCCCAAGGTGTGGTGCCCAGAACTGCTCACAGTACTCCAAGTGGGGTCTAACCAGGGTTTTGTACAGCTGCAGCATAACCTCTGTGTCTTTATACTTCAGTCCTCTAGATATAAAGGTTAGCATTCCATTAGCCTTTTTGATTATTTTCTGCACTTGCTCGTGGCATTTTAAAGATCTATGCACCTGAACTCCCAAGTCTCTTTGTGCATCCACTGTACTTAATCTCTTCCCATTTAGAAAGTACCCTGCTCTATCCTTTTTTGGTCCAAAATGGATAACCTCACACTTGCCTGCATTGAAATCCATCTGCCACAGTTTTGCCCACTCACCTAGTCTGTCAATATCTCTTTGCAATTTTATGCTATCATCTAGACTGTCTCCAATGCAGCCTAACTTTGTATCAATCTCTGTCTTGAACATACTCACTGACTGAGCCTCCACAGCCCTCTGAGGTACAGAATTCCACAGATTCACCACCTTCTAAGTGAAGAAATTCCTCCTCATTTCAGTCCTAAATGGCCCACCTCATATTCTGAGACTGTGTCCCCCAGTTCTAGACGCCTCCAGCCAGGGGAAACATCCTCCTTGTATCAACCCTGTCAAGCCCTGTAAGAATTTTGTATGTTTCAATGAAATCACCTCTCATTCTTCTAAACTCGAGAGAACACAGGCCCAGTCTCCTCAATCTCTCCTCATAGGACAATCCTATTCAGAAGCGCAAACATGGATATCAAGTCTTATGCTCCATTATGAATGAACTGGGATTTAAATTTTTAACCTTAAGCCTGTGGAATATCAGTAAATCCAGCAACTACATGAAGAATTCAACAATAACGTCCACAACAACACTGGTATCAATCTAGCATCGTCTCTGATATCCCATTGTACTCAGAGGCTGATGCAGTGCAGCAGAATCTGAGGGAGCAGCTTTACTGCGATGAGGCCCATTTGCTTGGGTCCCATGTTGTTATTGCATGCATAGCAATTTTCAGTGGTAGGTTACTTTCATTTTATTTTAAGAGGTGTTAGCCCTCATAAGCTGCTTTTATTTTGCACTGAGACTGCTAATGACACTGGCTCCTGATATCTGGTTGGCATGATACATAAAAGCAACTATAATGTTAACCTCTTTTACTTGCCTTGGACCAAGTATTTCCCTCACCAAATGCTCGGTAGTCAGCTCTCTTCAACTAAACAAAACCGAATGATGGTCAATCAGGCAGTATTGTTTCTAAAATGAATTGGTAAATGGACAGGTACAGTAATTAGCTTAAAATTACACGAGAACACAACGGCATTTTGTGGAAGTCTCCGTCAGAGCAGTAAATAGAAAAGTGGACAGAAGGACACTGTTTGTAGTAGATCTTTAGTACTGCACTTAAAGAGACATTGGCACAAGAGTATAAAGAAAGGCCACACCAGGGGAGCACAGGAATGGAAATATCAGAATGGTGAACCGTACGTGGGAAAGGAAGCATATGTGGGAATGTTGCTTGGAGGCCATAGACTAGTCTCACTTTATAGTTAATCTAACAGAACCTAACAATCCTTATTGCTAACATTATTTCTAGGAAGTGGAAGAGAATTTAATTTCCCAAGTCAGCCACATCTGCATAAGCAAATGTACACACACAAAGCCTAAATTAAAATGTACCAGTTTAAGATTCATGTTCAGCCTATTCCCTGTTACAATATCTATAGAACATTACTCTCAAACCAATCCTGAAATCCACATTCACTTAACTGTCTAACATTTGCCATCTCAGTTAGAATCAGCTTCTTATTTTTAGAATATTGCAGAAAGGACTGAAGTTCCAATCTGACGTGGTAAGAGACTGTAGGAAGTGGCAGAACCACCTATGGTTCTTCGGCCAAAATGTAAATCATTTTATCACAAAACTCTTCTCATAAGAGGTTGGTTATTGACTTGATACCTCTGGGTTGGTCACTCACTGGCATGTGCTGTAGTGACTGGCATGGAGAAATTATAAAGTAAGGTAAACAATAAGCAGACAAATCTTCACACATGTTACAGCATGTTGAATTTTTCAAAACTGAAATCATCAACAGCCGACCCCTTTTTGTTTTACTATTTTCGAAGTGATCAATGGCCTGCTTTTCAAATGAGTCTTAATTCTCAATTTGAGGGCTTTGGACTGCATGTCCAAGAGTCAATTTTGTGCAAACAATGTTTAAAATCAGAGGAGCTCAACAGGTCTGTGACTCCTGGTTCAGCACCAATAGCTCCTAGTATTTTTCAAAAAATGAACTAAATATGGCTCCTGAAGAAGTAATTCCTCAGAGATACTCTAATGCTCTCTGTCAATATTTCAATTGCAAACCTCTACTTCTGGTATCCTACTGGTAGCTTCTAGGCAAGGTACCATGGCAGCAAACGTAATTCTCATCAAAGTAGTCTGGATTCAAGGCTTGGCATGTATAGGGTTGAAAATTCTTGGCACTGCTCCACTGATGGAGCAGGCTTCACTGACCTTCACTTCATTGTAATACCAGCAGCACCCATCCACAAGAAGGGGGAAGGGAAGGGGGTTGGAAAAAGCTGTGCTGGCAAGCTGTTGGTGCTGCAGCGGATGCCACCCAGCAAATGTAAGACTACTCCAATCTGCCCCTTTTAAACTAGGGTTGAAATAAATCATACTGCTGGAATTTTAAATTTGGGTCTGAGTCATAATCTATAGGAGGGGTCCTGCATCCATTGCTCAAAGGATATGAACCCAGGTTCATTCTGGCATCTAGGCAGCCGTGCGTTAAAGAGGCTGGGCCTAAGGAATTTCCTGACCTTGCCCCCGCACCCCCCCCCGATACCATGGGCCGTGTTTGGGTTGGGCAGCTGACTTCTGCCAGGAATGCATCGCTGGCCCTGAGGACCCTGTGTATACATTTGTGTAAAAAAATAAAACATATGAAGAAGTTCAATGCCAAATGTTCACAAGATCTCCGGCCAATCAAAAGGGTCAATGCACAGTTTGATAAAATACTGAGTAATCCAGAGCAGAATGATCCCCTGGTTCGACTCCTGGTCTGTGCTGAGCAATCTAATCTCAGTCAGGGTGGTGACAGTGGGCTTGCAACTGATCTTCCTGCCTCTAGGCTGGTTTGGGGGATGGGTGGAGGGTGGAGCGGGGTGAAAAATCAGCCAACGTGCCTGTTCCTGGTCACTATGCAATGACTCATGTTGGAAAGAAGATACTTGTGGATGTTGAGAGCGACCAGGATCAGGCTCGCTGTAATACTCTGCATAGTCAGATAGCCTGCCAACGCTCACTGTCTAGGCTTATACACAAAAAAACAACACTTGGATGAAGGAGAAAATGTACCAGAGGCCGAGCAGCTCATGTGGAACTTCATTCCAGCAGAAGTCACTGCCTTTATAGAAAAAAACTGGAAAGACTATTTCTTAGAAAGGAATCTGTTCAAAAATTCTCAATGGTATAACAATATAATACCCAGAACCTTCATGCTGCCTTTGATGCAAAACAACTTCAGAAAATAAAAACTATAGCCTCGAAGGCACATTTTAAATTCAAAAGAAAAAATGCGTGTGGGGTTGAAAAGACAAAAGTACGTGGCTTAGTAAATTAATTTCCTGCTTTGCCTTTCTGAACATTCAAAAAGCCACACATTTGACTTCAGACTGCGCAAAACACTGGATTGGAATGTAATTTATGTAACAACAACTGACTTGACTTGTGAAAACTGAACTAATAGTTCACTTGGTATCTCTCTTGCCTCTGGGTTAGAAGGCTGTCAGTTCAAGCCCCTCTCCAGGACTTAAGGTAATAATCTAGGTTTACAGTCCAGTGCATTAGTCAGGGAGTGCTGCATTACTTGAAGAGGTGCCTTTCAGATGAATCTTTAAACCAAGGTTCTGTCTGCTACTAATGACCCTGGGGCACTCTTGAGTAGAAGATTCTGGCCAGCATTCCTTTCTCAATCAACAGTACCAAAAAACCCACCCAGAAACTAGTCATTCATCTCTGGCACGTTGCTGGTAGGGGATTGCTATTGCAATTGGTCACATGACATCGCATGAAACACTTTTAGGATATTTCCATGTGCTGTATATATGCAAGTATTATTCTCAACATGGTCATTTTTATTTTCTCCAAACATCATGCAGCATAGCCACTGATTCCACAGTTTCTGTGGCCCAAACACGGAGATCGAAGCAAGTACCACAGAGCATTTAAAAGACAAGCGGCCATATTTTCCGCAGGGGTTCTCCTGATCTGCTGCTGTAACTTTGGCAGATCGGGACAAACCCTCGAGAAACGGTGTAAGCAGCTGCTTGTTTCCCTAGGTTATGGTGGGAGTTCAGGGAAACCCTGCAAATGTTTTACCCCAAACGCATTTATTTAATTGCTTTGTGCTAAATTATTAATAAGTACATACTTAAAAGATTTATTTTGTTGTTGGCTCTTAATTAATTGATCCATAAAATCAACTCCATTTATATCTCACTAAAGTTCCTTCAAAGAATCACAAAAATTAAAGCACAGCAGTGCACCATCCAGCCCATTCCTCATGCACCTCTTGAGCTAGAGGACGTAATTCCATGAGATTCTGCCAGTCTCCTGCTGGAACTCCAGTGGAATTCCCCCACTGGGGAGACAATGAAGGCCCAGAATGCACTGGGTCTCCGCCATTTTTCAGAGTTCCTGCAGGGCATAGTAAGAGGCAGGACCTCAGTTGGTATTTACTTGGACACCCTGTCAAGAGGGGACAGGGAGGCAGTGTGGCGATAATAGGTCACTCCCATTGCCAGGAATTCCCAGGCGTCACAGCGTAGGCTGATACTCCAGAGGAGAAGAGGCAAATTGCCCACCAATTCTGGTGCAAGTAGGCCCCACTGGGTGGTGATAGGTCCAGGCTGGGATTGGACCTTGGCTCCCTTCAATCATGTGGGGTTGTTTAGAATCATAGAAAGGTTACGGCACAGAAGGAGGCCATTCAGCCCATCAAGTCTGTGCTGGCTGAAAAAACTAGCTGCCCAATCTAATCCCACTTTCCAGCACCTGGTCCTTAGCCTTGCAGGTTACAGCACTTCAGGTGCATATCTAAGTACCTTTTAAAAGCATTGAGGGTTGCTGCCTCCACCACCAATCCAGGTAGTGAATTCCAGACACCCACCACCCTCTGGGTGAAAAAGATTTTCCTTATGTGCCCTCTAATCCTTCTACCAATCACCTTAAATCTGTGCCCCTGGTAATTGACCTCTCCGCTAGGGGAAACAGGTCCTTCCTGTCTACTCTAGGCTCCCCATAATTTTGTACACCTCAATTAAGTCACCCCTCAGCCTCCTCTGTTCTAAGGAAAACAACCTTAGCCTTTCCAATCTTTCTACAAAGCTGCTACTTTCAAGCCCTGGCAACATTCTTGTAAATCTCCTCTGTACTCTCTCCACAGCAATTATGTCCTTCCTGTAATGTGGTGACCAGAACTGTACGCAATACTCCAGCTGTGGCCTAATCAGTGTTTTTTACAGTTACAGCATTACATCCCTGCATTTGTATTCTATACCTCGGCCAATATAGGAAAGCATTCCATATGCCTTCTTAACCACTCTATCAACCTGTCCTGCCACCTTCAGGGACCTGTGGACATGCACTCCAAAGTCTCTCACTTATTCTACCCCTCTCAATATCCCCCCATTTATTGTGTATTCCCTTGCTTTGTTTGCCCTCCCCAAATGCATTACCTCACTTTTTTCTGGATTGAATTCCATTTCCCACTTTCTCACCCACTCAACCAAATCATTGATAACATTCTGGAGTCTACAGCTATCCTCTTCACTATCAACTACACGGCCAATTTTTGTGTCATCTACAAATTTCCCAATCATGTCTCCCACACTTAAATCCAAATCATTAATATATAGCACAGACAGCAAAGGACCCAACAATGAGCCATAGAGTGATACAGCACTGAAACAGGCCCTTCGGCCCACCAGGTCTGTGCTGACCATCAACCACCCATTTATACTAATCCTACATTAATCCCATATTCCCCACCACATCCCCTCCTACATTAATCCCATATTCCCTACCATTCTCCTACCACCTACCTACCCTAGGGGCAATTTACAATGGCCAACTTACCTATCAACCTGCAAGTCTTTGGCTGTGGGAGGAAACCGGAGCACCCGGCGGAAACCCACGTGGTCACAGGGAGAACGTGCAAACTCCACACAGGCAGTACCCAGAACTGAACCCGGGTCACTGGAGCTGTCAGGCTGCGGTGCTAACCACTGCGCCACTGTGCCGCCCAGTGGAACGCCACTGGAAACCGCTTTCCATTCGCAAAAACATCCGTTGACCACTACCCTTTGTTTCCTGTCACTGAGCCAATTTTGGATCCAACTTGCCACTTTCCTCTGTATCCTGTGGGCTTATATTTTTCTGACCAGGTTTAAAGGTAAGCGTGGCCTCCTTACAAAGGCTCAACTCCTAATGCTGCAAAATCTGGTGGGTGAACAGATATGTCCCGCCATTTACACTGTGATGCATGTTTGGGCCCATCTACCCTCATCATGTTTCCCTGCATCCTTTTACATTTCTCATTTTCAAATTCTTATTCAATTCCCCTTTCAGTAAAATGTTCTGATCTTTGCCTCAGTCGTCATTTGTGGATAAAATTTTATAATCTTTTACGTCAAGTGATTATGATAGTAATGCATTATGATAAATATAAATATGGAGCTATACAAGCTTTACTATTTATTTTATGTGAAAATTTACAAAATCTAAATTAAACAACATCCTACTTGTTTGAGAATGAACTTGTTGGAGAATGACTCCTGTTTACAGTGACAGGCTGAGAGAGTACGCTTGAATCTTACTGTTTAAACAGTTGTTCTCCCTCATTTACAAAGAAGTAAAGTGACTTCAGCTTTGTAAATGACATTTGTGCATGCCACTTCAGCTTTGAACCCTTGACACTTTACTTAAGCACGTGCCCAGTTTACTGCTGGGGGAGGGTTCAGGAGTTCCTCGGCTGATTTAAGTTAAGAAAGCCTCGTTTTTCTACTGACTGCACAATACCCGACTAACGGTGATTAGTAATGTCACCAGATGAAGCATTCCATTTCACCGCAGAACAAGATGTCACTACAAGACTGATGGTACAACAATATTCAAAAAACATTTGCTTTCTTTAAACAATGAACCACATATATTCAAAAATCACATGATTACAGAATCTCATTGAAGTGTACCTTCATTTATTGCATTAACTACATGCAGTTCTAGTTTATTCTGCCAAGAAGTATGAAATATTTAGTTCTCCTCTTAACAGTTTCCCCCTGTTGATTTCTCAGGTACGTTATTGGTCATGAATGGATGAAGAGGGTGGGTGGGGGGGGAATCAGATTATGGTTTTATCTACCACAATACAGAGTGTATTGTTGTACACTAGGATACTATGACAGTCTTCCTACAGCACTAGCTTGCACACACCCTCCAAGAGGTGGACCACAAATGAAACCCAGGCTTCAGTTGAGAAATGTGGCTTTCAGCCAGCACTGGGTCATCCCACTGACTGAACCATGTCAGCTCTAACCTTGCAGTAATCAGAAGCAAAAAGCAGTGTATGTCTCCCACAATTCCTTGCACTTGATGTTCAAGATGATGGATGTGCTCAGCTCCGTGCTCTCTCTCTCTCTCTCTGTGCTGTGTACATGTCAGTGTTTGAAACAAATTAGACTCTTCCCAACCCCTCCCCCAGCCTGCTGCTAAACAAACACAAAGAGCACTGTGTTGGACTGGATTGGGTTAATTCACCTCACAGTCATCTAGCTGAGCTTGAATGAGTAGATGGTGCTAGAGACCTACTTTTCATTTGTATTTCTTGTAAACTGTAGTAACCTTTCGGGCATTAAGTGGTTTTCTTTATACTGGAATTGATTTCCCATCAGCTAATCCCAATATGAACAACATACTCAACTTGGAAACTACAATACATGAGTGGCCTAGCGGTTCTAGCAGACTACCTCACAGCTGAGTTAGTGCAAGCCTGAGAGAGACAGCCTGTAGCCCAATGTCACAGGCAACAGAGAGCTTCTCTCCCAGACCAAGGTTCAAAACACTGTGGTATCAGATGTGTAGAAAACCTTCCTTAAAACCTAGCGATTAGGAATGCCTCATAACATAGTCTCTCTAGCCCAATATCTGGACAGGTTTGGTAACACACAATAATGAATCTTTCTGACAGCCCAGTGCTGGATTGCCCAGGTATTGCTGAAGTAGAAAACTGGCTTCTCGGGGTTGGGGAGGCATAGCATCAGAGATAGTAGGAATCTTGTTTCATTCTCCAATTGTCAAGGAAGCCTGACATCAAAGTAAATGGGGTCCGCGTCGCACCAAAAGTGGCTCGGAGACCTTGTCACACAGACAGCAGACAGCCTCCCACACAGCAGAATGGTTGGTGCTGCCTGTTAGTAGAGAGCTCATCACCCAACCTAGCAGGACTGGGCCAAAGTGATCTTGAAATAGAATCAACATAGTTCCCTGGCCCAAGGGTTGTGGGCCAAGGAACTCCCTGAGCTGCTCGGCACCTAAATCTGATACCTCCTTCTGGAAGCTAATTTTGGTCTGCTGTAAGCTAGGTAACTGGATGGAGTTAGACCTGTGGCAGGATGGGGGAAATGAAAACAGAAAGAAAACCACACAATTGATTTGATAAACTAGAAGCAGAGAGTATCTCACTAATTTATGCGGTTGTGGTTGGAGGCCTTGTGGTGAAATGAAGCATCTGAGTTGAAATTAACATAGTAAGGGGAAAAAAATACCTTAGAACATGGCAGTGAGCATAGTTGGTTTAAACCTCTTGCTACCCGATTTAAATCACTTCGTACAAACTAGGCAGCGTGTAAACTGCATAGTAATGAGTCTTATGGACCAGGAAATTACAAGTTCAAGCCCTGATCTGCCATGAGTGAGCCAATAGCAGTTGTGATTGTAGGAGGAAGAAGTGGGGGGGGGGGGGGGAGGGGTTTAGCTTCAATTTCTCTGGCACAGAGAGGAAAGTAGGCCAAGCTTGCAGCTCCTGAGCACTGTTCAGTCCAGGTGGAAAGTGCATATGAGTGAGAACAGGAGTGGGCAATTTATTTGTCCGCACTCTCAATTTCCAATCGCATACGCCAAGAACGGTCACTTGTGCAGTGTACCAGAGAGCTGCTAACAACCATGGAGCAGTACAGAATCAGGACCTTCAGTACAGGGACACGGGAAGAAAACTGGAATGAAAAGAAATCACTTCACTGCACACTCTTCATCCTGGACCCTGTTGAACATTTGTAATTACCTGACAACTGCTGCATTTTACATTTTATTAACATAATACTGAATTATTATTAATGACGTGCCTGCTTTAAAGTCAGCACAAAAACCCACGCACAAGTGGCAACAATGCGAGTTGGCCGAGATAAACTGACAAGTCAATTGCCGTACAGGGATACTGCTCCCTAAATGATTCATCCCTATATGGTCTCCAGCAGTGAAAGCAAGTCTACCGCTGTTGTCTCTAATGCTGCAGAGACACTTGACTAAATGATTGAAACAAAACAAGACTTTGCTGTATAAAATGCAATATACTTTATACAACACGGCATTTACATTCATAAATACGTCAACATAATCGCCACACTGTAGACTACTACATCACTCTAATCATGGTGCAAATGAAAACAAAGCCATTTTATATTCTCAATGGTAACCAATATGATAACCAAGTAATTTTCTGTAATAGTTTATTACAACACACACCCTCATACGCTTCTATCAACAGAATTCACATACACACTCCAATTATGGGCGGCACAGTGGCGCAGTGGTTAGCACCGCAGCCTCACAGCTCCAGCGACCCGGGTTCGATTCTGGGTACTGCCTGTGCGGAGTTTGCAAGTTCTCCCTGTGTCTGCGTGGGTTTCCGCCAGGTGCTCCGGTTTCCTCCCACCTCCAAAGACTTGCAGGTTGATAGGTAAATTGGCCATTGTAAATTGCCCCTAGTGTAGGTAGGTGGTAGGAGAATGGTGGGAATGTGGTAGAGAATATGGGGTTAATGTAGGATTAGTATAAATGGGTGGTTGTTGGTCGGCACAGACTCGGTGGGCCAAAGGGCCTGTTTCAGTGCTGTATCTCTAAATAAAATAAAATAAAAATTACTTGCACTTTCACGATTTTAGTTGGAGAATAATAGGAGCATCAGAAATTTGGATCCTTCAGTAGACCCATTTGTCAGCAAGCACAAAAAAAATTCATAGGGTCACTCCACCAGGTTAAGTGCCAAGGATTGTCCGCTGCTGCTGTCCACTTAACTTGTTGAAGAACCTGGGATCAGGGGAACTCATTTATTTTCTGTTCTGTCACCCCAGGGCATCCATCAGAAGCAGGTGGGTGAGTTGCTGGGTAGCTGGTAGTTCACGGGTGATTTTCACTGCCAAGCTTTATTAATATGTCACTGCCCACTTCCCAACTCCCTTGTGGATAGGAAGCGGATACCAGTCTCTGGAAAATCAGGCAGCCGAGTACTCAGATGAGTATGGGGAAGGGAGTTCTGAGTGGCCTCATGGTAGGGAAGGGGCAGAGGAGAAGTCCCAGGCAAGTCAAGCCTAAACTCCTCCTTGTCCTCCTGACCCCACAAAGCACAGTAAGAAAAACTCACATTGGAGAACCTCTTCAGCTTTCTGATTCTCTTCACCTGGAAAGAAAACCACGGTGGCTTCCTCACTCAGGCCAAAGTTAAAATCGCTGTCGGGGTCCAATGACATCATGGTAACCCAGTTAGCAAATGTGAATCAGGGACCTTAGTAAGATGTCCATGATCAAGCATTCCCTTTCTCCTGGTTAGCAAATGTGAATCAGGGCCACCAAACACTAGCAGGGAGATTTTTGACAGCACGTTCAGGCACTAATGATCCCGTAAGGTGGCGTCGAGCTGAAACACCTGTATTGCCCTCATTTCGCTCAAGACGCCAGTTGGTCAAGGAGTTGAAGCCTGCACTAGGAATGGCTGCCAAGAGGCTCGCTAAAGGGCTAATTGCCACTTAAAACATCCGCGAGCTCTCATTACGGCAGCTGCACGGCATTTTGGTGGCTAGAGCTTGTCCTAATGCCCTCTCCTAACAGTGACCAGTGTTGGACAGTAAACATGGTGTTGATCTCACTTTCAGACATTACTTAAAGGGATACTCACTATTTCATGTTCACTTGCTGCTGGAACTGTGAAGAGGACCTTTGAAACACATTGGGGAATTTTCTGGGACACTTTGTCAAGACATCCCCAACACTCGAGCAACATTTATTCAGCAAATTCTCTGAGGGCGTCACCTAAAAAGAGCAGTGCTGTGCTACTCCATCTTATTTGACACTTTATTGGAGTCACTAGGACAAAGGGAATGCTTGGCCATGGGCATTTTGCTAGGGTCCCTTTTAGTCTGGGCGAGGAATGGAAGGAAGTCATGAGGCCAGGCAGAGCAGCAACAGCTGCTGGAGGTGAGAGGAACAGGAGGGTGAGTTGGTGTCCTTCCCTCCTGTGGGTACAGGACATCTCTCCTCCTCTAGACCTCCTCCACCAGGACCGACAACCTGTGCACCCTCTCCCTGAGCCATCCGAGGAAGTGCCTCTGTGTGCCAGCAAGTGATCTCCACAACTAAATCCAGACATTCAAACAGGCATGTCTTATTAGCATAGCACCCATTTAGTGCCTGTTTTCACCCTTTGGCCAAAATAACCCCCTAGGTACCTGGAAACTGTAACATGTTGGATCTTCTCCATTAATGAGAAGGCGGAGGGGGGGTGGGGGGGGCTTCAATTATACTGTTAGAAAAAGTTCTGCATTTGAAATTTTGACACAGAATTGTCCCCTGTGCCAACATATCACCCCACAAATTCAAAGGTTCCCAGAGATAAAATAAATTAACGCTCACATGATGACGTGGCACATTGTACCTTCTATTTGTTAAGACATGGATCATGGGCTGACACATGCGATTCTTGACAATGAGTTCCCAAGTATACACTTCCTCTATGTGCAACTGCAGAGTAACATTGGACAGAGAATTGGGAAGAGGTTTTCTACCCATCCTCTTAGCTGATGAAGGTGCGCAGGGGAGAAGAGAGGGGAAAATAGCAAGACAAGAAGATAAAATAGATTGCCACAAAGAAGAAAATTGAAATGAACATACAGAAATTGCAGAAATTTTACTTTTTTTTTGGCATTTATTTCATTTCATCTTAGTCTGTTCAGTTTGCTTACCCACTGTTTTTTTTCAAGTTTGCACTTGCTGCTGTTCAATATTCAGTGTATTAACACCTAATCTGTACTAATGCTTTGTCTTTCAACACACCAGTAACATATTGTTTGCCTTTGCTCCGTGACCTTTTGGTCAGCTATGCGGCCTGGTCCAATCTAGACCTCCTTTGTTATCTCTTGCCCCACCCCCACCTCACTTGCTTATAACCTGTGACTTTTCTAATATTTGTCAGTTCCGAAGAAGGGTCACTGACCCGAAACGTTAACTCTGCTTCTCTTTTCACAGATGCTGCCAGACCTGCTGAGTGTTTCCAGCATTTCTTGTTTTTATTTCAGATTTCCAGCATCTGCAGTATTTTGCTTTTATTATACAGAAATTGCAGAATGAATTTGGGGACTGAAATTACTACTCTGAGATGACAGGAGGATCAACTTTGGTAAATTCATTTTACTCAATCGTCTAATATTTCAATTTCACTATTTTGATCCTAAAACAAGCACTAATTACTTTATAACAATATGATAAAAATACGGACCTAGTGGTTGAAAGGGTAAATGAAAAGAAATGTGCTTGTATGGAGCACACTCAAACATACTGCTCTCTGTAAAACGCTTTTACTTAAAATACAATTAAAAATGATCACTTTTCTTCATAACTAAAGTCATTCTTTCAGATCAAGTATTGACCTGACCCAGTGATCAGTCTGCTGCTTATGATGCTCACAATCAGTGCCTTGCCATTGTGTTCATTGGCAATGCAATGCATGCAGCACACAAAGGGTTAGTAATGAACTGATGGGAGCACATGCCTCAGGAATCAGTCTGAGTCCTTGTAATACTAATCTAATGAGACATAATGAGCTCTGTATGTGTCCAAGCTCAATGGCAATGCAAGCCTCCCCTTCCATTACAGGGGGCAGGCAGTGGGTCGAGCCTACTTCAGGAGCTACTCGCTGCATGCTCAGTCTCACACAGTCACATTGCCTATGAATGGGCTGGATGCTTAAATGGATCTGAGTCAGATTGGTCTTGTTTCCTTTGCTAATTGGAGATTGTTAAAACATGCAGGGCAAGAAATTGGGCTCATTAGTGCTTGTTTTTTTGGGCACTATAAGTGCCCTTAGAGCTCCAAAATGGTGTCTGTGGCAGACATGTACACTTGTAGGGAGAATCGCGCCAGACGCCAAATTACTGTGGGTGTTAATGCGTGTGCGCACAGTGAACATCTACCTGAAGTATGTAGGGCAAACAGATCATGACGTTAATCAGCATGCAATGCTGATTTGACACCAGCAAAGCTATTTTGCAGCACAGCGCTCCAGCCAATGCCCTCTCTTAACCATGCGTAGCTAACCTAGCGTCCAGCAGCAGGAAAGACGCTACACCAGCACTAATTAAAGGAATCTTCAAATACTTTCAGGCCAGTTGCTGAATTATTTCTTCTGGTTGTTGCTACAATTCCACATCTGTTGGATACAGTTGTTTAAAGTTGTAAAAGTCTACATGGTGTGGTATGGCGGGTGCTGAAAGACGTTTTGCTTACTTCAAGGCTTCTGCACAAACCAGTTTCTCCCAGACATGGGTACAGTAGTACGCATTCCCCTTGGAATATAGCAAGAGGCCACATCTGCCCAGGGTGTTCAAGGAGCAACTCTCCTACCTGAACCTCAGCAAGAAATAACCTGTGAGATGTCTGCCCTTCAGTAAGGATGTCCTCACTGAAACGTCCCACCTGCTGCAGCCCCAATTGCAATCTCAGAGCAGGGCGAAGACGGTATAGCCAGTGGCTGTGAAGGTGACCATAGCCATGATCTTTTATGCATCTGGCGCCTTTAAAGTTGGAGCTATTTGCAACATCTCACAGTTTGCTGTCTACTGTTATGTAAGGAAGGTCACTAAGACCCTCTGTTCAAAGAACAGTCACTACATTTCATTCCGTATTGCCAGAGACAAGCAGGCAGAGCAAGCACGCAGCTTCGCTGGGACTGCAGACTTCCCCATGATTCAGGGAGCCACTGACTGCATGCACATAACTATATACTGGAACCGAAAGGGATTCCACTCCATCAACAACAAGTTGCTGTGTGACCATAGGCAGTGAATCATGCAGGCCAATGCCCAGTACTCTGGCAGCATTCATGATGCCAGCTGCATTTGAACAACCATGACAAACCTAAGGGTGACTACCGGGCGACAAGAGTAGTCCACTGAAAACATGGCTGTTGACTATGCGCAACCCACACACGTGGGCGCAACATGCATACAATGAGAGCCATGCTGCCACATGAAATGTGACAGAGCAGACCACTGACTTGCTGAAACAACGCTTCGACTGCCTGGACCGTTCTGGAGGAGCCCTACAGTACTCAGCAGAGTGAGTGTCAAGATTCTTGGTGGTCTGCATAACCTTGCCATCATGAGGGAGCAGCTCCCACCACCTTCTATACAGCGAGCAGCTGAGGAGCAGCAGCATGAGAAGCAGGAGGACGAAGAAAAGGAAGGAAGGAGGCAACCTTTCTGCCCAGGCTGTTCATCAAGAACTCATCCAAGTGCAATACCAGTAACCACAACCCCAATTCCCCATTCATCAACAGTCCTGCACCTTACCTTCCCTCTGTCCCGCGTCATCACACTGTCCTCTTGGCCACAATGCAAAAATAAAAGCCTCCACAAAATAAACACTCCAAATCAAACTGAGAAATGAAATCATATTATATTGCTTACAAAAGTCAATTAATCTCCCTTGTGCATTCCCTTAGTGCCTGTCTTCCGTGTATCTTTGTTTGTCCTAGTGCTCATACGCAGTGCTACCCCAGTGGCTGCAGTCTGGCTGGTGGAAAGCTGCTGATTTTCATGGGGAAGATTACAGATGAACTTGGAAGATCACCTCAAGCAGCTCTGGGCTGAGAAGGCCTGACTTCAGATTGCACCATCTTGGCTTCAACAGCAAGGGAATGGTAGTAAGGATGAGAGGACGAATGCTATCTTCTCGAGAGCAGACAGCAAGTTTGTGCTCTATGGAGTCGGTGCCACATCCCTGGAGCATTGCCTCAGCAATCCTAGTACCTGTTGGAGGACAGAAAGCTGGCCTGCTGTGTCACCCTTTGCACACTATTGGCTGGATATTGTTGTCCCACCGCCAGCAGCGGCAGTGGGTGTAAAAAATGGCAGCTGCTCAACACAAGAGCCGCACCGCCGCGATTATGCAGCAGGTGGCCTACTGACGACGGCTGCCCCTCTCCAATCACGTGGCAGAGGTGGCATTTCATAGTGCCACCTGATGCAGGAGCAGGTGCTGGCGCCACTTATAAAAGGCTTCCAGCCCTGCAAACAGTTCAAAACCATGCAGAGTTGACCCCTTCCCCCTCCAAACACTTAATCATGCAGAGTTGACTCCTACCCCCTCCAAACACTAAATAATGCAGAGTTGACCACTTCCTCCATACAATAAATAATGCAGAGTTGACCCCTTCCTCCAAACACTAAATAATGCAGAGTTGACCCCTTCCACCATACACTAAATAATGCAGAGTTGACCCCTTCCACCATACACTAAATAATGCAGAGTTGACCACTTCCTCCATACAATAAATAATGCAGAGTTGACCACTTCCTCCATACAATAAATAATGCAGAGTTGACCCCTTCCTCCAAACACTAAATAATGCAGAGTTGACCCCTTCCACCATACACTAAATAATGCAGAGTTGACCACTTCCTCCATACAATAAATAATGCAGAGTTGACCCCTTCCTCCAAACACTAAATAATGCAGAGTTGACCCCTTCCACCATACACTAAATAATGCAAAGTTGACCCCTTCCACCATACACTAAATAATGCAGAGTTGACCACTTCCTCCATACAATAAATAATGCAGAGTTGACCCCTTCCTCCAAACACTAAATAATGCACAGTTGACCCCTTCCACCATACACTAAATAATGCAGAGTTGACCCCTTCCTCCATACACTAAATAACGCAGAGTTGACCCCTTCCTCCAAACACTAAATAATGCAGAGTTGACCCCTTCCACCATACACTAAATAATGCAGAGTTGACCCCTTCCTCCATACACTAAATAATGCAGAGATGACCCCTTCCTCCAAACACTAAATAATGCAGAGTTGACCCCTTCCTCCATACACTAAATAATGCAGAGTTGACCCCTTCCACCATACACTAAATAATGCAGAGTTGACCCCTTCCTCCATACACTAAATAATGCAGAGTTGACCCCTTCCTCCAAACACTAAATAATGCAGAGTTGACCCCTTCCACCATACACTAAATAATGCAGAGTTGACCACTTCCTCCATACAATAAATAATGCAGAGTTGACCCCTTCCTCCAAACACTAAATAATGCAGAGTTGACCCCTTCCACCATACACTAAATAATGCAGAGTTGACCCCTTCCACCATACACTAAATAATGCAAAGTTGACCCCTTCCACCATACACTAAATAATGCAGAGTTGACCACTTCCTCCATACAATAAATAATGCAGAGTTGACCCCTTCCTCCAAACACTAAATAATGCAGAGTTGACCCCTTCCACCATACACTAAATAATGCAGAGTTGACCCCTTCCTCCATACACTAAATAACGCAGAGTTGACCCCTTCCTCCAAACACTAAATAATGCAGAGTTGACCCCTTCCTCCATACACTAAATAATGCAGAGATGACCCCTTCCTCCAAACACTAAATAATGCAGAGTTGACCCCTTCCTCCATACACTAAATAATGCAGAGTTGACCCCTTCCACCATACACTAAATAATGCAGAGTTGACCCCTTCCTCCATACACTAAATAATGCAGAGTTGACCCCTTCCTCCAAACACTAAATAATGCAGAGTTGACCCCTTCCACCATACACTAAATAACGCAGAGTTGACCCCTTCTTCCATACACTAAATAATGCAGAGTTGACCCCTTCCACCAGACACTAAATAATGCAGAGTTGACCCCTTCCTCCAAACACTAAATAATGCAGAGTTGACCCCTTCCTCCATACACTAAATAATGCAGAGCTGACCCTTCCCCCCATACACTAAATAATGCAGAGTTGACCCCTTCCTCCATACACTAAATAACGCAGAGTTGACCCCTTCCTCCATACACTAAATAACGCAGAGTTGACCCCTTCCTCCATACACTAAATAATGCAGAGTGGACCCTTCCCCCCATACACTAAATAATGCAGAGTTGACCCCTTCCTCCATACACTAAATAATGCAGAGTTGACCCCTTCCTCCATACACTAAATAACGCAGAGTTGACCCCTTCCTCCATACACTAAATAATGCAGAGCGGACCCTTCCCCCCATACACTAAATAATGCAGAGTTGACCCCTTCCTCCATACACTAAATAATGCAGAGTTGACCCCTTCCTCCATACACTAAATAACGCAGAGTTGACCCCTTCCTCCATACACTAAATAACGCAGAGTTGACCCCTTCCTCCATACACTAAATAACGCAGAGTTGACCCCTTCCTCCATACACTAAATAATGCAGAGCTAACTTTCCCCCCATACACTAAATAATGCAGAGCGGATCCTTCCCCCCATACACTAAATAATGCAGAGTTGACCCCTTCCTCCATACACTAAATAATGCAGAGTTGACCCCTTCCTCCATACACTAAATAACGCAGAGTTGACCCCTTCCACCATACACTAAATAATGCAGAGGTGACCCCTTCCTCCATACACTAAATAATGCAGAGTTGACCCCTTCCTCCATACACTAAATAATGCAGAGCGGACCCTTCCCCCCATACACTAAATAACGCAGAGTTGACCCCTTCCTCCATACACTAAATAATGCAGAGCTGACCCTTCCCCCAATACACTAAATAATGCAGAGCTGACCCTTCCCCCCCATACACTAAATAATGCAGAGTTGACCCCTTCCTCCATACACTAAATAACGCAGAGTTGACCCCTTCCTCCATACACTAAATAACGCAGAGTTGACCCCTTCCTCCATACACTAAATAATGCAGAGCGGACCCTTCCCCCCATACACTAAATAACGCAGAGTTGACCACTTCCTCCATACACTAAATAATGCAGAGCTGACCCTTCCCCCAATACACTAAATAATGCAGAGCTGACCCTTCCCCCCCATACACTAAATAATGCAGAGTTGACCCCTTCCTCCATACACTAAATAACGCAGAGTTGACCCCTTCCTCCATACACTAAATAACGCAGAGTTGACCCCTTCCTCCATACACTAAATAATGCAGAGCGGACCCTTCCCCCCATACACTAAATAACGCAGAGTTGACCCCTTCCTCCATACACTAAATAATGCAGAGCTGACCCTTTCCTCCATACACTAAATAATGCAGAGTTGACCCCTTCCTCCATACACTAAATAATGCAGAGTTGACCCCTTCCTCCATACACTAAATAATGCAGAGTTGACCACGTCCTCCATACACTAAATAATGCAGAGCTGACCCCTTCCTCCATACACTAAATAATGCAGAGTTGACCCCTTCCTCCATACACTAAATAATGCAGAGTTGACCACGTCCTCCATTCACTAAATAATGCAGAGCTGACCCCTTCCTCCATACACTAAATAATGCAGAGCTGACCCTTCCCCCCCATACACTAAACAACGCAGCGTTGACCCCTTCCTCCATACACTAAACAACGCAGCGTTGACCCCTTCCTCCATACACTAAATAATGCAGAGTTGACCCCTTCCTCCATACACGAAATAACGCAGAGCTGACCACTTCCTCCATACACTAAATAATGCAGAGTTGACCCCTTCCTCTATACACTAAATAATGCAGAGTTGACCACGTCCTCCATTCACTAAATAATGCGGAGCTGACCCCTTCCTCCATACACTAAATCATGCAGAGTTGACCCCTTCCTCCATACACTAAATAATGCAGAGTTGACCACGTCCTCCATACACTAAATAATGCAGAGCTGACCCTTCCCCCCATACACTAAATAATGCAGAGCTGACCCCTTCCTCCATACACTAAATAATGCAGAGTTGACCCCTTCCTCCATACACTAAATAATGCAGAGTTGACCACGTCCTCCAGACACTAAATAATGCAGAGCTGACCCTTCCCCCCCATACACTAAATAATGCAGAGTTGACCCCTTCCTCCATACACTAAATAATGCAGAGTTGACCCCTTCCTCCATACACTAAATAATGCAGAGTTGACCACGTCCTCCATACACTAAATAATGCAGAGCTGACCCCTTCCTCCATACACTAAATAATGCAGAGTTGACCCCTTCCTCCATACACTAAATAATGCAGAGTTGACCACGTCCTCCATTCACTAAATAATGCAGAGCTGACCCCTTCCTCCATACACTAAATAATGCAGAGTTGACCCCTTCCTCCATACACTAAATAACGCAGAGTTGACCCCTTCCTCTATACACTAAATAACGCAGAGTTGACCCCTTCCTCCATACACTAAATAATACAGAGCGGACCCTTCCCCCCATACACTAAATAACGCAGAGTTGACCCCTTCCTCCATACACTAAATAATGCAGAGCTGACCCTTCCCCCAATACACTAAATAATGCAGAGCTGACCCTTCCCCCCCATACACTAAATAATGCAGAGTTGACCCCTTCCTCCATACACTAAATAACGCAGAGTTGACCCCTTCCTCCATACACTAAATAACGCAGAGTTGACCTCTTCCTCCATACACTAAATAATGCAGAGCGGACCCTTCCCCACATACACTAAATAACGCAGAGTTGACCCCTTCCTCCATACACTAAATAATGCAGAGCTGACCCTTCCCCCCATACACTAAATAATGCAGAGCTGACCCTTCCCCCCCATACACTAAATAATGCAGAGTTGACCCCTTCCTCCATACACTAAATAATGCAGAGTTGACCCCTTCCTCCATACACTAAACAACGCAGCGTTGACCCCTTCCTCCATACACTAAATAACGCAGAGTTGACCCCTTCCTCCATACACTAAATAATGCAGAGTTGACCCCTTCCTCCATACACTAAATAATGCAGAGTTGACCACGTCCTCCATTCACTAAATAATGCAGAGTTGACCCCTTCCTCCATACACTAAATAATGCAGAGTTGACCCCTTCCTCCATACACTAAACAACGCAGCGTTGACCCCTTCCTCCATACACTAAATAATGCAGAGTTGACCCCTTCCTCCATACACTAAATAACGCAGAGCTGACCACTTCCTCCATACACTAAATAATGCAGAGTTGACCCCTTCCTCTATACACTAAATAATGCAGAGTTGACCACGTCCTCCATTCACTAAATAATGCAGAGCTGACCCCTTCCTCCATACACTAAATCATGCAGAGTTGACCCCTTCCTCCATACACTAAATAATGCAGAGTTGACCACGTCCTCCATACACTAAATAATGCAGAGCTGACCCTTCCCCCCATACACTAAATAATGCAGAGCTGACCTCTTCCTCCATACACTAAATAATGCAGAGTTGACCCCTTCCTCCATACACTAAATAATGCAGAGTTGACCACGTCCTCCAGACACTAAATAATGCAGAGCTGACCCTTCCCCCCCATACACTAAATAATGCAGAGTTGACCCCTTCCTCCATACACTAAATAATGCAGAGTTGACCCCTTCCTCCATACACTAAATAACGCAGAGTTGACCCCTTCCTCCATACACTAAATAATGCAGAGCGGACCCTTCCCCCCATACACTAAATAATGCAGAGTTGACCCCTTCCTCCATACACTAAATAATGCAGAGTTGACCCCTTCCTCCATACACTAAATAACGGAGAGTTGACCCCTTCCTCCACACATTAAATAACGCAGAGTTGACCCCTTCCTCCATACACTAAATAACGCAGAGTTGACCCCTTCCTCCATACACTAAATAATGCAGAGCTAACTTTCCCCCCATACACTAAATAATGCAGAGCGGAACCTTCCCCCCATACACTAAATCATGCAGAGTTGACCCCTTCCTCCATACACTAAATAATGCAGAGTTGACCCCTTCCTCCATACACTAAATAACGCAGAGTTGACCCCTTCCACCATACACTAAATAATGCAGAGTTGACCCCTTCCTCCATACACTAAATAATGCAGAGTTGACCCCTTCCTCCATACACTAAATAATGCAGAGCGGACCCTTCCCCCCATACACTAAATAACGCAGAGTTGACCCCTTCCTCCATACACTAAATAATGCAGAGCTGACCCTTCCCCCAATACACTAAATAATGCAGAGCTGACCCTTCCCCCCCATACACTAAATAATGCAGAGTTGACCCCTTCCTCCATACACTAAATAACGCAGAGTTGACCCCTTCCTCCATACACTAAATAACGCAGAGTTGACCCCTTCCTCCATACACTAAATAATGCAGAGCGGACCCTTCCCCCCATACACTAAATAACGCAGAGTTGACCCCTTCCTCCATACACTAAATAATGCAGAGCTGACCCTTCCCCCAATACACTAAATAATGCAGAGCTGACCCTTCCCCCCCATACACTAAATAATGCAGAGTTGACCCCTTCCTCCATACACTAAATAACGCAGAGTTGACCCCTTCCTCCATACACTAAATAACGCAGAGTTGACCCCTTCCTCCATACACTAAATAATGCAGAGCGGACCCTTCCCCCCATACACTAAATAACGCAGAGTTGACCCCTTCCTCCATACACTAAATAATGCAGAGCTGACCCTTCCCCCCATACACTAAATAATGCAGAGCTGACCCTTTCCTCCATACACTAAATAATGCAGAGTTGACCCCTTCCTCCATACACTAAACAACGCAGCGTTGACCCCTTCCTCCATACACTAAACAACGCAGCGTTGACCCCTTCCTCCATACACTAAATAATGCAGAGTTGACCACGTCCTCCATACACTAAATAACGCAGAGCTGACCACTTCCTCCATACACTAAATAATGCAGAGTTGACCCCTTCCTCTATACACTAAATAATGCAGAGTTGACCACGTCCTCCATTCACTAAATAATGCAGAGTTGACCACGTCCTCCATTCACTAAATAATGCAGAGTTGACCCCTTCCTCCATACACTAAATAATGCAGAGTTGACCATGTCCTCCATACACTAAATAATGCAGAGCTGACCCTTCCCCAGATACACTAAATAATGCAGAGCTGACCCCTTCCTCCATACACTAAATAATGCAGAGTTGACCCCTTCCTCCATACACTAAATAATGCAGAGTTGACCACGTCCTCCATACACTAAATAATGCAGAGCTGACCCCTTCCTCCATACACTAAATAATGCAGAGTTGACCCCTTCCTCCATACACTAAATAATGCAGAGTTGACCACGTCCTCCATTCACTAAATAATGCAGAGCTGACCCTTTCCTCCATACACTAAATAATGCAGAGTTGACCCCTTCCTCCATACACTAAATAACGCAGAGTTGACCCCTTCCTCTATACACTAAATAACGCAGAGTTGACCCCTTCCTCCATACACTAAATAATGCAGAGCGGACCCTTCCCCCCATACACTAAATAACGCAGAGTTGACCCCTTCCTCCATACACTAAATAATGCAGAGCTGACCCTTCCCCCAATACACTAAATAATGCAGAGCTGACTATTCCCCCCCATACACTAAATAATGCAGAGTTGACCCCTTCCTCCAGACACTAAATAACGCAGAGTTGACCCCTTCCTCCATACACTAAATAATGCAGAGTTGACCACGTCCTCCATACACTAAATAATGCAGAGCTGACCCTTCCCCCCATACACTAAATAATGCAGAGCTGACCCCTTCCTCCATACACTAAATAATGCAGAGTTGACCCCTTCCTCCATACACTAAATAATGCAGAGTTGACCACGTCCTCCAGACACTAAATAATGCAGAGCTGACCCTTCCCCCCCATACACTAAATAATGCAGAGTTGACCCCTTCCTCCATACACTAAATAATGCAGAGTTGACCCCTTCCTCCATACACTAAATAACGCAGAGTTGACCCCTTCCTCCATACACTAAATAATGCAGAGCGGACCCTTCCCCCCATACACTAAATAATGCAGAGTTGACCCCTTCCTCCATACACTAAATAATGCAGAGTTGACCCCTTCCTCCATACACTAAATAACGGAGAGTTGACCCCTTCCTCCACACATTAAATAACGCAGAGTTGACCCCTTCCTCCATACACTAAATAACGCAGAGTTGACCCCTTCCTCCATACACTAAATAATGCAGAGCTAACTTTCCCCCCATACACTAAATAATGCAGAGCGGAACCTTCCCCCCATACACTAAATCATGCAGAGTTGACCCCTTCCTCCATACACTAAATAATGCAGAGTTGACCCCTTCCTCCATACACTAAATAACGCAGAGTTGACCCCTTCCACCATACACTAAATAATGCAGAGTTGACCCCTTCCTCCATACACTAAATAATGCAGAGTTGACCCCTTCCTCCATACACTAAATAATGCAGAGCGGACCCTTCCCCCCATACACTAAATAACGCAGAGTTGACCCCTTCCTCCATACACTAAATAATGCAGAGCTGACCCTTCCCCCAATACACTAAATAATGCAGAGCTGACCCTTCCCCCCCATACACTAAATAATGCAGAGTTGACCCCTTCCTCCATACACTAAATAACGCAGAGTTGACCCCTTCCTCCATACACTAAATAACGCAGAGTTGACCCCTTCCTCCATACACTAAATAATGCAGAGCGGACCCTTCCCCCCATACACTAAATAACGCAGAGTTGACCCCTTCCTCCATACACTAAATAATGCAGAGCTGACCCTTCCCCCAATACACTAAATAATGCAGAGCTGACCCTTCCCCCCCATACACTAAATAATGCAGAGTTGACCCCTTCCTCCATACACTAAATAACGCAGAGTTGACCCCTTCCTCCATACACTAAATAACGCAGAGTTGACCCCTTCCTCCATACACTAAATAATGCAGAGCGGACCCTTCCCCCCATACACTAAATAACGCAGAGTTGACCCCTTCCTCCATACACTAAATAATGCAGAGCTGACCCTTCCCCCCATACACTAAATAATGCAGAGCTGACCCTTTCCTCCATACACTAAATAATGCAGAGTTGACCCCTTCCTCCATACACTAAACAACGCAGCGTTGACCCCTTCCTCCATACACTAAACAACGCAGCGTTGACCCCTTCCTCCATACACTAAATAATGCAGAGTTGACCACGTCCTCCATACACTAAATAACGCAGAGCTGACCACTTCCTCCATACACTAAATAATGCAGAGTTGACCCCTTCCTCTATACACTAAATAATGCAGAGTTGACCACGTCCTCCATTCACTAAATAATGCAGAGTTGACCACGTCCTCCATTCACTAAATAATGCAGAGTTGACCCCTTCCTCCATACACTAAATAATGCAGAGTTGACCATGTCCTCCATACACTAAATAATGCAGAGCTGACCCTTCCCCAGATACACTAAATAATGCAGAGCTGACCCCTTCCTCCATACACTAAATAATGCAGAGTTGACCCCTTCCTCCATACACTAAATAATGCAGAGTTGACCACGTCCTCCATACACTAAATAATGCAGAGCTGACCCCTTCCTCCATACACTAAATAATGCAGAGTTGACCCCTTCCTCCATACACTAAATAATGCAGAGTTGACCACGTCCTCCATTCACTAAATAATGCAGAGCTGACCCTTTCCTCCATACACTAAATAATGCAGAGTTGACCCCTTCCTCCATACACTAAATAACGCAGAGTTGACCCCTTCCTCTATACACTAAATAACGCAGAGTTGACCCCTTCCTCCATACACTAAATAATGCAGAGCGGACCCTTCCCCCCATACACTAAATAACGCAGAGTTGACCCCTTCCTCCATACACTAAATAATGCAGAGCTGACCCTTCCCCCAATACACTAAATAATGCAGAGCTGACTATTCCCCCCCATACACTAAATAATGCAGAGTTGACCCCTTCCTCCAGACACTAAATAACGCAGAGTTGACCCCTTCCTCCATACACTAAATAACGCAGAGTTGACCCCTTCCTCCATACACTAAATAATGCAGAGCGGACCCTTCCCCCCATACACTAAATAACGCAGAGTTGACCCCTTCCTCCATACACTAAATAATGCAGAGCTGACCCTTCCCCCCATACACTAAATAATGCAGAGCTGACCCTTCCCCCCCATACACTAAATAATGCAGAGTTGACCCCTTCCTCCATACACTAAATAATGCAGAGTTGACCCCTTCCTCCATACACTAAATAATGCAGAGTTGACCACGTCCTCCATACACTAAATAATGCAGAGCTGACCCCTTCCTCCATACACTAAATAATGCAGAGTTGACCCCTTCCTCCATACACTAAATAATGCAGAGTTGACCACGTCCTCCATTCACTAAATAATGCAGAGCTGACCCCTTCCTCCATACACTAAATAATGCAGAGTTGACCCCTTCCTCCATACACTAAATAACGCAGAGTTGACCCCTTCCTCTATACACTAAATAACGCAGAGTTGACCCCTTCCTCCATACACTAAATAATGCAGAGCGGACCCTTCCCCCCATACACTAAATAACGCAGAGTTGACCCCTTCCTCCATACACTAAATAATGCAGAGCTGACCCTTCCCCCAATACACTAAATAATGCAGAGCTGACTATTCCCCCCATACACTAAATAATGCAGAGTTGACCCCTTCCTCCATACACTAAATAACGCAGAGTTGACCCCTTCCTCCATACACTAAATAACGCAGAGTTGACCCCTTCCTCCATACACTAAATAATGCAGAGCGGACCCTTCCCCCCATACACTAAATAACGCAGAGTTGACCCCTTCCTCCATACACTAAATAATGCAGAGCTGACCCTTCCCCCCATACACTAAATAATGCAGAGCTGACCCTTCCCCCCCATACACTAAATAATGCAGAGTTGACCCCTTCCTCCATACACTAAACAACGCAGCGTTGACCCCTTCCTCCATACACTAAATAACGCAGAGTTGACCCCTTCCTCCAGACACTAAATAATGCAGAGTTGACCCCTTCCTCCATACACTAAATAATGCAGAGTTGACCACGTCCTCCATTCACTAAATAATGCAGAGTTGACCCCTTCCTCCATACACTAAATAATGCAGAGTTGACCCCTTCCTCCATACACTAAACAACGCAGCGTTGACCCCTTCCTCCATACACTAAATAATGCAGAGTTGACCCCTTCCTCCATACACTAAATAACGCAGAGCTGACCACTTCCTCCATACACTAAATAATGCAGAGTTGACCCCTTCCTCTATACACTAAATAATGCAGAGTTGACCACGTCCTCCATTCACTAAATAATGCAGAGCTGACCCCTTCCTCCATACACTAAATCATGCAGAGTTGACCCCTTCCTCCATACACTAAATAATGCAGAGTTGACCACGTCCTCCATACACTAAATAATGCAGAGCTGACCCTTCCCCCCATACACTAAATAATGCAGAGCTGACCCCTTCCTCCATACACTAAATAATGCAGAGTTGACCCCTTCCTCTATACACTAAATAATGCAGAGTTGACCACGTCCTCCATACACTAAATAATGCAGAGCTGACCCTTCCCCCCCATACACTAAATAATGCAGAGTTGACCCCTTCCTCCATACACTAAATAATGCAGAGTTGACCCCTTCCTCCATACACTAAATAACGCAGAGTTGACCCCTTCCTCCATACACTAAATAATGCAGAGCGGACCCTTCCCCCCATACACTAAATAATGCAGAGTTGACCCCTTCCTCCATACACTAAATAATGCAGAGTTGACCCCTTCCTCCATACACTAAATAACGCAGAGTTGACCCCTTCCTCCATACACTAAATAACGCAGAGTTGACCCCTTCCTCCATACACTAAATAACGCAGAGTTGACCCCTTCCTCCATACACTAAATAATGCAGAGCTAACCTTCCCCCCATACACTAAATAATGCTGAGCGGATCCTTCCCCCCATACACTAAATCATGCAGAGTTGACCCCTTCCTCCATACACTAAATAATGCAGAGTTGACCCCTTCCTCCATACACTAAATAATGCAGAGCGGACCCTTCCCCCCATACACTAAATAACGCAGAGTTGACCCCTTCCTCCATACACTAAATAATGCAGAGCTGACCCTTCCCCCAATACACTAAATAATGCAGAGCTGACCCTTCCCCCCCATACACTAAATAATGCAGAGTTGACCCCTTCCTCCATACACTAAATAACGCAGAGTTGACCCCTTCCTCCATACACTAAATAACGCAGAGTTGACCCCTTCCTCCATACACTAAATAATGCAGAGCGGACCCTTCCCCCCATACACTAAATAACGCAGAGTTGACCCCTTCCTCCATACACTAAATAATGCAGAGCTGACCCTTCCCCCCATACACTAAATAATGCAGAGCTGACCCTTTCCTCCATACACTAAATAATGCAGAGTTGACCCCTTCCTCCATACACTAAACAACGCAGCGTTGACCCCTTCCTCCATACACTAAACAACGCAGCGTTGACCCCTTCCTCCATACACTAAATAATGCAGAGTTGACCACGTCCTCCATACACTAAATAACGCAGAGCTGACCACTTCCTCCATACACTAAATAATGCAGAGTTGACCCCTTCCTCTATACACTAAATAATGCAGAGTTGACCACGTCCTCCATTCACTAAATAATGCAGAGTTGACCACGTCCTCCATTCACTAAATAATGCAGAGTTGACCCCTTCCTCCATACACTAAATAATGCAGAGTTGACCATGTCCTCCATACACTAAATAATGCAGAGCTGACCCTTCCCCAGATACACTAAATAATGCAGAGCTGACCCCTTCCTCCATACACTAAATAATGCAGAGTTGACCCCTTCCTCCATACACTAAATAATGCAGAGTTGACCACGTCCTCCATACACTAAATAATGCAGAGCTGACCCCTTCCTCCATACACTAAATAATGCAGAGTTGACCCCTTCCTCCATAAACTAAATAATGCAGAGTTGACCACGTCCTCCATTCACTAAATAATGCAGAGCTGACCCTTTCCTCCATACACTAAATAATGCAGAGTTGACCCCTTCCTCCATACACTAAATAACGCAGAGTTGACCCCTTCCTCTATACACTAAATAACGCAGAGTTGACCCCTTCCTCCATACACTAAATAATGCAGAGCGGACCCTTCCCCCCATACACTAAATAACGCAGAGTTGACCCCTTCCTCCATACACTAAATAATGCAGAGCTGACCCTTCCCCCAATACACTAAATAATGCAGAGCTGACCCTTCCCCCCCATACACTAAATAATGCAGAGTTGACCCCTTCCTCCAGACACTAAATAACGCAGAGTTGACCCCTTCCTCCATACACTAAATAACGCAGAGTTGACCCCTTCCTCCATACACTAAATAATGCAGAGCGGACCCTTCCCCCCATACACCAAATAACGCAGAGTTGACCCCTTCCTCCATACACTAAATAATGCAGAGCTGACCCTTCCCCCCATACACTAAATAATGCAGAGCTGACCCTTCCCCCCCATACACTAAATAATGCAGAGTTGACCCCTTCCTCCATGCACTAAATGATGCAGAGTTGACCCCTTCCTCCATACACTAAATAATGCAGAGTTGACCACGTCCTCCATACACTAAATAATGCAGAGCTGACCCCTTCCTCCATACACTAAATAATGCAGAGTTGACCCCTTCCTCCATACACTAAATAATGCAGAGTTGACCACGTCCTCCATTCACTAAATAATGCAGAGCTGACCCCTTCCTCCATACACTAAATAATGCAGAGTTGACCCCTTCCTCCATACACTAAATAACGCAGAGTTGACCCCTTCCTCTATACACTAAATAACGCAGAGTTGACCCCTTCCTCCATACACTAAATAATGCAGAGCGGACCCTTCCCCCCATACACTAAATAACGCAGAGTTGACCCCTTCCTCCATACACTAAATAATGCAGAGCTGACCCTTCCCCCAATACACTAAATAATGCAGAGCTGACTATTCCCCCCCATACACTAAATAATGCAGAGTTGACCCCTTCCTCCATACACTAAATAACGCAGAGTTGACCCCTTCCTCCATACACTAAATAACGCAGAGTTGACCCCTTCCTCCATACACTAAATAATGCAGAGCGGACCCTTCCCCCCATACACTAAATAACGCAGAGTTGACCCCTTCCTCCATACACTAAATAATGCAGAGCTGACCCTTCCCCCCATACACTAAATAATGCAGAGCTGACCCTTCCCCCCCATACACTAAATAATGCAGAGTTGACCCCTTCCTCCATACACTAAACAACGCAGCGTTGACCCCTTCCTCCATACACTAAATAACGCAGAGTTGACCCCTTCCTCCAGACACTAAATAATGCAGAGTTGACCCCTTCCTCCATACACTAAATAATGCAGAGTTGACCACGTCCTCCATTCACTAAATAATGCAGAGTTGACCCCTTCCTCCATACACTAAATAATGCAGAGTTGACCCCTTCCTCCATACACTAAACAACGCAGCGTTGACCCCTTCCTCCATACACTAAATAATGCAGAGTTGACCCCTTCCTCCATACACTAAATAACGCAGAGCTGACCACTTCCTCCATACACTAAATAATGCAGAGTTGACCCCTTCCTCTATACACTAAATAATGCAGAGTTGACCACGTCCTCCATTCACTAAATAATGCAGAGCTGACCCCTTCCTCCATACACTAAATCATGCAGAGTTGACCCCTTCCTCCATACACTAAATAATGCAGAGTTGACCACGTCCTCCATACACTAAATAATGCAGAGCTGACCCTTCCCCCCATACACTAAATAATGCAGAGCTGACCCCTTCCTCTATACACTAAATAATGCAGAGTTGACCACGTCCTCCATACACTAAATAATGCAGAGCTGACCCTTCCCCCCCATACACTAAATAATGCAGAGTTGACCCCTTCCTCCATACACTAAATAATGCAGAGTTGACCCCTTCCTCCATACACTAAATAACGCAGAGTTGACCCCTTCCTCCATACACTAAATAATGCAGAGCGGACCCTTCCCCCCATACACTAAATAATGCAGAGTTGACCCCTTCCTCCATACACTAAATAATGCAGAGCTGACCCCTTCCTCCATACACTAAATAACGCAGAGTTGACCCCTTCCTCCATACACTAAATAACGCAGAGTTGACCCCTTACTCCATACACTAAATAACGCAGAGTTGACCCCTTCCTCCATACACTAAATAATGCAGAGCTAACCTTCCCCCCATACACTAAATAATGCAGAGCGGATCCTTCCCCCCATACACTAAATCATGCAGAGTTGACCCCTTCCTCCATACACTAAATAATGCAGAGTTGACCCCTTCCTCCATACACTAAATAACGCAGAGTTGACCCCTTCCACCATACACTAAATAATGCAGAGGTGACCCCTTCCTCCATACACTAAATAATGCAGAGTTGACCCCTTCCTCCATACACTAAATAATGCAGAGCGGACCCTTCCCCCCATACACTAAATAACGCAGAGTTGACCCCTTCCTCCATACACTAAATAATGCAGAGCTGACCCTTCCCCCAATACACTAAATAATGCAGAGCTGACCCTTCCCCCCCATACACTAAATAATGCAGAGTTGACCCCTTCCTCCATACACTAAATAACGCAGAGTTGACCCCTTCCTCCATACACTAAATAACGCAGAGTTGACCCCTTCCTCCATACACTAAATAATGCAGAGCGGACCCTTCCCCCCATACACTAAATAACGCAGAGTTGACCCCTTCCTCCATACACTAAATAATGCAGAGCTGACCCTTCCCCCAATACACTAAATAATGCAGAGCTGACCCTTCCCCCCCCCATACACTAAATAATGCAGAGTTGACCCCTTCCTCCATACACTAAATAACGCAGAGTTGACCCCTTCCTCCATACACTAAATAACGCAGAGTTGACCCCTTCCTCCATACACTAAATAATGCAGAGCGGACCCTTCCCCCCCATACACTAAATAACGCAGAGTTGACCCCTTCCTCCATACACTAAATAATGCAGAGCTGACCCTTCCCCCCATACACTAAATAATGCAGAGCTGACCCTTTCCTCCATACACTAAATAATGCAGAGCTGACCCTTCCCCCCATACACTAAATAATGCAGAGCTGACCACGTCCTCCATACACTAAATAATGCAGAGCTGACCCTTCCCCCCATACACTAAATAATGCAGAGCTGACCCCTTCCTCCATACACTAAATAATGCAGAGTTGACCCCTTCCTCTATACACTAAATAATGCAGAGTTGACCACGTCCTCCATACACTAAATAATGCAGAGCTGACCCTTCCCCCCCATACACTAAATAATGCAGAGTTGACCCCTTCCTCCATACACTAAATAATGCAGAGTTGACCCCTTCCTCCATACACTAAATAACGCAGAGTTGACCCCTTCCTCCATACACTAAATAATGCAGAGCGGACCCTTCCCCCCATACACTAAATAATGCAGAGTTGACCCCTTCCTCCATACACTAAATAATGCAGAGTTGACCCCTTCCTCCATACACTAAATAACGCAGAGTTGACCCCTTCCTCCATACACTAAATAACGCAGAGTTGACCCCTTCCTCCATACACTAAATAACGCAGAGTTGACCCCTTCCTCCATACACTAAATAATGCAGAGCTAACCTTCCCCCCATACACTAAATAATGCAGAGCGGATCCTTCCCCCCATACACTAAATCATGCAGAGTTGACCCCTTCCTCCATACACTAAATAATGCAGAGTTGACCCCTTCCTCCATACACTAAATAATGCAGAGCGGACCCTTCCCCCCATACACTAAATAACGCAGAGTTGACCCCTTCCTCCATACACTAAATAATGCAGAGCTGACCCTTCCCCCAATACACTAAATAATGCAGAGCTGACCCTTCCCCCCCATACACTAAATAATGCAGAGTTGACCCCTTCCTCCATACACTAAATAACGCAGAGTTGACCCCTTCCTCCATACACTAAATAACGCAGAGTTGACCCCTTCCTCCATACACTAAATAATGCAGAGCGGACCCTTCCCCCCATACACTAAATAACGCAGAGTTGACCCCTTCCTCCATACACTAAATAATGCAGAGCTGACCCTTCCCCCCATACACTAAATAATGCAGAGCTGACCCTTTCCTCCATACACTAAATAATGCAGAGTTGACCCCTTCCTCCATACACTAAACAACGCAGCGTTGACCCCTTCCTCCATACACTAAACAACGCAGCGTTGACCCCTTCCTCCATACACTAAATAATGCAGAGTTGACCACGTCCTCCATACACTAAATAACGCAGAGCTGACCACTTCCTCCATACACTAAATAATGCAGAGTTGACCCCTTCCTCTATACACTAAATAATGCAGAGTTGACCACGTCCTCCATTCACTAAATAATGCAGAGTTGACCACGTCCTCCATTCACTAAATAATGCAGAGTTGACCCCTTCCTCCATACACTAAATAATGCAGAGTTGACCATGTCCTCCATACACTAAATAATGCAGAGCTGACCCTTCCCCAGATACACTAAATAATGCAGAGCTGACCCCTTCCTCCATACACTAAATAATGCAGAGTTGACCCCTTCCTCCATACACTAAATAATGCAGAGTTGACCACGTCCTCCATACACTAAATAATGCAGAGCTGACCCCTTCCTCCATACACTAAATAATGCAGAGTTGACCCCTTCCTCCATAAACTAAATAATGCAGAGTTGACCACGTCCTCCATTCACTAAATAATGCAGAGCTGACCCTTTCCTCCATACACTAAATAATGCAGAGTTGACCCCTTCCTCCATACACTAAATAACGCAGAGTTGACCCCTTCCTCTATACACTAAATAACGCAGAGTTGACCCCTTCCTCCATACACTAAATAATGCAGAGCGGACCCTTCCCCCCATACACTAAATAACGCAGAGTTGACCCCTTCCTCCATACACTAAATAATGCAGAGCTGACCCTTCCCCCAATACACTAAATAATGCAGAGCTGACCCTTCCCCCCCATACACTAAATAATGCAGAGTTGACCCCTTCCTCCAGACACTAAATAACGCAGAGTTGACCCCTTCCTCCATACACTAAATAACGCAGAGTTGACCCCTTCCTCCATACACTAAATAATGCAGAGCGGACCCTTCCCCCCATACACTAAATAACGCAGAGTTGACCCCTTCCTCCATACACTAAATAATGCAGAGCTGACCCTTCCCCCCATACACTAAATAATGCAGAGCTGACCCTTCCCCCCCATACACTAAATAATGCAGAGTTGACCCCTTCCTCCATGCACTAAATGATGCAGAGTTGACCCCTTCCTCCATACACTAAATAATGCAGAGTTGACCACGTCCTCCATACACTAAATAATGCAGAGCTGACCCCTTCCTCCATACACTAAATAATGCAGAGTTGACCCCTTCCTCCATACACTAAATAATGCAGAGTTGACCACGTCCTCCATTCACTAAATAATGCAGAGCTGACCCCTTCCTCCATACACTAAATAATGCAGAGTTGACCCCTTCCTCCATACACTAAATAACGCAGAGTTGACCCCTTCCTCTATACACTAAATAACGCAGAGTTGACCCCTTCCTCCATACACTAAATAATGCAGAGCGGACCCTTCCCCCCATACACTAAATAACGCAGAGTTGACCCCTTCCTCCATACACTAAATAATGCAGAGCTGACCCTTCCCCCAATACACTAAATAATGCAGAGCTGACTATTCCCCCCCCATACACTAAATAATGCAGAGTTGACCCCTTCCTCCATACACTAAATAACGCAGAGTTGACCCCTTCCTCCATACACTAAATAACGCAGAGTTGACCCCTTCCTCCATACACTAAATAATGCAGAGCGGACCCTTCCCCCCATACACTAAATAACGCAGAGTTGACCCCTTCCTCCATACACTAAATAATGCAGAGCTGACCCTTCCCCCCATACACTAAATAATGCAGAGCTGACCCTTCCCCCCCATACACTAAATAATGCAGAGTTGACCCCTTCCTCCATACACTAAACAACGCAGCGTTGACCCCTTCCTCCATACACTAAATAACGCAGAGTTGACCCCTTCCTCCAGACACTAAATAATGCAGAGTTGACCCCTTCCTCCATACACTAAATAATGCAGAGTTGACCACGTCCTCCATTCACTAAATAATGCAGAGTTGACCCCTTCCTCCATACACTAAATAATGCAGAGTTGACCCCTTCCTCCATACACTAAACAACGCAGCGTTGACCCCTTCCTCCATACACTAAATAATGCAGAGTTGACCCCTTCCTCCATACACTAAATAACGCAGAGCTGACCACTTCCTCCATACACTAAATAATGCAGAGTTGACCCCTTCCTCTATACACTAAATAATGCAGAGTTGACCACGTCCTCCATTCACTAAATAATGCAGAGCTGACCCCTTCCTCCATACACTAAATCATGCAGAGTTGACCCCTTCCTCCATACACTAAATAATGCAGAGTTGACCACGTCCTCCATACACTAAATAATGCAGAGCTGACCCTTCCCCCCATACACTAAATAATGCAGAGCTGACCCCTTCCTCTATACACTAAATAATGCAGAGTTGACCACGTCCTCCATACACTAAATAATGCAGAGCTGACCCTTCCCCCCCATACACTAAATAATGCAGAGTTGACCCCTTCCTCCATACACTAAATAACGCAGAGTTGACCCCTTCCTCCATACACTAAATAACGCAGAGTTGACCCCTTCCTCCATACACTAAATAATGCAGAGCGGACCCTTCCCCCCATACACTAAATAATGCAGAGTTGACCCCTTCCTCCATACACTAAATAATGCAGAGCTGACCCCTTCCTCCATACACTAAATAACGCAGAGTTGACCCCTTCCTCCATACACTAAATAACGCAGAGTTGACCCCTTACTCCATACACTAAATAACGCAGAGTTGACCCCTTCCTCCATACACTAAATAATGCAGAGCTAACCTTCCCCCCATACACTAAATAATGCAGAGCGGATCCTTCCCCCCATACACTAAATCATGCAGAGTTGACCCCTTCCTCCATACACTAAATAATGCAGAGTTGACCCCTTCCTCCATACACTAAATAACGCAGAGTTGACCCCTTCCACCATACACTAAATAATGCAGAGGTGACCCCTTCCTCCATACACTAAATAATGCAGAGTTGACCCCTTCCTCCATACACTAAATAATGCAGAGCGGACCCTTCCCCCCATACACTAAATAACGCAGAGTTGACCCCTTCCTCCATACACTAAATAATGCAGAGCTGACCCTTCCCCCAATACACTAAATAATGCAGAGCTGACCCTTCCCCCCCATACACTAAATAATGCAGAGTTGACCCCTTCCTCCATACACTAAATAACGCAGAGTTGACCCCTTCCTCCATACACTAAATAACGCAGAGTTGACCCCTTCCTCCATACACTAAATAATGCAGAGCGGACCCTTCCCCCCATACACTAAATAACGCAGAGTTGACCCCTTCCTCCATACACTAAATAATGCAGAGCTGACCCTTCCCCCAATACACTAAATAATGCAGAGCTGACCCTTCCCCCCCCCATACACTAAATAATGCAGAGTTGACCCCTTCCTCCATACACTAAATAACGCAGAGTTGACCCCTTCCTCCATACACTAAATAACGCAGAGTTGACCCCTTCCTCCATACACTAAATAATGCAGAGCGGACCCTTCCCCCCCATACACTAAATAACGCAGAGTTGACCCCTTCCTCCATACACTAAATAATGCAGAGCTGACCCTTCCCCCCATACACTAAATAATGCAGAGCTGACCCTTTCCTCCATACACTAAATAATGCAGAGTTGACCCCTTCCTCCATACACTAAACAACGCAGCGTTGACCCCTTCCTCCATACACTAAACAACGCAGCGTTGACCCCTTCCTCCATACACTAAATAATGCAGTGTTGACCACGTCCTCCATACACTAAATAACGCAGAGCTGACCACTTCCTCCATACACTAAATAATGCAGAGTTGACCCCTTCCTCTATACACTAAATAATGCAGAGTTGACCACGTCCTTCATTCACTAAATAATGCAGAGCTGACCCCTTCCTCCATACACTAAATAATGCAGAGTTGACCCCTTCCTCCATACACTAAATAATGCAGAGTTGACCATGTCCTCCATACACTAAATAATGCAGAGCTGACCCTTCCCCCCATACACTAAATAATGCAGAGCTGACCCCTTCCTCCATACACTAAATAATGCAGAGTTGACCCCTTCCTCCATACACTAAATAATGCAGAGTTGACCACGTCCTCCATACACTAAATAATGCAGAGCTGACCCCTTCCTCCATACACTAAATAATGCAGAGTTGACCCCTTCCTCCATACACTAAATAATGCAGAGTTGACCACGTCCTCCATTCACTAAATAATGCAGAGCTGACCCCTTCCTCCATACACTAAATAATGCAGAGTTGACCCCTTCCACCATACACTAAATAACGCAGAGTTGACCCCTTCCTCTATACACTAAATAACGCAGAGTTGACCCCTTCCTCCATACACTAAATAATGCAGAGCGGACCCTTCCCCCCATACACTAAATAACGCAGAGTTGACCCCTTCCTCCATACACTAAATAATGCAGAGCTGACCCTTCCCCCAATACACTAAATAATGCAGAGCTGACCCTTCCCCCCCATACACTAAATAATGCAGAGTTGACCCCTTCCTCCATACACTAAATAACGCAGAGTTGACCCCTTCCTCCATACACTAAATAACGCAGAGTTGACCCCTTCCTCCATACACTAAATAATGCAGAGCGGACCCTTCCCCCCATACACTAAATAACGCAGAGTTGACCCCTTCCTCCATACACTAAATAATGAAGAGCTGACCCTTCCCCCCATACACTAAATAATGCAGAGCTGACCCTTCCCCCCCATACACTAAATAATGCAGAGTTGACTCCTTCCTCCATACACTAAATAATGCAGAGTTGACCCCTTCCTCCATACACTAAACAACGCAGCGTTGACCCCTTCCTCCATACACTAAATAACGCAGAGTTGACCCCTTCCTCCATACACTAAATAATGCAGAGTTGACCCCTTCCTCCATACACTAAATAATGCAGAGTTGACCACGTCCTCCATTCACTAAATAATGCAGAGTTGACCCCTTCCTCCATACACTAAATAATGCAGAGTTGACCCCTTCCTCCATACACTAAACAACGCAGCGTTGACCCCTTCCTCCATACACTAAATAATGCAGAGTTGACCCCTTCCTCCATACACTAAATAACGCAGAGCTGACCACTTCCTCCATACACTAAATAATGCAGAGTTGACCCCTTCCTCTATACACTAAATAATGCAGAGTTGACCACGTCCTCCATTCACTAAATAATGCAGAGCTGACCCCTTCCTCCATACACTAAATCATGCAGAGTTGACCCCTTCCTCCATACACTAAATAATGCAGAGTTGACCACGTCCTCCATACACTAAATAATGCAGAGCTGACCCTTCCCCCCATACACTAAATAATGCAGAGCTGACCCCTTCCTCCATACACTAAATAATGCAGAGTTGACCCCTTCCTCCATACACTAAATAATGCAGAGTTGACCACGTCCTCCATACACTAAATAATGCAGAGCTGACCCCTTCCTCCATACACTAAATAATGCAGAGTTGACCCCTTCCTCCATACACTAAATAATGCAGAGTTGACCACGTCCTCCATTCACTAAATAATGCAGAGCTGACCCCTTCCTCCATGCACTAAATAATGTAGAGTTGACCCCTTCCTCCATACACTAAATAATGCAGAGTTGACCACGTCCTCCATACACTAAATAATGCAGAGCTGACCCTTCCCCCCATACACTAAATAATGCAGAGTTGACCCCTTCCTCCATACACTAAATAATGCAGAGTTGACCACGTCCTCCATACACTAAATAATGCAGAGCTGACCCCTTCCTCCATACACTAAATAATGCAGAGTTGACCACGTCCTCCATACACTAAATAATGCAGAGCTGACCCTTCCCCCCATACACTAAATAATGCAGAGCTGACCTCGTCCTCCATACACTAAATAATGCAGAGTTGACCCCTTCCTCCATACACTAAATAATGCAGAGCTGACCCTTCCCCCCATACACTAAATAACGCAGAGCTGACCACGTCCTCCATACACTAAATAATGCAGAGTTGACCACGTCCTCCATACACTAAATAATGCAGAGCTGACCCCTTCCTCCATACACTAAATCATGCAGAGTTGACCACGTCCTCCATACACTAAATCATGCAGAGTTGACCCCTTCCCGCCATATACTAAATCATGCAGAGTTGACCCCTTCCTCCATACACTAAATAATGCAGAGCTGACCACTTCCTCCATACACTAAGTAATGCAGAGTTGACCCCTTCCTTCACACACTAAATAATGCAGAGTTGACCCCTTCCTCCATGCACTAAATAATGCAGAGCTGACCCCTTCCTCCATACACTAAATAATGCAGAGTTGACCCCTTCCTCCATACACTAAATAACGCAGAGTTGACCCCTTCCTCCATACACTAAATCATGCAGAGTTGACCCCTTCCTCCATACACTAAATAACGCAGAGTTGACCCCTTCCTCCATACACTAAATAACGCAGAGTTGACCCCTTCCTCCATACACTAAATAACGCAGAGTTGACCCCTTCCTCCATACACTAAATAACGCAGAGTTGACCCCTTCCTCCATACACTAAATAACGCAGAGTTGACCCCTTCCTCCATACACTAAATCATGCAGAGTTGACCCCTTCCTCCATACACTAAATAACGCAGAGTTGACCCCTTCCTCCATACACTAAATAACGCAGAGTTGACCCCTTCCTCCATACACTAAATCATGCAGAGTTGACCCCTTCCTCCATACACTAAATAATGCAGAACTGACCCCTTCCTCCATACACTAAATAATGCAGAACTGACCCCTTCCTCCATACACTAAATAATGCAGAGTTGACCCCTTCCTCCATACACTAAATAATGCAGAGTTGACCACTTCCTCCATACACTAAATAATGCAGAGTTGACCACGTCCTCCATACACTAAATAATGCAGAGTTGACCTTTTCCTCCATACACTAAATAACGCAGAGTTGACCCCTTCCTCCATACACTAAATAATGCAGAGTTGACCCCTTCCTCCATACACTAGATCATGCAGAGTTGACCCCTTCCTCCATACACTAAATAACGCAGAGTTGACCCCTTCCTCCATACACTAAATCATGCAGAGTTGACCCCTTCCTCCATACACTAAATCATGCAGAGTTGACCCCTTCCTCCATACACTAAATCATGCAGAGTTGACCCCTTCCTCCATACACTAAATAACGCAGAGTTGACCCCTTCCTCCATACACTAAATAATGCAGAGTTGACCCCTTCTCCATACACTAAATAACGCAGAGTTGACCCCTTCCTCCATACACTAAATAATGCAGAGCTGACCCTTCCCCCCCATACACTAAATAATGCAGAGTTGACCCCTTCCCGCCATACACTAAATAACGCAGAGTTGACCCCTTCCTCCATACACTAAATAATGCAGAGTTGACCCCTTCCTCCATACACTAAATAATGCAGAGTTGACCCCTTCTCCATACACTAAATAATGCAGAGTTGACCCCTTCCACCATACACTAAATCATGCAGAGTTGACCCCTTCCTCCATACACTAAATAACGCAGAGTTGAACCCTTCCTCCATACACTAAATAATGCAGAGTTGACCCCTTCCCGCCATACACTAAATCATGCAGAGTTGACCCCTTCCTCCAT
Source organism: Heterodontus francisci (assembly GCF_036365525.1). Lineage (NCBI taxonomy): Eukaryota > Metazoa > Chordata > Chondrichthyes > Heterodontiformes > Heterodontidae > Heterodontus > Heterodontus francisci. The sequence continues at coordinate 257,472,084 of NC_090371.1, read as the reverse complement.
ACACTAAATAACGCAGAGTTGACCCCTTCCTCCATACACTAAATCATGCAGAGTTGACCCCTTCCTCCATACACTAAATCATGCAGAGTTGACCCCTTCCTCCATACACTAAATAACGCAGAGTTGACCCCTTCCTCCATCCACTAAATAATGCAGAGCTGACCACGTCCTCCATACACTAAATAATGCAGAGTTGACCCCTTCCTCCATACACTAAATCATGCAGAGTTGACCCCTTCCTCCATACACTAAATAACGCAGAGTTGACCCCTTCCTCCATACACTAAATCATGCAGAGTTGACCCCTTCCTCCATACACTAAATAATGCAGAGGTGACCCCTTCCTCCATACACTAAATCATGCAGAGTTGACCCCTTGCGCCATACACTAAATAACGCAGAGTTGACCCCTTCCTCCATACACTAAATAATGCAGAGTTGATCCCTCCTCCCCCCCCCCCCTCCCATTTTTGCCAGCTTCTCCTGGATGGGAAAGTGAAGGCACATGAGTGCCGCATGATGTGCTCAAGAATGGGAACTGAAGGTAAGATCGCAGGGAATTACATTTAAATTTATGCAGAGAAGTATTTTAAATATGTAAAGTAAGGTCCTAACACCAAGCGATGGAGGTGCCGCCATGGAGTCTTGCTGCTGCTGGGAAGATTGGGCCCGGCAATCCCGGCGTCAGGCTCCATGGCGGAGGGAGGGCTGGAGATTTAAGGGACAGTGGCCGCCATGGAGCCCGACGCCGAGCTGGGAACAAAATCCAGCCCTGTAATCCACAGCTATGTAATCTACAGCAGTCTAAACGTTTACTGCAACTAACTGACCTTGCATGTCAGCAGTCTGAACTTCCACTGCAACACTCAGACATCAGGTGGCTGCTGCTTCTGCTGCAATGGAAGTTGTGACTGCGGCCATCACATGCTGCATCATGGTTGGGTCCACTTGCAAGCAAACAGAGTTGGCCACCACTTTGATGCTTGAAACGATGGGCTCCAAACCCCATGCCAAGTTAGTGTTGGACTCCTTCCTGCTTGGCATCGACTGCAGACTTTCTGGCAGGCGTCCCAAGGCACCAAGCATTTTGTTGTGCAGTGGAACCCTTGTGTGACCTAGCCCTCTGGCAAGCTGGCAGCCGTGCTATCGTTGCCCCTTGCCCTGGATGCAACCCACTCATTCCGGTGTCTCACCACATGCAGGTCCCATCTCTAATCTATCCACTTCAAAATGCACACTGTCAGTATCTGAGCTGGTGGCTGTGAGTGCGAAATCAAGTGCCAGTGCTATGTCTTCATCATCACTCTCTTCTTGGGTCTCTGAAAGAAAAAAGGCACAAGGGTAAAGTTGTGGTATAGGGAGGAGTAGAAAGGAAGAGGAGCATGCTTACACCATCCACAGCTTGTAAATCAGAAAAGTGTGGGATGAGGGGGAAGTGGGATGTGAGAAGGTAGATTATGTATGAGCATATCGTCATCATTAATGGTTTCAGACCAGCTGCTGGCAATGGTCTCAGCAATGGGTGTCCCAACAATGGCCAGCACCTTCTCCTCCACAGGTGTTAGGCCATGCAGGCGTGCCTGTCATTCTATGGTTAGTTCCTGCTGCCTCCAGTTGTACCTTGCCCTGCCAGAGAAAGGAAAGTATGTCAGTGAGTGTTGAGCAACCTGTTTTCCTGATGTGCTTGTCATGGTTGAATAGTTGGAAGTATTTGAAAGCTGTGAGATGTGGATGCGAGGCTTCTGGCAGTGCTACGTGTGTGAGGGTGAAGGGAAGAATATGAGTAAGATGTCTGAGTCTTGATTGATAGAGATTATTGGTAGGTGAGTGAAGAGGTTGTGGTGATTTGAGCAGCATTTGAGGCTAGTGGTGCAGGTGGCAGATATGGCATTTGAAGATACATTCACCGACCATAACCACTTGTGTGAAGTCACTGAACCTCCTGCGCTTCTGCATTCAGGTCCTCGGGCCATAATGCCTGGCATTGACCTCCATTGCTATCTGTCCCACTGCCTTTTGATTGTATCTCTGGAGGGCTTCCTTACCCTCCTGCAGATACAGGATATCTCTCCTCCCTTCCACATCCTCAACGAAGACCTCCAGTGCAGCGTCACAATCTTCACTCTTTCCCAGGTCAGATTTTCTTCAACCATGGCTCCCAGCACCTACCCCAGTCACAATGCACCTCCCCTTTAAGAAGCGCAGACTAGCTTTAAGTAGTGCAGGCTAGCTTTAAGTGGTGCTAGCTACTTACAATATTGGCCTGCTACTGACACGTCCAGCGAATGAACTGCGCACTTTGCACTGGCTGGATGTAGAGATACTTCAAATGAGCAGGCAGCATGAAGCTGATGTGTTGCCTGCATTACAATTAACAGATGCAGATTAATTGTGCATCGCAATCCCTGTGCCCATTTTCGGGAGCTATCCAATTTAACCCCCGCAGTCTTTCCAGTTGTCTCACTTGTCTCACCAATAGCAAACCCAACTGCCGAACAGAACTCCAATCCAATAAAGGTATCAGTGGTTCAATGTAAGGTGGCAATTTCTGCAAGGTCCAATGTGTGCCTTATCAGCTTAAGGGGAAAGAGAAAAAAGAAATTCCGGTTGAAAAGACAAAACCAAAATCTGATCCCAGCTCAGTGTCACATGGAAGCTTACTTTGACGGATTACAGGGGTGGATCAATCCCCAAGCCAACTGCAGAATTGTGTCATTGTTAGTACTCTGTGTTTCACTCCCCGTGCAATAGCCTAGAAACACAGTACATGGAAAGCAAGTCATAGCAAATCAGAGGTCATAATTTGTCTCAGGATTGTCCCTGAGTATCCCCACTGGCCCTACAATCCAAATTGATTCAGTTGTATTTCTGACTAAAGCAAACAGTGATATAAATTTATTTTTAAATTCAATTCATGGGATGTGGGCAAAGCCAGCATTTATTGTCCATTCACAATTGCCTTTAAGAAAATGATGGTGAGCCGCCTTCTTGAACGCCTGCAGTCCATGTGGTGTAGGTACACCTACAGTGCTGTTAGGGAGGGATGTACCATTTATGTATGAAAATACTCCATTCTCCTCTTTTTGGGTCGATCTATGGGTGATGCAGAAATACTCAACATAACATGGGATGGATAATGAGAGTGAAGAGTGCAACTGATAGCAATTCTCTGAAATTGGATTTACAAATTTGGGATGTCTGACGCATAAGCAAATAGGTTAAATGGTTTTAATACCAAAATGGTTCCATCACTGGTCTACGCTGAGTTAGCTGATGTCAGCAAGGGTACAGTCACATTGTTACAAATGGTCGCAGTGCCCTGGCTAAGGAGAGCAAAAGTGACCCTTGTTGGAAAGTACATGAGAGGTTAGGATTGGGATTGGCTGTGGTGCCCTCACCAGTCAAATAACCGGCCTACACTCATTGCCTAAGCTTAAAGATAAGAATGACCACTTAGATGAAGCACTTAGAGGGCTGCTGATATTTGTGATACTGCAGTTAAGCAAGAGGTAGCACCATCAGGAGAGGAGGAAAGTAAAGGAGAGGAATACTTAAGGGGGAAAAATTCAATGAATATTTGGATAATTCTATCCTGCTATATGAATAAGTTATTTCTTCCTTTGGTTTGTTGGACTTTTCGCAATTTTCTCCTCTCCTCTCCTAAAGTCAGTAGGCCGAAATTCCGGAAGTCCCACTTGGGTGGTGGAAGGTCAGCAGATTGGAACTCTTGGCTACCCGTGCCCAAAGACACAGACATTGTTTCAAATCCTGGGGAAGGGATCATCTACATACAGGGAGGTGCAGGGTTGGGGAAGAATTGGTGCAGCACCATGTTGCTCCAAGGACAGAAGAGAGGCACAAGAAATAAATATTCTTCTTCAGTTCACAATGTGGTCATTAGGGCTTCTTATAGTCCCTTTTATGTAGAAATCATGGCAGCCAAATTGTACATAGCAAGCTCTCACGAACAGCAATATGATAATGACCAGATAATCTGTTATTAGTAACATTAATTGAAGGATAAATATTGGTCAGGACATCAGGGAGAACTCCCCTGCTCTTCTTCAAAGTAGTGCCACAGGATCTTTTACGCCCATCTGAGAAGGCAGACAGGGCCTCAGTTGAATGCCTCATCTGAAAGACAATACCTCCAACAGTGCAGCATTCCCTCATTATTGCACTGGAGTGTTAGCTAGCTTTTTACACTCAAGTCGCTGGAATGGGACTTGAACCTACAACCCTCTGATTCAGAGGAAAGAGTGCTATCACTGAGCAACATTACAGCTGAACTCATCGTATTCTCACTACACACACTGCCTCATTTGAGATAAGCCAAGTAATGTAGATCAGAAATAAAACCTAGGATCTTTTGGTTTATATGGCTCAGTAGCAAAAAGATGGGGGACCTTAAGGCTTCTGTTAGCAATGCCTGAAGTTTCTATAATAATGCAATGTGAAGTAGGTAAATAAATGAAAACATTTAAGATTAAGATTTACTATGTGGCGTGGTCAAGAAACATATCACAAACAGTATTTGAGCTGTTGTACTAGTGGCCAGTAAGAAGTTACAGCTCAATGTTTAACACAGATGCGTGTTTTAACACAAATAAAGGAGGTGCCATAATTTCATTTATGTGGGCATGCTACAGCAGCTGGCTACAGGACCACTGGTACTTCAAAGGCTTCTAAGTTTGGTGATATTAGGGCAATCTTGCCTTTTAAATGCCACCCGGTTTCTGAACTGCTGCAAGCTGCCTCCCTTTTTGTCATGTTCGTGTGCTAATTGATTTTGCTGTAACAGTGATGATGGTCACTGCTCCATCAATCAGGATTTTGAACAATCAGCAAACAAAGGTCCAAAGGTTCACAATTGGCATTGAATACACCAGTACTTAGCAGTTAGGGTGTTTAAACTGCGGGGGATGCTAAAATCCTACACAAGTAATAGTAACATTCTATTTAGTTACATTCCTCGCCCCCACCCCACACATACACCATTCCCTGGGCAAACAAGTGACTTGCTTTGAGGCCTCTGGATTTTATAACTAGCTTCTAGGAAATTTCTGAGCAATCTGGGTTGACAGCCTCCAATTAGCCTCTCATCCTCCCTTTCAAGAACCACCTCACTACCCATCAATTAAGATGAGGCACTATTCTGTGGTGCAGCACACCACATCTCAACTCAGTGTACCCACTTGCCTCACTGCACTCTTTTTACACCTCCACACCTGACTGATTTCTCCTAAGGTATGAGTTTGCCTCTTTTGTGCCAATGAAATGAATTCTGAAGTGTAGTCACCTGTTTTATGACCAAACGAAGCAGTCAATTTTCGCACTGCAAGGTCCCAGAAACAGCAGATAGACTTGTTATCTGTTTGTTAGTGTTGGTTGAGGGACAAAGATTCACTAGGACACCAGGAGAATCTTCACTGCTCTACTGTGAATAATGTCATGGCATCTTTTACATCAAGCTGAGAAGGCAGATGGGTTTCAGTATAATGTCTCAACCAACGGCAGCACTTAGGAACATAGCAGTCGCTAGACAAAAGAAGCAAGACCAAGATCCATCTAGTTTACCTCCTACCAAATAACATAATGATAATGAAGCTGTTGACGAATCATAGCATATCAATTTAACCTAGAAATGACACAAGTAAAATTCCAATGGTGGAGAGCTTTGGGAACCTTAGGCTCAAAGTCACCTTTTTCCTCCAAGCATAGAACACTTACCACATGTCATGTCTCAAATTACTCATATACTGCATCAAATGTTATTTGCTGAAAGAAATCTACTAATTTACATTTGAATGAATTAATACTAACTGCTCTGCCGTCTCACTAAAAAGTCTGTTCCATAGGTTGACCACTTGCTCACTGTGCAGAGTAATACTCAATTTAACCCCTTCAGTCTCAGGCCATGTCCTCTCTATCTACTGTTTGGGACAATGTGAAATAGCTTGTCAGGGTCTACATGAGCAGAGAAGGTTAAAAGGAGATTTGATGGAGGTGTTCAAAATCATGAATGGCTTCGATAGAGTAAATAGGGAGAAACAGTTTCCAGTGACAAAAGGGTCAGTATCCAGATGACACAGATTTAATGTGATTAGCAAAAGAACCAGAGGTGACTTGAGGAAACTTTATTTTTACACAAAGCGTTGTTATTATCTGGAATGTATTGCCTGAAAGTAACTTTCAAAAAGGATTAGACCAATACTTTCAGAAAAGACATTTACAGGGCTATGGGGAAAAGGCAGAGGAATGAGACTAACTGGTTAGCTCTGCCAAAGAGCCAGCATAGGCACAATGAGCTGAATGGCCTCCTTCTTACATTATCTAGTCCTTTTAGACCTCTAAAAGTACCAATCATAACCCCATTCAACCTTTTTGTTTCCAGTGAGATCATGCTCTATTTACATAATCACTCCACAAAATCCAACCCCTCAATCATGCTGATTGCTCTCTTCTCTAACCTTTCAATAGCCACAATCTCCTTTTTGTGTTGCGAAGACAAGAACAGCACACAGTATTTTAAGAGTGGTCGCCCAAATGATTTCTAAAGTGGCAGGATTACTTCACTATTTTGGCTCAATATTGACCTTTTAATACTTCCCAATATTTGGTTTGCCTTCCTCACTGTAGTTGAGCATTGTTGTGATTGACAATAAATTGAAACTATTAGGATGCTCAGACATCTTCAATTTTTCATGTACATTATTTTCTTTCCATTTAAGTAATATTATCTTCAGGAATTTTTTTTCCCCTGTGAAGTATTTTGCATTTCTCTACACTGGATTTCATCTGTGACCTATCTGCCCAATTCCCAAGTATATTCAAATCGTCCTGCAGCTTATCCTGTTCTGCTTTGGTGTCTATCACTGAATTTTCCTGCACACTCTTAGTATTGTACTGAAGTGTGAGCCTAGGTCCTCAAGTGGGGCTTCAACCGGAGCCAACAGCTCCACTGCTGGGCCAAGTTCAAATCTGGCAATCTCATTTGATCCTGTCCCATGCAGTAGTACCTAGCGAACCATGGCCCATTCCTAAAGCGTGCAGATTTTCTCAGCGTTTCACCTATGTTGGTCTTTGCAACAGACTTCTTGGATCATGGTTTTGCACTTCAACCCATTAGAGGATCCCCATCCTTTGGCTTGACTAGATAGCTTAAGCTGCTAGGGAATGAGTGATCTGTGCTCTGAATAACCATAGCTTGTGAGACAGGAGGGAACAAATTGGAGAAAAATGGAAAAGCAGGAGAAATTTAACATCGCTGCACCCGTTATATGGTTGTAAAACAGGCACAATAGTGATGAATTTAGCAGTGTGACAGCCCACGTCAGGGGCCCCATGCAAGTAAGTATAACGTGTAAAACTCACCATAAAGAAACCGCATACTACCGCTGAATTAAAATATTCTAACTTTTAAAAATACTGTCAGAAGGAATGAGGCAGAAGCAGCAGATTTATTACTGTATAAGTACTGACACATGCCATTACAATTCACAAGATTCAAACCATTTGTTTGTTCTGATATGAAGAACCTCAGAAACAAAGGCAACAAGAATCCTTAATAAACAAAGGTTCTCTCCACAGAAAAGAAACTCCATAATAATAATGGGACAGAGATTGTATGAACCAAGACTCCAGTTGCTAGGGATTGACTTCACTGTGTGGCTTTGCTTCTTTGTGCCGCCAACGTACGAATAAATCCTCCATGATTGGTCAGAGGCGAGCAGTGCGCATTAAAATTCACATATCAGATCACACATTGTAGTTACTGTTAGTAAAACTCAAGCATGGATTCTTCCAGCAGCTGCCATTATCTAAGTGGCTGCGCTAAGAAAATTAGAAACAAGAAAGGGCGATGAAAGGAGTAGCCTTTTTGGGGGGATTCCCAAAAATGACCAATACTTTGAGGTGTCCCTCAGCAGATCATCTGAAAACATGTCAGTTTCCACATACATGCTGAGGACACCTAGCTCCAGCTCACCACCACCTCTCTGGACTCCTCCACCATCTCTATATTGATTGTCCAACATACAGTACTGGATGAGCAGAAATTTCCTCCATTTAAATATGGGGAAGACTGAAACCATCATCTTCAGTCCCCGCCACAAACTCTGCTCTCTCGACATCGATTCCATCCCTCTCCCTTGCAACTATCCGAGGCTGAACCAGACTGTTGGCAATCTTGGCGTCATATTTGATCCCAAGGTGAGCTTCCAACCACCAATCCCCATCATCACCAATACTGCCTATTTCTACCTCCGTAACATCGCTCGACTCCACCCCAGTGTCAGCTCTTCTGCTGCTGAAACCCTCATTCATACCTTTGCTACCTCTAGACTTGACTATTTTAATGCACTCTAGGCCAACCCCCACGTTCTATTCTCCCTAAACGAGGTCATCCAAAATCCTGCTGCCCATATCCTAATTCACACCAAATCCCATTCACCCCATCGTCCCTGTGCTTGCTGACCTACACTCCCGGTTAAGCAACTCCTCAATTTTAAAATTCTCATCCTTGTTTTCAAATCCCTCCACAGCATAGCTGCCCACTGGGCTGGATTTTGTGTAGGAGGTGGGGCTCCTGGTGCTGGGCAGAAAAGGCGGGGAGAACATTGCCTCTGCCTGTTTGTGCCACACCACCCACCCCATCCCCGCCCCCACCGCAACGATCACCCGGTCTTTTTCCATCCAAGTTTCACGAGCCAGTATCCCCATCCCTTTAAAGATGGGGATCCTGTCTCCATAAGCTTCTGACCAATCAGAGGGCCGGCAGCTCAGCAGTATCTGCAGCGCCACCGGGAGCGGTAGCCACAGCCAGTACTGCAGAGGGGTGCTGGTGGATGGTTGAAGAGGTTCCCGGCGGGGTTCCTCTGTGGGCCACAGGTTACCCACTGAGGAGGGACACCTCCCCGCCCAAGACTGCAGAGAGTGCGCCTCGTGTTACAAGGCGACCTCCCTGCATGGCAGAGGCAACCCCTGCTGCGGGTTAGATCCCAGCGGCAGCGGGAAGAGGCCCTTCATTGGCCATTCAGAGGCCACTTAAGGGCCTCAATTGACCTCTGGCGGGAAGGTCGTTGTCGGCATATCCTGCCCGTGGGAAGATCACCTGGCAACGGGGGCTCCGTCCCCCATTGCGATACTCCATGCCCCCCTGCCTCCGGCCCTACCTCGGGGGGGGGGGGCATAAAATCCTGGCCCCTATCTCTGTAATCTACTCCAATCCTACAACCCTCCAATATATCTATGCTCCTCTAATTCTGCCTTCAAGCAGCTCTGATTTTAATCACTCCACTACTGGCGGCTGTGCCTTTAACTACCTGGGCCCTAAGCTCTGGAATTCCCTCCCTAAACCTCTCCACCTCACTACTTTGTTTTTCTCCTTTAAGATCCTCCTTAAAACCTACCTCTTTGGCCAAGCTTCTGGTCATCTGTACTAATAACTCATTATGTGGCTCGGTTTCATATTTTGTGAAGCGCTTTGGGACATCTTAATACATTAAAGGCACTATATAAATACAAGTTGTTGTTGCCTGATAAGTGGAACACAATGAAAGAAGAAATTCTATTATTAGAAATTAAGTGCTGCAACTGAGCAATCAGTTTGTTTACAGCAATCCAGAAATTCCCAACAGTACTCCTTTAACTAGTTTCCACTCTGTGATGTTCAGTCTGCATATTGTGGAATGATGCTCCCACATAAATTGGGAAGCATTGCTGTTACTAGTGACTTATGCAGTTATTCAACTTAAAAGTAAAACAAGACAAATCCATTTGAGTAATCTGCAGTTACTGAGTGGGTGACATACCAACACATGAAAAGCATCTGGAAGCCTCGAGCACAGGGAACAAAGGATGCAACAGTAGTGGGAAGTAACCCTTTAATTTGTTGATGCTGTCACTGATATTACTGATTATGTACAGGGTATTCAAATAATTGTTGAACCCATTATGACACTTGTATCTGCTGCCGATCTAAAACACAAGGAAGCTGCTCATTTGTGCTGTGTGCTTCTGAACTGCCTCTGGGAAGAAACAATAAGCTTATCTGAAAAACAGATTCAGGGTTCCGTATGATTCACTCATTTGTCTTCTTTAAAGCCGAGAAAAAGTCAGCATTGCCCATCCAACAGGAATGTTATTTACTGCAAATGCCTTTTGAAGTATTACTATTCCCTTTGAAAAGCCAGATACGCCACACTTGAGCTGGGCCTAAGTACGATACTTAAAGCTGTCACATAAGAGAACCAAAGACACAACTGTGTTGTTTTCAGCCCTCATTTTAACCAGTATTTCTTTGTGGAATTTAAATATATTCAATACCTAAATTTCATATGGGCGTGGTAAAATAACTCCCGCATTGTTACCGATCATTTTGAAATCAGTATTTACTTGGATTCAATTGCTTTATTGAGTGCTATATATAGAAGCTGGCACCCAATGCACTTGTAGCTCAGAGCCTCTCTTCCTCTTGTGCTTGTTTACATCCCACTTTTTAATTTAAGCGTTCCCATTTAACCAAAAGGGCACAGCTCTCCACAGCCAATGCTGAATATTACCCAAAGCCAGTCCTTCACCCCTTGCCTATTTAACAGGGATTTTATTTTCTCAAAGAAAAAATGAATATCCTTGAGTTCGGAACTTCTAAGTGCAAATAAAATCTGCACTTCTGAGTCAACTTTCTGGGACAAAGTGCCTTGGAATTGACGGGGGAGGAGGAAAAGAAGGTTGCAGGATAATGGAGGCAATGAAACATCAATGTGACTATCACAAGGCAGAATACCTCGAGCACCCAGTCACTGGAACTGTCTTCAGCGTACTGGATGAGAATTGGCAAAACCAACTCACAGACAGTAGCCAAATTGGAATGGTATTTAAACTCAATGGGTGAGTACAGCTCGGCACTTCCTCTGAGGAAATCCTTTCCAATCTCAGGCTGTGCTGAGATAGTCAATGTCAGCTGTCACCTCAGCACTGAACAATGGAGGGGAGAAGTTTCTGATTGTTGCTCAACGATTGCTGTTCAGCCTCAACTGTTACGCCTTCTATAGTCACATACCTTGCCGGCACTCGTGGGCAGTGGATTTCCTCTGGGGTTCTCCTGCTCATCTACTACAAATGCAGCAAAAGAGCCACAGAAGCCCCAGGAGCCGACCTAAAGGGCACTTACATTGTTTCCCTCAGGTTGCTGGGGTTATTTGGTTGTAGCTACTTAGTGAGCGAACGAGAAAACCCCTGTGGAAATTCACCCCCTTGATGTAAAGATTGGCAGGTGGCAAACAGCCACTTGGCCAAAGTACTGAAAAATTGCTAGTACCAGTAAAAAACAAAGGCCAGCAGAACAGGAGGAGACAGGATTAGGGGGAAAAAGAGGGAACATCACCCTCAGTTAAAAAAAGATTTATATAACATCATCAACTTGTATTTATGTAGCATCTTTAGCGTAATAAAATGTCCCAAGATGCTTCAAAGAAGCATTATCAAACAAAAAATGACACCAAGCCACATAAGGAGATATTAGGGCAGATGACCAAATGCTTGGTCAAAGAGGTAGGTTTTAAGGAGTGCCTTAACAGATGAAATCAAGGTAGAGAGGCAAAGACGTTTAGGGAAGAAATTCCAGTATTAGGGCCTAGGCAGCAGAAGGTATGGCCCACAAATTGTAGAGTGATTAAAATTGGGGATGCACCAGAGGCCAGAATTAGAGGAGTGCAGATATCTGGGAGGGTTGTGGGGCTGCAAGAGATAGGAAGGGATGAAGCCATGGAGAGATTGGGAAACGAGAATGAGATGCTTAACTGGGAGCCAGTGTTGGGCAGTCAGCATAGGGGTGATGGGTGAATAGTATGTGGCGTGAGTTAGGACACGGGCAGCAGAGTTTTGAATGACCTCAAGTTTATGGTGGGTAGAAAGTGGGGGGCCAGCCAGGAATGGGTTAGAATAGTCAAGTCTGGGGGTAACAAAGGCATGGATGAGGGTTTCAGCAGTAGAGCAGCTGAGGCAGGGGCTGAGTTGGACAATGTTACAGAGGCGGAAATAAGCAGTCTTAGTGACAGCATGGATATGTGGCTGAAAGCTTGGGCTGGATTTTACCATAGGCGGATGGGACTTCACCACCGATGTAAATGTCAATGGCGAACACGCTTCCGCCTAGCTCAGGGATCTGACCTGCATTTTACGGGTCCCCGGGCTTTAACTGTCCCAAAGCGGGACTTCCACCCGCTTGAGGGAGGAGGACCCGCCTCAGTGAGCTGGCTGCCTGCTGATTGGCCGGGAGTGGTGGCCACTGCTGGAACTGCAGCCCAGCTGACACCATGGAGCCATGACCTCAGATAAGTTGGGCTTGCCTCGCCCGGGGGTGGGGGGGGTGATCGGTCATGGCGGCAAGGCAAGGGTTGTCATTTGGGCGGGGGGGGAGGGGGGGGCGTCTTGGATTCTGGGGGGTGGGTTGGGAGTGGCCCTCAATCGGGCACCCTGTGCCCGACTGCCATGGCATCCCCCCCGGCGCGCGGAAAGGCCGGCAGCTATCGCTGGGTGGCCTTGCACGTCCACGGCACGCTCGCTTGCCACAGGTAAAATACCCATGGAGGTGGGCGAATGCCCTTAAGTGGCCGTTAAGTGGCCACTTAAGGGCCTCGATTGGCCTGGAGCGGGCGGGCAGGCCGTTCACCCCCCGCCGACCGCTGTACAGTTGGCCGGAGGCGGAAGCGGGGCGGGAAGGCTTCCCAGAGCCTCCCGCTCAATTTTACCCCGCCCCCACGCCACCATCCGACCTGCTGGGGCGGCGTAAGATTCAGCCCCTCATCTCGAGCTCAAATATGATATTGAGGTTGCGAGCAGTCTGGTTCAGCCTCAGACAGTTGCCAGGGAGAGGGATGGAGTTGGTGGCGAGACAGCAGAGTTTGTGGCAGGAGCACCAGACAATGGCTTCAGAATTCTCTATATTTAATTGGAGGAAATTTCTATTCATCCAGTACTGGATGTCAGACAAGCAGTCTGACAGTTTTAGAGATAGTGGTAGGGTCGAGGGAGGTAGTAGTGAGGTATAGCTGGCTGTTGTCAATACATGTGGAATCTGATGTTGAGTTTTTGGTTGATGTCACTACAGCATGTAGATGAGAAATAGGAAGGGGCCCAGGATAGATCCTTGGGGAACACTGGAAGTACTGGTGTGATAGTGGGAAGAGAAGCCAATGATGACGATACTCTCGCTATGATCAGATCGGGCCAGGTGAGTGCCGTCCCACCCGGCTAGATGAGGATGGAGGAGGATGGTGTGATTAATTGTGTCAAAGGCTGCAGACACGTCAAGACAAGGAGCAATAGTTTGCCTTTGTCACAGTCACGTATGATGACTTTGATAAGTGCTGTTTCAGTACTGTGGCAGGGACCACATAAAGAGACATCTTTTGCAAACCCGCTGGTCCACTGTGTTTATGGTACAGCAGGTAGGTGCATTCTGGGGTAAGATGTACACCACGTCTCTGCACTGAGCGGGGCTTCTCAATAGTTATTCCTTCTGTGATGAATTCCCAACTGGAAGAGAAGCATCTTCCTGGAAGGGTGGGAAAACTGCAAGGTGAGTCAACCCTCCTTCATATTCTGTATGCTTTAACAGGTACTGGGAAAATCCTGTATACTGGTTACCTCCTGCCCCTGGTTCTTACATGGAAGAACTTATGGAGCAGGGAAAAAATTAAAATGACAAAAATAAAAATAGAGGAAGCCAATAAACGTTTTCAACCTGTATTAAATATCTTCACCTTTGCTGGTCTTATGGCTCCCTCACTTAATACACAGCAAAACAGCGAGGAGCAAATGAGACTCCATCTTCAAAAAGGCGGCACAGTGGCGCAGTGGTTAGCACTGTAGCCTCACAGCTCCAGCGACCCGGGTTCAATTCTGGGTACTGCCTGTGTGGAGTTTGCAAGTTCTCCCTGTGTCTGCGTGGGTTTCCTCCGGGTGCTCCGGTTTCCTCCCACAAGCCAAAAGACTTGCAGGTTGGTAGGTAAATTGGCCATTTATAAATTGCCCCTAGTATAGGTAGGTGATAGGGAAATATAGGGACAGGTGGGGATGTGGTAGGGAATATGGGATTAGTGTAGGATTAGTATAAATGGGTGGTTGATGGTCGGCACAGACTCGGTGGGCCGAAGGGCCTGTTTCAGTGCTGTATCTCTAAACTAAGTGTAATACTAAGAGAGTTTAAAAATACACCTAAATATAATCTGCCTGCCATGTCTAAATCACCTGCTCTCACATTCTTGTCTTTTGTGGAGCAGTCCAATGTTTCCTTTTGCCACTGTCTCTGTTTGAACTTTTTAAATTACCCGACCATAACTGCTTCAGTTTAACATTTTATTAACACAATACTGAAGTATTATTAATGATGCCCCTGCTTTAAAGTCAGCCCCAGCACAGAAACCCTCAAGCATGCACACGCACACACTGCTAGTTGGCCGAGGTTGGATTTGATAAACTGACAAGTCAATTGCTGCATAGGGATACTGCTCCCTCAAATGATTCATTTCTATATGGTATCCAGCAGTGCAAGCAAGCCTGCAGCTGTTGTCACTAATACTGCAGCACACAATCTCAGAGACAAATCGACGAAACAAATGAAACAAACCAAGACTTTGTTGTGTAAAATATAGCACATACATTTTATAATTTTTTTCGTCAATCAAGCATACAAGTATATATTCCATGTATCCTTGTTTGCATATTGCTGGGAGGCCTGTTCAATTTGGATTGATCGAGGGAAAAGGACTTCAGTTAGAATTAGGCACACCGTGAAGACAGGTGCGTAAGGGTTTAATTCTCATTAGAGTAGAAATACACTCTCTCCTTTCCTTTAAACAAAGATTTGAATTTAGAATTCACATCACAGCATGGACACAAACTGGACAGCCTGAAATAAATTGACTTGCTGATGAGCCAATTGCTGATGACTCTGAAGCTCACGTGCACAGTGTACAGTAATTATTATTCCATGGAAATCAAGCAGGTTACCTATTAGAGCCAGTGTACTGTCTTATTCAGGTATCGTTTCTTCAGTAAATTAAGTTCACAAGTGGCAAGACATCTTTTGGACCATTCCTTCAGAGGTCATGTACAGAAAGCAATATTCTTGAGACAAATGGCAGCGACAAATGCCTGACATTTTCTTCAATGTAAGCCTGTATTAAGGCTTCAACAAAACGCCCTCCTTCCTACTCTGTCTTTTCACTTTTATCTAACCAACAGGAACATTATGATATATAGCTTAATATTGATAGTCAATGACCGAAAGATTCTTTTTCAGTTATCATTTTTTGCCAGAGTTAAATGTCATTACCATAGATGGTGCATTGGTGGGTGGGGGGGATGGGAAAAGAGATGATGTAGAGGCTGAGGACTGCGACTGAGGTTCTGTCTAATCACTCGTTTTCAGATGGCTACAAATATATGAATCTCATTTTTTAAAATAAAGGAATAGGCACAAGACCTGAATGATTCTGGATTCAATCCCAGGTCGGTGCTGAATTAGCTCATCTAAGCTAGAGTGGAGGCAGGGGAATCTACAAATGGTCTCTGTGCCATGGGGAAAGGATGGGGGAAGTAATCAGGGGTCCAGCCCTTTATCACAATTCACTCATTCCTGCTAAAAAGTGCACGTGTGCAGGTATCAGGCAAGGCTATAAGGTCCTCATATTCGAGAAGCCTGCTGACGCTCACTGTCTAAGCTCATACATCAAGAAGGCCAACTTGGAAGTGGGCCCCTAGGGTTGCTTGTGTCTATGGAACCCTCCCACAGAACAAGCCAGGAGAGGAGTGGAGAAAATCAGAAGGAAAATATGAGCAATTAAATAATTATACAAGTAAATTAATGAAGAATAGTTTCTGAGAGGAGAATAATCAGAGGTAAACTTCTGCATTTTGGTAAGCAATTCAATGATACATCACTATTAATTGGCTTCAACTGAAACCCCCTGGGAACTGCATAGAAACACAGAATTTTTTTATGGCACAGAAGGAGACCATTTGGCCCATTGCGTTTGTGTTGGTTTAAAAACAGCTATCCAGCCTAACCCCACCTTCCAGCTCTTGGTCTGTACTGTTAATTGTGTATCAATTGTTTGATTATATGCAGGTGGAGGGTGTTAATTGGGGTCTTGCTTGAGCACTTATAAGCAGACACTTACTGAGACTGGTGAAGTGTTTGAGTGAGGAGCTACATTCTTGTAATCCTTTCACTCTGTACAATAAATGTGAAACTGAGTAAAGATAGGCTCCAGCATTATCCTTCCATAACAAGCTTTCTGGAGTTTAACATGGTAGCAAAGGATGGTTGCCTAAAGCTGAAGGTTGGAAACTAGGAATTTTTTTTTACATAGGAAACTAAAATCTCACGGACTATTGTGGAAAATATGGCAGAAAGCAAGTGTAAATTGTCAGGGTATGATTACCCTCCTGTGTTCTCAGAGTCTGAACCATATGACCAATGGAAGAATGAAGCGGTTTATGTGGACACGGGTTACATTTCTACCAAAGAGGAAACAGGGTACTGCCTTGGCATTGACACTTCCTACCAAAAGTAAAATCAGAAGTAAAGTATTTTGTGAACTAGGTGCTCGTCAGTTGGATGCTGATGAAGGGTTGGATCTTTTGTTAGAATTCTTGGATGAAATCTATAAGAAAGATGACCTATTGAATGTGTATGAGGCATGGTCAGACTTTGATAGATTTCGGAAAACAGATGGTTATTCAATGGAGGAATATATCATGGACTCTAACAGACTGTATAGAAGATTGAGGAAATTCAATTTGGAGATTTCTGGCTCAGTGCTAGCATTTAAATTGCTAGATTGTGCTAGGGTTTTGCATATGGACAGGCTCCTCGTTGTAACTGGGGTTCAGTTCTTGGAAAAAGACTCCCTGTTGGATCAAATATCTGCTACCTTAAAGAAATTCCTGGGGAACCAGTCATTTCCTGCAACCCTGGTAGAACAAACAGGGCATTCTACAATGACACAAAGAATGGAGGACTCAATGTTTACTAGATTTCGAAATGGTCCAGATATGGGAAGCAGGCATAGGGACGATTGAGGAGGAATGAGGGTGAAGGCACTTTGAGCAGGTCTGTCTATTGCAGTGGAAGACGGAATTGGAACTAAATCATAGGCAAATGAATCCCAGGAATACCCAAGGAATAGTTAATAGGTGCTTCAAATGTGACTCAAAATATCATAATGCAATGAACTGCCCTGAGTGGAGGGCCAGAGTCCCTGAAATAACACATGATGCATAGAATTCTGAGGCAGAAGAAGAAGATACTGATGAATCTGAATATCTACTAGTCACAAGAAGTTTTAGTCCTATGATGAATGTGTTAGTTGCTGCTTCGTTCAACTGTGCTGCATTGGATAGTGCTTGCATGTCGACTGTATGTGAAACTGATTATTTACAATGTTATCTGGATTCACTTAGTAGTGAGGATCAACGCAAGGTTAAGGAGTATAAAAGTACTACCAGCTTTAGGTTTGGTGATGACAACACATTGAAGTCACTGAAGACATTAGTAAATCCATGTAAAATAACTGGAGTAAGCCACTTTATCAGTACTGTTGTCGTCTCTAGTGAGATACCTTTACTCTTGAGTAAGCCTTCAATGAAAAAGGCACAAATGAAACTTGATATGGAACATGATAAGGCAATTGTTTCTGGAAAGGCAGTGAATTTGCAGTTTACCCAGTCAGGGCATTATGGTATACCCATAACAAAACCTGATGTTTCCAGTCTGAGTGTTAGAGAAGTATTAATGGCATCAGGTGTTATGAATCAAAGAAATAAAAAGCAAATTGTCTTAAAGTTACACGGAAATTTGCACTCACCCTTCTTGTCAGTGATTAAAAATCCTGCTAAAGGATGCAGGTATGATTGATGAAGAGTATACGAGGATAACAGAAGGGATTAGTGAAAAGTGTGAAATCTGTAAAACGTATCGGAGGACACCATCACGTCCTAATTTCAGCCTTCCATTGGCACGTGAGTTTAACAAGGTAGCTACCATGGACTTACAGGTGTGTGACAAAGACAAGAATATTTTCATTCTACATTTTATAGACCTAGCAACTAGATTTAGTCTTTCTACAATAATAAATAACAAAGACAAAAGGGTGATTATGGACAAAATTATGGAGAAATGGATAAGGACTGGAGTTGGGGAACCAGCTAAGGGTTTCTGACTGATAATGGAGGGGAATTTGCCGATGACGACTTCAGAGACATGTGTGAAAACATGAACATTATGGTTATGAATACTGCAGCTGAAAGTCCTTTCAGCAATGGGCTCTATGAAAGTCATCATGCAGTAGTTGATGAAATGCAGCATAAAATCTTAGCTGGCTAGCCAAACTGCAAGCTGACAACTGCCCTGGCATGGGCGGTTCATGTGAAGAATTCGCTTCAGATGATTGGAGGATATAGTCCCCATCAATTGGTTTATGGGCGGAATACCAAATTGCCTTCTGTACTGTGCGACAGTCCTACTGCTCTAGAAGGTACTACAATTAGTTCCATGTTTTCTGCATATTTGATTGCATTACATGCAGGGAGACAGGATTTTGTCAAGGCTGAGGTCTGAGAAAATTTGGAGAGGTCTGAGGCATCGTATAAGGCCATCTAAGGCGGAATTTGATTCGGGGGATTTGGTGTAGTATAAAAGAGAAGGTAATAGGGAATGGAAGGGCCCTGGTAAGGTAATAGGTCATGATGGTAAGACAGTAATTATCGAGCATGGAAATCAAACTGTTAAGGCCCATTCCTCGCGATTGATCGAGGTTGATTACAAAATCTCAGAGTCTGAGCAGTTGATAGAGGAAAACGATGCACCTTGTACCTCAAACTCGTGTTTGTGATGAAGGTCCTGAGGTACAGAATGAGGTTGATCAAGGGTTGGATAGGAATGTGAGGGATCATGACTCTCAAGAAAGAGCTATTCCATCCAAAGGACAATTGCCTCGAGTAGGTACTCGGGTAACATACATTCCAGAGAGGTCTAATAGATGGAGGGATGTAACAATTGTAGGATGTGGAGGGAAATCTACAGGCAAGTTTAAATATTGGTTAAATGTTCAAGATGACGGCCAAGAAGCCAGAGCCAGGGATTGGCAGAGTGGGGTGTAAGAGTGGAAGGTAAGAAAGTGCAGTGCAAGTTCTAATAGTGAGTCTGGAAGTGACTCTTGCATAAGCAAGCAATCACAAAACAGCCTCCAATAATGTGTGAGGGAGATCTTCTAGCAGTAGTCCCGAAAGACATCAAAGTGCGAATAGAGGCCATAGCTGGAGCAGATTCCACAAAGAAACGAAGGCTAGAAAGCAGTCTCGGAACAGAACTAGAAGCAGAAGTCCTCATGATCTTGAAGTTTTACTGGCCGCCAATAAACATGAGGATAAACTAATAAGAGAAGCAAAACATAAGGAATTAGAGAGTTGGAGAGAGTCTGGAGTTTATTCTGAGGTACCAGATAGGTGACTGCCAGCTTTGTCACAAAGATGGAACTTATAAGGCTAAAGTGAGGCTAGTTGCAAGGGGTTTTGAAGAGCAACTGGGTGATACCGATGTTAGAGTGAACTCTCCTACAGCTGGAAAAGTAATCTTGAAAATCTCTTTAGCTCTGTTGGCCACATATTCATGGAAGCATAGATCCATTGACATAAAAGCCACATTTCTGTAGGGTGATACTCTTCAGACAGCAGTGTTTCTGAAACCACCCAAAGAGTCAGCAGATGCAGAAGGAAAACTATGGAAACTGAACAAATGCGTCTATGGCCTCAATGATGCTTCCTGGGTGTGGTATTTCTTGGTGAGATCTGTTTTGTTGAAAATGGTTGTGTTTAACTAAAAGCAGATCCTGCAATGTTTTATTGGTGTCATAAAGGGAAACTTTCGTCATCTTCATGATGCATGTTGATGATTTCTTACGGGGTGGTACTGCAGATTTTGAGAAATATGTTATTAATAAGATTAGGGAAGAATTTGAGAGTCAGGCTTGTGTGGCATCTAAATACATTGGTTTAAATATTGAGCAGACTAAGTCTGCAATAACTTTAAATCAACAATCCTATTTAAAGAGTGTTACTCCCATCCCGGTTAATCATGTCAGGTCATCACAGAAAGATTATGATATCTCCAGAGACTGAGCAATTACGAAGCTTGATTGGTTAATTAAGTTGGTTGTGCTCTCACACTAGACCTGATGCTAGTTTTGATGGGCTGGAGTTAAGCACGATGACAAAACATCCAAAAGTTCAGAATGTTTTAAGGGCAAATAAAACATCAAGAAAACGAAATCTGGAGAAATGTGTACTGAAGTTTCCATCCTTAGGTGACCCAAAGAACAGGAAGCTAATCATTTTTACTGATGCGTCACATGCTAATCTTGCTGATGGGTATTCAAGTGCAGCTGGTTTCATAATATTTCTGATGCGTGAAAATGGGAAATGTTGCCCTTTAGCATGGGAGGCTAAGAAAGTAAAACAGGTCGTTAAAAGCACTTTAGCTGCAGAAACACTGGGCCTTGTGGAGGCAGTAGATATGGGGCTCTATTTGTCAAATATGTTAAGTGAAATTCTGAACAAGGGACATACTGAAGATACCACTGGATGTTATGTGGATAATCATTCTTTGTGGGACAATGTACACTCTACAAAAAGTATGAGTGAGAAGACTACGTATTGACCTTGCTGGATTGAAACAAATGCTGGAGAGAAAGGAAATCTCAAAACTTAAATGGGTGGATGCAAGTCATCAGCTATCCAATTGTTTCACAAAAAGAAATGCTAGTACAAAGAAATTGTTCAGGGCGCTAGAGGAGGGGCCTTGTACCCAATATGGAATTTATTTTGATTTTTTTTAAATGTTCTTTGAGCATGTTAGTAATTTGTACATAATATGGAATTTATTTTGAAATGTTATTTGAGTGTGTTAATCCACGTGTTATAAAAGAAAGAAGGTAATCTGTTAATCGTGTATCAGTTGTTTGATTATATGCCAGGTAGAGGGTGTTAATTCGGGTCTTACTTGAACACTTAGAAGCAGACACTTACTGAGATTTGTGAAGGGTTTGAGTGAGGAGCTACATGTTTGTAATCTTTTTATTCTGTACAATAAATGTGAAACTGAGTAAAGATAGGCTCCAGCATTATCCTTCCATAACAAGCTTTCTGGAGTTTAACACGTAGCACTGTGGGTTACAGCATTTGTTCATATCCATGTATTTTTTAAATGACATGAGGGTTTCTGCCTCTACCACCTCCCTTTCAGGCAGTGAATTCCAGATTCCCATCACCCTCTGAGTGATTTTTTTTCCCTTAGCTCCCCTCTAATTCTTCTGCCAATTATTTTAAATCCATGCTCCCTGGTAAGGGAAATAGATCTTCCCTATCCATGCTATCTAGGCGCCTCATAGTTTTATACACCTCCATTAACTCTCCCCTCAGCCTCCTCTGTTCCAAAGAAAACAACCCAATCTTTCCTCATAGCTAAAATTCCTCATTTCTGGCAATATTTTCATAAATCTCCTCTGTACCCTCCCTAGTACGATTGCACCCTTCCTGTAATGTGGTCACTAGAACTGTACACAGTACTCTAGCTGTGGTCTAACTAGCACAGTATACAGTTCTAGCATTACCTCCCTGCTCTTATACTTTAGGCCTCAGCTAATAAAGTTTTCTGCATGCCTTCTTAGCCACCTTATCTACCTGTCCTGCTACTTTCAGGGATCTGTGGACGTGCACTCCAAGATCCCTCTGTTCCTCTACACTTCTCATTATCCTACCATTTATTGTGTGTTCATTGGTCTTGTTTGCCCTCCCCAAATGCAGTCCTTCACATTTCTCATATTTGGTTTCCATTTGCCAGTTTTCTCCTCACCTGACTAGTCCATTGATACCTTCTTGCAGTCTACAGCTTTCTTCCTCAATATCAAACACAAGGCTAATTTTTGTGTCATCTGCAAACTTCTTAATCCTGCCACCTTCATTTAAGACTAAATCATTGACATATATCATGAACAGCAAGGGACCCAGTACTGAGCCATGTGGAACCTCACAGTCTTCCAGTCACAAAAAATCAGCTGACCATGACCTTTTGCTTCCTGCAACTGAACTAATTTTGGATCCAACTTGTCACTTGCCCTGGATCACATGGGCTGTTGCTTTTCTGACCAGGCTGCCATGTGGGACCCCGTCAAAAACCTTGCTATAATCCATGTACCCTCATTGATCTTCCTTGTTACCTCCTCAAAACATTCAATCAAATTAGTCAGACACGATCTTCCCTTAACAAATCTATGTTGACTGTCATTGATTAATTCATACCATTCTAAATAACGATTCATACTGTCCCTCAGAAATTTTTCCAATAACTGGCCCATCACCGAGATTAGGCTGACTGGGCTGTAATTACTCGATCTATTCCTTTCTCCCTTTTAAACAACGGTACAATGTTAGTAGTTCTCCAGTCCTCTGGCACCACACCTGCAATCAGACAGAATTGGAAAATAAAGGTCAGAGCTTCCATTACTTTCTCCCATGCTTCTCTTCACAGGCTGGGATACATTTCATTTGGGCCTGGCAATTTATCTAATTTCAAAGATGCTAAACCCCTTAAAATTGCAGTTGAACACTCTTTGCCACTAATGTACCTGCAATTCTGCAACTTGAAACTGCAACTGTACCAAGTCCAGTCAGGTCAAGAACATTAAGATGCTACTTGAACACGCATCTATTTGGACGTGTGACTATTTTAAAATACCGGGCAAATTAGGGAACGCTGTGTAAGAAAAGCTTAAGTTAGAGATTAGCTACGCTTTCTGACCTGCTTGGGTTGGTAGGTTCATACTCCAGTTGGGAAATGGGAAAGATATGGCTGTGAAGGCATGGAGGAGACGGTGGTATTGTGGTAATATCACTGGCCTAATAATCCAGAAGCCCAGGCTAATGCCCTGGGGACACAGCAATTGGTGAAATTAAAAATCAATTAATTAATAAAATAACTGGAATTAAAAGCTAGTCTCAGTAATGGTGCCATGAAACTAGCATTGATTGCTGTCAAAACCCATCTGGTTCACTAATGCCTTTTAGGGAAGGAAATCTGCCATCCTTACCTGGCCTGGCTTACATGTGACTCCATTCTCACAGGGATGTAGTTGACTCTTAACTGCTCTCTGAAATGTCCTAGAAAGCCACTCAGTTCAAAGGCAATTAGGGATGGGCAACAAATGCTGGCCTTACCAGTGATGCCCACATCCCATGAAAGAATAAAAGCTTCAATATGGCAAAGTAATGTCTTTAATACAAAAGCAAAATACTGCAGATGCTGGTAATCTGTAATAAAAGCAGAAATTACTGGAAATACTCAGCAGGTCTGACAGCATCTGTGAAGAAAGAAACAGAGTTAATGTTTTAGGTCTGTGACCTTTCACCAGAGTTTTCTGATTAACTCTGTTTCTCTGCCCACAGATACTGCCAGACCCGCTGAGTATTTCCAGCACTTTCCACTTTTATTTCAAGTCTTTAAAAATCATGCCCAGTAGCTACTCGGGTGCCATCCGAAAGCTAGAGGTGTCAAGGATCATGGCTTATCTTCAACCTCAACGCCATTTCCTTGTGACCTGGAGCAGTAATTGGTTGGGAGTTTGGAGACAGAAAGTGGAGATAAAGGAAATGCACTGTTGGGATTGGTGGGATGTGAAAAATGGTGGTCAGCAGGGATCTGTACTGGGGCCTTACCTTTTCACCAAATATATCAATAACTTGTGTCTGGAATTTGCTGCCTGGATTGGTGGTGGAGACACAAACCCTCAACTCATTTTAAAAGGTACCTGGACCTGAAGTGCTGCAGCCTGCAAGTCTATGGACCAGGTGCTGGAAGGTGGGATTAGATTGGGTGACTAGTTTTAGCAGCCGGCACAGACACCATGAGCTGAATGGCCTCTTTCTGTGCCGTAACCTTTCTATGGTTCTATTGTTCTAAGGGACAATGTGCTGAGGCTCCAAACTGATGCAGCACTGAGGGGCAGAATGCTACTATGTTCCTCAGAATCTCCACATGTCAATGTCCTAAACACAGCCAGCTCAGCTAAATCAAGACACAGCAAAGGGGCTGATTTTCATTGCGAATCCACCTTAAGCAGGTGGCGGACAGACCAATTTTCCGCCTGTTCCACAGTAATAGCGACAGGCCAGAACTAATCTCCTGGCTGGGTCTCACTTGAACATGATCAGTGAGCTGTCAGCACTCAATGGGCAGACAGCTTACTGATCATGGCATGGGAGGAAAATCTGACAGCTCCTCTATTGGCATGAGCTGGACACATACATTTAAAGAGGGAGACAAACCTGCTGGGTTAGATCACTGAGCGACCAGAAGTGGCTGTAAAGGTTTTGCAGGATTGGGAGGCGCATTCATGCATTTTGACGTGTGATGGAATACTCTCCACTTGCCTGGATGGGTGCAGCTCCAACAACACTCAAGAAGCTCCACACCATCCAGGACAAAGCAGCCCGCTTGATTGGCACCCATCTACAAACATTCACTCCCTCCACCACTGACGCACAGTGGCAGCAGTGTATACCATCTACAAGATGCACTGCAGCAACGCACCAAGGCTCCTTAGACAGCACCTTCCAAACCCATGACCTCTACCAACTAGAAGGACAAGGGCAGCAAATACATGGGAACACCACCACCTGCAAGTTCCCCTCCAGGTCACACAACATCCTGACTTGGAACTATATCGCCGTTCCTTCACTGTCGCTGGGTCAAAATCCTGGAACTCCCTTCCTAACAGCACTGTCAGTATACCTACCCCAAATGGACTGCAGCGGTTCGAGAAGGCAGCTCACCACGACCTTCTCAAGGGCAATTAGGGATGGCAATAAATGCTGGCCTGGCCAGCGTCGCCCACATCCCATGAATGAATAAAAAAAAAGACCCTCCAAAAAAATCAGTGCCACAGGCTTTTGTCCAGCATTTTCAGAGTGATCGGTGGCAGCCCTTTAAAGATGATTGTTTAAGCCATTGTTTGGTTGCACTGTATACAGACACGTCAGTTCTTGAGCGAGTTGTTTCTGTTCAGCTGTGTGAAGGTGAAAATCCTGGCTCTGATTTTTGTTTTATGCTCAAGTCACAGTTACAGAAAAAAGGGTCTATTTGCATCAAGATGCTAACTCAACAGAGAAGGTTGACAAGTTTTAATTAAATGTATATTGTGTCCCTTTACAGGTATTCAGTGAAACAATTTTGTTTCCAAAGTATTAGGCCACCGTTTTATCCCTGTCCAGCTGTATAAAGGGAAATGGGGTGCCTTGGGTGTTACAATGGCAGACGGACGATGGCTCATTGTGTTTCCGACGCGTTTGGGGCTGCCACCATTTTGAATCGCAGGATCACTTGAATCACTTACTGCAGGCCAACAGGTTCCTCATCAATATTCAAAAGTTGGGTTTGATGACATAGTTCAGACGCTGACATGAAGCGGCTAGGTAAATTTCATTTTGTACTTTATCCTATCTGTGCAGGCCAGTGGGAGCAGGAATGCTCAAGGCCCCACAAGGAAACCTTGGGAGTATTCTGGCCTGGTTTTCTCCACCTTCTCATTCCTCCCTTTCCCCAATCAACCTACCTGACTGCTGGGGACTGTTCCCTTGGGTCCCTGGTGACAGCTTTCTGCCGCTCAAAATCCTGGCTGGGAGTTAAAATGACCCAGACCTCATGTTGCCGCCTTCTTGAGCGCTTCCCTCCCACCCTGGCTGCCACTTTCGCACTCCTGACAAGTTAAAATTGGGGCTTTAGTTACGAATAGCCCCAGCTATATCCCAGACATCAGAATATTTAAAAATCAGACCATCATTCAACAAATTTTATTATTGATCAAAATATTAGTCAATAAACTGGTTGAGGCACGTGAATTGCCGGAATCACTTTGGTTGACAAATTGTGACTGTTTTACTCCTCGCTGTGTAGGGCTCCAGTGACACAGGGAGGCCAATTTGGATGGTTCAGCAGTGAGCTCCTTCATGCCTCAGTAAAGAAGTTCCAAAAGACAAAACATGAAGGGACAGTCCTGTTATATATGGGAGCCCAGAAGTTAAGTGGCCACACCACCTGCTATTTGGAAGCAGCTATCAAAGACAAAAGGCACAAACCGAACCAACAACCGAGCCCCTCGCCGTATCTGAGCAGTTCTGTCACTCTGAGTCCAGCAGCAGAGGAGTGGTTGATTGAGTTCATCAGCACTGCTCCCCGTCGCACCCCCACCAGTCTGCTTACTTAAGGTCATAGTTCAAAACATCATTTGCTCTTTGTTTCCAGGTTTTTATTTTTAAAAAAGACTTGGAAAGTGCCACATTTGGATAATTTTGACAACTTAGCGAAGTAGTAAATGTAAAATTATATTTATTTTAGTAATGTTCATTCAGGGCCAAACACAAGTTATAGTAAAGTAAGATCATGCAATATTTACTGCCACTGCCTGTAATTTTTGTGGTGCTTGGAAGGAATGCTCCTTCATTTCTTTCATATCTGTTAAAAGAGAGTCCTCATCATATCCTTACAACTTGACGATATTTTATTGACCAAGTTTAACAGGCTAAGAGAAAAAGAATGATGAAGTCCAGAGTCTGATTTCAAGGTAAAGAGGTTCCTTTATTGACATCAGTGCATCAGAGGAATGGCAGAGAGATGGGACGCGACACACATATGGAGGAAATGCTGTAAGAGAGTGATATAAAAAGTGAAAGAAATAAAAACATACACACAGAGAGTGAAAGAAAGATTAAAAAAGAATAAGACACAGATACAGAGAAATAGAGGTGGGAGAGGGTGAAGCAGACACTGAGAAACAGACAGAATGAGAGACACAGCAGTCGTCATGAGCTCCTTAACACAGTAAATGCAAGGCTGCAGGATTGCTCTGCGGGCCCCTTAGTGATTGATTTCAGTAATGACAGGGCTTTGTGACTTTTCAGTAGCAAGTAATAGCTGGATGAATAGGGAGAGGAAGGCCCTTGCTGCGCAAATGAATTACTAATGAATCTGACGCTCTTTAAAGGACAATGCTTTTCTGGTTTGTCCCTTTTTAATTTCTTCACCACACCGTGTCATCCGAATGTTGAAAGTGCTCACTGCTAAGCACCATTTATTGGTTGGTAGTCCAGTTTAGATACAATATACTGTGAATGGATTTGGCTTGGGTTTAAATATAAGATTCGTCCTCAGGCGTTTTGTATGATTTGAGATTTTTAACGCTTAAAACGCTGCCAACTGGTATCATTAATCCTTCGGAATTGCTTTGCAAGTTGAAATAAGGAGATACCACTGTAAGTTACCTCAATGGCTCATTTAGCAGTGATAAGGTGTAGCTTGGCAGCCGGACTCAGATCATCCCAGATTCCCAGTCTGTGCTGAATCACCTGATTTCGACAAGGGTGCAAAGAATATGATAACTGGTTGGTGGACTAAGAAGGCAGAAAAGACAGCCCAGGTTCCTGTTCCTGATTGTTGTCTAGTGATACTTGCTGGAAAGTATGTGTACACGATGGTAGGCATGGACCAATCAGGCCTGGCTGTGACCCTCCCCTCACCTCAGCATCCTGGATCACCAATGAAGAATGGTTATGTGGGTGAGGTGGATACTATGTGAAGACATGCCAGTGTATGTGGAAGTGTACCGCACAGGTGTACAGCGGATTCATGCCCATGTTGACATTTCACTACAGAACTGATGGGGCACTGCATTATCAGAAGTGCCACCATTGGTGGGATGTTAAACTGAGTCCTGAAGATCTTTCGATGTCTTGGCCAACCAAACAGAAATAATTACCAAGTTTCATTCATCTTACCGCTGCTTGTGGGACCTTCAAAAGATGTTGGATTTGCCTACATAACAACAGTGACTGCATTTCAAACTAATTCATTTGATGTGAGGGAACATGATATGGTGCTAAATAGATACAAACTTTCTCTTTCATGAAAGGAGGGTAAAACAGTGGGTGGAGGTGGGGGTCGTGAAAATGATAAATAGCAAGGCCATCTTTAAGCCATTATGTATCGACTCCTTTAATTGTTTCTTTTCCCCAATTTTCTTTCCTCTCTTGAAAGAAGAATTTATATTTACATAGGGCCTTTCACGACCTCAGAATGTCCCAAAGTGCTTCACAGCCAATGAAATACTTCTGAACAGAAGTCACTGTTGTAATGTAGGAAACATGGCAGCCAATCTATGGATAGCAAGCTCCCACACACAGCAATGCGATAAATGATGGTATTGGTTGAGGGATAAATGTTGGGCAGGACATTGAGGGGAACTTCCCCGCTCTTCTTCAAGACAATGGCATGGGATCATTTGCATCCACCTGAGAGAGTAGACAGGGTCTCAGTTTAACATTGCATCTGAAAGACTTCACCTGCACCAGTGCAGGACTCCTTCACAGCTGCACTCAGGTGTCAGCCTAGAATACACACTCAAGTTCCTGAAGTGGAACATGAACCTATGACCTGTGGACTCACAGTGTGACTGAGTTGCTACTGAGCCACAGGTGATACCTTAGGAGCAAAGAATATAAACATGGTTACAAGCAGCAAACTGTTGCACAGGCCACAGGATATCATTTAATTGCATTCATTTAAAATAGAATTTGTTCTTGGATATTGGTAATGTTGGTTAAGCCGCATTTATTGCCCATCCTAGTTGCCGAGGTGGTGTTGGTGAGCTTTCTTGAACCACTGCAGTGCTCAGAGTGATGATACTCCCACAATTACGTTAGCTCGGAATATTGATTAGGACAGAACAGCTATATTTGTCTAAGTCAGGATGGTGTGTGGCTGCTGGGATTTGAAGTTAATGCTGTTCCCAAAATATTGCTGCTCTTGTCCTTTTTTAGAGGTAGAGGCCACTTTGTATTTTTCCCTCAGCTTCTTACCTGCTTTTAGTCACTCTTTTTTCCCTCTTTTTCTATTCCATTTCCCTTTATTTTATAACTTCCTCTTCGCAGCCCTCCTGACAGACCAGATTTGCAACTGATGTGCAAGAGGCAACTATTCAGGCAGGGCTCACTCACAACTCACAGCAGTACTGAAAGCCCTCTATTAAACAATACAGCCTGTAATTTCAATAGGAAGCTTCTACTACTACCACAAACGCTGGCACTTTGTATTCATGTGGTCTCATAAGAACTTAGGAAAAGTCAAAGGCCAGAGGAGAACATTGGCGTGATAATCGCATTCCTTCTAAGGCTTAGCATCCAACTCTGCTTTATTGCCACTGAAGTTTGTAGGGTAGATTTTGGTCTAAGCCTATTTTTGGGCCTAGACTCAGTGCTGGGTAACGAATGCCCAACCGAACTAAGAGGCCGAACCGGCATACTCAGCGCAATCAGCTGGTGCTGGTCACATCTCCACAGGCCGCTTGCCCGAGTGAAGACATCAGAATTGGGCCACCTATTTCACTAGTAATGGCCCTCAGCTGAGTCCCAGTTTGGGGGATTGGACCGGGCTATGTGACTCCTGTGTAGCTGAAGAAAAAGCAGGCTGCAGACTCCATAGGATGGTTCTGTTCAACAAAAAAGCTTTTTGTTAAAAAAGCTTACCTGGAGCTGGCAGCTGTGGGGCCCCTGAAGAATCCTGAGTGTGCCCGGACCAACGCCAGCTCCACTCATCACTGACTAGTTCCTCAGTGTGTTAGACCCCTAATTTACCTCCCTAGGGTGCCTAATGACAGTTTCAGCAGTGGCTGAGGTATGGCTCCACAGGCACAGACTGGGAAAATCTTTTCCTTTGACCCCCCTGCAGGGGTGCGGTAGCATTGTGGTTGCATTAGCGGACTCGCCTATGCTAAAAATCCTGGCGTTATGAGTTCAAATCCCACCACAACAGCTGGGGAATTGAAATTCAATTAATTAAATAAATCTGGAATTAAAAAGGCAGTAATGGTGATGATGAAACTACTGGATTGTCATAAAAACCCATCTGGTTCACTGTTGCCCTTTAGGGAAGGAAATCTGCAATCTTTACCTACTCTGATCTATAAGTGGTTCCAAACCTACAGCAACGTGGTTAACTCTTAAATGGCCTAACAGGCAACACTATTATATTCAAGAAGATGGCTCCCTACCATCTTCTCAAGAGCAATTAGGGATGGGCCTTGCCAGCAATGCCCACATCCTGTGAATGAATGAAAAAAAGAATTCATTTTATATAGGACGGTACTGAGCTCCCCCATTAGCTCAGCTGATTAAGACAATGAGTAGCTGATCTCTACAGAACAGCAACGTCCCAGGTTTGACTCATTTACCCATGCTGTGTCTGCTGATCTCAGCCAGGGTGGCAATAATGGTGTCACAATTGCTCTCCAAATGGTAAGAAAGCAGGGGGGTGGGGGGTGGGAGTGGGGGCAGTGGATGGAAGGGACCGGGGGTTAGGAGGGGTAAATCAACCATGCTACCTGCATCTGATCGCCATCCAGCAATTTGTGCTGGAAATGCCCCAAGCGGCTGAGAAAAGTATCCAATGTGGCTTTGATGCCCCCTCTGGTTGATTACTCTGCCAATCTTCACCATGAAGACGAGTGTGTCCTGCATTGAAACTAGGAGTAAATCTCTTCGAGGGATGGGAATGGGAAATGACAGATGTGGAGGCAGAAACAAAACTAAACTAAAAAATCTACTGAGAGAGGGTGATGCTAAATATCTGAAGTCCCAGTTGTGGTTCTCAGAATGTTAAATCCTTTAAAACAGTCTCGTCTCTCACTGTAGGAGCATAAAATACGATAAAGGGAATAAAACTGCATAAATAAAAGATTAGCCCTTTCTGTTTCCTGAAGCCCATTGAAATCTTGCAGCAAAGCTCGGATCTCAGCAAAGTGATTTGTTAATATTATTCATAATGTACTGATTTACCATAAATCAGCATGAAAATTAACATTACTGATTTGGCCTCTTTTCCATCTGCAGTGTTCAGTACACTTAACAATTTGTACCAAGATAAACGGCATTGATTCACTATGATGCACAATCAGTGCCAGGAACAACTGGGGAACAGCACCAAAGGGAATTTTAAATGTGTATTGGCAGAAAATGCACATATTCGGAAAATTCTATGTTTTGGGGGTTAGTGGGATTTTGAAAAACATGTATTTCTTTAAAGGGAATCAAAAAAAGTGTCACTGAGCATGTGTGTTCGTACATACACCTCTAGATAAATATGACACCATTTTGTAAATGTCTAGAAAAAGTCTCCTTCCTTCATGGCCGGTCTGGAGACTGAAAGGTAGTAAACCCTGGAAGATGAAGCTTGAGTTGTAAATTTATATGCCTCAGAAAAAAAAATCAATAATTGAATGTCAAGTATCTGAGCTCTATGGCCTTCGATTTGAAGGTGGGTGAGGGAAGGAGTGCAGGTATTCTCTTGAGGCCGAGGGAAGATCTTTCTGCTCGTGCATCAGATTTTTTTCTCATTCTCTTCTCTTGTTTTCTCATTCCCGCCATTATTTTAACTTCTTCTGCAGATATACATTTTACTATTTTACTGGACAATAATCCAGGGACGTGGACTAATAATCCAGAGAAGGTAAATTCCAAAATCAATAAAAGCAAAATACTGCAGATGCTGGAAATTTGAAATAAAAACAAGAAATGCTGGAAATGCTCAGTAGGTCTGGAGAGAGAAGCAGAGTTAACGTTTCAGGTCAATGACCTTTCATCAGAACTGAAGAAGGGTCACTGACCTGAAATGTTAACTCTGCTTCTCTCTCCACAGACGCCGCCAGACCTGCTGAGTATTTCCAGCATTTCTTGTTTTTAATTCAAAATCAAGGTGGTTTGAGAATTTGAATTCAGTCTTTTTAAAAAATGAAAATAAAAAAAAAAGCTGGTACCAGTAAAAGCGACCATGAATCCCATGAACACCAATGTCCTTTAGGGAAGGAAGCTCCTGAATTTACTTTGTATGGCATGTATGTTAACTCCAGTCCCATGGCAAGGTAGTCACCAGTGTCAGCTGTAGCTCAGTGATAGCACTCTCATCTCTGAGTCAGACAGTTGTGGTTTCAAGTCCCCTTCCAAAGACTTGAGGATGTAATCCAGACTGACACTCCAGTGCAGTCTGCACCATCGGAGTGCCATCTTTCCAATGAGACATTAAATCAAGACCCTGTCAGCCCTCTCAGGTGGACACAGAAGATCCTGTGGCACTATTATGAAGAAGACCAGAGGCGTTATCCCTGATATTCTGGCCAATATTTACCCCTCAACCTTCATCACTAAAACAGATTATCTGATCATGATCATATTGCTGTTTGTGGAACACTGCTGTATGCAAATTGGCTGCTGCGTTTCCTACATTACATTTTCCTATATTCGGGCTGGAGGAAGGTTTGTAGTGCAGTTTCCCAGAGGTCAGTGTTGGGATCCTTGCTTTTCCTGAAATATATTAAGGACCTAGACCTTGGTGCACAGGACACAACTTCAAAAGGACATAGACAAGACGGTGGAATGGGTGGATAGGTCGCAGATGAAGTTCGATGCAGAGAAATGTGAAGTGATTCATTTTGGTAGGAGGATAATGGAGGGACAATATAAAATAAAGGGTACAATTCTAAAGGGGGTGCAGGAGCAGAGGGACCTGGGTGTATATGTGCATAAGCATATCTGAACTCAAGAGGTGAGGTGAGAGTAACTGCCCTTGACATCAAGGCAGCATTTGACCGAGTGTGGCATCAAATAGCCCTAGCAAAACTGGAGTCAATAGGAATCAGGGGATAAACATTCCCCGCTCCCCCCGCCCTGATAATTTTATTCTCCTCTCCTCATCAGTGTCTCGCCTCTCACGGAGTTCCGCAGGCGCACGGGTTGAGGCCGGTTGGCCATAAAATCAGCGTGGGACAGTTGCCGATGGCAGGTAAGTTCATTTGCATTTTAATTCAGCGAATTTCAATATTTTAAAGAAGGCCCCACCACTTGGCAGCGGGGGGGGGACTGAACCGAGGCCTCGTCACCGCCGCTAATATTCCGCTAGCATTTTATGCCCCCCCCCCTTCCCAGCCACGACCCACGTTGTCGAGGGGCTGGTAAAATTCAGCCCAGTATCTGAGGAGTCACGAATTGTGCTGAAAATTGTGCAATCATCAGCAAACATCCCCACTTTTGACCTTATGATTGAAGGAAAGTCATTTGAAGGAAGGTCATTGATGAAGCAGCTGAAGATGGTTGGGCCTAGGACACTACCTTGGGGAACTCCTGCAGTAATGTCCTGGAGCTGAGATAATTGACCTCCAACAACCACAACCATCTTTCTTTGTGCTAGATATGACTCCAAACCCGCCATTTAAATGAGCCCCCTTGAGTAATATTGCAGGGGCTATGTGGCGGCACTTCCGTGTCGGAAGGCGGCACGCTGATAAAATTCAGCCCACTGACGCAGTCTGTGTAGAAATGCAGCAAGACCTGGACAATATCCAGGCTTGATCTGATAAGTGGCAAGTAACATTTGCGCCACACAAGTGCCAGGCAATGACTATCTCCAACAAGAGAGTATCTAACCATCTCCCCTTGACATTCAATGGCATTATGATCGCTGAATCCCCCACTATCAACATCGTGGGGGCTACCATTGATCAGAAACTGAACTGGAGTAGCCATATAAATACCGTGGCTACAACAGCAGGTCAAAGGCTAGGAATCCTGCGGCGAGTAACTCACCTCCTGACTCTCCAAAGCCTGTCCACCATCTACAAGGCACAAGTCAGGAATGTGATGGAATACTCTCCACTTGCCTGGATGGGTGCAGCTCCAACAACACTCAAGAAGCTCAGCATCATCCAGGACAAAGCAACCGGCTTGATTGGCACCCCATCCACAAACATCCACTCCCTTCACCACTGATGTACAGTGGCAGCAGTGTGTACCATCTAGAAGATGTACTGCAGCAATGCACCAAGGTTCCTTAGACAGCACCTTCCAAACCCACGACCTCTATTATCTAGAAGGACAAGGGCAGCAGTTGCATGGGACCTGCAAGTTCCCCTCCAAGGCACACAATATCCTGACATGGAACTCTATCGGCATTCCTTCACTGTCACTGGGTCAAAATCCTGGAATTCCCTTTCTAACAGCAGGTGTACCTACCCCACATTAACTGCAGCAGTTCAAGGCGGCGGCTCACCACCACCTTCTCAAGGGTAATTAGGCATCGGCAATAAATGCTGGCCTAGCCAGCGATGCCCATGTCCCATGAATGAATTAAAAAAATATAACTGAAGGTGGCAGGACAGGTTGAGAGAGAGATAAAGATAAAGCATACAATGTAGGGGCATAGAGTACAAGAGCAAAGAAGTTATATTGAACTTGTGTAAGACACGGGTTTGGCCTCAGCTGGAGTACCGCGTCCTGTTCTGGGCACTGCACTTTAGAAAAGATGTGAGGTCATTGGAGAGAGTACATACAAGATTCACGAGAATGGTTCCAGGGATAAGG
This sequence comes from Heterodontus francisci, assembly GCF_036365525.1. Taxonomy (NCBI): domain Eukaryota; kingdom Metazoa; phylum Chordata; class Chondrichthyes; order Heterodontiformes; family Heterodontidae; genus Heterodontus; species Heterodontus francisci. The sequence goes on along the minus strand of NC_090371.1, from coordinate 257,437,566 downwards.
AACTTCAGCTATGAAGATAGATTGGAGAAGTTAGGGCTGTTTTCCTTAAAGAGAAGGCTGAGAGGTGATTTGGTATAGGTATTCAAAAGCATTAAGGTTCTGGACAGAGTAGATTGGGAGAAACTGTTCCCACTTGTAAAAGGATCGAGAATGAGAGGGCACAGATTTAAAGTATTTGGTGAGAGAAGCAAAAATGACACGAGGAAAAACCTTTTCACACAGTGAGTGGTTAAGGTCTGGAATGCACTGCCTGAGAGTGTGGTGGAGGCTGGTTCAATTGAAGCATTCAAAAGGGAATTAAGAGTGTTATATGAGAAGGGAGAATGTGCAGGGTTATGGAGAGGAGGCAGGAGAATGGCACTAAGTGAATTGCTCTTTCAGAGAGCCGGAACAGACATGATGGGCCGAATGGTCTCCTTCTGCACTGTAACAATTCTGTGATTCTGTGATTACAACAGTGACTACACTTCAAAATTGCATATACTTCAAAATTATTTCATTGACTGTAACGCACTTTGGGGTATCCTGAGGAGGTGGAAGGTGCTACTAAATACAACTCTTTCATTCTTTCTAATTGCCACTTTGAAGTGGCTTAGCAAACCATTCAGTTCTATCAAACCTGGCAGCTAGGGTGGGCAATAAATGCCGATCTTGCCAGCAACACTCATCCTGAGAATGAATTTTTAAAAATTTCTAGATTTATACATACTTCCATACATGATTGCAACAGAGGTGTAGGCAGCTGTGTGAATTGCATGCAGATCTGTACCTTTTTTAATCTCCTTAGATGGCACATCAGCTAGTTGACTGCAACAGCTGATCTGCTGTCTCAAGAGATCAAATTTCTCTTGAGGCAGTAAAGGGAAAGCAAAGGCAAGTAGAAGTAATAGGCTCCAGGCTGGAGCAACAGCCAAAATACGTACATAAATAGAAACGCAGGGAATTCAAGTTACATAGGCAAAGCCACATCAGACGACAAATGTCACAGCCATAAAGAAAGGACAGGGAGGAGATGATATGAAACTGTCCCAAGTTAAAGTTTAAGGGCCTGTCATGAGATGAAGTCAACTTGCGGACAGTGCAAAGCCAGATTAGTGTGTCCACAAACCAATGTCCAGGTTTGGGGTCAGCTGTGAAAGAGAGGATGCATCTAGGAACTCTTCAAGAATAGCATCAGCCAAAGTGCTGGCTGAGGTTGTCCAGTGGATTCAGAGGGCCGAGGAGATGCGGAGAATGTGCCATCAGCTAGCAAAGGTTGATCCTGGGGTCCCGAGGGAGGCATTGGCAGATCTGGCAGACAAGGGACGAAGTGAGGAGAAGCAGGAGTGTCATATCTGGAGCTGCTGCTTCGCTCTATGCTGTGTCTACAGCATAGAGTGGGCTCCCAGAGTAAACCAGCCAAGTGAGATAAAAGTTGTAGATCACTGAGACGGAACAATGTCGCTGCAATCTGGGGAGGGTTGTGAAAAAGGGGTGCACTAGAGGGGGTGAAAGGTTAGAGGAAATTAGCTCCTCCTGCCAATTGGATATTGAAAGGGGTGTAATGACACTGGAAAAATGGGTAGTGTGCCTCTGTGAAATTGGAGGTGGAGTGTCTTTACGAACAGAAAGAAATTAGAGAGGAAGAACGCCTTTATGAGCTGGGTTGGGCTGAGGAGAGATGGAGAGTGCCTCAATTAAGGGGAAGAATGATAATCTAGTCCAACATTATCCAATGAGAATTCGTGAGGCTACATCTACACCGTTTTAGCCTCGTGCACTTTAGCAGAAAACACCTGACACACAGTCACACATTACGGATAAATGTACCTCACATGTTTATACTTACTTAACATCTACCACCATTCAGTAACCAAGGCAGTACGGCACTTATAACGATCAAAAAACAATTGTGCACGCTGCTTTTCAATTTACTATTTTACTAACAAATGCACAAATTTGTTTTTTTTTAATTCTTTCATTGGATGTGAGCGTTGCTGGCTAGGCCAGCATTTATTGCCCATCCCTAATTGCCCTTAAGAAGGTGGTGATGAGTTGCCTTCTTGAACTGCTGCAGTCTATGTGGGGTGGGTACACCCATAGTGCTGTTCGGGACTGAAGGAATGGAGAAATAGTTCCAAGTCAGGATGATGCAAAGCTTGGAGGGGAACCTGCAGGTGGTGGTGTTCCCATGCATCTGCTGCCCTTGTCCTTCTAGGTAGTAGAGGTCGTGGGTTTGGAAGGTGCTGTCAAAAAAGCCTTGGTGAGCTGCTGCAGTGTAGATGGTACACACTGCTGCCACTGTACGTCAGTGGTGGAGGGAGTAAATGTTGAAGGTGGTGGATGGGGTGTTAAACAAGTGGGCTGCTTTGTCCTGGATAGTGTTGAGCTTCTCAAGTGTTGTTGGAGCTGCACTCATCCAGGCAAGTGTAGCGTATTCCATCACACTCCTGACTTGTGCCTTATAGACAGGCTTTGGGCAGTCAGGAAATGAGTTACTCAACATAGGATTCCGAGCCTCTGAGCTGCTCTTGTAGCCACAGTACTTACATGGCTGGTCAGTTCAGTTTCTGGTCAATGGTAACCCCAAGATGTCGATAGTGAGGGATTCAGCAATGGTAATGCCATTGAATGTCAAGGGGAGATGGTTGGATTCTCTCTTGCTGGAGATGGTCATTGCCTGGCACTTGTGTGGCATGAATATAACTGGTCACTTATCAGCCCAAGCCTGAATGTTGTCCTGGTCCAGCTGCCTATAGACACTGACTGCTTCAATATCTGAGGAGTCGTAAATGGTGCTGAACATTGTGCAACCATCAGCGAACATCCCCACTTCTGACCCTATGAAAGAGGGTGGGTCATTGATGAAGCCACTGAAGATGGTTGGACCTAGGACGCTATCCTGAGGAACTCCTGCAGTGATGTCCTGAGACTGAGATGATTGACCTCCAACAACCACAACCGTCTTCCTTTGTGCTAGGGATGACTCCAACCAACAGAGTTTTCCCCCGATTCCCATTGACTCCAGTTTTGCTAGGACTTGTTGATGTCACACTTGGTCAAATGCTGCCTTGATGTCAAGGGCAGTCACTCTCACCTCACCTCAAGTTCTGCTCTTTTGGCCATGTTTGGAGAAAGTCTATAATGAGGTCAGGAGCTGAGCATCCCTGGTGGAACCCAAACTGAGTGTCAGTGAGCAGCTTATTGCTGAGTAAGCACCGCTCTGTAGCACTGTCGATGACACCTTCCATCACTTTGAGGAAATATTTTTTCACCCAGAGGGTGGTTGGAACGCACTGCCTGAAGAGGTGGTAGAGGCAGGAACCCTCACAATATTTAAGAAGTATTTAGATGAGCACTTGAAACACCATAGCATACAAGGCTATGGGCCAAGTGCTGGAAAATGGGATTAGAATAGTTAGGTGCTTGATGGCCAGCACAGACACAATGGGCCGAAGGGCCTGTTTCTGTGCTGTATAACTCTATGACACTTTGCCGATGATCGAGAGTAGACCGATGGGGCAGTAATTGGCCAGGTTGGATTTGTCCTGCTTTTTGGGTACAGGACATACATGGACAATTTTCCACATTGTTGCGTAGATGTTAGTGTTGTAACTGTACTGGAACAGCTTTGCTAGGAGCGTGGCCAGTTCTGGAGCACAAATTTTCAGTACTATTGCCAAAATGTTGTCACGGCCCATAGCTTTTGCAGTATCCAGTACCTTCAGCCGTTTCTTGATATCATGTGGAGTGAACTGAATTGGCCAAATACTGGTAACTGTGATGCTGGGGACTTCAGGAGAAGGCCGAGATGGATCATCCACTCGGCACTTCTGGCTGAAGATGGTTGCAAATGCTTCAGCTTTGTCATTTGCACTGATCTGCTGGGCTCCACCATCATTGAGGATGGGGATATTTATGGAGCCTTCTCCTCCTGTTAGTTGTTTAATTGTTCACCATCATTCACGATTGGATGTGGCAGGACTGCAGAGCTTAGATCTGATCCGTTGGTTGTGGGATTGCTTAGCTCAGTCTATTGCATGCTGCTTTCGCTGTTTGACATGCATGTAGTCCTGTGTTGTAACTTCACCAGGTTGATACCTCATTTTTAGGTTCTACTCCTGGCATGTCCTCCTGCACTCTTCATTGAACCAAGGTTGGTCCCTCAGCTTGATGGTAATGGTAGAGTGGGGGATATACCAGGCCATGAGGTTACAGATTGTAATTCTGTCTAATTCTGCTGCTGATGGACCACAGCGCCTCATGGATGCCCAGTTTGATTTGCTAGACCTGTTCGAAATCTAACTCATTTAGCACGGTGGTAGTGCCACACAAAAAGATGGAGGGTATCCTCAATGTGAATATGGGACTTTGTCTCCACAAGGATTGTGTGGTGGTCACTCCTACCAAAATTGTCGTGGACAGATGTAACTGCAACTGGTAGATTGGTAAGGATGAGGTCAATGAGGTTTTACTCTCTTGTTGGCTCCCTCCCCACCTGCCACAGGCCCAGTCTAACAGCTATGCCCTTTAGGACTTGACCAGTAGTGGTGCTACCGAGCTATTTTTGGTGATGGACATTGAAGTCCCCCAGCCAGAGTACATTCTGTGCCCTTGCCACCCTCAGTGCTTCTTCCAAGTGGTGTTCAACATGGAGGAATACTGATTCATCCTGATTCATCAGTTGAAAGGGGGTGGGGCGGGGGGGGAGTAACTGTGGTAGCAGGTGGTAATCAGCAGGAGGTTTCCTTGCCCGTGTTTGATCTGATGCCATGAGACCTCCTGAGGTCTGGAGTTAATGTTGAGGACTTCCAGGGCAACTCCCTCCCCACTGTATACCACTGTGCCACCACCTCTGGTGTGACAGGGTATACCCAGGAATGGTGATGGTGGTGTCTGGGACACTTTCTGTAAGGTATGATTCTGTGAGTATGACTATGTCAGGCTGTTGCTTGACTAGCCTGTGGGACAGCTCTCCCAATTTTGACACAAGCCCCCAGGACTTTGCAGGGTGAACAGGGCTGGGTTTGCCATTGTTGTTTTCGTTGCCGAGATCGATGCCGGGTGGTCCATCCACCTTTTATTCCTTTTAGGCTTTTCTCTAGTCATTTGGTAAAACTGAATGGCTTGTTAGGCTATTTTAGAGTCAACCACATTGCTGTGGGTCTGGAGTCACATGTAGGCCAGACCAGGTAAGAACGGCAGATTTCTTTCCCTAAAGGAAATTCGTGAACCAGAGGGATTTATGATAATTAACAATGGTTTTATGGTCGTCATTACTGAGAATAGCTTTTTAATTCCAGATTTATTAATTGAATTTAAATTCCACCAGCTGTCATGGTGGGATTTGAACCTATGAACCCAGAGCATTAGCCTGGGCTTCTGGATTGCTAGTCTACTGACATTACCACTACACCACTGCCTCCCCCTAAAGTACACGTGCATACATTGTGTGAACGAGCATTGAGATCACCGTCCAACGTTAGCTTCTATTACTCATTTTTTATTTACTAATCAGAAATGCAATTAGCCACATCTGGATTCCCAATTAGACACCTGTGACCTGTGGCTAACATATTAAAAAACGCAGATCTAGTTAGCCTGTTCAATATGGATAAACCCACGTCATATTTTTCCTGTAATTTTTGGATTAAAAAATCTATCAATTGTGAAGTGAGCATGTATTTTAAAATGAACGAGAACACATGCTAATTCATTCAAAAATTCAATATTAAAGCCACTGCTGTTATAATGAAGATTGATTTCAACAGCAAAAAGGAAAAAGCAGATTTCCGTCTTTCAAGTGAGACATTAAACCAAGACCCCATCTGCTTTTTCAGGTAAAATATCTCACGGTAATATCTGAAGAGGAGCAGACAAGTTCTCCCCTGGCCAATATTTATCTTTCAATCAACATCAATAAAACAGATTACTGGATAGTAATCCAGAAGACTAGATGAATAATCCATAAAACTGCAGTTCAAATCCCACCATGACAGTTTGAGAACTTGAATCCAGCTAACAAAAAAGACCGAAATAAAAGCTGGTCTCAGTAAAAGTGACCGTTACGCTGTTGGACTGTCGTAAAAACCCAACTGGTTCCTTTAGGGAAGGAAACCTGCTGTGCTTACCTGGTCTGTGACTCCAGTCCCACACCAATATGGTTGATTCTTAACTGGCCTCTGAAGTAGTCTAGCATTAAACCATTAATTTAGGGTAAATAAGGATGGGCATTAAATGCCATCCTTGCAAGTGACACCCACATCCCGAGAATGAATACATTTTTTAAAAATTGGTCATTTCTCTCAGTGCTGCTTGTAGGATCTTGCTTTGTGCAAACTGGCTGCTGTGTTTCCCTACATTACAACATGACTACATTTCCAAAGTACTTCTTTGCTGTGAAGTGCTTTTGGTGTCCTGAGGTCATGATAAGTGCTACATGAATGCAAGTTCTACAGAGATGGCCATTAAGCCCCCCCTCCCCCACTCTCACTACATCTAAAGCAGATGTCCATTTACTTCCAGGGCTCCTCTTGCTAAATAACAAAATTTGGCAGAATTAAAAGCATTTTAAAAGTTTTCCAAAACTTTTACTAACACTCCCCTGGATGGCTCAGTGGTTAATTTCGCTGGTGCAGCACTGAGCTGTATTGATAAAGGATGGTCCCAGGTTTGATCTTTGATCTCTGTTGACTTAATGTATCTCAGTCAGGACCGTGGACCACTGCACAATAACTTGCTGGCCTCGCACATGAAGAATAGTTCCTTGGATGAGGAAGAGTTCCCTGAGCCCATGGAGTTTTACTGCAGCAAGGGTCATCACATTTAGGAAAGGAAGAAAGAAAGCTGTGGTGGGGATCGGGGGCAAGTTGTGTGCCATGATGTTGCATAGTCAAGTGATATGGTGGTACACAGATAGTTTTTTTTAAAAAAACATTGGTTTCTCAGATATCTGCTACCTACGTCATTGGTACACTATGAACATGGTATGTACAATTTATAGAATATATCATGACAACTCAGCAGGGTTACTTCAACAATACCTTTCCATCACAAGATCTACTTCAGAGAAGGGCAAAAGCAGCTACATCATGGGAACACCGTCTCCTCCAAGTTTAACACCAGGCACACACCATAGTGACTTGGACATGTATTGCTATTCCTTCATTTTTGTTGTATCAGAATCTGGGAATTCCCTAACTTACACCATTGTGAGAGCAACATCATCACATGGACTTCAGCAATTCAAGGAGAAGCTCACCGCAGACACCCTCTGTCATCTGCTGATTTTGTCTTCGCCACTGATGCAGTTCATAATGATGAGAAGGCAAAGTCCGCAGTTGCTTCGGACATTTCAGATTTTTAAGAGACCAGCAGGATCTTGGTTTTTTGCATTGCAGTACAGTGGTCAATCGAATCATCCATTCCCACATTTATTGCTATCAGTGGGGCATTAGCAACTAACAAGTTAACTTCCTCAGAAAGCTAGACACTTTGACCGCATAAACGCATGTGGGGTAACGGCGAAATGTGCTCGCCCAGTCCTCTGCCACTGACCATGTCAAAGTTGGCAGATCTGATTCCCTTAATTGTAAGATACCACTAGCAGGGCAGGCGCCTGCATTCACAAGGGGCATCGAGTCCCTGCTTTATGCCAGAGGCCAACAGGTATGGTAGAAATTGGTGGTTCAGGTGTGGGGAGGGAGTGGGGAGTGAGAAGGGCGGTAAAGTCCTCCACCAGAGGAAACTTAGATATGCCCCCTCAAAACTCAGTAGTAAAGGGGATGCAGAGTATTTTTCTTATATAGATATTCTGTTTTTCAGAGGCCCAGGCTGTGATTGCTGCTGGGACCCGAGGCGGGCTCCACCTCCATGGTTGTTGGCAATCTAAGGTGGGAGTGTGCCAAAGGATTTCCAGTATTGTACTGAAGAGTGTACATTTTCATGCTTTCCCTAGCTGTTAAGTGAACTCCGCTGGATTATATTACAGGCTGTTGCAACAGGCACAATTAAAATGCTAATGTAAGTGATTTACAGAGTAAATTAGCACAAGAATAGCAAAGTTCACCAAAAGTCAATGCTTCAAACTACAACAAAGCAGCCACAGTCCAGATACCGGAGCACTTTTTCAGGGCAATCGCCTTGCTTCATATACAGTTTCCCTTGATTCTGTATCAGCATTATCACTGCCTCCTTAGGGTATCTGGTCAACTCATCCAGTGGAGAGTAGAAGTGATAGTGGATGCAAAGCTAAGAAAAATATAAGAATGATAACAGTCGTACACTTATTGAGCATCCAGCTTCTGCTAGAAGACAGAGAAGTTGCTTTTATACTGTTTTTTAAATTCAGATTCTGGGAACCTGCTGACTGTGACACGCTCAGTAGTCTGCTGTCTATGAGCCATCCCAGGAGCCTGTCATCTGCCAGTCACTTTCAGGAGCCTGCTCTCTGTGAACTGACTCCTGGGAGGCCGCTGTCTGTGAGCTCCTCCAGAGATCCCGCTGTCCGTGATTCTCTCCCAGTAGCCTACCGTCTCTGAGCCACTCCAACAAGGCTACAATTAAGGGATCATGCTGTGTGTAAGTTGCTCCAGGAAGCCTGTGAGTTGCTCTAAATCTGCTGTCCCCCGAGTTGCCTTTGGCCTTCCCAGCACAGACTACATCCATATTCACTCAGGAAGGCCATTGGGTCCTGAGCAAATATATAGGAAGCAATTGCCTCCATTGCCCAGCCCTCCTCCCCCAGTGGAGAACCTCCACATCTGGGCCCTAAACTCCAAGAAACTTCCTGATCCATTTTCAGTTTTCATGGGTTTCCCATTCTCCACATAATACAGCCTCTTTAGATTAATCATCCCGAGACAGTATATACCCAGTATATACAGTATATACAGAGGTGGCTTGATCTCCAGGACAGGATAATAAGCGGATGAAACATGTCTTGGGCATAACCACAAAACAAACAATAGCAAATCATCAGCTTGTTTACACTCTGCCCGATTTTCTTTTCCATTAAGTTCAATGTGTAAAACGGGTTGTCGATTTGCTGAAGAGCAACATGAATTTTCACTCCACATGAACAAAGCACAGCTTATGTGCTTATATGTCAGCCATGGCTCAGTTGGTGGCACTCTCGCCTCTGAGTCTCAAGGTTTAAGTCCCACTTCAGGACTTGAGCACAAGAATCAAGGCAGCAATGAGGTAGTACTGCACTATTGGAGATGCCATCATTTGGATGAGATGTTAAACTGAGGCCCTGACTACCCTCTTAGATAGATGTAAAACATCCCTTGACATTTCGAAGAAGAGCAGGAGAGTTATCCCTGGTGTCCTGGCCAATATTTATCCTTCAATCAACATCACAAATAAACAGATTATCTGGTCATTATCACATTGCTGTTTGTGAGAGCTTGCTGTGCAAGAATTGGCTGCCGCATTTCTTGCATCACAACAGTCACTACACTTCTAAAAAGTAAAGTGCTTTGAGATGCCCAGTGATCATGAAAAGTGCTATATAGATGCAAGTTTTTTCATTAAGATTTAATGATTCAGGTCAATACTTGGGGTGGGGAAAGCCAGTAGTACCCGACCCTCATTAACACTGTTCAAAAAAATTATAATTTTTTAACTGCCAGAGAAATTCCACATTTTCAAAGCCACAACAAAACCTACTAGAGCTCTATTATGTAGGGTCTTACAGCTGGAAAGAGATATTCCACTTAAATAGGAGGCAGCCCTGACTATGATGAGCAGGGACTGCCACCCTTCATTGTGCAGGATGCCAATCCCAGTCCATCAATGCAATTAAGAAGTTCCATTCCACCTCAGACAACAAGCTGGTCCTGGCTCCTTTCCCCTTGCAATCTTCATAAAGGGGATATTTCAGATTGTTCTCCTATCCTTATACAGCAGATTGAAACTGGTGTTTTCTGTCACATTTCCATTTATTTTGAAGGCTATTGTCTCCATGTATCCAATGACTACAACAGGGGAATGCTACTTTTCCACTTTGGCCACCTTAAACCCGGACTGTGGAAGTATAACATAAGCCAACTAAAGTACAGTTCCCCCAACTCCGGCTCAACAATTACCCGAAACTCTGTGGTTGTAACAGCTGACTCCCACTATAACTTTGGCAGGTGTTTTGTCCATTTTTCTGGGATGCCCTTGTAGAGGTGAGAGCCTCTGACATATCCCTTACAAAGCCATTGATATGGGGGTGGGGGGAGGGCCAGGGAGGCAGCTGGAATTCTGAACATGAAATTTCTCTGCTTTGGGACTTCAATGAGACCGAACTTACGGTCAGTGCAGTTGCAGTTTGGTGAGACCAGGTACACCAGTTGACCCACCAAAGGAAGTGGCACTCAACCCGAGATGTGGCCTGAACCTCTGAAGATCTGACACTTTGAGCTTCCTTTGCGAGCACCTTCCAAGTCTGCAACCTCTACCATCCAGAAGGACAAGGGCAGCAGACGCATGGGAACACCATTAGCTGCAAATTCCCCTTCAAGCCACACACCATCCTGACTTGGAACTATATTGCCTTTCCTTCACTGTTGCTGGGTCAAAGACCTGGAACTCCCTTCCTGATAATTCTGTGGGTATACCTACACCAGATGGACTGCAGTGGTTCAAGAAGGTGGCTTACCACCACCTTCTCAAGGGCAATTAGAAATGGGCAACAAATGCTGGCCTTGCCAGCAATGCTCACATCCCATGAAAGAAAAAATAAACTGGATTAAAAAAAAACTGCCTTTGTTAAGGTGCTGCTGATGAGGTGGTCGTCGGGGGGGGGGGGGGGGGGGGAGGGGGATGGGAGGGAGCAGATGAGTTCTAAATGTTACTTTACCAGCACTAGAAGCTTAGACCAGAATTTCCAGCCACTTCAAAGGACTCCATCACCCCATCCACTGACGAGACCGACTTTGGCTGGGTCAGCAATGGAGATTCAGATGGCACATGTCACCATTTAAGTCATGGTGTTCTGCCCCTAAATTTTCAGGGTCAATGTGTTTTCTTTACCCCTGCTTCCAATACACGTTGCAAAATGACAATTTTTCCATTTTCTACATGAGGGCCCCTGTTGTCTCTGAGTGAGACTGAGCATTGATTTTGTGTTCTGAGTTTAAACCCATTAGAGATTACATTAAGACTTTTGCTGCCAGCAGAGGGAGCAGATCTCGAACAGGAGCTAAATTGAAACCATGTTCTAGAAGAGAAAGGCTATTTTGTTTTTAACCCAATGCAACATCCAGTCACCTTTTTGTTTTTAAGGGGCAGGGGGTTAGGTAACACAGTATGTTGGACACTGGCTTGTCAGGTCTGAGATAACAGTCTCATCTGATGTTGCTGTAATAGTCCTATGTGAAATAGGTTTAGGCAGTCGCAGTCCAGTTCGCAAAAAACATGAGGCAACAGCACAAAACTATCCCTAATGCTGCATTAATTGACACTTAAAGACCACAGAATAGTTGGCGTGGGAAATGGAAGACAAATGGTGTAGTGACAGGTGCTCTTCTAAGTTTGGAGATGAGTCATGCTGCTTGGGCAAAGTGGAGGAAGCTTTATTCTGCTTCTGATCTGAGAGTACTTGATGCTGACAATGAGCGCATGAAATGGGAAGTATTCCATTCCCCAGGATTAAGATAAACGATGAAGTTGAAAAAAATTAAGGAATTAATTTCTCACACAGCAAAAGGGGCGGCACAGTGGTGCAGTGGTTAGCACTGCAGCCTCACAGCTCCAGTGACCCGGGTTCAATTCTGGGTACTGCCTGTGTGGAGTTTGCAAGTTCTCCCTGTGTCTGCGTGGGTTTCCTCCGGGTGCTCCGGTTTCCTCCCACAAGCCAAAAGACTTGCAGGTTGGTAGGTAAATTGGCCATTATAAATTGCCACTAGTATAGGTAGGTGGTAGGGAAATATAGGGACAGGTGGGGATGTTTGGTAGGAATATAGGATTAGTGTAGGATTAGAATAATTGGGTGGTTGATGGTCGGCACAGACTTGGTGGGCCGAAGGGCCTGTTTCAGTGCTGTATCTCTGAACTAAGTTAAAGTTATCAGATAATCGAGGCAATAATTAAACTCAAGGGATTGAATTTCCACAGGGGTTCTCCCAATTCTCTGCTGTAACCTTGGCAAGAGATCTGCAGAAACCCAGAGAAATGGTGTAGATTGATTTTTTATCCATTTAAAAATAAAAGATATGTTTTCTTCTTCCACCACCAAAGATCAGGGGAACTGTCATCCTGACCCACTCCACGCGCCCCCATGGAATTTCAACTCCATACTACTGTATTTTGACAAGAGGCTTCCGAATGTTGTAATGAAGGTCTCTGCTTTTGTCACCAGAAGGTTCCAGGTTCATTCCTGGTCTATGGAAAGCTTGCTGATCTTAATCAGAATCAGATTAGATACAGAACCTCTCACACTACATGCAGTATTCCGATATGCATTTGATGCACATGAAGCCTTGCAGAAGTCAACTGGCAAGGGGCCCTCAACTTTAGGAAGGATGTGGAAGCCATGGAGGTGCTACAGAAAAGATTGACTAAGATGATATCAGGGATGAGAGGCTTTACTTTTGAGAATAGAGTGAAAAACTACAGCAGAGATGGTTAAGAAGAGATCTGATGGAGGAGTTCAAAATTACAAGGAGTTTTTATAATGTAAATCGTAAACTATTTCCACTAGTTATTAATCATGGCATAAATTTAAGACCGCCAAAACTACAAAAGGAAACGTTAGGAGAATTTGTTACTTTATGTAGCGCGTTGGCAGGAAAAAACGCTTGAAACAGTGGTGAAAGAAGAATATACATTTTTTTTTAAAATGGATAAATAATTTGAAAATGCTTAAAAGGTATGGAGAAAGGGTAGGGGAATGGGAGTAAGTTTAATAGCTTTCAGAGGGGTGAAATTATTAAAATGGAACCCTTCTGTGCTGCAATATTGTATAGTTCTATGTATTTCCCTGTAGCTGTTAGCTCCTTATAGTATTGTACACCCAAGACCAAACTCTCTATGGTTACATTTCAATATCAACAGAATGGGGAGGAAAGATAGTGAATTCAGTATGACTTGCGTGAACTTAGCAGTAACCATTCCAGCAGCAGGTCACCAGTCGATGAAGCTTCTGCAGTAGCGTTCTCCAATGAGAGTTTGCATAATTAGATTACTCTGGATTTTAGTGCAGCACCCAGAGTGAGCCTCTCCGGCTGTCTATAGACACCTAAAATCAGGCTAAGTGACTGCATTCCCTTTCATGAACAGGGTTTACATATCACTAGGAATAGGCCCGAAGGCAGTAGCTGTATTGTCTAATGAACTACTAAGATGCTCGTCTCTGTGACTGTATTACAGATATCTCCCAGTGCGTCTTTGCTATTTTACTGCTGCTTCTGCAGCAACATTATGGCCTGTGGCCTGACCTTTGTCAGCTACTGTACCACACACACTTCCACTAATCACAGGAAGAGAGTTAGCAGTTGACACACACTGTGCTATTGTTTGTTTACAGTTAAATATTAAAGGAACGTTCCCTACAGCACGTTATGCCATATGAAAATAAGCAACATGTTCAGTAGTAACAATTTGTGACAGACTGTATTCACATACTTCAGAGAACCAACACTCCATCAACAAGTTCTGTATCTGAGTGCAACACACATTCTCGTGACTATTTGAGTATGAACATTGCCTCGTCACTGTTGCACCGTTTTTAGTTTAATTTTGATTCCTACTTTCCCAACCTGAATTTTGGGGAGACACAGGCAAATTCAACAATCATTACTACCTGCCCCTGCACAGTTACAGTGTGTACAAACTGCAGGGGGTGTAAGGATCTATTACATATGAGACTATTATAAAGGTCAGATTGTCAAAATGAATATGTTGATAATTCTTCCAGGACTCACTACTGTACCGATGCATGGTGCTTTAAAACGGAGAGATGGAATTGGTTCAATTCCCCTTGCTCTGTTTCGTTCCCAATCTCAGATGTAGTGGATAGGAAGGGAAAAACTGGAGGGGAGCAAAGGGAGGAGGCAATGTCACATACCTAGTGATAGCTGGCAAAAATGCAGCATTTTTAGTGGATTAATATCAACAGCCTCAGTGTCAGAAAGTTGTGGGGGAATCAGGAGGTGTCTGTAGAAGAAAGATGGCAGGGGAGGAAAAGAGAAGATAGTGTGCATTCTCACTTGAAGCTACATCTCTAAATTTAGCTAAAAGGTTTCTTACTCTTAAATCCATAGTCCTGTCCCCATGTAGATATTTACTACCCTACTAACTCTAACTTATTACCAAGGCACGCTGCTGATTGCCAGTTTGTACAGAGCACTGCTTCTCAGGCACTAACCACGTAAACTGTCGAAAACCCCTACGTTTGTCACCATGTAACGGAATGATTCTCAGCCAATTAAGATAATTGCATGCAAGTATTTAACAAGCCTAAGATAATATCCCAACATTGGTAATGCAGCTTTTTGTAGCAAGTGTTTGTCAAGGAAGCTGATCTAAAATACTGCACAATCAGCAGGATTTCTTGAAGGACCCTGAAGAAGGAACATACAGTACTGGATTTGTCAAACACGGGAGATACTGCAGTCATTCGTGGAATCTTCCAGAGCTAGGAATGTATACTACAGTACAGTATATTTGCATGAAAGTACAAAGCTTACTAATGGCTGACATTATTAACAAGCAGTGTACCCGATGTCTCAACTGGGAAACTCATCACAGTCTGTTTTAACAGAGTCATGTTAGTGAATGCCATCAATCTGGCCACTTAAGCTCAAAATGTAACCTGTTTGTACAAGTCCCCGTAAAAAAGATTTCTTAAGTAAGTGCAGTGGAGGGTGTTAGTGACAATATTGAGGGAAGAATCGGATTCTTAATTAGACTAATAGATCCCCAAACCCAGTCTTGACTGTCATTTTGTCCTAACTGCCTCACTCCACCAGGCTGATGGAATGCTGTGGGGTCCTGTAACAATGAATTACACTTTCCACTGGGTTCTTACGGACAAGTACAGGAAATGACTTTTTGGAGCTCGCACCAGTCAATCATGTCCACTCAAAGAGGAAATGTGATGACAGAAAAGGTAACTGTAACATTCATTAAAAAAAAGTTTGTGATCATTAAACATTTCCCTAGACTAATGAATTGGGAATAGGATGGAGATAGCAGGCTGGGAAATGTGGGTGGAATCTGTTTTAAGTAACAGAAAATATCAGGTAACCTAAGAGCCTCAAGTTTCATCCAACTGCAGTTTCATTCCTCTAGTCTCTTCGTCAAATGTCTGCCTTTACTCCACCCACCACCTCCCTGTCCCCTCTCCTCTCCACCTGGTGTCTGTGTCCATTGCCCAAATTTTGTGTGGGGCTCCGTGCCTGAACTTTCCAGCTGTGGGTAATGGTGGTGCTGAGATTCCCCTCCAGGGAGGCAGAGGGACTGCTATTAGGATTTGGCACTATCCCATATTAAGCAACTTAGAGAACGGGTTCTATGAACTATAATGGCATATGGTATCAATAGAGCCATTTCACTAGCCCCAGCACCTAACTTGCTGTTTCTTACTGGAGAGCAAAAAGAGTAGGAACAGTAGGCAGATACGGAAATATATGGGTGGGCTAGGCAGGATGAGGAAAACAGGTAAATGTAAGGGGGAAATCCTTGTCCAATATAATTGCTGGCTTGCAACAAAGATTTGTTTTAAAAAATGATATACACTGTGTTAATAGTTTACATTGCTGGCATTAAAGCACTCACCTATCAACTAAGCAGGAAGATTTCAATTTTTGACTACTTACTGAAAGTCTAATGTACTGTTCAGACACTCAAGTAGAAGTTAGTGGAAATCACTTAATTCTACCGTTTGAACAAGGCACACTACATATGCTTATAGGCACATCACAAGCTAGTGGAGATAGAGACTGTCAAGGTTCAAAATGGAGAAAAACTGAACTAACTACAATTTATCATATTTTTTATTCTTATGTAGCAGTATTAAACTGCTTTTATACCGGTACTTGTTTAGACTGGATTGTGAGAGACTGCAATGTGATACAGAGAAATTAAATAAATTAGCTGCAAGAGGCCTGGATATACCATTCTGTGCCTATCTGGTCTTTCTTAATTTCTAATGCATGCATATTTTCGAGACAATATTAATTGTATAATATCTTTCTTGTCTTCACCAATGAGTCATTTTTGTCTAACTCTGCTGTGTTCATCCATGCTATTCAGCTATTCAGGAGGACAGTAATGAGTCACTGAAAGCCAGAGAATATGTAGTGAGATGAAATTCTGAACGGCCAGCAAGAGAAAAAGCGCCAGCTGAGTGCTGCCAATTGACAAGAAAACACATCACCCGATGCTTGATCCTCGGGTAAGACCATCTCCAAGTTACTACAAATATGTGAGAGGGTCTATAACAGCAGTCGAATGGACATGTGAGCCATATAGCAGATGTAGTTATGCATCCCCACCAGAGGAGTGTAGGTGCCAGCTTAAGTAACTAATTCACAATGTTCTTACCAATGTGCAATCAGGGTGCACAATGCTATGGGTCACATTGCAAAATATTTTGCTGTAGGGCAAGGAGCTCGCTATCCCAGAAATCTGGTGAAAAACCAGCAAATATCCTGTCCATTCTGCTGTGGGATGGAGCTATTCAGAGTTTGCTCAATACCACTGAAACTTTTTGTGCAAGGGTTCTGACAAAAACATCTCCTTCAGACATGAGTATTATCACTTGGGCAAGACATAGTTGGGCTGCTGTCACTTGTGAAAACATTTTCCCCAGCACAAGCCACCACCTTCAGGAGGGGAAGGGAGAAAACTGGGTGAAAAACTCCCATATTCAATGCGCCAGCCACATCTTATTGTAAGAAAAAGAAGTATATTAATAAATTGCATCATGTGGTAAAATTATTACCCTCATTACCAATTAGTGGATCTCCTATGGCATTGCTCATGAACTAAATTAAGAAATGTTTGCCTTTGCTTCCTACTTGCTCTGCAATCTTTTGAATCTTCTCTTATACAAGAGACTTACTAGAATAGTACCAGGAATGAGGGATTTCAATTATGTGGAGAGACTGGAGAAGGTGTGATTGTTCTCCTTAGAGCAGAGAAGGTTAAAGGGAAATTTAAATTTAATGGAGGGTTTTGCTAGAGAAACTGTTTCCAGTGGCTGAGGGTCAGTAACCAGAGGACACAGATTTAATGTGACTGGCAAAGAATCAGAGGTGACATGAGGAAACCTTTTTTTTGTTACACAGCTACTTATTGTGATCGGGAATGCAGTGCCTGGAATGGTGATGGAAGCAGGTTCAATAGCAATTTCAAAAGGAAATAGGATTTGTACTTGAAGGCAAAACATTTTCAGGGCTATGGGGAAAGAGCTGGGGAATGGGACTAGTTGGATAGCTCTACAGGCACAATGGGCCGAATGGCCTCCTTCTGTGCTGCTTCATTCTATGATTCTGTAGCTCAGGCCTCCCAAATCTACAGCATTGAGCTGGTGGAGCATTCTGTGACAGACAGATTGACTGAAGTTCAGTAGCTAGTTGTTCTAAAATCTGCAAACAGAAATACAGATATTAATACTTTTATCATTCAAATCCATCAGAATCCCTGATATAAGGATAATACTAATTTTAAGTCAGTGATTATCTTTTACACATACTGCACCTATCCTCAAAAATAATTGTGTGGAAGGCAAATTCACAGATATTTTTATACTTATCTAGTGACGCCACTTTATTATCTACATTTACAAAGGCAATCACCAAAATTAATCTTTATCTATTAGTTGTGAAATTGAACATGACATTTAATTTACGTGTAATATTTTTCTATTTGTTGGAGTAAAAGATGTTTAATCTTTCTCACTTATGTTTCCAGAGTCATTTTTTTCTCTTTGTTCTAGGCTATTGATTTCATTTCATATGTTAAGTCTATTCTTCAGCAAATGTCCTGTGCAGTCTCCTAACTGTAACTCTTAGTTACAGCTTATTTATCCTGTGGGTCCTGCTGACAAAACACTTAATTCGCGAATGCGTCGACTTGTACCAGTTTCAACATAGTATCCTCCCTATATATGTTGTTCTTGTTTCTATGTACAACATGCTCTAATTGGATCTGATGCAGAGGATTTGTTGCAGCTACAGTATAATAACATCCATGTACATCAGATTAGTATGCTCATTCCTTTTGACTCAAGTTTTCTGAATAATATTTTGCAAATCTACTTCCATGGCACTGATTTTACTCCAATTGTATCACTTACGTCTTGGTCTGAGTCTGACTTACAACTTCAGTAAGGTATGCCACGTAACTACCTGGAATTTATAACTTGACTAGGATGAATTGAGTCTATTTAATTGTTACATTATTTCATGTCTTTAGCTCATTGGTTGAACCTCCGTCAGCATCTGTAAATTGACATATACACTGTAACATCTAGACTGCTACTTTCAGTGTGCCAAAATCACTCCTGGAATATTTCATTTCCCATTTCGTATGTAGCTTACCTAAGTTGCCTACACATTGAGCAGCTGTGGGGGAATGAGAGCACAATTCTGCTTTCACTTGAAGTTCACACATGTGCACTTTCCAGCAAGGAACATTGTACAAACACCTAGGGCAGGAGCTCCAGCTGATTTGAACTTCCCCAGGGGAAGACTGCAATGTTTCCAACAGATTTCTGTTTAGTCCAAAGTCTTGATCCACAGATTTATTGTGGGGCTGCCAGACCTTCTCAGATAACTGTGGAAGGACCATATAGGCCAACAGAGAACAATTGCCTGTATGTACTGGCTTAGCCACTCAACTCACTGGTGACCAGAAAAGGTGGAAGTAATGTGAACTGGATTCGGATTCGCAAAATAATTCCATACTGAATCCTTGTAGGCAACAAGCAGAAGAGTCTTTCATTCCACCAGTGTCAGCTAGATTCAGGTGAGATTCCAGAGTTGAAAGGCTAGTATGCTAACCCTCCTGTTCTTTATTCTTTCCTGTAGCAAATTGACACATTAGACTACAAATAGCTCAGAGCATCTTGAATCATCATTTTAGATAGAAATCAGCTGTTTCTAAATAATCTCCTCGCTCTTACCTGAATCAACTGTTCCAAGGGATTGAAACTCTGCTATGCACTGTGAGTGGGAATGTCTGATTGGTGAAGATTAGTAGTAGTATAATCTTGGGGGCAAAAAAAATTGAAGAGCAGCGGAGAAGGAGATTGGGTGGATGGGGTTGGGGGGGGGGGGGGTAATAATTGAAGAAGACTGGTTCTTAAATTATTCCAGTCTCCTGGCCTCAAATCATCTTTTTGGCAATCTGTTCCAATCTGCTCCTCTGTGTAACGAAGTACTTCCTGACGTCTATCCTGCATTTGCCCAATTCTTTGGGCCTCCTTATCTCGAGAGACAATGGATATGCGCCTGGAGGTGGTCAGTGGTTTGTGAAGCAATACAACCTTGAAATCATTGTATATTCCTACAAATCACACATATCTGAATACATGGCTCAGGTTCCTGATTAAAGCATCTCAACTGGCCAGGAATTTCAGCTTGTAAATAGACCCAAACCATTCGGAACGAGTTGGAAATCCTCCTGAGGTCAACAAATGACACCTTAAAACAAATCTGTCATTCATTTTGTAGCCATAGGTGGCACCTCGCTGTTGCAGAATGATTACCACATTTGCATACATAACAAGTCACTGTACTTGAAAAAAATAATTATTGCGTCAAGCACATTGGGAAGTATAGTGCTTTGGGAAAGGCACAATATTATATATACATATTATACTGTTGTAGAATTTGTTATCGCAGGACATCTTGCAAAATGCCCCATTAGTCGGATCATTCTTCCTCAACCTTCAGCTTGAAAAACTTTTTGCACCACAAATTGCTAAAAATACAAATTGATAACTGCGCAGCAATGTCACCGGAGCCCTGGTGAACAACAGGACCAACAGTTTATCCACTTAACCAATGAGATTTAACGATGGAGAAAGAAACAGAGCAAGGATGGAAAGGGAAATAGGGTGATTACAGTCAAATTAAGTACAGAAAGAGAAGTAAGAGAGGTAAAGAAAAATTGGATTGAGAAAGAGAAAAGGAGAAAGAAAAGAAAAGAAAGAAAAAAGATAGACACATTATTAATAATTTCTATTTAAATTCAAATTATAAAACATTACAATGAGGAACTCCAGACAAACAACTCAGAAGGTAGATTATAAAAGTCACTGTTATACCAATATAGGACTGGGAGGATGACAATGAATTGGAGAACTGCAATCTTTTACTACCCTTGATACTACAACACTGATCCCTATTAGAAGAGGGCTGCAACAGGAAAATGGCTGCAATAGGGCAAAGACTACAATAATAAGTGCTTGCAACAGTAACAGGGCTGCAGTAGGGCAAAGATTGCAATAGGAAGAGGTCTGCAACAGGAAGAGGCTTGCAATTGTGCAAAGCTTACAGTAAGAGGCCTACAATAGGAAGAACTACAATAGTGCAAAGATTACAACAGGACGAGGACTGAAAAAGGCAGAAGACTACATCTTCCATACCTCCAACTGCTGCTCTTTTAACACATCCTGGATGCTGTCATGTGCATGAAGTTTGATTCCATTGTTTTATATTGTGCTACAGGTGCAAGTATCTGCTGACCAAACGTGATCTGTCTTAAAGTGTATAAAAGCTTCCCGCTAACCCTCGGCCATCCTGCAACAGAGACGGTGTGAGGATTCTTACACTTTTCACCACCTGTTTTTCTCCCCTCCTCTGAAGGTACTAATTCTTTCCAGGGTATCTTGATGAAACCATCATTATTCAGTTGCAAGCTCGGCCAAAGACAACAGAAAGCTATTTGGGTGTGGAGGATATCACAGCTGAGCCCAATTGTGTTCTCATCTGACACCCACATGCCAAATATTTGGTAGAAGGGTTTTACTGGCCAGCAGTAGGAGGATGCTGGGCTGATTTTTCCCTTCACTGGTCCATGGGCAACCTGAGTATTTGTAGCACCTTAATTGCTGACTTGGCTAAAAGCAATTGACTGAGCACAGACTAGATAAACAGAGAAAAAAGAATCACCAGTTAATCTGTTTCTGGGGCTGTTGACTGAGGGAGTAGTATTGGTCAGGGCACCAAAGAACTTGCTGTTCCTATACAACTACCTTTAATATTAGGGAAAAATTAGGATCTATAACATAAACCTGATATGGACGTTTATAACTACTCAACAAGTGTTCTATTCTTAAAGCTCCACCATATATTTCCCTTATGTTTGCCACCAAAGACGACTCCAACCAGCAAGGCTACATTCCCTCTAATTCTAAACGCACAGTGGAGACGATTTGTGTGCCCCTACTGCCTGTTTTGGCCTAAAAACAGGGTAATAGTGGGACCAAATCACAAGTGGAATAGAAGTGTTGATTTGTTGGCTGCCCACGTTGATTTTCTGAGCAGACCTCGATTTAGGCAGCCAGAGATCATGCTAGAAACAGGTGGGGTGGGGGGAGGCCCTCACTAATAAATATAAATCAGGATCAGATGATGTAGGTGGGACCCCAATGCTATTTTCATCTCTTCCCACTTTGCTACTGCCAGTTCATGCTCACACCCACCAAACATGGACAACAGAGTGCAGGGGTTGGCCATTTTGGGCATATGCTAAAGGGATCGTTAGCTGAGTCAGGAAATGCTGGATTAAGGGTTGGTATTCATTTTTATTGCAATTGTCAAGAAAACCCTATATGCCAAATGAGAAATATTAATTTCATCAATTGGAAACTTAGACTTTTAATGGGAAAAATTTCATAAGTTAACTTCTAAAAAAACTAGCAGCCAAAATTTACTGCAATTTACATCTGAAATACCAGGAGATTGAACTGGAGACAAAAAATCTAACAAGAAGCCCAGCCAGAACAATGGCTTGCTCTAGATGATTGAATTACCTAAAATGGCTTCATTAGCATGGCAGTCAAGGCCATCTTCACACACCGACTTTGAGACAGTCAACCCCCTCCAAGTGCGAATGGGCATCCTGGGGCATGTAAATTTCATTGGAAAGTTCCAGAAAGCCTCCTTACAAAGGGGATTGAGAGAGTCAGGTGACCCTCAGTTCATCTCTGAAGAAACTGGGAGTTGTTACTCAGACAGAAGGCAAGCAGTAACTGGGTGTGCAGCAGCAGAAAGCTGTATGCTTCCCTTTTTCTCTCTCTTTCTGTCTCCCCAGAAAACATCAAGTTTGAAAACCATCTCCAACTGGGGGATCCTCCAAGCCTACAGACCGCTACAGCCAGCAACCAGGGGAAGAGAGCCAACTACAGATTCTCCCTTCAGGAAAATCCTGAGCAAAGCAAGCCAGCCAAAATACACTTTTGACCAACCAAGAACTTCAAGAATACAGCTTCAGCCAAGGACTACTGGATCATCCACTTCACAGACTGTATTTAAATTCCATTTATTCTGGACTTTAATCCAACCACCAAATCTATTATCCCTCCTGTAATCTATTTGTTTGTGTGTGTGATTTTCGTGTGAATATGTGTGTGAATGTGTTGCATATTTTTAGTATTTTTAAATGGTGTTTTTAGTATTTTTAAATCGTGTTTGAGTGTAATAAACTTACCTCTTTCTTGTTTAAACTCAAGAAAACCTGTCTGATTCGTTCTTTCACAATCACAGTAAAGGAAAAAGGTAAAACACTCACGGAGGTGGTAAGCACAACCACCGTTTAAAAGGAATAAACCCTGTTGCGGTCAAATAAGAGGGAGGGGCAAGAGGAGAGCCTGAGAGCCCCTCCTCACCTGGTCATAACACAATCATTTGTTGACTAAAGGCTTCCATAGTTAATCTCCTTACTATTGTAGGTCTGCAAATATTTTTCCAGCTGTAAGAAACTGCTGCTCCATTTCACCCCTGAAATTTCTAGCCCTCCACTTCAAGGTGCTGCATCAGGCCCTTCAAAATGGACTATCCCGCTGGATATCTTATCCACAGATCAGCGAGGTGCCTGTAAGGAATGTGTTTGTTGCTGGCAGATTGCCAAATGACTGTAGTTGAGACCCTACCATGAAAAAGGCTCTGGTCCCACATTGAATCCTTCAGGCGAATAGAGCACATACCCCACTCACTGGCCACTTAACATGAGAACACAAAATTCCTCCAGTGTCTGGTGACTTAGCACTGTCTATTTTGAATAGAAACATTCACTACTGTAATTAGCTCCTTGAATTGATGACCACCTTCTGTTCTCCTAGTCTTTGGATAGCAGAAGATCATCACTCCACTATACAACAATATGCACAAAGGGCTGAATTTAATCAGGCCGTTGAGTGGGAACGATGGCATGGGGAGACGGAGAATCACATTGGAAGCGTCCGCCTGGAAATCTGGCGTTGCGACGTTAGTTCTGGATTTAGTCAGCAGTGGGAAAGCACCGAGGCGGAATCGCCATCTCAACATGACGGGAACGTATGCTAAATGACTGAGCACTTACGTTTAATACATTTGCATAGAATTCATCGTGATTCAATGTGGGGCTTGGGATTAAGTGAACAGTAGGCGGCACTCACATGCCTTCGGATTCTCGACCGTTAAAAGCTGGCGGCACTGAGACGAGGTTTCAGTGCTGCGACAGGCAGGCAGCCGCGTCCAGCACTGCATTGGGGAAGAGGGGGTGCGGAGGCCATTGTTGGCCTACAGTGCTGAGTGCTCTGCAAAGGGGGCCAGGGTCTCGGGTGCTCAGCAAGAGGAGCAGGTCAGGGTCTTGGAGGTTCTGCTGGGTGTGGGGGTGGGGGTGGGGTGCCAGGGTTTGGATGGTTGTATCGGGTAACCAAACTCTTGGGTGAGATGTTTGGTTGTTCATTCTGCTGAATGAGAGGGTCGGCTATTACCAGGGAGGCCATCACTGACTTATGTACCCTGCTGCAGGACGAGTTGCAACCTATGGGATTTAGAGGACACCTTATGCCAGTGGCCCCTAAGATCACCGTGGCACTAAACTTTCACACGTCTGCATCATTCCAAGCATCCACTGGGGACATGTGTGGGGTCTCACAAGGCAGCAGCCCACCACTGCATCAAGGAGGTGACCAATGCCCTGTTCAAGAGGGCTGGCGACTATGTGTGCTACTGGACTGACCCTGACAGTCAGGCTAAGAGGACCATCGGATTCAGAGCTATCGCTGGATTTCCCCAGGTGCAAGGTGTGATAGATTGCATACATATGGCCATCAAGGCTCTAACGGGTCAGCCAGTCGCATTCACCAACAGGAAAGGCTTCCATTCAATCAACGTTCAGCTGGTCTGCGACCACTAAAAGCATTTCCCATAGGTGTGTGCCCGCTTCCTGGGAAACAGACACGTGCCCACATACTTTGACACTCCCTGGTGTCACAGATTTTGAGGCACCCCGCTCACCTGCAGAGATGGATTCCTGTGGACAAGGGCTACTCATTGAAGACATGGCTTTTGACGCCTGTGAGGAACCCTGCATTACAGCAGAGGTGAGGTACAACACTTGCCATGGCTCCA
This sequence comes from Heterodontus francisci, assembly GCF_036365525.1. Lineage (NCBI taxonomy): Eukaryota > Metazoa > Chordata > Chondrichthyes > Heterodontiformes > Heterodontidae > Heterodontus > Heterodontus francisci. Next base: position 257,413,027 of record NC_090371.1, on the reverse strand, counting down.
CCCGAGCGACCATCAAGCAGGCCATTGGGCTGCTGAAGATGAGATTCCGTTGCCTGGATTGATCTGGTGAAGCCCCTGCAGTTTGCAAGGGTTTCGCATATCATGGTGGTCTGCTGTGCTCTGCACAATCTAGCGCTGCAGAGGGAGGAGGCCTTACATGACGACGAGATGACTGAGCAGCACTCCTCCACTAACGGGGAGGACACGGAGGAGGCAGGGGAGCAAACAGCACTGGATGGTGAAGACCTTGCACCGGAGGCCAGTCACATTGAGTGACAGGCCAAGAAGGCAAGAGACAATCTCATACTTACCCACTTCCAGCCACCAGGCTGGCCTCTCAGAGAAAAACAGGAAGATTCACGTCAATGCATGTATTCTGTTGCTTCCTTTCCATTTGTCTTACATGCCTAGCACCCAGCTGAATCCCTCGCTAGTGCCCATGGGAGATCATATTCAAATGAGAGCTGTACTTACATTGGCATTCCATGAAGGGGGAAGGGTGAAGTCAGCAGCTTACAATTAATGCATGATAGAATAATCACTTTTACACAATGAAGGTTAATGGCTTGAACAAAAAAACTTTATGTGATGCAGCACATGTTAAATTTCAAACACCCAAGAAACCCCAAGTGTATCAACTTTTCTTTACACGTTTATGAGTGCTTCCATGAGGTGTGAACCTATCGCCAGCAGATGGGCTGGAGGCAGGCTGCTGATCAGGCTGTACCTTGGCCTGTGAAGGCTTTGGTGGCCATCATCTGGCTGCCTGAGGCTTGGAGGACCCCGGCTGCCTGAGGGTTTTCTGCACTGCTGCAGGACTCTCCCCAGGCATTGCAGCTACAGGAGCTGGGCTCACTGGCAGGGGGCCTGAGGAACCGGTGTCCACACTTGGAGCGCCCTGAGAGAGGCCCCCAGGTTTGGAGGTCAGTCTCTCCTCCTCTCTTTCAAGGCTCACATGAACCTCCCTGCTGACCAGAGAAAGACGAGGAGCAGGAGAAGTCTCCAGGCGCCTTGTCCTTCTCTCACCTTGCTGCTGCTGTATTGAGCTCACGGCCAAGGCGATGGTGTGCAGGTCTGCGTGCATTTGTGGGATCTGGCTCTCCATGAGGGTCACCAACCTATTGATGGAGGAAGCCATGCGCTCACATGCATGTGACATGGCAGCAGTCATGGCATGGATGGACTCATCCATCATCCACTCGTGGCTGCGGATTGCCTCTGGCATCTCTGCCATATGCTGCCTTACCTCTCCCTGCAGCTCCAGCATACCCTTTGCTGTCGACACCAGAGTCTCATCATCAGCCTGGGACTCAGCATGGGCCTGGCCACCCAGAGCCCCTGTCAGTGGGCTCAGTTGTCTCAGCCTCAGCCAGCTGCTTGGACGTGTGTGCAGTGCTCTCACCAGCTTGTGACCCTGATTTTACAGCCAAGTGGAAATCCACTGAGGGGAAATTATCTGCGCTGGTGTAAGATGCAGGAGATTCATGTGACAGTGTATCCTTTGAATGCTCCTCCTCCTCAAAAGTTGGACGGCTGTCCCTCTTCTGGTTGAACCTCCTGCGGACGCCGAGCTGCATGACAGAACACAACCATGTGTGGGTTAAGCTTTGCAGATCTCGTCAGGGCAGCCATTTGTGATGTGGAGCTCCAGAAGTAAACTGTATGTCAATGGAAGACAATCCTCACTCTCTTGTGCAGGGACTCTAGTCTCTCCATTTGATATGGAGTGGCCGCCCTGGCTCCCTGTCAGTTCTAGTGCCTCCTCCTTTGCTGTGGAGAGGGGCCGAAGCTCTGGGATTCCTCTGTCAGTCCACGATGTCTCCCTCCTGTTCTGGGCCCCTCTTGTCCTGCAAGTGGAAAGAGGGATATAGTCTTACTTCATAGAAAGATTATCATGACAGTTCTGCTAGTGGCAGACCCTCATCCCCTAGTGGGGTTTCCTATATAGCTCATCCTCCTGTCAGCTCTCAGGGCAGTTAATGTGGTGTGACTTGTGAAACAAGGTGGCCTGTGGCCGAGATACAGCCATACATCTGTAAGGATGAGGCGATGCCTAATTCCCTCTGCCATCGCCATTGTAGTGCCTCCCTCCCCATGTACTGTTTCCTGCTGCATAGTCACTTGTGACCACTAAAAAGGAGAGAGATTTGGAGCAGTCACATTGGCAGAATGCAGGATGTCGTTGACCCTCTTGTGGCACTGTACCCAGTTCCGGGGGGTGACCCCATGGCTGTTGACCTCCTTAGCAATCTCCATCCAGGCTTGATTGGTCAGGCGGGTGGACCTCTTCTTGCCATCAGTGGGGAAGAGGACCTCCCGCCTTTCCCTTGCAGCCTGGAGGAGAATCTCAAAGCTGGCATCGCTAAACCATGGGGCCGCCCTCTGTTTTGCCTCTGCCATCTTATGGCGTCCATCTCAGGATGGTGGTGGGGATCCAGATTCACTGCAACACAGGTCTCAGTTTTGATGAGCTAGCAGCAAATGAAAGCAGGAAGCAATGCAAGCCGGGCTGCCAGGCCTTTAAATTTGGCGTCAGCACCTGCTCCGAAGTCATCTGATGCCGTATTCAGCGTGTCGCATTCTGTCGCCACTACATGATTGGATGAGCTCTGTGCCTCCATTATGCAAAATGGCCACCCGCTTGGTGATTACCTCGGGGCGGCCGCCCACGTGACTAACGGGAATGGCGCCCATTTCTGGGTCCACCGCTGGGACGCGCAGCGGTCTCACTAAATTCAGCTCACATAGTGCATTAAGACAGTAAAATGTCCCAAGGTGCTTCACAGGAGTGCAATCACTAAGGCAGAGAAGGAAACATTAGGGCAGGAGACCACTGAGGTAGGGTTTAAGTAGCGTCTCAAAGGAGGAGAGAGAGATGCAGAGGTGGAAAGATTTAGCGAGGGAATTCCAGAGTTTACGTCTAGCCAACTGAAGACATGGCAGCCTATGCTGAAGCAAAGGAAGTTGGGGATGCACAAAACATCAGAATTGAAGGCACATAGATTGCTCTGAGGGCTGAAGAGAATTTACCCTGTAATTTAGGCAATATAATGAATTACATTTATTAACTGGAACAGCAGATTTCATTTGATTTTAGAATTTTAACTACTGCCGAACCTGGATCAGTATCCAAAATACAAAACGATTTGTGAGGTTTTGTCTAACGATCGGAGTGTTTAGCTATTCACTGCAACCCAATGAACCCCACAACCCCCACCCACAAAGAGCTTACCAGCTGGGAAGCATAATGCTGTATTATACCTCTCCTACCCTTTGAAGTTCAACCTGGGACACAGGAAATCAAAAGGTGTTTTTCACTGTAAAACAATTTTTTTCAAATTAAAGCAATGGTTTTCCTGAACCTCACCTAGACTCTAGACACAAATCCATTTGCACCTGTTTTCACAACTTAGATTGTTTACAGGATAAAGCTCTCAGTGTTATGTGGTCCCTACGCGCTTGGCAAAGGTCATGAAATTCCATGGAGGTTGTACCATAACTCCAGCAGGAGACTGACGGAACCCCCGGGGAAATGGAACTATGGCAGCAGACTCATTTAATCCCCAGAGAATTTCAGAGCCATTATGTGCTTGCATATGAAAATGCACTGCCTCCGAAGTAAGTAAGAGAGGCCCTGGACATAGTCCTGCGACTGACCACTTCTGCAATTCAGCTCAGCTACCTATTGAAGTAAGCAAAATCTTTAGTCAGCAGCCACATCTAACAAGAGATATTAAACTTATAGAGGTATTAGAGATTTTGTTATGAATTTAAATGTAATGAATCTCCCTATTCTGGCATCTATGGCAATGCAGCATTTCCTCAGTGCTGCATCAATACTGTCTAGATTATGAACTCAAACATCCGAGCCCCGAGATTTTACTTGGGGTGGGGTGAAGGGATGTCTACCTGTTTCCTGCCACAACTCCAGCAGGAAACTGGTGGAACCCCTAGGGCAGTTCAGCAATCTTTTTTTACCTGAAGAGCCTTTTTAAAAAGAATTGCTGAAAATAAAAACTACTGGGAGCGCAAGACCAAAATTTGGCATTTCAAAACCAAATACTTAGCAAATTGCCAAGTGGCTCTGGTAGAATGCATAATTTGCATATATAATAAAGAAAATACATGCATTGAAGTTATCCATCAACACAACAAAAATCAAAATTAAAGTAGACCCAATTCTGAATTCTCGTGTTATTTGACATTTTTTTCTGTAATTATGTCAGTAAGGTCAGCTTTAAAACAAACTATAACTTAAGATGTGCAGAATTAAAGCAATTTTTTCAGCTATTGATTCTTGCGACAAAAATAAGCTTCTAATAGCACATTCAGCGTAATTTATCATCTCAGCTATATTAGAACAATAATGATCACCACCATAAAACCTGTTCATCAAACAAAAGGCTTTATCTATAACCATGGTGTAGCTATACCACTTGAAAAGGTTTATCTAGAGCACAATGATGTTTTTTGTTAAAATAATTATTTGAAACCATAAAGTGCAGCATAATGATTAGCTTTTAATCCCCACAATTATAACACAGCTCTTACTTTTCTTGACAACTTTTTTTTAAGGTTTTTTTCATGTTAATACAATCCAACTGGAAAAGGTTGAGAGTGGCAAATGAGATGTTAAAGAGCCGCATACAGCTCTGGAGCCGCAAGTTGCAGACCCCTGCCCTAGGGAAATGTTATAAGTGACCATTTTTATCTACTGATACCATTTCGTTGGGGTTTGCACTGGGAGTGTGGTAGAAACAGTGCAGAATTTTAGGGACATGGTATGAAACTGCTGAGGTGTTACATTTTGTCATCTATGCTATGTGCCTCGGAGATATGAACAACAAATAAAGAGGTTATTGATAAGCTGAATGCATTCGAGATGTGGACATATCGGAGGATCTTCTGCATATCTTAGACAGAAAGACTAATGAGGAAGCGTTGAAAATGACTGGAGAAAAGAGGAAATTAGTGCATAACATCAGAGAGAAAGATATAATACTTTGCTCACATCATTAGAGCAGAAGGTAGACAAAGACAATTATTGGAAGGAAAGATCGATGGAAAACGTAGGAGAGGGAAGCAGAGAAGGAAATGGATGGCAGATATAATGGGCTGGATGCCGTGGACCTATGCAGAATGTATAAGGACAGCACAGGGCAGACAAAGGTGGAGATCAATGACAGTCAACCTTCTGGGAAGAAGATGCCAGAGGACTGGAGAACAGCTAATGTGGTCCCACTATTTAAGAAAGGTTGTAGAGATAAGCCAGGGAACTATAGACCAGTGAGTCTCACGTCAGTGGTAGGGAAACTATTGGAGAAAATTCTGAAGGAGAGAATCTATCTCCACTTGGAGAGGCAAAATTTGATTAGGAATAGTCAGCATGGTTTTGTCAGAGAGAGGTCATGCCTAACAAATTTGATTGAATTTTTTGAGCATGTGACCAGGTGTGTAGATGAGGGTAGTGCAGTTCATGTAGTTTACATCGATTTCAGCAAAGCCTTTGACAAGGTCCCACATGGGAGACTTATCAAGAAAGCAAATGCACATGGGATACAGGGTAACTTGATAAGGTGGATTCAAAATTGATAAGCTGAATGCTTATTTTACCTGTGTAGGAGACAGAGAGTGATGACAGACGGCTGTTTTAGTGACTGGAAGCCAGTGTCCAGTGGCGTACTACAGGGATCTGTGCTGGGTCCCCTTTTGTCATTTATATAAACGACATAGATGACTATGTGGGGGGTAGGATCAGTAAGTTCGCGGATGACACAAAGACTGGCCGAGTGGTTAACAGTGAGGTTGAGTGTCTTGGGTTACAGGAAGATATAGATGGGATGGTCAAATGGGCAGGAAAGTGGCAGATGGAATTTAACCCTGAAAAGCGTGAGGTGATACACTTTGGAAGGAGTAATGTGACACGGAAGTATTCAATGAATGGCCTGACACTGGGAAGTTCCGAGGAACAAAGGGACCTTGGCATGTTTGTCCATAGATCTCTGAAGGCAGAAGGGCAGGTTAATAGGGTGGTGAAAAAAGCATATGGGACACTTGCCTTTATCAATCGAGGCCTAGATTACAAAAGCAGGGAGGTCATGTTGGAGTTGTATAGAACTTTGGTAAGGCCACAGCTGGAGTACTCTGTGCAATTCTGGTCGCCACATTATAGGAAGGATGTGATTGCACTGGAGTGGGTGCAGAGGCGATTCACCAGGATGGTGCCTGGGCTGGAACATTTAAGCTAAGAAGAGAGGTTGGATAGGCTTGGGTTGTTTTCGCTGGAGCAGAGAAGATTGAGGGGTGACCTGATCGAGGTGTACAAGATTATGAGGGGCATGGACAGGGTGGATAGGGAGCAGCTGTTCCCCTTAGCTGAAGGGTCAGTTATAAGGGGACACAAGTTTAAGGTGAGGGGCGGGAGGTTTAAGGGGGATTTGAGGAAGAACTTTTTTACCCAGAGGGTGGTGATGGTCTGGAATGCACTGCCTGGGAGGGTGGTAGAGGCGGGTTGCCTCACATCCTTTAAGAAGTACCTGGATGAGCACTTGGCACGTCATAACATTCAAGGCTATGGGCCAAGTGCTGGCAAATGGGATTAGGTAGACAGGTCAGGTGTCTTTAATGCATCAGTGCAGACTCGATGGGCTGAAGGGCCTCTTATGCACTGTATTATTCTGTGATTCTGTGACGATGACACCAACAAATGAACGAATTAAACTTGAACACACAGCCTTCTGACCCAAAGGCAAGAGTGCTGCCACCTGAACCAAGCTGACAAACAACTAGCTAGGAATAACACAGCGCATGGTGTATTTACTTGTCATCAGTAAGTAAAACTAGTTTTACATAATGACTCAGAAAGTATGTTGGGTATTAAGCTTTACTCCAAGAAGAAAGCACAGAAATGATTACATGGAACCTTGCAATCTTGACAACAATTTGAGTTGCTAGAGTGAGCAGTAATTGCTGCTTGGATCCTTTTTTTAAAAAAAAAAAGCTGCTCAGTTGGGGTGTCTCTTAATGCCATACATTTTACTCCATGGTACTTCACCACTTAATTCCTACCACATTCCATTTTCCCACTGAACCACTACATCGCTTGCATTTGGCAGTCAGAATACAAAAAGTGTACAAGAGCAGCATTGTGCGGGGCATAGAATCTAATGATGTTCTCATTCCTTTCCCTTCTCTTCCAACCCAAAAATGTGCCAAAACATATCACCACCTACACTTTCTCCAAAGCCAACAGCAAGACTTGAATGTGGCACACTCATGAAAATATAAAATGGTATTGCAGTGGTGCTAGCTGGAATAAATGTGGTTGAAAGTATGCAAATCAAACCACACATTAATAGCATCAGTCACACATCCACAAAAAAAATTGGATCAATTCAACAGGTTGTGAACTTGGCACTTTACAGACAAGGTGAGCCATATCTTGTCTATCATAACCGTCCAGGCTATACAGCAATTTCCCTTTTGACCATGAACTAAATATTTCCTCTTCCTTGCCAATGGGTTATGTTTCTGTGTTTTCTTTCTTTTTAATTGATTGTTTCTATTTTCTTCTTTCACTATTCTCCAGTCATGTTGTTTAAAACCTTTCTTCCCAATTCCCTCCATACAATAGTCCAGCAACGCCTCTATTTAAAGTTCTCATTCTTGTTTTCAAATCCCTCCATCACCTTGTCCCCATCCCAATCTCTGTAACCTCCTCATGCTTCCAGAAACCTAAAAAAGATACAACTTCAGAGCTAGGGAGGGAAGCAGAGGCAGCTGAACAGATAGCCTCAATCTTAGTGACAAAGATGTTCAAGAGCTCCTCGCACTTGTTGTTTGAAGTGAGAATGGAGAAGGCAGAGGTGAGGGGTTTAGGAAGCCAGGGGTCATTTTGGCATTCCAGGATGATACTGAAATAGTGAACCCTCTGAGATCTCTGTGCTCCTCCAATTCTGGTCTCTTGTGCATTCCCAATTTTCATCACTCTACCATTCTATAAATGCAAGTTGCTTTTGATGTTTATATTACAGAGATAGGGTGGTTCAAATGTAATTTATTGTTTGTAGGGGGAGGAGGTTGGGTGTGGGAGTCAATGTAGGTCAGAGAGAACAGGGTGATGGGTGATTGGGACTTGTGCGGGACAGGATATGTGTAGCCAAACTGTTGACAAATTGCAATTTATCCAGAGCAAAAGATGGGAGGCCAGCAAACAGATGTTAGAGTTGTCGGGCTGAATTTTCACCATGGAGGCAGGAAACAGGAGTCAGGTTTGTTTTCAGATCACAAACCCGCCTCCAGTGGGAAACTGATTAAAGTTAAGATGTTCACGTGGGAAGTCCCTTATTGGTATGGAGACAGATACCCTGTCCACTTAGAGCCAGTGTGGGCGGTAACAGAGTCCGGTCAGATGAAGTGTGGGACTCATTTAGACACCCCATGGCAGCTATCACTGAGGCTGCTGGCTGTCCTGAGGGAGAGATCTGGAGTTTGTGCCAAAACCTTCCACTGCACCAGAGGGAAGCAAGGTGTCACGGCGGAGCTGGAGGCTTGGCACCCAGGGCAAGGTAGCACATCGTTTCATCAATGCCAACCTGGATCTAATGCTGGAGGCCAGAAGGGAGAGGAGGGAGGTCCACTTCCCGGAGGATGGCAGGAGGAGGCTACCTCGGTGTGCAGCAGGGGCATCTCTCTGTTCAGCATCATCTCTCTGTTCAGCATCATCTCTCTCCGCCCCTTCTTCCTTCTCCTCTCTCACCTCCTGCTCCTCTTCCGATGAGCTGTCTCCTTCCAGGGTTTCATTGCCTTCAAGATCCATGCCTCTTTGGAGGATCCGTAATGGAGAATGGAGCAGACCATCACAATGACCATGACCCTTGCAGGAGGGTATTGAAGGATGCCACCCAACCAGTCCAAATACCAGAATCCTATCTTCAGAAGCCTGATAGCCTGCTCAATGGTTGTCCTACTGAGTAGTTGGCATTGGATGTATTGCCTCTGTGCCTCTGTCTGGTGTTCTCGTAGAGGGATGAGTAGCCATCTCTTCAAGGAATTTCCTTTGTCCCCTAGGATCCAGCCATGTATTTTGGGGGTTGGAGTGAAGATCTGAAGCAGCCTGGACTGTTGGAGGATGAAGGAGGCAGCTGGCAGGAAAGCGAACACTCACATGGGGGAGGTTCTTGTTGTGGTCGTAGACCAGTTGGGCATTGAGGGAGTGGATCTCTGGCCAGTCACTTGTTGCCTCGATGGCCACATGGGTGCAACTGATGATGCCCTGCACCTGGGGGAATCCAGCGATGGAGATGAAATCTAATGTCCTCTGTCCCTGCGAGGCTGTGTCTGACATTAAATAAACATGCTGTTCAGCTCTGGTAAAGCAGGTATTTGTGACCAATGAAATGCAGTGGTGCACAGCTGTATGGAAGATGCCACTAAGGACCACTGTTGATCCTTGAAAGCAGCCAAAAGCAAAGAAGTTCAGAGCCGCAGTGACGTTGACGGCTACTGGCAGGGCATGGTGACCAGTGCTGCAAGGTTCGAGGTCTTTGGCAATGAGGGCACAGATCTCGGTGACCATCTACCTGGAGAGTTGCAGTCTCCTGCGGCACTGGTTCTTGGGGTAGCTTCGTCTTCTGCAGTAGATCTTGTGTTAAGGGTCAGGTCTCTGTAAACTTCCTGTCCCCTTTCTTCTCCCATGCCCTCCTGATGCCCGGGATTCTGCCCTTCTTGCGGAAGGTGTTGCCCCTCATCAGCCCTGGGCCCAAAATTGGGCAGTTGTGCCCCCATTGCCAGTTAGTGGATTCCTTCTGGGCAGATGGCTGTCCAATTGTCCTTGACAGCGTTACCCCCTGCTGCTCTGCCCCTGTGATGCCAGGAGGGTGACAACCCCATTCAAATCGGGGGCACTGAGTGCCCCCTCTCCTCGCCACCTATGCAGCACCATGGGCATCCCCTTACCAGGTACCGAGTTCCCCTTTGCCTTGCTGAATTTCTTATGGGCTGGAGTGATGCTCTGGGGCAGCCATGACTGGCTGTCCACTATGTATCCACCTTCCTTCAGATGATCCGTTTCTGAAGGAATGAGTAACCTGTGCAACCCTTTAAAAATTTAAACCTCTTAACAAGCTTTTCAACAGCTGTAATGGCCCTCAATTGGGAGGAGAGTGGGATTCCTGTCCCCCCCTCCCCCCCACCCTGGTGATTATTGCCAGCACTGGTATTTTTTGGGCTGCCCCTTGCCTCCCTTCCCAACTTTGATGGGGAGTGCCCCAAAAATTCAGTCTGTCAAGTCTGAAACTGACAAAGTTTTGAATAAGGACTTCAGCGGGTGATGAGATGAATTAAGGCAAGGCAGTTAGTGCAGAAGATGTTGAAATAAGTGGTCTTGGTAATGAAGAGATATGGGGTTCATAGCTCAGCTAATGGTCACTGAACTAAGAAAATGGATGAGGACAAGATGCCATTAACGGAAAGGAAGCAAAGTTTCTTGTAAGGGCCGATGATGCTTGGCCTTCCTGATACTAAGCTTGGACATGTTATGACTCATACACGAAGTGATGTCAGTCAAATAGTCTGACAATAGAAATGCAGTTGAGGGGTTAAGAGAAGAAACGTCAAGGAGGATGCATAGAAACATAGAAAATAGGAGCAGGAGTAGGCCATTCGGCCCTTCGAGCCTGCTCCGCCATTCATTATGATCATGGCTGATCATCCAACTCAGTAACCTGTTCCAGCTTTCGCTCCATACCCTTTGATCGCTTTAAACCCAAGAGCTATATCTAACTCCTTCCTGAAAACATTCAATGTTTTGGCCTCAACTGCTTTCTGCTGTAGCGAATTCCACAGGCTCACCACTCTCTAGGTGAAGAAATTTCTCCTCATCTCAGTCCTGAAAGGTTTACCCCGTATCCTTAGACTATGACTCCTGGTTCTGGACTCCCCCACCATCGGGAACATCCTTCCTGCATCTCCCCTGTCAAGTCCTGTTAGAATTTTATAGGTTTCTATGAGATCCCCCCCTCACTCTTCTGAACTCCAGCGAATATAATCCTAACCGACTCAATCTCTCCTCAGATGTCAGTCCCGCCATCCCAGGAATCAGTCTGGCAAACCTTCACTGCTCTCCCTCTACAGCAAGAACATCCTTCCTCAGATAAGGAGACCAAATCTGCACACAATATTCCAGGTGTGGCCTCACCAAGGCCCTGTATAATTGCAGCAAGACATCCCTGCTTCTGTACTTGAACTCTCTCGCTATGAAGGCCAACATACCATTTGCCTTTTTTACCGCCTATTGCACCTGCATGCTTACCTTCAGCGACTGGTGTACGAGAACACCCAGGTCTTACTGCATATTCCCCTCTCTCAGTTTATAGCCATTCAGATAATAATCTGCTTTCCTGTTTTTGCTACCAATGTGGATAACCTCACATTTATCCACATTATACTGCATCTGCTATGCATTAGCCCACTCACTCAACTTGTCCAAATCACCCTGAAGCCTCTCTGCGTCCTCCTCACAACTCACCCTCCCACCCAGTTTTGTGTCATCTGCAGATTTGGAGATATGCAGAAGGATAATGCACCAAACTCACAGAGGATGTCATTTGTGACTTATGCTTAGGGCTATTTTGGTGTTGTATGAATGGTGGGAAGCTATGCTGGTAGGATTTACACAGGGCGATCAGATGACATGGGAACTGAGCTGGGAGATACAACATGTTAAGGATCTTAGAGAAAGTTGGCAGGTTGGGAGGGAAAGTATTGGAGAGGATGGATGTTGATTTAGGGTGGATTTAAGGAGAGGGATGATGATAGCAGTTGTGAAAGCGATAGGATAATGCATATGGAAAGGGAACCATAGATATACATAAAGGTTACAACACAGCAACAGGGCAATCTGGCCAACGAGTCTGTGTCAATAATTACCCTCCACATGAGTACAAAGTCCTAATCATGTTCACCCACTCTGTTCCCATATCTCTTTTCTTTCAAGCACCTATTTAATCTAATCTTGAATTTCTACCTCAATTCTGCAAGTGAATTCTGGCTTACAACTCCGTGTAAAGAAGTTTGTCCTGCCCTCTGTTCCCAGTCACTTGCATTTAATTGGACCTATGGCCCCTCGCTCTTAACCCCACAAATGTTAGAAACCGTCTGCTTCTGTCGTGAGTGATTTTAGTTTTCATATCAACTGGACAAATAAAACTGGGAAAGTTATCATTGATAACAAGTTCATAGAGTTTCTTAGAACAGAATGTTGTGGAACCAACCAGGAACAGGCTATTTTAGACTTGATAATGTGTAATGAGTAAGGATTAATAAATTATCTCATAGTAAGGGATCCTCTCAGGAAGAGTGATCATAACATGATAGAATTCCATATTTAATTTGAAGGCAAGTAACTTGGGTCTGAAACTAGTGCCTTAAACTTAAATAAAGGTAATTACAAAGATATGAAGACAGAGTTGACTAAAGTGGACTGGGAAAATAGATTAAAAGGTATCACGGTAGCTAAGCAGTGACAGATATTTGAGCAGATGTTTCATAACTCTCAACATAGATATATTCCATTGAGAAGGAAAGACTCTGAGAAGGATGCACTATCCGTGGCGAACTAAGAATGTTAAGGATGGTATCAAATTGAAAGAAAAGGTGTACAATGCTGCAAAGATTAGTGGTAGGCCAGAAGATTAGGAAAATTTTAGAAACCAGCAAAGGATGAGTAATAAAAATAAGGGAGAAATTAGAATATAAGAGTAAACAAGCAAGAACTGATAGGGCCACCCATCTTGAATTTGAGTTCAGTGATCTGCTAGCTGCTTTTTGAAGTAATTTCCTGATATTGAGGGAAAGTAATTGGTCGAGATGTTTATGTTACTGAGTGGAAAATAATTGTCTGGAGAAGGCACAATGGAGCACAGCAAAATCTTCCACCTGCAAAAACAGGCATCTGCAGTTTAAGGAAAATAACCTTGTTCGATTCATGCTCAAGCTGAGTTAGATGTTGGTTGTAGCTGTTCAAGTGCTCCAACTGGCCTCAATCTATCTGGCTTTTGAATGGGAAAGGGGTTCCTGTTCCTAACTGCTACCCAGTAGCTCCTGCTAGAAAGTGTGTGTATGTGCATGTGTATGTATGTGTGCTTGTGAGGTGAAGTCACATCAGGCACCCCTGCTATGCCCTTCACGGTTTAAAAGGCCACCAGCATTAGTTTTCAAGGCTTACACTTAGCTGATGTATTGGAGGGCAGCCAGAACCCCCGAAACATTATCCCAGTGTGAGTTAGCGTCTTCGAGTGGGAAAATTAAAAGGGTAAGAACTAAGGTAACTGCAACAGCCATCTTATTTTAAAAATACCATACAGTTCCTTTTGGAACTGCTCAAAACTACTTGTTTAATGCAATGTCAGGTAATGTAGCAGACTCAATGGGGCCAGATAGGTCTTCTACCCTGGGAGGAGACCTACCACCTGGAATATGCAAGACTCTCCACCCTCCGGTTTGAAGGCAATATATTCGTAAGATTGTCAAAGGTAAGAGGTGGCAATGTTGTGTGGGAAATCATTGTAGCAGGGTGGAGAATCAATTGCTGCTCAGCAAATATTTATGCCCAATTTCTTTTTTTAACCTCAGACCATGACTCTACATTCTATAATAGACAGTCAGGTTTGTTACTCGATCAGACATTTCCACAATGCCTATATTTTACTGTTGTCAAGACCGAGGCTGTGGTTTCTTAAGCAAGTTATTGCGTGTATTGACACTGGCGCTGGGTTTTCTTGTGGATGATACCTCCTACCACATTTCCAGTGGGCTGGTATAGTTTAGCTAGACTTCTGCATCTTTCTTCTCAAAGACACTGCATTACACGTCACGACTGAAGAACCATTTCCTGAGATGCGTCCCTCTAATTTTCTTGCTTCTCTCTAGTGATTAAGTTGCTGAGTTCTCATTCCACCCTTCTAATACAGCACAGTCACTACACTGTAGGGGCCAATGTAGTGCACAGGCAATGTTCTTCAAAGTTTTCTGCACTTAAACTGCTTGACTCAAACACAGCACTCCACTAGTTTCCTTTTTGCAAGGCTTGTCTGATCAGCAGATCTCAAAATACTTTTTTTCTCCAAAATACTGGCAAAAACCATGAAATTAAGAGGAGACAAAGTGTTACAATAACGCAACACAGTATCGCCATTAAATGGGTTTTCGCCATTATACCAGCACAATTTCAAGAACACCTCATGGTCCAAAGGATTTCCTGTTTCGTAAATGTGGCTTGAGAATGTTAAATAATATGATGCTGTGCCTTATTAAAATCGCTGCCAGCATTTCCAGCGTTCCTAAGCTCTGGGTATGCACTACACAACAGCACATGACTGGTCAAGTAATGTTGGTCCCGATGATTCCATATGAAAACACTGGTCTTGCCCTTTTGTTAAACCCTGGCTCGGGAAGCAGCTGTGGCAGTGGTTTCAAGCTGGCAGCTTACAAGCACCACAAATCCTGGTCGTCTGCACAAGCCGCAGCACTGGCCTAAACTTGTTTGATCCAGTTTGCACAGCTAGGCATTTCTCTGCGTGCATTCCTGTGGTTGAATGCAGCAGTGTGGAGGCTTAAAACCTGTTAGACCTCCTCATTTTACAGCTGCTGGACAAAGGTCAGGCAAGTGTATAGCAGCAAAACTTTGCTGGACTGCAAAGGGACAGAGTCCAAAGGCTGCAAAGTGTATACACAAGGTTTATTTGGTCGGTGACTGATTCTGATGCAGCTAGTCTGCGAAACTGGGATTTTAAATCATATCTCCAAAAACTAAATACTTAGCTTCAGAGTTTCATAATGAAAGTCCAAAAATTGTCAGAAAGTAAAATCTTGTTTCAAAGAATTAAGACTTTTCTTCCTGTAGTTGTGCCATGTATCGCACCACCTTCTATCACAGTAAGTGTGCAAAGTAGGGTCCTCAGGAGGGTTGCCGACCCTCCAGGATTATCCTGGAGTCTCCAGGAATTACAGATTAATTTCCTGGACATTGCTGTGGGCAAACCAGAAGAACAATTATAGGGGAATTAAAAGGTATTGCCCCCTTTTTTTTGTTTATTAATTAATTGAGGACTTGATGGGAAAAAATCCGATTTGACTGGATGGGGCAATTGGAGTCAGGATGTCATGTGATGAAAACTCCAAGAATACATCCAAAAAGAATGGCAACCCTAGTCTGCAGGTAATAGTCAATGGACAGCAAAATCTGGCAGTGTCAACCAGGTAACTCCCAAAAGTCTGGTCATCCTGTTTTAGCACAAATGTACCTATATTTTTGAGATGGTATGTAGGGGAGGTGGGGGCGTTGGCGGTAAAATTAGTGATCAAATGTCGCATTAAACTAGACTGGGTGCTTCTTAACTTTGAAGATGCCGCCTAAAGGCAGGAACAAAAACACTCAACACTATTCACATGAACAATCATCTCCTGTAACTAACTTACTGTTGGTCCTTCACAAGTTTAATTGCCATGTGCCCAGAATAATAACTAGTTGATTCAGAGAATATCCTTGTCAATACAGTAGGACTGTTTTATTTTGTGTGTCTGTGTATTCATAACAACAACACAGAACATCACTGGAGGCTTCAAATTGTGATTTTCCACAGAATTAGTCACTATGAACCTCATGTGCACACTTTGAACCAAGACCAAATTCAAACATTTTGTACCTTCAAGATCAGTTGCCATATCGACAAATTTATTTAACTGGTATGTAAACAAGCCAGATGAGCACAAAATGCATTTTTATTGATTAATCAACAAATTAGGTTGTTACTGAGTACAAGGAGTAAACATTGGTCCTTGTTGCCCGTCTCCCAGCAGAGACGAAAAAGACCAATTTCAGGATGCAAACTCCCCTGCCTGAAATGCGCCTGTGTTATGGGAGCCGCCATATTGCTAAAGACTGTTTCACAGGCAGCCGCTTAGGCTGCCTAAATCAGGCTTTGGGCCCATTATTTATGTAATGAGGGGCCTAACAACTGTTTTAGCACCCTCACAGAAATGGATTTGGATTGAGCAGAACAGGTGCCAGGTAAAGGTAAATTTAAATTTTAAAAAGATGAAAAGCGTTCCAGCAGTGCTCCCTCAACTCCACACCTTGTTATGCCCCTCCTCCCAACCCTGTTGCGACTCTAGCCTCACTCCAGGACGGCCCTTATGAGCTCTGCTAGTGAGGGAAATAGCCCAACATTGAACAATGTTCAATGGCACAAGCGGCACAGTGGCGCAGTGGTTAGCACCGCAGCCTCACAGCTCCAGTGACCCGGGTTCAATTCTGGGTACTGCCTGTGTGGAGCTTGCAAGTTCTCCCTGTGTCTGCGTGGGTTTCCTCCGGGTGCTCCGGTTTCCTCCCACAGCCAAAAGACTTGCAGGTTGGTAGGTAAATTGGCCATTATAAATTGCCCCTAGTATAGGTAGGTGGTAGGGAAATATAGGGACAGGTGCGGATGTGGTAGGAATATGGGATTAGTGTAGGATTAGTATAAATGGGTGGTTGATGGTCGGCACAGACTCGGTGGGCCTGTTTCAGTGCTGTATCTCTAAATAAAAAAAAAATGTACAAAGTGCAAGCTGTTCATGGAGGTGAGACACACGCTGGCAGTTAATACAAAACTGTTAATGACACCCAAATAGGAGGCAGCCTTTTGGTTGGGGTGCCACTGTCAGCACGTTACTGTTTATGGACCGCTGAGACAGCCACAATCAATTTCCAACCCCATGTATCCACTTAAGAGGGCGCTTTACTCTTTCTTCTCCTTCCCATTTTCTCCTCTTGCTGTTCCCTTATTGTGCTTGTGCATAATTATTATGAGTGGACACTAACTTACTATGATACAATAAAGATGGCCCCGGTATACTTTAAATTAGCATCTTCGTTAGGACATTCTAATAAATTTTGAAATAATTGTACCTTCTTCATATTTTATTCAGCAAATGTTGGGGCAGTTACACATTTGTACAATATAACTGAATTAGTCAAACTACTTCTGACTTTGAGACTCAAATATTTCTGGCTTAGTCCCAAACAAGCTGAATGGCTTCCTTCAGTGCTGTCATTTATACAAGAAGATTCTCACACTATCAGCCTGGGTGGAATGGACACCCCCAGGTCCTGCTGTGAGATGGCAGTGTATTTGTTCCTCCAATTTACTCACTCTCCTGAAGGCAGTGACTCTATCATTGGGTACTGGTGCTGGCAGCCATCCAGTATCTCAGCAAAATGGGCAGTTTCATTTGCATGTCTAGACGTTTAGTGTTGGCGGGCTAGTTGATCGTAGGAGGAAGTCACCCCAGCCAAATCCTGTTTTCAACCAATGAATGCGTACATTCTTCCCAATGAAGGTCACCAGATAGCAACCGAGACTGCAAACCCTGATTGATTTATTCTCCCTAACTATCAAGTAGCAGATAAGGTCAATTGTGGCTGTCCAATTGGTACCCCAGCTGAAATCACAGTGTATTGGTTCTAAATACCCTGTGACAACAATTGATCAGAAATCAAAGCTGCAACTTTCTGGTCTGTATAGTTAAAAATCATACTAGGTCATTGGTAGAGTGTTAATAACTATACACAATCATAAAGTAAAATCATTTCCTCCACAGTTTTTCATTGTGAAGCTATTTGAATTGTACTGCAGCAGTCGCTTTGCTGGTATTTACGATCCAGAATGCAACTGCAGTGCTCAGTACAACCAGACAAATTCCAACCAGCAATGGAGAATTCAGTTATATTTGATACAGCACAAAATTCTACTTATATCACCACCCAGAGTCACGGAGCAGGCTATTTTAAACCTGGTAATGTGTAATGAGGCAGCATTAATAAATGACCTCATAGTAAAGGATCCACTAGGCAAGGGTGATCAAAACATGATAGAATTTCACATTCAGTTTGAGGATGAGAAGTTTGGGTCTGAAACTAGCATCCTAAACTTAAACAAAGGCAGTTACAAGGGTATGAAGGCAGAGTTGACTAAAGTGGACTGGGAAAATAGGTTAAAAGGTAAGATGGTAGATAAGCTGCGGCAAGAATTTAAGGAGATATTTCATAACACTCAACAAAGATATTTTCCATTGAGAAAGAAACTCTATGAGAAGGATACACCATCCGTGGCTAACTAAGAAAGTTAAGGACGGTATCAAATTGAAAGAAAAGGTGTACAATGTTGCAAAGATTAGTGGTAGGCCAGAAGATTTTGAAAATTTTAGAAACCAGCAGTGGATAGCTAAAAAAAATGAACAGGGTGAAATTAGAGTATGAGAGTAAACTATCAAGAAATATAAAAAGACAGTAAAAGCTTCTACAAATATATAAACAAGAGAGTAGCTAAAGTAAGCATCGGTCCCTCAGAGGATGAGACTGGGGAATTAATAATGGGGAACAAGGAAAAGCCGAGACTTTGAACAAGTATTTTGTATTTGTCTTCACAGTAGAAGACACAAAAAGCATCCCAAGAATAGCAGAATATCAAGAGGCAAAGGGGAGGGAAGAACTTGAAACAATTACAATCACTAGAGAAAAAGTACTAGAAAAACTAATGGGACTAAAGGCTGAAAAGTCCCCTGAAGTTGATGGCTTGCATCCGAGGGTCTTTAAAAAAGTGGCAGCAGAAATAGTGGATGCATTGGTTGTAATCTTCCAAAATTCCCTAGATTCTTGAAAGGTCCCAGCGGATTGGAAAGCTGCAAATGTCACACCTCTATTCAAGAAAGCGGGTGGTGGTGTAGGGTGGTGTGGGGGCGGTGACAGAAAGCAGGAAACTATAGGCCAGTTAGTCTAACGTGTTATTGGGAAAATGTTAGAATCCATTAATTAAGGAAGCAGTAGCAGGACATTTAGAACATCATAATGCAATCAGGCAGGATCAACATGGTTTTGTGAAAGGAAAATCATGTTTGACAAATTTATTAGAGTTTTTTGAGGATGTAACAAGTAGGGTGGATAAAGGGGAACCAATAGATGTCGTGTACTTGGATTTCCAAAAGAGGATTGGCTAACAGGAAACAGTCGGGATTAGTGGGGCTTTTCAGATTAGCAAATTGTAACTAGTGGAGTGCCACAGGGATCAGTGCTGGACCTCTACTATTTACGATCTATATTAATGACTTGGATGAGGGGACCGAGTTTATTGTAGTCAAATTTGGCAGAGTATAATGTGGGAAAATGTTGTCCACATTGGAGGGAAGAAAAGTACAGTATTATTTACATGGAGAGAACAGCAGAATGCTATATTACAGAGGGATCTGGATGTCCTTGTAGATGAATCACAAAATGTTAACATGCAGGTACAGCAAGTAATTGGAAAGGTAAATGGAATGTTGGAAATAATTGCAAGGGGGATGGAGCACAAAAATAGGGAAGTCTTGCTAGAACTGAATACGGCATTGGTGAGACCACACCCAGAGTACTGCATACGGTTTTGGTCGCTTTATTTAAAGAGGGATATACCTGCATTGGAAGCAGTTCAGAGAAAGTTCGCTAGGCTGATTCCTGGGATGAATGTTGAAAATGTTGGTCCCTTTAATTAACCAGGACTTACTTCAGAGTTAATAGAGAGCAGGTAATGCTCACTGCAGTTTTTATTTAAGGACTGGGTTTTTCCCCAGTCAGGGAGTTACTGTTGGACAGGGAGTTAGTCCAGAAGGGAAGAGTGCGAGCTGGTATTTGTACTGAACTGTGGATTGAAAATAAAACAGTTGTGGATGAGAGACTGTCTCCTGCTTCCTGATTTTGGTGATTGGATATCTGCCAATTAAACAAGGAGTTGTCTTATGAGGAAAGGTTGAGCAGGTTGGCCCTGTATTCATTGGAATTTAGAAGAATGAGAGGTGACCTTATTGAAACATAAGATTTTGAGGGGGATTGACAGGATAGATGCTGAGAGGATGTTTCCTTATGGGGAATCTAGAACAAGGGGGCACCATTTCAAAATACGAGGTCTCCATTTTAAGATGTAGATGAGGAGGAATTTCTTCTCTCAGAGGGTCGTTAATCTTTGGAATTCTCTTCCCCAGAGAGCAGTGGAGGCTGGGTAATTGAATATTGTTATGACCAGGTGAGAAAGGAGTCTAGGGTTTCCTCTCAGCCTTCACCTGGTGATCGCCAGAGCTGGCGGGCAGTCATAAAGGCGGGGCTAAAGTGTGGCGAGTCGAAGAGACTTAGCAGTTGGCAGGAAAAAAGACAGAAGCGCAAGGGGAGAGCCAACTGTGAAACAGCCCTGACAACCAATTTTATCTGCAGCACCTGTGGAAGAGTCTGTCACTCTAGTATTGGCCTTTATAGCCACTGCAGGCGCTGCTCCACAAACCACTGATCACCCATTGTCTCCCGAGACAAGGTGGCCAAAGAAGAAGAATTATAAACACACCATTTTTTGTTTTAGCTCCCCATTAGTGAATCCTTGTTCACTAACTTCCAATTCTAAGGCAAAGAAACTAGCCAAAGAGGTTTTCTTAGGTCTAAAGAATAAAGGTTGAACTTTATTAAACTTAAACTCTAATTCGGTTAACGCCTACAGATATGCGACACCCACCGCTAGCATTCATATACGATACACACATGCAGATGGAGACAGAAAAGAGCAGAAGAAATAAAATAGAAAAGTTTGAGGCAATATCTGAAGATGATTTTGGTTACTGTTCTTCGAACTCGCTGTAAAATCTTTGATTGTAGATAGTTCTTGCTTTTCGTTGGGGCCCAGTATTCTTCTTAAACCTTGTTCGAAGTAGGAGACTTTTCTCTTTTGAAGTTCCTGTGTCCTCAGTGGGTCCTGAGGCTTGTGAGAAAGAGATGGGAGCAGACAGGAGAGGTCTTCTCACTCCAGGAGCAAACAGCCTTTCTGAGTTTAAAAAAAAACATGTGGCTAGTTCAAAAAACCCTGGACCAGCAAGTTAATCATGTGACCAGCTGGTTTAACCAGTCCTGACATCTGTGGATTGTAACACCTTAGCAGTCTCTGGAATGCTCTTCCTTACACCTTCAATGTCTGGTGATCAAAATCCATTGTGGGTTGAATGTGTCAGGGAATGGTCCTTTTGTCTCCACAAGCACTGTCTGTTAGTATGCAAATATTTTTCAGCTAAGTGTCTGGCAGCCCTTGTAACAGGCCTTCTCTTCTCAGCAAATGTAAAAGCTCCAGCGACCTGGGTCACAGCTCCAGCGACCTGGGTTCAATTCTGGGTACTGCCTGTGTGGAGTTTGCTAGTTCTCCCTGTGTTTGCGTGGGTTTCCTCCGGGTGCTCCGGTTTCCTCCCACATGCCAAAGACTTGCAGGTTGATAGGTTAATTGGCCTTTATAAATTGCCCCTCGTATAGGTAGGTGGTAGGGAAATATAGGGACAGGTGGGGATGTGGTAGGAATATGGGATTAGTGTAGGATTAGTATAAATGGGTGGTTGATGGTCGGCACAGACTCGGTGGGCCGAAGGGCCTGTTTCAGTGCTGTATCTCTAAACTAAACTAAACTAAAATCAAAGTTCATATGACAAAATTAATATGCCTCATTCTTGGCAGGTGGGGGCCTGCATGACAATATATTCATGGCTAAGTTAAACAGAATTTTGACCTACAAGAGAGTCAAGGGTTCTGGGGGGGCAAGCAGGAAAGTGGAGTTAAGGCCAAAATTAGATCAGCCTTGATTGTATTGAATGGCGGAGCAAGCTTGAGGGCTGAATGGCCTATTCCTGCTCCTATTTATGTTCTCATGTCTAGTCCAAATGCACGGAAATCCTGAACCCAGAATAATGTTTCCTGGTAATTTGCACTGATAGTTTTAACTACGTATATGGTGTGCTGGTTGATGAGCTTTGCTTGGTCTAGTGCATGAGTCACCCTTTAGGTTTGGCCTCAATAAAAGACCATGTCAAGATGAGACAGAACGACGAACTTCACAGTAAAAGCCTAAGTTGCAGATCTTCTATTTTTTAATGGCACGCATACAGTAGTAGTTCCTGAGATAAGCAGGCCCATATTAGAAAACAAAACTGAATTTAAAACTACATTCTCAACCTCACTTAGAGAAGCTGTTGAGGGTGAGCGATTTTGGAAGTGAACAAATTCAAACTGGTGCAATTTCTGAGGCTGATGGTCATGGCACATCGTTAGGTTTGAGTAGAAGGAACTTCGCTCTGTGAACTATAACTGGTGTTACAAGCTGCTAGCTGATGGATTAAAGTGCCAAAACATTCCATTTCCCAGGGCGGACATTCTTCAGCTTAATAAAAACAAAAGTGCAGGCAATACACCTTCCAGATAGGTGCGACCAATACACCAGATTTTACAGTAGCTGATAAGCAAATTAGTGGAAACAAAAATTACAGAAGCAACATAATTAATAGAGTACCTCAGATTCAATTTGAATTAAGCCCACGATGGCCCACACGCCCAATCTGTCAGCTCTTAGGTTCAAATGAAGCTGATTTATTTACGAACTCCAAATGGCTTGGCAGATGTGAAGCTCCTCAAAGCACATGCTTTGTTTCCAAACAGCACACACATCCACTCTGCATTGTAAGTGCCATAATCTTTCAATAAAGTCTGTGATCTTGGAAAGGGTGTTCACCTTTTTAACTCCCTTCTCTCCCAGCTTGGGGGGGGGGGGGGGGGGATGGGGGGGTTAATTAAATAGCTGCAGCATGCTTCGGTCATTTGCTGTGCTGTATGGTGGCTGCCTGCCTCCAAGGCTAGCTGGAGTGGGTTTTTTTTCATTTTTACCCCAGTTCCCTTTAGCCTACGCAATCGATTGCATAGGTTAAGGTTGCCCTTACAATTTTAAAAGCTCCCCCCCCCAACCCCATAGCAACTCTGGATCCCAGGAATGCAAACAACTCTACCCCAAGTGTATGTGGTGCATTTCTCATTTTCCACTGCAGTGATGCTAACAGTTAGCAATGTCAGAGAAACTTCGAAGCCTGTTTGTGGAGAAGACACTGAGACTAGGATGCTTTGGTGGAGACTGTTTATTGCTTGCTGCAGAGCTTACTTCTCCACTCCGAACAACATACAGCCAGTGCTGTCTGGCTCTTCTTTATATACATATTTCAGTACAATTAACTAATCAACACCCAACACCTGTTACCTTCAACTATTAGGTATTTACCATCCATTAACAGAACTTATTTGGCACAAATAGATTCCCTTGTTTTCTTTAAGTTAAATACGTTATATATATATATATTACATGCAAAAATAGACAAAATAATACCTGTTTCTTTATCTTTTATTATTATACCATCAACTTTCAACAGCCTTAACATACTGTATATACCCCTTTTTTAAACAAAAAAAACTTGTTAAAGAATTACAAAGCGATCATAACATTAAAAAATTTCCACCTTTTCCTAACTCATCATAACACAAGATGGCCCTCTTCGAGGACATCCAACAATTTCTTTGAACAAGCATCTCTCTTCGTAAAACAATCTGACAACTGATGACTTGTGTCATGCAGGCTCCCACCTGCCAAGAATGAGGTACATTAATTTCACCACATGGACATTAAATTTCAAATTGTTGCTGGGAAGAGAAGGCCTGTGACAAGGGGTTGCCAGGCCCCTGGCTGGAAAAAACATTTCTGCATATTAACAGACAGTCCTTGTAGACAAAGGAGCTATTCCTTGCTCCAATTCAATCCAGAAACAGACGTGGTCAGACCAGTTAGTCACATGACTAACGGGCTATTGCAGAGTTTGAACTGAGAGCCTAGAGAAAGCAGAATGCTGATGGACTGAAGACAACCTCCTGTTCTTTTTGTCTGCTCCCATCTCTTTCTCATGGAACTCCAAAGCCCACTGAAAACATATGAACCCCAAGAGAGAAAAGTCTCCTATAATGAACAAGGTTTAAGAAGAATACTGGGCCCCAACGAAAAGCAAGATCTACCTACAATCAAGAACTCTACAGTGAGCTCGAAGAACTGTAACAACAACTCTTCAGATATTGCCTCAAATTTATCTACTTTATTTTTCTTCTGCTCTTTCTGTCCCTATCTGCATGTGTGTATCGTGTATGCATGCTAGCGTGGACGCATTATGTATCTGTAAGCGTTACCAAATTAGAGTTTAAGTTTAATAAATTTCACTTTTCTTCTTTAAACCTGAGAAAGCCTGTTGTGCTGGTTTCTTTGCCTTATAATTGGAAAGCGGTGAACAAGGATTCACCAAGGTGGAGCTAAAAACTCGGTGTGTTTAAAATTAAACCCTGTTACAGTAAGACCAGGTGAAGGCTGAAAGGGAACCCTAGACCTCTTTCTCACTTGGTCGGAACATTTGCATCAACCCATTTTATTTTGGAAACTTCTTTCCAACAATTCTTTCATACTTGCGAGATCAATCCTCAACCTCTTTTCCGTGACACGTTTTGTTGAATAGACATTGTCCAGACAGAATGGTTATCTACATAGCATTCTATAGGAAAAATTTTCTCCGATTGCCCCTTTTATAAGAGTTCCTTTAAAACACTCGATAAATACATATCCTGCTATTGGGGACTCTAACTTCTTGGTCACCTCGTCATTCCTCAAATCCCCGAGCTACAAGTCAGGCCTTAGCTTTATACATACCATCGGGAATTACTTTCTCTGTACAGATCCATCTATGGGACAATGCTGGTTGTCCTCTATCTGGCACCTATGTGTATATGCCAAACTCTCTCCAACTGTCAAGCTCTTTTTGTTTTGCATCCTTCACCAACTTACCATCTACCTTGTTAGTAGGCACTAAGCTTCTCTATCATAAGGGCTCCTACTTCTTGTGGCACTCCTCGTCTTCTCTCTGGTCCCTGTTCTTGGGAAACCATGTCCCCTACTAAATTTCCTATCCCTTTCTGAACTGCTACTACCTGATCTGTCCCTCCTACCACCAGACTTCCTTTCACAAGTTCGTGACCTTTTCCTTGGACTATGCTCATCTTCAGGCCCACTGTCTGAACTTATACTACGTTTTCTGGTCTTCCACATTTTCATTTCCTTCTGCCAATCTATAGGTCTGATATCTTGTCCATTGTCTTGGACATTCAGCCAATGTTTGTATTTCCCTGTGGCCTTTCCTGCCCTTCCTATAATGGTGGCTTCCTTCCATTCACTAGCCCCTTCTGGCATATACATCACTCTAGTCCCAACTTTTGGTAGTTGACCTTTGGGATAAACAGGTCTTCACTATCACTTGGTCCATTCTCAGTTAGCCCGTTATCTGCCACAATCTGTTGCGTCCAAAGGTCTGACATATGTGCATGCAAAGTACATGGTGCATCATCAGTGTCCATCATTTTTTCAAATTCTGTCAATATATAATCAGTGCCAATAAGCCATGAGGAACGTACTCTTAACAGTTTGGTTGTCATGTTGCAAAATTACGGTTTAGCCATCAGTGCCTATAACTTTTCCTGGGCCTCTCCATTCTTTCTGCCCTTCTCTTTTGTAATACACCATGTCCCTGGTATTAAAATTCTTTTCTGATGAACTGATCCGATGCCTCAAAGCTCTCCTGATTTTGTCTGAAACCTCTGCCTTAATAAATGCTCTTCTCCCTGCATGCATGGCATTCAAATGTTCCGCAAAAATTGAACTAATTGTAGTCCCCTCTAGAGCCGGGGGATGATCCCACATTAGTCATAGAGTTTTACAGCACAGAAACTGGCCCTGCGGCCCAACGAGACTGCACCAACCATCAAGCACCCGTCCTAACTAATCCCATTTCCCTGCACTTGGCCCGTAGCACCAAAGGTATTTTCGGATTCCTGCCATAAACTAATTGATAGGGGCTGTAGCCCCCAACCATTTAGAATGTGTTTTTCACCTGTACTGCCCACGCCAGAGCAGTAGTCAATTTACAATTTGGTGGTCGGCTAAAATTTTTTGGAGCGTTTGGTCAATCACAGCATGATGTCTCTCACAAATCCCATTACTAAAAAGGACTTTCTGCTACCATGTGTATTGCTACAATATTCATATTTTCACACATACTCCTGAACTCATCATTGGCAAATTCTCCTCCATTGTCAGTTAGAAATCTAGCTGGTGCTCCCAGTCCCACTCCTATCCACCTTTCCATTATCCTGTCCACCATTACTTTTATGTCTGCTAAATACCATTGACAGACTGAATCTAGTTGCTATGTCTATAAAGTGTAGAAGAAAAATGTTTTGCCTTCATCCCATACCTTCAAGTCCATCGCTATGGTTTCATTAAAGTCCCCTGCTAATGGGGGGCTCACTGTGGGTCGCAATGGCATGCTCCTGTGTTTTTTAACAGATATCACATTTTTCACTGATATCCGCGTTGTTTTAATGTAGTCATCATCTATTGCCCCTGCATCTTTTAACAGAATCTTCAACCTATGAAAAGATGGATGTGCAAACTGTCGATGCAGTTTTGAAATAATTTGCCTTTTCTCTTTTAAATCCCTACCCCCCAGATGCCATTAATACCTCTTGAGATGCTTAGAGATGTTAAGTCACGCTAAAGGAATACAATAATGTCCCAACTGCAAAGCTACAGATTTCCCGAAGACAATCGCCTTATCATGTTCCATATCCAATTTCATCTGATCTTTTTCATACAGTTTATTTCACAGCAAAGGTATTTCACCAGATACTACATCAATACTAATAAAATGGTTTACCCCTGCTATTTTACATGGAATTATCATTCTTTTTAGTGATTTCATCAATGTGTTGTCTTCCCCCAAACCTGAAACAGGTAGAACTGTCATATTACTTGACCTTACTTCGGTCTTCCTTACTTAATGGATCCATGTAACACCTTAACCAGTCCACTCCACGTACTGTGGATGTACACCCACTGTCTAGTACTGCGCAATTGAACGAATCTGCGACTAGGACGCTCGTTACCAGACTGAAGCTTCTCGTGACCAGTACGATTCCTTCTGATTGGTCAGTAGCATCATCCTCACCTTTCGAACGTTCATCATGTGTCATCTCAAAAACCCTGTTATTCCTTTTTGGACAATGCAATACATAGTGATGCTTTGATTAACATCGGAAACACCTGTTGACCACCCCTTAGTTATTCCTAGGGTTCATCCTTATTTATTTTATTTATTTAGAGATACAGCACTGAGACAGGCCCTTCGGCCCACCGAGTCTGTGCCGACCATCAACCACCCATTTATACTAATCCTACATTAATCCCATATTCCTACCACATCCCCACCTATCCCTCAATTCCCCTACCACCTACCTATACAAGGGGCAATTTATAATGGCCAATTTACCTATCAACCTGCAAGTCTTTGGCTGTGGGAAGAAACCGGAGCACCCGGCGAAAACCCACGCAAGTGCGAACTTGCAAACTCCGCACAGGCCATAATCGCCCAATTCCTGCTGTCTGTTATAGCTGCCAAAAGGGTCTCCATCCTCTTTCGTTTTGTGTGTGATTCTCCTTTCATACTGACGTTTGGGCCCCATACTTGAACGGCCTTGAAATGCTGTTAGCATTGTATCCTCCACCTTCGGCGTCATCGCTGAAGAGCCCATCTGCGCCATGAAAGCAGCTGGAAAGGAATGTTTTACCAAAATGTTTTTCAGGGCATCAGACATCTGATCAAAAAGCGTTTCTCTTTCTTTGAATCTAACTCCGGTTAATACCAAGAGCCTATCCATGTTCAATATCCTAGCACAATCCAACCATTGGAAGGCAAGTACTGATCTAGGAATTTCCAAGTAGAATCACTGCAACCTTGCATATAGTCAGTTAAACTCCGTAATATATTCTTCTATGGAAGAACCATCCATTTTTCTAAATTTTCAAAGTCTGGCCATGCCTCATAGGCACTCAATAAGTCATCTTTCCCATAAATTTTAAGAGATTGTCCAAAACTTCCTCATTCTCAAAAAAATGAGCCTCTAGCTCTGAGAACACTTTGCCCTGATCTTGCTTCTGGCGGGAAGTGAAAGTGCAAGGGCTATTTCTTGCTTCCTTTTTGGTAAAGACATAACCCGTGTCCATAGATCAATTTAATTCTTCCATTGATCATAAGGTTCGGCTTCACGAAACAGCGGTGGAAAATCATATCCTGACACCTTGCACCTGGATTCAGTCATCTTTCGTCAAAAAATAACTCCAATTACAGCCTTCTCAAAAAAAAACTCCAATTCTAATCCCCTTTCTGAAAACAAATCTTATTGTCCAATCTTCACTTTCAGGCAACCATTCTCTGCTACCAATGTTAAAGAAACTTCCAAGCCTATTTGTGAAGAAGACACTGAGACTAGGATGCTTTGGTGGAGACTATTTATTGCTTGTCACGGAACTTACTTCTCCACTCCTAACAACACCCAGCCAGTGCTGGCTGGCTCTTTATATATACATCTGAGTACAATTAACTAAGCAACAACCAACACCTGTTCAGCCTATTACCTTCAACAACTAGATATTTAACATCCATTAACAGAACTTATTAGACACTAACAAGCAGGAACTGAGTAACAGGCTGGGATGCGTGACGGGCACTGTACCATAGCGACAGCAACCGAATGCACAACAAAGCGGCTCATCAATTATTCAAATTTTCATTGCTTTCAGTTTTCACTTTACACCAATTCCACTCCATGACAAATATTTAACCATTCTCTATTTGCGAAAGACACATTCTCAATTTTTTTTCTCCTTGGTACTCGTTATTACATTTTTGTTTCAAGGATGAAGGACTGTGGAGTTAATGGAGTTTCATTCTCTAACCCAACTACATTCTGATCTCTGGGAGAAAGGAAGAACTTGTATTTTTTTGGCCCAGTGCCTTTCTCATGCTCAGCACATCCCTGTGTTTCCTAACTGATCAATAACCCTTTGAGCGTAGTCATTGTGGCTACTTAGGCAAATATATATGTAATTTGAGCAAAGCAAGGTCACAAAAATGGCAAGTAAGATAAATGACCAGTTAATCTGTTTTGGTTGCCTTTTAAAAAAAAAAATCCTCAGAAAGTGGGCAATGCTGTATTTATTGCTTATCCCTAGTTGCCCTGAGAAGATGATGGTGAGCCTTCTCCTTGACCTGCTGTAGTCCCAATGGTGATGGGTGTTCCTATAAGGAATAAATAATGACTATGGGACTCCAGGAAAACCCCACTGCTCGTCTTTGCATAGTGCCATGGAATCTTTTACATCTACCTGAACAGGCTGATGGCACCTCGCTTTAACACCTTTCCAAAAGACAGTAACACTAACGATGCAGCACTGCATGGAACTCGCCATTAGAACTGCATAATCTCTGCAGCAAATCACCAAGCTTACTTCAACAGTGCCTCCCAGCTCCATGACTTCTCCCAGCAAGGATAAGAGCAGCACGTTCATGGGAATACAATCACCTTCAAGTCTTCTCCAAGTCACACACCTGATCTGACTTGGATATATATCACCATTCCTTCATCAGCCCCAAATCAAAATCCTGGAATTCCCTACCTAATAGCATCATGGGAAGAAAGAATTACATTACAGTGCTTTTTACAATGTCCCAAAACACTTTCCAACCCATTCAGTACTACTGTTAAAATGTAGGAACTGCAGCAGCCAATTTATGCACAGCAAGATCACAGAAACAGCAATGAGGTGACAACCTGTTTTAGCGATGTTGGTTGAGAGATAAATGTTAGCCAGGACACTGGGGAGAACTCTCCTGCTCTTCTTCAAACTGTGCCGTGGGACCTTTTATGTCCACCTGAGAGGTCGGGCAGAACCTCTTTTTAACGTCTCACCCAAAGCACACCTCAACTGCACAGATGTATCACCCTGCATTACGTGATCAAGTCCCTGGAGTGGGACTTAAACCCATGACCTTCTGACGCAAAGGTGAGAGTGCTAGCACCGAGCCATTGCTGACAAGAGAACAAGAACAGCCGCAGATCATGAATGCTCACCACCATCTTCTCAGGCTGACTTGAGGTGGGCAATAAATATGGTCTTGCCAATACTGTCCACATTCAAGCACAATTGAAAAAAGTTATCAGCCTAAATGATATGCTCCTGGAACAGGGCTTGAATCTGACTCAGGGTGAGGCTTCTGGCAGGAGAGGGAAAATAGAATGAACAGTCTCCACTTGGCTGCTCAGCAGGTGGTTGGCAAAAAGAAGCACTGGCAGTGATCTGGAGGCAAGGCTACCCTGCCACACATTATTGGCACCAGAGGGTACATGTCCTGGGGGAAGGGGAAACTAAAAATGGAAGGATGGCAGATGAGGGAGAAACATAACTAAACAGTATTTTAACACTAAGTCAAAACACTAAACGTGAATAGTTCTTCGGGTAAAAACAAAAAATAGTAGATATATACCACAAATTTGATTGCAACTGAAAATATAAAGAACAAAGAACATTTTGGGTAGAGGCCCCATGTTAAATGCCTCCGTTTTGTTCTTTTTCCCATTCTCTCTTCTTTGACTTGCTTAAAACCTATTACATTTCTAACTTTTCCCAGTTCTGATGCAAGGTCATCAACCTGAAACGTTAACTCTGTATTTCTCTCCACAGTTACTGCCTGACCTGCTGAGTATTTCCAGCATTTTCTGTTTTTATTTCAGATGTCTGCTGTGCATTTACAGCATTTTTTTGTGTTTCAGATTGCCAACATTTGCAGGGTTTTTTTCTATTTAATCTCCAAATGTTACAATACCATTTACAATTTCAATTCCTGCATATCAAATATTATTAGCAAGAACAATTATTAATGTTAAAAAGATTCATTTTGTGGCACTGACTGAAACAGAACAACAAAGTTTTGCTTATGCCTCCATCTGTTTTAACTTCAAATATTTTCTAGTTACTGCAGGAACTATAGTATCGCTTGAAGGGTAAAAGCTGGGATATAAAAAAGAAAAGTTCCCTAGTTTTAAAAAAATCTCTCATTCGATGCAGACTCCTACCCTGAACAACCTTTCTTGATTCCCCAGTTTGCTGAATATTCAGCAGCATTTTATCACATTACTAGCTGTCTAGTGAATACAATTCCCAAGTGCCTGCTGACTGGTTGGCCACCGTGAGAGAATGATGTGGTTTATCACAGCAGAACATCAAGCTGTGTGTAATTCACCCACTAGCTTCTGTCAACTGCTTCAACTGGTGTCAGCGATGAGTTACGACTGACGGATCATTTACGCTGCAGCTGTAAATTCTAGTCTGTGCCAATCTTCAGCTGTTTGAAATCAGATTCAGGACAGCTAGAGCTAACCAGTTCCACATTCCTTACTATCTTTCTGCCATTTTGGACCTACCTGAAGCCTGATGAGCATAATGCATCATAAGAAGGGCCAATTTTGCCTGGGTGTGTAGTTTTGATAGTCCATATCCAGTGTGCAAGGTCTCTAGTTGGGGGAGAAGTTCCCAATTGTCAATATATACACAGCTCAGAAAGCAGGGTTGAGTTAATACATCGTAACTCATCTGGCAACCGTAAAAAAATGTATAAATATGTAAAAGGAAATAGAAATTGAACCTGGGCTGTATCATAGCCCCGGGGTAAAGTCTCTGCCTGGTGTTATATCAAAACCCTAATATTTCTTCTAACATTCTGCCTTTGTGCTGCTGTAACTTCACAGAGATCCTAGTTACACACATAAGCCATGCTCCTGCCACACTACTGGTGAAGGTACAACTATGTGGCAGCAGAAATTCCAAGGAAAGTCAGGACCATCAAGTGGTACAGACTTCATTTCAAGTCTATGCTGAGTTAGTTGATCTCAGCTTGGCTGCTGGTCAGGCTGGTTTAATTTGTGTCATGCAGGCCCCCACCTGCCAAGAATGAGGCACATATATTTCACCACAAGAACACTGATTTTTAAACTGTTACTGGAATAAAGAAAGAACTTGTTTTAAAAAAAACCATCAGACCCTTGACTGGAAAGACATTTGCATAGTAACAGACAGTACTTGGAAAGGACAAAGGAGCCACTCCCTGCTCCAATTTAATCCACAATGGACTTTTGATTACCATACGTTGAAGGTGGAGAGGCTAGCATTCCAGGTTAACTGCTAAGATGGCCGAATACACAAACAGACATGGTCAGACCAGTTTAGTCACATGACTAACGGGATGTTGGAGTTTAAAAAAATTTGAACTGAGACAGAAAACTGTTGGCTCTTGGACAGAAAAGACCTCTCTCCTGTCTATTCTCATCTCATTCTCACCAGCTTTGGAATCCATTGAAGACATATGAGCCCCGAGAGAGAAAAGTCTCCCACAGTGAACAAGGTTTAAGAAGAATACTGGGCCCCAACGAAAAGCAAGACTACCTACAAGCAAGGTCTACAGAAAGCTCGAAGCACAGTAACAAAAACCCCTCTTCAGATATTGCTTCAAACTTCTCTACTTTATTTTTCTTCTGCTCTTTTCTGTCTCTATTTGCATGTGCATATCACGTATGCATGCCAGCATGGGGCAAGGTGTGTATTTGTAGGCGTTAACCGAATTAGAGTTCAATTTTAATAAATTTCACTTTTCTTCTTTAAACCTAAGAAGGCCTGTTTGTGTTCATTTCTTTGCCTTATAATTGGAAAGCGGTGAACAAGGACTCACCAAGGGGGAGCTCAAAACACAGTGTGTTTAAAAATTAAACCCTGTTACAATAAGACCAGGTGAAGGCTGAAAGAGATCCCTCGACATCTTTCTTACCTGATCGTATCATTTGTCTCAATGTTCCTGAGAAAATGAGGCAGACTTTCCAGATATTCTTGCCGTAATTTGGTGTGTGTGTCTTGGGTGAGGTGGCCGGGGGGGGGGGGGGGGGGGGGGCGGTGGGAGCAGGTGCTTGGGTTCATATAGGATGGGTTGGGTTCAGCATTGAAGCTTCTCTAGTCAAGTACCTTCTGAAACACATTTGCCCAGTTTCACACATGCAGCTTATGCCTCCTGGGCAAGATAGCAGAGGGATGCCAGATCCCATGAGACTATATTGCAGCAAGAATCAGTCCACTCACGAGAGATATGCAAGCAATTGGCAAAAATCAGAATGGGTGGAATTGTGAACTCACTGGTTTCAAGCCCATGCTTCTAATACTCTGTGGCACAGCTCAGTGAAGTAGCAACATAGTATTTGTATTATAGTGTATAGTACTATAGAATCATGCATGTCAAACAGTGGAAACAGAATGCGATAGAGCTGAGCGATCCCATACCAACGGATCAGATCTAAGCTCTGCAGTCCTGCCACATCCAGTTGTGAATGGTGGTGGAAAATTAAACAATGAACAGGAAGAGGAGGATCCACAAATATCCCCATCCTCAATGATAGGGGAGCCCAGCACATCAGTGCAAAAGACAAGACTGAAGCATTTGCAACCATCTTCAGCCAGAAGTGGCGAGTGGATGATTCATTTCGGCCTCCTCTTGAGGACCCCAGCATCACAGATGTCAGTCTTCAGCAAATTCAATTCACTCCACGTGATATCAAGAAATGGCTGAAGGCACTGGACACTACAAAGGCTATGGCCCTGACAACATTCCAGCAACAGTACTAAAGACTTATGCTCCAGAATTCGCCATGCCCTTAGCCAAGCTGTTCCAGTACAGCTACAACATTGGCATCTAACTGACAATGTGGAAAATTGCCCAGGTACACCCTGGACACAAAAAGCAGGACAAATTCAACCCGGCCAATTACCGCCCCATCACTCTACTCTTAATCATCAGTAAAGTAATGGAAGGTGTCGTTGACAGTGCTAGCACTCAGTTTGGGTTCCGCTAGGGCCACTCAGCTCCTGACCTCATTACTGCCTTTGTCCACACATGGACAAAAGAGCTGGACTCAAGAGGTGAGGTGAGAGTGACTGCCCTTGACATCAAGGCAGCATTTGACCATCCGTTATGGCATCAAGGAGCCCTAGCAAAACTGGAGTCAATGGGAATCAGGAGGAAAATTTTCCACTGGTTGGAGTCATACCAAGCACAAAGGAAGATGGTTGTGGTTGTTGGAGGTCAATCATCTCAGTCTCAGGACATCACTGCAGGAGTTCCTCAGCATAGTGTCCTAGGTCCAACCATCTTCAGCTGCTTCATCAATGACCTTCCCTCAATCATAAGGTGAGAAGTGGGGATGTTTGCTGATGATTGCACAATGTTCAGCATCATACACAACTCCTCAGATACTGAAGCAGTCTGTGTCCATATGCAGCAAGACCCAGACAACATTCAAGCTTGGGCTGAAGTAACATTCATGTCACACAAGTGCCAGGCAATGATCATCCCAAACAAGAGAGAATCCAATCATTTCCCCTTGACATTCAATGGCATTACAATCACTGAATCCTCCACTATCAACATCTTGGGGGTTACCATTGACTAGAAACTGAACTGGACCAGTCAAACAAATACAGTGGCTACAAGAGCAGGCCAAAGGCTGGGAATTATGCAGTGAGTAAGTCACCTCCTGATTCCCCAAAGCCTGTCCACCATCTACAAGGCAAAAGTCAGGAGTGTGTTGGAATACTCTCCACTTGCCTGGATGAGTGCAGCTCCAACAACACTCAAGAAGCTCAACACCATCCAGGACAAAGCTTGAATGGCACCCCATCCACCACCTGCAACATTCTCTTCCTCCATCACTGACGCACAATGGCAGCAGTGTGTACCATCTACAAGATGCAGTGCAGCAACTCAGCACCTTCCAAACCTGCAGCCTCTACCACCTAGAAGGACAAGGGCAGCAGGTGTGTGGGAACACTACAACCTGCAAATTCCCCTCCAAGCCACACACCATCCTGACTTAGGACTACATCGCTGTTCTTTCACTGTCACTGGGTCAAAATCCTGGAACTCCCTTCGTATCAGCACTGTAGGTGTACCTACACCACATGGACTGCAGTGGTTCATGAAGGTGGTTCACCACCACCTTTCCAAGGGTAATCAGGGATGGGCAATAAATGCTGGCCGAGCCAGCGAGGTCCACATCCCATGAAGGAATTTAAAAAAAATTAATGTGCCACTCAAAGCAAAGTACTTCACATCTAATGAAATACTTTAAAGTGCAGCCACTGTTGTTATGTAGGGAAATATGCCAGCCATTTTGCGCATAACAAACATCCATGAGATGAATGAACAGCTAATCCGATCCTGGTGGCGTTACTTCAAGGAGGAATGTTGGCTATAATTTCAGGAGAACTCTCTGTTCATTGCTAAATGGTGACGTAGGATCTATGTCATCCACCTGAACAAGTAAACAGGACCTTTGTTTAATTTCTCAGCTGAAAGAGGGCACATCTGACAGTGTAGCACTCCCTCAGTATTGCACTGGCATGCCCATTCCAGTTTATGTACTCAATGGGATTGGGTCCTGAGCCTATAACTTTCTGACTGAGAGCTAGATCTACCGTCGAGCGAAGCTGACAGTTAAATAAATAAACAGGCAGAATAAATCGAACAGGTTAAATATTGCTGAGTCTTTTGTACTGAAAGTATTAGGTGTGCGCCTGGATAATTATACATGATAACAAAAGTGGAAAATCACCCTATTGCAAATTTAGTGCAAAAAGTAACATTTCAGAAAGCAATGTAGCCACAAAGAACACAAATCAAAGAGCACCTGATTATATTAACAGCTTCATATGATTCATTCCACCAAGTGAGACGAGGCAGCAGCAATTCTGGTGCTGATGAGGGTAGACAGTATCATGCAGCCCCTAAAACCAATGGCTTTGAGGGGCTGTTGGATTTCT
This sequence comes from Heterodontus francisci, assembly GCF_036365525.1. Classification (NCBI taxonomy): domain Eukaryota; kingdom Metazoa; phylum Chordata; class Chondrichthyes; order Heterodontiformes; family Heterodontidae; genus Heterodontus; species Heterodontus francisci. The sequence continues at coordinate 257,377,334 of NC_090371.1, read as the reverse complement.
CCAACCTAATGTATTTGATCTGCTTTGCACTAAATAGTTTCATTAACTTGAATGCAAGGTTGAAGTGTAAAAAAATAAACAAAATAATTGTGGTAGCCAATATCGCAGGTACCTACACGTAGTAAAAGTCCCCACTCGGCGACCGAGCACAGATGCCTCCGTTCAGCATTCTCGTCAGGACAATAAAAAGATACACCTCAAGCCGATTAAAATCTGGGCTGCACCTTGTCATTTAACCAGCTCTCCCTGCCCCCACCCTAACATTAAGCACGCTGGAACATTTGTTACTGATACATTAAGAACATTGCCATGGGTCCACATTACTTGCATTTACACCATAGTATTTGCTGTACTTTAATTTCTAAAATAATTAGTTCTGAAAATACTAATGCAGTATATTCATCGAGAATTTTTGGAAAACTGAATACATTTAATAATGGAAACAAGGCTGATTTTTCTCTGATAGTGGATTCAATTAAATTTTTTTTCAAGTTGCAGATTTTTTGTGTAACAGAATGTGGGGGGGGGGGGGGGGCAGGATCAGTACATTAAGATCTCCTTGGGTCTTGTTAAACATATACTGCTAAAATATCACTATCTAAATCTCTTGAGAGAGATTTTTGAATATCCTGAAAGATGATAGAAACTCAGTTGAGTCCAGCAAGTGGAAAAGGCATTTAGAATTCAAATAGTTAACAATATTCTCAAATCAAATGGACATGAGGTGGTGTAGACAGCCAGCAAGCAATCCCCACTGGTCTCCTCTTCTGGCTGACAAGGCAGAGCCTGCGTTGGACAGGTAATTTGATCCTGTCTGTCTGGTACACATCCTGATCTGGAGGGAAGACGTGAATGGAAATGCTAGCAAGACTGAATTCAGATCCACACAGAACTGGATTTCATGAATTCAATGGGGAGCTGGGGTTAGACAGAGGGGAAGAAAGGAGGAAAAGAAGAGTAGGGACCAATGTACCTATGCCATAGATTACATTCAGCATTGCAGGCTTCCATTACAAAACTAAAGGCCATGCACCATTTACTGATTGTGTCCCTGTCACTACAAAGCAGCAACACTTAACCTCACAGGACTGCAGTAGTATTTCTGCAATACGTTCCAATCCCAGTAAAGATGAAAAGCTTCAGGTGTACTACATAAAGAGGGCTGGCTCAGTGCAAAACTCTGATCAATTGAAGGCAGTTTGTCTGAGGATAATAAAGTACAAGATCAAAACTCCAATGCTTTATAACCATTACCTGAATTGCAGCATTACAGCTCAGAACGCACTCCCCTCTATTGATTATTTTGTAAACTTCCTATGATTTAGTTTGGTTGTCTGTGTGCTTGTATGCTTGCCTTGAATTGTGAGAAGTTGTTATTCTGTTTTTAGGTTGTTGGCTAGCCCTGTGATGGCAGGTTCTTCCTTGTGAAAAGGTTCACGAAAGAGTAAAATGTCTTTGCATTCTTTTATAACAATGTGGCTTATTATACATTGCTACACTCTGAAATATCTGGACACTGTTCATGTTCCCACACGCTTATTGCTCCAATAGCACTGAATTAAAGAGTAACATAGCATGGTTATCTAATTCACAGTTCTCCACATGGTGAGTTTACAGGCTAGCCACAAGACTCTAAGCTTAGGTAAGTGGAGTGTGACTTACTGGGAGAGTGCGCTCACCATCTCAGTCAAATGGAAGCTCTACTTCGCTGAGTCTTTCAGAAGTTTTGCTTGGAGATTCTCAAAAGTCATGATGGATTTCCATCCATGTCAGACTCCCATCTGACCAAAAACAACTCTCGTTATATTCTTGCTGTTCTCTGAGTCTATATAGGAGATTATAAACAAACTCCTAATTCTTTAGTTTTTAAAAATACACTTGATACAGTACAACTGATAGGACCCCATAGTGACAAACAGCACTGCAAATAGTGAGGGAGTAAGGAGCCTTTGAGCACAAGGCCTGGGGAGAACTCAACCAAGATAATAAGTTATCAGTTTTAACAAAAGAAATAAATGAAATGAAATCCACACCTAAAATTTACAAAATACTAAAAACCCCTTGTGAGCTGCTGAAATCTTTTGCCTGGGTCTCTGCTGAGCCTTCAAGAACTATTTCCTTACTACAGGGTTGGTAATAAAATGAAAAGTCTCTCAGTAAAACCAGCCACCCGTCCTTTATCCTTGCACCATCAGTCTTCACATTTACTCTGGTTTTCCCAGTTCTTCCAATTAAGTACAACATTGCTGCCTTCTTACCAACTGCCACAGTGCCCAAGTTGCTGCTTTGGTGCCTTGCCAGCCTAGACATGTTACAGTAGCATGGACTCATTCACAAGGGATGGAACATTTAAATACACAGGAGGGCCACCAACATGCAACTTACATAAATTGAAATTGAACAAGTCATCAGATGCTGGCACTATAAAAATCCTGCTCCATTATCCTTCAAAAAAATTGTCCTGGATCTCTCATGGGACTTCCTTTTCACCTGCCCCTTTAACAAGGCTGCTGTGCTTTAAACCCCTGCCAGCGCTGGCCCAGGTACTCAAAACAGTGCCTCTAGCAGCACTGATGTCCATTCTGTCCCTGGTAATGAGGGCCAGCAGGAAAATCCCTGTTCTTACTTTCGTGCCAAGCACAGGGCACTTCTAGTGTGCTATGCCCACATGCTCTTGGCCATTTCTGGGAGATGAAGATTGGCCTCATGGTCATTTCATTATTTCCTATCTCCATCTAGGCAAATTACACAAATTGGAGGCCGTGTTTCCTACATTACAACAGTGACTAAGTTTCAAAAAATACTTCATTGGCTGCAAGATGCTTTGGGATGTCCTGAGGTTGTTAAAGGCTGTATAAATACAAGTTCTTTCTTTCCTCATTCTCTTTTTTCCTTTAATTTTTGCACCTTAAACTTCTCTTTCCAACACTTCTTCCATTTTTAAAAGCAATTTAGGGAATGTACACATTTTCTAACAGAAATGGAAATGTACTGATACATCCTGTGTTGATGGAGATTGAATGGGTACCAGGGATTCAAAAACACAAAGCCACCATTCGTCTTTTAGTTCTTTTAAATGGCCTTTTTTTTTATACTGTGGCTGTCGAGGGAGAGCAACCTCAGTGTGTCATTCTCGTCCTCTCAATCCACAGGATCAGCTCCTGGTATTTATTTTTCCGAGATCAGCTTCCTTATTCCAAGTAGCAGACTGTGGTGCCATTGATTACCTGAGCTTGGGGTGCCTGTACTATGGAATGTGACTGAAGGAGGAAGACTTGCGCGTCTCCTATTGGCTGCACTGCTATAACATAAAGCATAATAGGCCTGTTTTTCGGCTTTACTGCCCTGGGAAGAAAGTCTCCCTCCCCCACCCCTCTCACCTTCCCACCACAGTCATTCTTTAGTCCTGGGAGTGCAGGTCAGAATAAACAAACACACCAAGCAGTTAAAAATACTCCTTTTATCTCTGGTGAAGATTTTGTGATTTGTTAGAACATAGAACAAAGTACAGCACAGGAGGCCACTCAGCCCATCGTGTCCGCGCCGGCCGAATAAGCTACCCACCCAAACCAATCCACCTTCTAGCACCTGGTCCATAGCCCCGCAGGTTACAGCACCTTAGGTGCATGTCCAGGTACCTTTTAAAAGGAATTGAGGGTCTCTGCCTCCATCGCCGATCCTGGCAGTGAATTCCAGACACCCACTACCCTCTGGGTGAAAAGGTTTCTCCTCATGTCCCCTCTAAACCTTCTACCAATCATCTTAAATCTGTGTCCCCTGGTAACCGACCTCCCCACCAGCGGAAACACGTCCTTCCTGTCTACTCTATCTAGGCCCCTCATAATTTTGTACACCTCAATCAAGTCACCCTCAGCCTCCTCAATTCCAAGGAAAACAACCCCAACCTACCCAATCTTTCCTCATAGCTGCAACCCTCAAGCCCTGACAACATTCTTGTAAATCTCCTCTGCACTCTCTCCAGAGCAATCATATCCTTTCTGTGATGTGGTGACCAGAACTGCAATGCAATACTCCAGCTGCAGCCTAACCAGCGCTCTTTACAGTTCCAGCATTACATCCCTGCTTTTGCACTCTATACCTCGGCCAATAAAGGAAAGCATTCCATATGACTTCTTCACCACTCTATCTACCTGTCCTGCCACCTTTAGGGACCTGTGGACATGCATTCCAAGTCTCTCACTTCTTCATCCTCTCAATATCCTCCCGTTTATTGTATATTCCCTCGCTTTATTTGCCCTCCCCAAATGCATCACCCACACTTCTCAGGATTGAATTCCATTTGCCACTTTTCCAGCCACTCAACCAAACCATTGATATCATTCTGGAGTCCACGACTCTCCTTCTCACTATTAATTACACAGCAAATTTGCCAATCATGCCTCCCACACTTAAGTCCAATCATTAATATATACCACAAACAGCAAGGGACCCAACACTGAGCCCTGTGGAACACCACTGGAAACTGCTTTCCATTCACAAAAACATCCGTCGACTACTACCCTTTGTTTCCTGTCACTGAGCCAATTCTGGATCCAATCTGCCACCTTCCCCTGTATCCCATGGGCTTTCATTTTACTGACCAGTCCGCCATGCGGGACCTTGTCAAATGCCTTACTAAATCCATGTAGACCACTTTCACTGCACTACCCTCATCAATCCTCCTTGTTACTTCCTCAAAAACTCAATCAAGTTAGTAAGACATGACCTTCCCTTAACAAATCCACCGCTGACTATCCTGATTAATCCAGGCCTTTCTAAGTGACAGTTTATCCTGTCCCTCAGAATAGATTCTAACAATTTACCCACCGCCGAGGTCAGACTGACTGGCCTATAGTTTCCTGGCTTATCCCTTGCACCCTTTTTAAACAATGGTACGACGTTGTCTGGAGAAAACACCATGGCTGAAATAGCAGCAGCGTACTGCAACAGCAGAAACATACCCCAAACAGAAAGGAAAAATGGCTTTGACAAAGAATCAAAAGGCATGGTCATAAACAAAAAGAAGAAAAATCAAGAGACATTTTTAAAGTCTAATGTGGACATGGCGACAAAAGCAAAATACAAAAAAGAACCAGAAACAGGTAATAATTAACATTTTTGTTGAAGTCTCAAAAAAGATTCAAATTAAACTTTTTTTTTAATTCATGGGGATGTTGGTGTCGCTAAGCCCATCCCTAATTGCCCTTGAGAAGTTGGTGGTGGGCTGCCTTCTTGAACCGCTGCAATCCTTGGGGTGTATGTACACCCACAGTGCTGTTAGGGAGTTCCAGGATTTTGACCGAGTGACAGTGAAGGAACGGTGATATAGTTCTAAGTCAGGATGGTGTGTGGCTTGAAGGGGAACTTGCAGGTAGTGGTGTTCCCATGCATCTGCTGCCCTTGTCCTTCTAGGTGGTAGCGGTTACGGGTTTGGAAGGGGCGGCGCAGTGGTTAGCACCGCAGCCTCACAGCTCCAGCGACCCGGGTTCAATTCTGAGTACTGCCTGTGTGGAGTTTGCAAGTTCTCCCTGTGTCTGCGTGGGTTTCCTCCGGGTGCACCGGTTTCCTCCCACATGCCAAAGACTTGCAGGTTGATAGGTAAATTGGCCATTATAAATTGCCCCTAGTATAGGTAGGTGGTAGGAAAATATAGGGACAGGTGGGGATGTGGTAGGAATATGGAATTAGTGTAGGATTAGTATAAATGGGTGGTTGATGGTCGGCACAGACTCGGTGGGCCGAAGGGCCTGTTTCAGTGCTGTATCTCTAAACTAAACTATCAAAGGAGCCTTGGTGAGTTGCTGCAGTGCAATTTGTAGATGCTACACACTGCTGTCGCTGTGCGTTGGTAGTGGAGGGAGTCAATGTTGAAGGTGGTGGATGGGGTGCCAATCAAGAGGGCTGCTTTGGCCTGGATGGTGGCGAGCTTCTGGAGTGTTATTGGAGCTGCACCTATCCAGGAAAGTGGAGAGTATTCCATCACACTCCTGACTTGTGACTTGTAGATGGTGGACAGGCTTTGGAGAGTCAGGAGGCGAGTTATTGGCGCAAAATCTCAGCCTCTGACCTGTTCTTGAAGGCACAGCATTTATATGGCTGGTCCAGTTCAGTTTCTGGTCAATGGTGACCCCCAAGATGGTGAGAGTGGGGGATTCAGCGATCATAATGCCATTGAATGTCAAGAGGAGATGGTTAGATTCTCAATTGTTTGAGATAGTCATTGCCTGGCACTTGTATGGCGCGAATGTTACTTGCCACTTATCAGCCCAAGTTTGAATGTTGTCCAGGTCTTGCTGCATTTCTACACGGACTGCTTCAGTATCTGAGGAGTCACGAATGGTGCTGAACATTGTGCAATCATCAGTGAACATCCCTACTTCTGACCTTATGACTGAAGGAAGGTCATTGATGAAACAGCTGATGATGGTTGGGCCTAGGACACTACCCTGAGGAACGCCTGCAGTGATGTCCTGGTACTGAGACGATTGACCTCCAACAACCACAGTCACCTTCCTTTGTGCTAGGTATGACTCCAACCAGCGGAGAGTTTTCCCCCTGATTCCCATCGACTCGTTTTGTTAGGGCGCCTTGATGCCATACTACATCTACATCAGGAAGTGTTAAACTAAATCAGGAAGTGCACAAGTGCGGATGAAAGCAGTTCCAATGGTATCCCGCCGGAGTTATGGTTGGAACTATTGGAAGCCCTGCAGAATTTCAGACCCAGGATCTCCATAGGGGCTGATTCACTACTTTTATACTTTATAAGGAGGCCCAGTGCCACAATACAAGCATCTGCTGGGCAAGAATGACATAAGAACATAAGATAGTTTAGGATGAAAAGGGCCCAGCAGCCAGGCACCAGCAACATGTGGTAAAAACATTTTGTGATCCGTGACTGGTAATTTCAGGGAATGAGACATTTCCCACTGGCTTCTTCTTTCTGACCAGATCGATTTTAAAAAAAATCGCACTGTCAGTTTCACGGCTGAATTAGAATTTCTAAGCTCAGATCTTTATCTAATGCTCAATAACACTCCTTTCCATATTCACAGCTGACGGGTGCTGAGAGTGGGAACACTTTTGTCTTGTGACAAAAGCCGTGCGAGAAGTGGTCCGTCTTCCTATTGCTGATTTTTCTAATGCCCCACCTCATTAACCACAATAACAATCCTCTCCTTGAGTTTCAAGGCTTATTGGATGAATCTGCACTCCTGACCCAGTGTGAATCCACAGAGGTCATCTGATAAGGTCCATCTACCACCCCCTGACATGGTGTAGTTAGCTCTATTCTGTCAACAGAAGTAATTCGCATTGGCACTGCATTCTATTTTGCTTGCTAGCTAATACAGTTGTGCTGCTCTCCATTGATGTTTTTATGCTTAGCTACCTTATTTAGGGAGAAAGGTGTTTTAAATTGGACTGTGTTTTGATGGCATTAGATTGGCTGTATACTTTATATACAAATGTCTATGGCTGAGTCAATAATTTGTCAATTGTCTCTGGTGCAACATGTCAGTGCCTATCCCTGCCAGAAGCCCACTTAATTTCATCCATCCAGAATAACAAGCCTACCATCTCCCATTTTAGCAATTGGTTGCATGTTAAATGAGTCCAGTGTTCTTGCCCCACCTATTCTTCATTGTTGACATGGTCTCTGCTCCAATCATTAGAGCAATACACCACCTCACAACCCTCTGCGTAAAAAAATTTCTTCAGCTCTCTGTCCAAAACTCTTGCATATAATCTTGTCCCCTTGGTCTAGACCTCTCAATCACTGGAAACACTCTGTTTCAATCTGTCTGATCCCCTCATAATTTTGAACACCAATATAAAATAGTCCAAGTATCTTCTCTGCTCTTGTAAAAATAACCACAATTTTTCTATTTTTCTTTATATTTATATTTTCTCGAAGAAACGACCTGAAAGCAAGGCAGACACATCACTCTCAATGCCTGACCAATGTGGCAAAGCAATTAAAAAGTCGAGACAAAATTCTACAATATACAGCTCTGAGTGGAATACAAATCTCCTGAAATTTTGCTGGAGCTTGATATTGCAACGGGCATAACATGTTTTGAGTACAGGTCCCATGTCCAAAATCCGGCAACGTCGGGACCGAGACTGTGTCGGATTACAGATTTTCCCAGATCTTGGACAATAAAATTGATAGTCTATCCTAGGTCAAATTCAATGAATAAGAGATACCTGTAGATTAAATAATGAATGAAAAAAGAATAAGTAATAATGCATTGAAGAATGAATTGATACAAAATATGTATCCTTGACCCATGGAATTTCAATGGTTCAGAATTTTTATTCAGCAACTTAAACTGTCGTCTTTGTGACATGATGGCAAAAAACACAGGTTTGGGCGGGGTCGAGGGTCATTCGAGTCGACTCAGAGCATGGGAACTAGGCTGGCGGGCCTTTACTAATGCCCCTGATCTATCACTGCACCCTGTTTGCTTCCTGTATGTGTCCCGCTCAGCTCTTCCAAAGAGCAGTTTAAGATTGGGACATGGTGTGAAGGCAGCAGGATCAGAAGAAGTAAGTGACTGGTCTCATTTTAACTACCCCACCGCTCCGTTTCAGCCAGGCAGGGTGGTGGGGGCAGGTGGCAGGGATGGTCAGATCTTCTTCTTTGGCCTCCTTGTCTCGAGAGACAATGGGTAAGCGCCTGGAAGTGGTCAGTGGTTTGTGAAGCAGCCTGGAGTGGCTATAAAGGCCAATTCTAGAGTGACAGACTCTTCCACAGGTGCTGCAGATAAAATTGGTTGTCGGGGCTGTTACACAGTTGGCTCTCCCCTTGCGCTTCTGTCTTTTTTTCCTGCCAACAGCTATGTCTCTTCGACTCGCCACTCTTTAGCCCCGCCTTTATGGCTGTCCGCCAGCTCTGGCGATCACTGGCAACTGACTCCCACGACTTGTGGTCAATGTCACAGGACTTCATGTTGCATTTGCAGACATCTTTAAAGCGGAGACATGGACGGCCGGTGGGTCTGATACCAGTGACGAGCTCGCTGTACAATGTGTCCTTGGGGATCCTGCCATCTCCCATGCGGCTCACATGGCCAAGCTATGTCTCATTTTAAGTCTCATGGTCTCATTTTAACTACCCCACCGCTCACTTTCAGCCAGGCAGGGTGGTGGGGGCAGGTGGCAGAGATGGTCAGATAATCACAACAATACAATACATCAGTTAAGGAGCAGCTTACAAACTCACCCAGCACAAAGGTAGCAGTGGGAGAACTGAATTGTGTGACTGACCTTAGCAAGAATTGCCAATCAAATTAAAGGTGATGTAAATAGAAATTAGGATCATATTACACTGAACCAATGCCAATGTTTGGATGCCCCAAAGCAATAAGAACTGAAAATTTAGTCAAAGACCGCAGTTGCTGTTTGTGTATGCTGGACCCTTAGGGTTAAGTTACGATATTTAAAAGGTGCATGCAGAAGTATGAGTTTTTAAGCTTTGTACATGAGTTTCTACCTGTTTACATACTCCATGAAAAGTTTAAAAATAAGAATTTATCTGAGCAAAATGGGTTTTGACTATTTTCAAAAGTGTCCGTATTCCGACAATTTCAGTTTCCGGACAGCCGGATTTTGGACGTCCAACCTGTACTGTGTTAAATTCCGGTTTTCGTACCCAAAACAACACAAGCTTTAGATCAATACACATTGACTGAACAAAGAGACCCAAGAATGACTGGGATTAGTTGTACCACTCCTGGTTAATGGTTAGCATATCACAATGTGCCACCATCACACTAAACAAGCCCCACGTCTCACTAATCCTTTAATGGTTTCAATAATTGATAGACTATTTCATTACAACAATAAATTGGTTGGCCCTGGCCTCAGTGATGATCACTACCCTTTCGAGTGTTTTCTTACACTCTGATTTAGCTAGCATTCAAAGCAGCACAAGTTACCACAGGCACTATGCAATCAAACTTATCTCAATCAGTATATGACTGACTTCCTGAAATTGCTAATGCTGCGTATTAGTCCTAAATGGTACAGTAACAAAGCAAAGCCTGTGTTTCAGTATAAATGTAATACAGTACCACTGTGTAATCAGTTGTCATCTCATCAACAGGATAGCAGGTTTGAGATAAAACTTGAGATTCTCATGCAATCAGTTCAGAAACTTATCCTGGGTGGTCTGATAGCAGTTGAGCACCATACATTTATTCTGGGTACCACCCCGCCCCCCCCCCCCCCCCCCCCCCCCCCCCACGCCTCCGCCCCTCCAAATTTGATTAGCTTTTGACAAATACTTCAAGAGGAAAATTTTGTCTATTCTAGGCTAGGTTAGTGGATCCAACATATTATACCAGTGGAAAATTCAACCCCTTAGATGGGGAGGTGGAATAGAGCAACAGAGCAATTCTATCTTAAGATTACTTGTTGGGTGATACAGAGCAATGCTAAGAGAACTGACTAAATCCAATGGTGTCAGCCATTCCTTGGTGGCAGCACTCTTGCCTCTGAATCAGAAGGTTGTATGGTTAAATCACACTCCAGAGATGTGGGCACCAACTCCAAGCAGACAGTCCCAGTGCAGTACTGAGGGAGTATTGCTTTGTGAGAGGTGCCGTTATTTGGTTGAGATATTAAACTGAGGCCCCATCTATCTTCTCAGGTGGACATATAAGATCACATGGCAAAGAAGAGCAGTGGAGTAACCCCATTTTCCTAGCCAATATTTATCCCTCAAGTCTCATCATTAAAATAAACTATCTGGTCATTATTACATAAAACCATGCCTAGGCTATGCAGCAGACAAAGAAAGCTAAACCTTTTGGCTTGGAAGCTGGAATGTGAGGGTTGTGTGTCCTGGAATGAACAGCAGCTCACACTCCACAGCAAGTGTATCAAGAGAGTCCTGATTGACCGTGAGCTACACAAGCTTAATGTCAACATTGCCACTCTACAAGGAACCAGATTAGCCGACCCAGGCTCTATTCAGGAGGCTAATTACACCTTCTACTGGCATGGAAAGCATGCTGAAGATTGCTGTCAGCATGATGTAGGCTTTGCAGTGAGCAACTGGCTGACACAGTCAATTGAGTCACCAGTAGCAACCTCGGAGCGCCTCATATCCCTGCGGCAATCTTCTGATGGAGGCACAGTCAACATCATATGTGTCTATGCACCAAATCTGTACGCCGGCATCTCAGATAAAGAGCATTTCTATGACTTCCTAGGTAACGTTCTGATGAACAACCCAAATGGCAAGAGGTTTTTTCATCCTGGGTGAATTCAACGCATGTGTTGGGGCAGACAGTGATTCACTGCCAACATGCTTCATCGTCATGGGACGGGCAAGGTCAATGATAAAGGACAACGCCTTCTGGAACTTTGTGCCTGAATGAATTCTGCCTCACAAACACCTTCTTCCAGGAATGACATCGCCACAAGGTATCACTGGACATTGGAACCAACTAGACCTAGTCATCACAAGGAAGCGTAATTTTCCAGTGTTCTTCACACCCACACCTACCATAGTGCAGACTGCGACACTGAGCATGCTCTTATTAGCAGCAGAGTCTAGGTGCATGCCCAAAAGTTCCACAGCTCCAAACACGATGGTCCCCACACATCAACATCTCTTGCATAAGCAATGATGCCAAATACCAGCACTTCACACTGTCAATGGAATGCCTACTATCCACCAAAGCCATAATGGGAAGCACTGATGCTGGCAAAGATGAAGCTTGGACGTCACTAAGCTCAATCATCTCTGAAGCAGCAGAAGCATCATTTAGTAAAGGCGGAACCCACAACAAGGGCTGGCTTGAGACCTACTCAGCTGAAATGATATCTATCATTGATGCAAAAAACAAAGCCTACATTATGCACAACATAAACCCAACAGCTAAGACACTGCATGACCTGAAAGTAGCCAAAACAGCCATGCAAAGGACAGGGAGATCCTGCGCAATCAAACACTGGATCAGCTTATGTCAAGAAATCCAAACTGCATGAGACAAAGGAAATCTATGAGCTATGTATGAACGGATCAAGAGGGGGCTTGGCCCTGCCATCACCAAAGCTGGCCCCCTGAAGTCGGCAGATGGTGAAGTATTTATCGACAGAAGTAAACAGATGTCCCGCTGGGCTGAACACTATTGTGAGCAGTACTCCTGTGAATCAGACATCTCCAGTCTGTGCTTGACACTCACCCGCAACCTCCTGTCATGGATGGTTTGGCGAAGAACACTCATCATTGAAGCTCAAGAAGGCCACAGACTGCTTAGCGAACAGAAGGGCATCCAGCAAGGACTGAATGCCAGCTGAACTGCTCAAGCATGGAAAGTCCCATCTATTGACACACCTTTATGACATTCTCCTTCACTGCTGGAAAGCTGGTTCTGTTCAACAGCAGATGCGTGACACTAAAATCATCACACCATACGAATCAGGAGTAGGAGTAGGCCATTCGGCCCTTCGAGCCTGCTTCGCCATTTGATAAGATCATGGCTGATCTGAACGTGGCCTCAACTCCACTTTCCTATTTGTCCCCCCATAACATGACTCTCTTGGCTATCAAGAATCTATCTAACTCAGCCTGAAATATATTCAATGACACACCCTCTACTGCTCTCTGAGGAAGCAAATTCCACAGATTAATGACCCTTTGAGAGAAAAATTTCTCCTGATCTCCATCTTAAATGGGAGACCCCTTATTTTTAAACTGTGTCCCCTAGTTCTAGTCTCGCCCATAAGTGGAAACATTCTGTCAAGTCTCCTCAGAATTTTATATCTTTCAATAAGATCACTTCTCACTCTTCTAAACTTCAATGGGTATAGGCCCAACCTGTTCAACGTTTCCTTATAAGATAACCCCTTCATCCCAGGAATCTTACTAAAAAAAAACAAAAGCGACAGAGGAGACTACAACAACTACAGGGGCATCTCACTCCTTAGTGTCACGGGGAAGGCCTTTGCTAGGGTCATACTTAAAAGACTCCATTTACTTGCAGACCAAGTATACACGGAAGCACAGTGCGGTTTCTGTGCTGGCAGATCTACTGTGGACATGATCTTCATACACCAGCTACAAGAAAAGTGTAGGAACACAGTATACCCCTTTACCATACTTTTGTAGATCCTCACTAAGGCATTCGAAACTCTCAACAGGGCAGGGCTCTACAAAATTTAGGAGAAATTGTCTGTCCACCGAAGCTCCTCAGTCTCATCCACTCCTTCCATGACAACATGCACTGCAGCGTACAATTTGATAGCTCCACTTCTGACAGTTTCGGAGTGAAGAATGAAGTGAAGCAGGGTTCTGTCCTAGCCCCCACTCTGTTTGGCATTTTCTCCACGCTTCTGAGCTTCACCTCCCCTGCAGATATGGAGGGAGTTTACTTGCACACTAGGTCAGATGGCAAGCTCTACAATCTATCAAGGCTGAAAGCGAAGATAAAAACACATCACATCCTGATCAGAGAACACCTCTACACTGATGATGCTGCACTAGTCACTCACATGGAAATCCAGCTACAAAGACTCATGGACTGTCTCTCCCATGCTTGTAACTTGTTCTCGTTGACTATAAGTGTCAAGAAAACTATGATCGTGGGACAAGGTGTTGCATCTCTGCCCCTAATCACACTAAATAACACCTCACTGGAAGTGGTTAGCAAATTCTGCTACCTTGGGTCCACAGTGACAATCTGTCCCTTGATGCAGAGCTCGATACACACATAGGGAAAGTACCTACCATCTTTGGCCGACTCGCGTAATGCGCATGGGATAACACCAAGCTGATCCTTAGGACCAAGCTGATGGTTTATAAAGCCTGTGTTTCCTTGCTGTATGGTTGTGAAACATGGGCGACTTATGGCTACCAAGAAAAGAAACTCAATAACTTCCATCTTCTGTGTCTGCAGAGCATTATGGGTATATCCTGGCAGGACAAAATCACAAATGTGGCAGTCCTCTCAAAGGCTGAGCTCCCAAGTGTGTTGGCATTAATCAAACAGAGGCAGCTTCGGTGGATCTGACATGTCCGCAGGATGGAAGACAGTCGCATATCCAAGGACTTTCTGTATGATGACATAGCCAGGGTCAGATGACCAGTAGGGCACCCAAAGCTCTGCTTCAAGGATGCTTACAAGCGTGACACGAAGGTCCTAAATGTCGACGATTGCACCTGAGAGTCACTAGCTGATGAAAGAGGGAAATGTGGCACATACTGTGGACTGGTGTACACTACCACAACGCCAGTGGCTACAGCAGCTTGGCAACAGACGCCAATGTCAAAAACAACTCACAATCTCTTGGCAGCTTCATGAGTAGCACAACCCATAGAACCTGCCTCTCCAGGATTGGCCTTCACAGCCATCAGTGAAGATGCACCAAGAAAAGACACCTCACCTGAATAGATTGTTTGCTGCATGTCCATCACCTTTTGTTGATGGAAGGATGTCAACCAACCAACCAACCGGTTATTATTACATTGTTGTTTGTGAGACCTTGCTGTGCGCGAATTAGCTGCTGTGTTTCCTACATTATGACCTCACTTCAAAGTACTTCATTGGCTGAAAAACACTCTGGGGCATCCTGAGGTTGTGAAAGGCACTATATAAATGCAATTATTTTTCAGTATCCACACTGTCCTGCCCTGAACTTCCACCACCCAAAAATAAAATGACTGGAAGAAGAGTGTAAACCTCAGAAGGAAAAAAATACGGAGGAAAATAAAAACAAGTTACTACAAATAAATAAAGGCAAACCTATTTTAAACACAGTATCCACCAGCAGCACAGATAGGAGAGCACTACTCTCCCTCAGTAACAGTTACACATACTGACAAAATTAACTGGCATGGCATTTTCAATTCCCTTCCCTCGCCCCTTGAAAACTGCACACCTTCCTCAGTGGCCTAATTGAGTGAACTTGCTACCAAGGGAACTATAAGGACAACTGCACATTCTCCTCCTCCATTGCACAGTGTATTAAAGAAGGAAATTGCATTTACATAGCGCATTTTACAACCTCAGGGTGTCCTAAAGTACATTACAGCCAATGAAATACTTCTGAAGTGTAGTCACTGCTGTAATATAGGAAATGCAGTATCTCCCATAAACAGCTATGTGCTAATGACCAGATAATGTTCCTGAGCTATGGATATTTGCCATGATACCAGGGAGAAGTTCCCTGCACATCAAATTAATGTCGTAGGATCTTTTCTGTCCACCTGAGAGTGCAGACGGGCCTCGTTTTTCTGTCTCATCTGAGAGATAGCATCTCCGGGAGTGTAGCACTGCCTCAGTATTATAGTGGTGCGCCAATCCAGATATTGTGTTCAAATATCTGGAATGGGACTTGAAGCCACAACCTTCTAAGTCACAGGCAAGAGTGCTACCGCTGAACCATGGCTGACCCCGTGTCTTTGCAACAGTGATGTGTTTTTCTATAAGAAACTGCTGCTCCTGAGGCTGAAAGATGGCAGCCACCTCACTTCAGTTCCACTCAAGAGGCCAGGAGTTTAGACACCTTCTGTAATCTCTGTAGGACACATTAGAAATACATCAGTCTGTATTTCGCTAAGTAGCAGAACAGTTACTATATAACAGAAAGCAACAAGTTTTGATGCTACACCTGAAAAAGAAACTTTTTTTTCTACTCAGGCCTCATTAAGGTATCTCAATCCTCCTTGGTCTCTGCTGTTGGCTGATGCAGCTTGGTTCAGCACCAGGGTTCCCACTCCTAATCATAAACCATTGTTAGCTAGATCAGTATTTCAAATGTATTATGCTAGTGGAGCACTAGGTCCCTTAGATGGATGCTGGGGTGGGTGGTGTGAGTGGATTGTAACAAAGCAATTGTGTCCAAAAAAAAGTATACTTGCTGGGTGATACAGAAAGACACTGGCAAAGAGCTATGAAGATATATTTAAAGTGAGGGTCTACACATTCCTGCCTTGTACCTCCTCCTTGAACTGGCTGAAGGAAGACGGTGCTGGAAGAGTGTGTGGATGTCACAACTGGGGGCTTGGCTGTGATGATGGCCATAATTAAATAGCCCATGGCATTTCATTACCTACAGTCACATAAGAAGAAAGGCCATTTGCTACCAATGGCCATCCTGCAACTGTGGAATTGTACCTCACAAAGGGGTCAGCACTTCATGAGGAGGAATAAAGTGGACAAAAGGGAGGTGGAAATTAAGTATTTAACCCTTCTCTTGTCATTCATTCATTATTATCATGGTTTCAACAATCACAAGATAAAGAACTGAGCCTCTTTTAGAATACACATAACGAAAAGAAAAACTTGAGACTGGAGCCCTTGCAGTTCATGAAATTGCATTAACACCACAATATGTGGAACAAATGGAATTTGCAGACTAGACATCACACTTCCCCCTACCAGTGGCAGTGCAGACTTTATAGCTTCCTAACGTGGAGTGACCAGAGCAGTATTTTATTGACTGGAGGCTTAACCAACACTGTTCTGGCATAGGGCCATCTAGCCTAAGCTATTTCAACACCCGAGGGTTCAGCCCCTCTACATGTTATAATTGAAACTTCAGCTAAGGGCAGCAAAAAGTGTGCAATCATGGTGTTTATAACAATAAGATGTGACTGATTTATTATATGAAACATAAGAAACAGGAGCAGGAGTAGGCTTATGTCCTTACATTCTAAGGTACTCAAATCCCTTGCAATAAAGGCCAACATGCCATCTGCCTTCCCAATTGCTCACGGTACCTGCATTCTAACTTTGTATTTCTTGTACGAGGACACCTAAATCTCTCTGAACATCAACATTTAAACGTTTCTTACCAGTTAAAAAATATTCTGCTTTTCTACTGTTCCTAGAACCTCACATTTAAAACCTATCTGGTTCACTTATGTCCTTTAGGGAAGGAAATATGCCGTCTTTACCTGGTCTAGCCTACAGTTGACTCCAGACCCACAGCAATGTGGCTGACTCTTAACTGCCCTCTAAAATGGCCGAGCAAGCCACTCAGTTGTCAAGGGCATTTAGGGATGGGCAACAAATACTGGTCTTTCCCCCAACAACACCCACATCCCATGGAAGAACAAAAAAAATGTCCCCATATTATTCTCCATCTGCCACCTTCTTGGCCACTCACATAATCTGTATATATTCCTTTCCAACGTCTTTGTGTTGTCATCACAGCTTACTGTCCCACCTAGCTTCACATCATCAGAAAATTTGCATACATTACTCTTGGTACTTTCATCCAAGTCATTAATACATATTGTAAATAGCTGAGGTCCAGTACTGATCCTTGTGGTAGCCCAAGCAACCCAATCAATACTGTATTACAGGTTAGAACACAATCCTGCAACAAATTGCTCAAGCTTTTCATGAGCTTTTCCAATCACTCTTGAGTTACAGGCCTCTCTAATATGCTACAAGTTATTTCAACAAAGTCTTTACTTCTCATCATATGAGAACATGAGGCAATGAAGTAAGTCCCTGTGGGTACATACGTGGGTGCATTTAGTTGAAAGTGGAAAACACAAAGCAACTCACAAGAATGCCGAGAGTGTGGGTCATTGATGTTGGGTCTCTTATATTAAAAAATGCCATTAATGGCAGGAAAACTGTGCATCTGCTGCTGAGGAAACCTCTTCAATGAAAAATTATAGGCCCGATTTAGTCTATAGAACTGGGCCATAGAGTTAACCTATTATTGGGTACTACAATCTGTTGATGGATTGGTCAAACGCACATTGTTAGGTGGTACTGAGTGAGTAATATTGTTGCACAATTCCCACCAGTGTGATACCACTGAGGGTAAAGTAGCACTTAGTGTAATTGCCACTATGCTGCATTATTCCTACACTATTGATTCCAGTTGTGGTGGGAAGGGGGACTTTAATAGTGTGTGGCTAATATAAGCCTATTTATATTTCAGAATTCCTTTGAAGAGGGATTTTGCATTATTCTCAGAGTAACCTGTTGCTGTGGAATTCATCCCATTGACACTGTGGGGTAGAACCCACAGTGCCATACATCAAAACAACAACACAGTCATTATTTGAAACTTTGCTCCTGGCTGCCAGCTCTTTGCCCTAATAGCTCAGGAAGGTGCCTACTTAGTCAGTGAATGAAAACCACACTGCTGACCTGCACAGATCACAGGGACTTCTGCCTCTGGCATTAATGCAAGCATGCAACAAAAAGTGAAATGGTACATTAGCATTTGATAATGCAGCAAATTATCAGAATTTGCACCTAATTTACCACTGGATTGGTTAACTCATCGCCAGCAGAATGGTGATATAGTATCATAATGACAGATCGGAGGTAAAGATACGATCTAGTTATCAAAATACCAGACAATTCCCCTCACTAAATCTATGAAAGAAGGATTACCTACAACAGTTCATTGTCGCTAATAAATGTTTCCAGTTTAATTCAAAAGCAACTAAAACTAATATGTGTTCTCCATTGTTAATACACCCTGTCCTCTCTTCACAGATGAAAATTAAGTGATTCCAAAGTACCTCATAGAAGGGGAACAGTCACCATTAGGATTCTCCCTGTCAAACTGAGGCATCTGACCCCAGTATTCTACAACATGCTTCTGGTTACCTCAGAGAACAAGTTTAATAGTGGGAGCTGGCTCCTAGACATTGGGCAGCCAAGATCTGAAGTAAAAGGACAATATTAAAGACAGCTGTAGTGTTATTGAGAACATCCATTCAATATGCACGTCACTGTAAAGAAATTGAATTCCTACCAGAGATGATGTTCAATTTTTTTCTAAAAAAAATCTTTTCTACCCCCTTTGTTGTAGTTTACCCTTCCTTCCTCTATGTTCCCCAATTCAAACCACCCCCGAGCTGACTAAGACTAATGAGTGACCTGCTCTCGCTGATAGGGACACTAACTAGGATGGGGACAGTGTGAAGAGGACACTATTGGTGGCAGAAAATTCAGGAAAAAGGGCAACAAAAAATTAGATTCCCTAATATAACTCTACATATTCCAGAATCTATACTGTAAGCTTAAGTAGACAACATTAGGTAGAGAGAAATACTCTTTCAGTCCTTATCTTGAACTGCTAATGTTTCTTTGATACTTCAGTTGCTCAGGGCACTGCCTAAACTTCAACTGAAACAGCCTGAGCAAGAATATTCCTGGTTCTGATTAAGGATGATTAAGTAATATGTTATTGCAAGATTCTTTCAGTAGAAATCTGACTGTTGACAGAAGACAGCCCAATGCCCATAGTGAAGGCAGTATGCAAAACAATGATGGTCGAAACTGCTGTCCCAGAAATTCCATCATTTGCACCAAAATAACACCTGAATTAAGCCTGTATAAAACACAGGCGAGTTATTTGCATGACTAGTGAAAGTGGTGTTTCCAGAGCTCTGCAAATAAAGGATTCTACAAACTGTCAGCAGTTTCAAGTAGAGCAATTTTTTGCTTTTTTAAAGATTATTATTCATTCATAGGATGTGGGCATTGCTGGCAATGCCAGCATTTATTGCCTATTCCTAATTGCCCTTGAGAAGGTGGTGATGAGCCGCCTTCTTGAATTGCTGCAGTCCATGTGGGGTAGGTACACCCACAGTGCTGTTAGAAAGGGAGTTCCAGGATTTTGACCCAGCGGCAGTGAAGAAATGGCAATATATTTCCAAGTCAGGATGGTGTATGATTTGGAGGGGAACATGCAAATGGTGGTGTTCCCATGCGCCCACTGCCCTTGTCGTTCTAGGTGGTAGAGGTCACGGGTTTGGAAGGTGCTATCGAAGGAACCTTGGCGATTTGTCGCAGTGCATCTTGTAGATGGTACACACTGCTGTCACTGTGCAGTGGTGAGGGAGGAAGTGAATGTTTAATGTGGTGGATGGGGTGCCGATCAAGCGGGGTGCTTTGTCCTGGCTAATGTCGAGCTTCTTGAGTATTGTTGGAGCTGCACTCATCTAGGCAAGTGCAGAGTATTCCATCACACTCCTTACTTGTGCCCTGTAGATGGTGGACAGGTTTTGGGAAGTCAGGAGGTGAGGCACCCCACAGAAATCCCAGCCTCTGAACACAAGAAGTAGGAGCAGGAGTAGACAATATGGCCCATTGAGCCTGACCCACTATTCAAAACGATCATGCCTGATCTTAGGATTCAACTCCACTTTCCCGCCCGCTCGCCATAACGCTCGATTCCCTGAGAGACCAAAAATCTGTCTATCCCAGCCTTAAATGTATTCAACGATGCAGCATCCACAACCCTCTGGGGCAGAGGATTCCAAAGATTCACAACCTTTTCAGTGAAGTAATTTCTCCTCATCTCAGTCCTAAATGATCGCCTCTGATCTGCTCTGGTAGCCACCGTATTTATGTAGCTGGTCCAATCAAGTTTCTGTCATGGATTCCTTACTATGGGGTTCATTATCAGCAGTTCCATGTACATCTTTATAATGGAGGCAGAACAGGAGGAATAGGAAATAATAGAGGGATGGAGGATACGGCTACTCTAAAAGAGAGCAATATTAACTCGGAGATTTCACCCCCCCCCCCGCCCCCCATCAGATTCTACAGACCATACCAGACCAGAACTGGCTCCATGAAATCTGCTGCTCATTTCTTCAATTAGGCTGCTATTCTTGTCACCCAGTTCGGCTGCTTCTTCCTGTGCCACCTCTGCCTATCAAAGCAGCACCAGTCGCTGTACCAGGTCTCTGTGTCTCCTGTAGATATTATTCTGGCCCCAGCCTCCCACTTCCTTTTCTCACCCCACTCGCCCCCCACTCTCCCTTTCCAGGTAATTTCTGTATCCCTTGCCCCCTTTCGGGGCCCTTTTGAGGCCTACCTCCTGCACTTTTATTACATATATCAGTGCCAGTGGAGTTCAATTAAATCACACTGTATGGTAACCAGAATATGGGTCACACTAGATCTATTGATCAGGTTGAAATGGGACTTTGGAGCTGGGGTAGTCTGTAGCTCTGGTCTATAGTTTTGGGCTGAGTATTTACTGTTGATCAACATAATTTGCTTTACAATGGGGATGGTTGGGGGGGGTGCGGTGTTTGGGGACTAGTAGTTTCACAATAATATCCATGTTGATAGGGCAACCAACAGCTGAAAAATTACTTTGACTAGGCGCAGTGGCCTTATACAGTCACTGAAGTCTCGCTTGTCCTCCGGCATAACTGTGAATGTTTAGTCCAGCCCAAATTTGCAGCTGTTTCAAATCATGAAACAGAGATGGGGTCTTCAGGAAAGAAAGTAGATTAGTAAAGAAAAGGTGACTACAAACCATGACTTCAAAATGAACTAACATTTGTCTGTGATGGCGAACGCTCGAACCAACAAGAAGCAAAGTTATGGCAGATGTCAGCGAGTTATTCTCCACATAGAGAGGACTGGGCTTCTAGGCAGGATAGCGGAAGCAAAAATTATGGGAAAGAGGGAGAGAGAAAAAGAAAAGATTTGCATTCATATAGTGCCTTTCACGATCTCAGGACATCCCAAAACACTTTACAGCCAATTAAGTACTTTTGAAGTGT
Organism: Heterodontus francisci; assembly: GCF_036365525.1. Lineage (NCBI taxonomy): Eukaryota > Metazoa > Chordata > Chondrichthyes > Heterodontiformes > Heterodontidae > Heterodontus > Heterodontus francisci. Next base: position 257,355,817 of record NC_090371.1, on the reverse strand, counting down.
AGTCACCGTTGTTAATGTAGGTAACAACTGGATGCTTTGATGGGCCGGGGGGTGGGGTGTGGGGGAGGGGTGTGGTAGAGGGGGAAATGCATTATTTTTGGATGTTTAAGATGGGATGAGCTTAATGTTTTGCTTTATCCTTATTTAACCTGTGATCTTGTGAAAAACCGCAAAACAGTATATTCCCAGCTATGGTGTGATGCGACATATCAATGTACTGTACTATGGAACGTGTTCAGGCGCATGATTAACTAACTACAAATTCCAGATCTCAGCTGCTCTGTTTGCGGAGAACAGTGTTTCCTCATCGGGTGAAGAATTACTTTAATGTGAGACAGCCCAGCTCTTGTTCGTGTTCCAGGTTTTGGAGTGACACAGGCAATGGTGGCATGATGTGGGGAGTGGGACTTCAAAATATACTGAATGAAACAACACCAAGCAAAGCCTCCATCACCTCGATACAGTCAATTACTAGTTCTGAAGCAGGTGTATTTAATCCAAACTAGTTTAATTCTTTTTTCCACAATGTGTCAGCACATGTATTAAAGAGGTAATCTGACACCAATTGGCAAACAATCTTAGTTTAGGGAATCTAATTCAATTTGGATTATTCAGCATCTTAGTTACACTGTAGGATGGCCCTGAATTGAACTCAAATCTGGTCCCCAATGCACAGGACAATAATTCTGAGCTACACACAGTCTCATGACAAATGAAAGAGGACACGCCAGAATTCCTGGCTGGTTTTGTTCTGGTTTGCCTAGAAGTTTGTTACATTGTAACTCCAAGCCAGTTTAGGTTCAAGCAGATGCTCAGCCCAGAAGGATTACAATTGGTTTGATATGAAGTTGAGCCTTCAACCCATCTGACTTTATGTTTCAAATTACCAACTCTACTGCCACCCTAATAGTAGATTCAGCTGTTTCTTAAGTGAGCCTGGCTTCAGCCACGCTTCCTGGCAATCCATTGCAGCTGCAAAGTGTGCATTGCATCCCATTATGAGGTAAATTTTGTGCATGCTGTTTTAAACATTTCACCAGGGCTGCTTTAAGCAGTCCGAGTTCTGTATTCTGCTTCCAGTACAGATGGAAAGGAACCAGTACAGTTTAAATTATCTGCATTGAATGCCAATACAAACACAGCAAGAGAGTTCCCATCAGTGGGCGACAGGGGACCTAAAGAGTCCTATCAGACTGATACCAATCTACATGGCTCTCTCTCTTTCTGGCATCAAATACATCAATTCTATGTTATTCAACTCATGGTCTACCTACAAAGAATAGCCTGGCCAGAAAAGTAGCTTCTCTGTGATCAGGTTTTCTGAAACTCAAGAACACTAAAATGAAACTGTGTTAGCTCCATCCAATTTCTGTTCAGCGCCATTGGAAATTCCTGCATGTCTTAAGGGGGAAAACATGCATCCTCACTCATGCCACACTCTCAGATCGCCTCATTCACCTGTACAAACCAGACAAGGAGCAAAATTCAGCAGGGGGCCCAAGTTCATGCTGTCATGCTCACGCAAGGAAAAATTATGAACTACAAAATGAACTGATGAATTGATCTCAAAACGGACACCTTTTGCTGCAAAACAAGATGGAGTAAAAGGTCAGGCGACCTCTCCTGTACTGCAACTACAAATGTTAACTGCTGGATCCCTGAACAAATCATGATGTCTGGTCAAGTGTCACCTGACAGAAGCCAAGTCTCTGATGAGGAATTTTAATAAGGGACATTTTCTGAGCAGAAAGCCAGAAGGAAGCAAGTCCCATCCCAGCAAGAAGGAGGACCCTGCCAGAATACCATCTTTAAACTACTGCATGTTTTCCCCCTTAAGACATGCAGGAGTCTCCAATGGAGCTGAACAGAAATTGGATGGAGCTAACACAAAGAACAATTTAATTTTAGTCTTCTCGAGTTTCAGAAAAGCTGATCACAGAGAAGCACTTTTCTGGCCAGGCTATTTTTTGTAGTTAGACGATAAGTTGAATAAGATAGAACTAATGTACTTGATGCCAGAGAGAGAGGGGCAGAGATGAAAGGTGACCATGAAACTCCCTATCTGAAAACCGTAACAGGATTTTGCCATTGAACTGTGATTGAGATTTAACCAAAGATGTCTAAAGCATCTGTCCAACTAAAAATTTCCAAAGACGGACATCAGTGAAGCAGTAAAAAGGAAAAACAGACCTGCACTGCTTTTAAATCTTCCTCCTGGGGAAACAAGCAAGGTTTCACAACAAACTTTTTTAAACCATAAGACCTAAATGCTTGCTTTCTTTAAATCTCTATCTTTTCTTGTGTGTATGCTTGTGTGTGTGAGTAGATGAAGTTGTGAATATTTTTGGGTATTGTTTAATAAATATTTATCTTTCCTTAAACCAATCAGAATACCTGTCATTTGTCTGTTTACTGACCATTAAAACACTCAAGGGTTAAAATACATTTCTAACAAAACCACAATTTTGGGTCAGTTAAGAGATGAAAAAGGGAAACCACCCTTATCAATTCCCACCTGTTCGTAACAATGGGAAGCTAGCTGGCCTACACTACTTAAGGTCAGCCTGCATCTCTTAAAGGGGAGGTGCATTATGGCTGCAGCAGGTCCTGGAAGTGGCTGGGGAAGACAGTCCAACCTGCAGGAAGACTGACTAATGGCACAACAGGGCAGAGAGCAGGCCCCAAGGCTCTCAGTCACAGCACTATCGGCCTTGTGCAGAAGGTGGACAGGAGGAGAGATGTTCTCTATCCGTAGGGGACCAGGAAGTCCTCCAAACAAACTCTGAGAAGGTAGTGGGAGCAGATAGCTGTTGCGGTCAATGCAAGCAGTGTAACCCCAAGGCCCTGGATGCAGTGCCTCAAGAAGTTTAATGACCTCACACGTGGTCAAGGTCAGTGAATTCAACTTCAAATGCCATATTCTACCCACTGCATCACTAGCCCCAAAAACTGTTCAATTTCACCACCCTCCCTTCAGTCACCTACCAACAATCTCTTATCAATTGCAACTAATACATCACATTCATAGCTTCATCTCACCCTCACACATTTCACGCTGCTGCAAAGTCTCACATGCACATCTCACAGCTTGCATGCATGCCAGCTATTCAACCACGATAGGCACATCATCCAAACAGATTGCACCACCGTCAATGACACACTTCCCTCTCTCTTGCAGGACAAGGTGGTGCATAACCGGAGGCAGCAGCAGCTAGCTGGTGGGGGACAGGCACGGCTGTATATACTTACCATGATGGAAAAGATGGTGCTCTCCATCCTTGGAACAGCCCTGATTGAAAACATAGCCAGCGGCCGGGCTGAAATCATCAAAGATGACAGGACTCTTACACCTAATCTTCCTTCTCACATCCCACTTCCCCCTCATTCCACAATCTCTTCTGATTTACAAGCTGTAGATGGTGTAAGCATCTTACTTTCCCCCCTCCCCTCACCACAACGTTACCCTGTGCCTTTCCCCTTTCAGATACCCAAGAACTGCCACCTAACCAGGCAGTGTTGGAACAGCAAGAGATGGAAGAGCTGGAAGACAGTGATGAAGAAGAAACACTGTCCCTCGCTCTCACACTCTCAGTCACCAGCTCAGATAATGACACTGTGTGCACTTCAGAGGATAACTTGGAGGGGGTTGGGGTCTGCATATCGTGAGAAACCAAGCACATATGGCCTTCAGCCAGGGCAGGAGACAAGGGTAGCACAGGTGCCATCTCACTGGAGGGCAGGGTTACACATGGGTTCTGCTGCAGAGGACTCAGATGAGCACTTCGATGAGGCAGCATACAGAAGAAAGCTGATGGGTATACACAATGAAATGCTTGGTGTATCGGTAGACCTGCCACAAAGCCTGCGGTCAATGTCAAAAAGCATGGAGGAGTCTGGTACCAGCTTGCACACAGCTCGCAGCCCATCCTCTCCAGCTTGAAAGTGGTGGCCAACTCCATGAAAACACTTGTGGACCCAATCATGATGTAGATCTGATGGCCAATGTCTCAGCTTCCATTACAGCACAAGCAGAAGCAACCCAACATCTGGATGCTGCAGTGGACGGTCAGACTGAAATCATGCAAGCTCAGCTTGCTGCCACTCAAGCTCAGACTGTTGCCATCATGGTTGCAGATATCAGAGTTCAAAGGAGCTTGCAGGGTGCTGTCCAACAATTTGCCTTCAAGCACATTACTGATACGCCATCCCAGGGAAGTGGCAGAAGCACCATGGTGCATGAACCTGCTGTTCTCTCAGGATGATAAAATTCATCCTTCCACCACCACCACTCCGCCAGTGCTACTGTTGCCCATGTCGAGGTGGTGCAGTCCAAAGATGGCCTTCAAGCACCAGAGCTAGTCGAGGATGTCCTGCAAGACCATCTGCCATCTCCCCCACTGAAAGCTCCCATCCACTATCCATGCTGTAGCCACTGAGGTAGCAATGTGTAGGAGCACTAGGATAGTCAAAGGCACACGGAAGGCAAGCACTTAGGGAATGCACAAGGGTAATTAGTCGACTTTTGTAAGGCATATTGGATGGGTTGATTCATAAATTTGGTTTGAAATGTTTGTTTGTGGTAGCTTTTATTTCAGCATTGTGGCCAAGAGGAGCCTGTGATAGGCAGTAACAGAGGGATGGTAAAGTGTAGGACTGTTGGTGAATGGAGAATTGGGGTTGTGCACACTGGTGCCACAGTTGTATGAACTGATTACAGACAGCCCTGCCAGAAAGGGGGTGTACTGGCTGCCTCCTCCGTTCCTCTCTCTCCTCCATCTCCTCCTTCTCAGCTGGTTGTCATATACTTGATGGCAAGGGCTATGCCCTCATTCTGTAGCATGCAGCAGACCACAATGAACCTTGACATGCACTCTGATGAATATTGCAGTGCTCCTCTAGAGCGGTCCAGGCAGCGGACGGATTATTTCGAGTAGCAGTGTGCCTTTCTTAATATGCATGCTGCCCACACGTATGTGGGTTGTGCACCAGAGTCATGAACTAGGTGGTCAGTGGATAGCTCTTGTTGCCCAGTAGCCAGCCGCTAATTCGTCGTGGTGGCTCGGATACAGATGGTACAGTGGACTGCCACTGAATGACGGCATCATGACTGCTGCCAGGAGATGGTCAAATACCAACTAGACAATGAGGCAGTGGAATCCCTTCTGGTTGCAGTATATCCTAAAATTTACATGTGGGGTCTGCAAGCAACATGTGTGCAGTCAATGGCTCCCTACACCATGGGGAAGCCTGCAATCTTGGCAAAGCTGTATGCTCGTTTTGCCAGCTTTTCTCTGGCACTGTAATACATTCAGCTCTCTTTGCATACAGAGCCTCAGTGAACTCCCGCATGCAACAGTGGGCAGTGAACTGGAAGATGTTGCAAATATCACATGCTCCAGCCTAGAAGGAGCCTGGTGCATAAAAGTTCATGGCCACACTCACCTCCACAGCCACTGGCAATACAATTCCTGCCTTGCTCTGAGGCTGCAACTCAGGCTGCAATAGGTGGCAGATTTCAGTGAGCATTTCCCTGACGAAGCAGAGATATCTGACACTTTGTTTCCCACTGAGGTTCAGGTAAAAGAATTGCTTCCTGAGGACCCTGGGCGAATATAGCTTCCTGCTGAGAGCCCATCTCACCCTCCTCCTTCTTCAAGCACCTCGTCCTCTTTTGTGTCACCTCTGCTTATTCTCCATGTCATGCTGCAGGCCAACGGGGATAGAAACTACTGCACCCATATCTATGAGCAAGTGGCCTGAGTAGAAGTCCTGAAGTCAGGATCAAGCCCTTCAGTGGCTGACACGCCATTCCCTGTACATTTAGTGAACAGTACAAAGCATTCAGCACTTTGTTACAGCCAAGTGAGGAGGGGGTCACAGTCGCTCCTCATGCCCTTCCTCTTATTTGACCGCAACAGGGTTTATTCCTTTTAAACAGTGCTTGTGCTTACCCCCTCTGTGAGTGTTTTACCTTTACTGTGATCGTGAAAGAACCAATCAGACAGGTTTTCTTGAGTTTACACAAGAAAGAGGTAAGTTTATTATACTCAACAAGCTAAAATAATAAAAATATGCTACACATTCATGCACACATTCAGACGAGGATCTCACACACACAAATAGATTACAAAGTGGAAATTTGGTGTTTTTGGTTGGATTAAAGTCCAGAACAAATAAAAGTTAAATACACAGTCTGAAGCTGGATGATTCGTTGGTCTTCCAGCTGGATTTGTATTCTTGAAGTCTTGGCTGGTCAAAGTGCACTTTGTGGCTGGCTCGCTTTTCTCTGGGTTTGCTTGGAGGCAGAATTGCCGTTGGCTCTCTTCCCCTGGTGTCTGGCAGTAGCAGCCTGTAAGCTTGGAGGGTCCACAGTCACAGATGGTTTTCAGACTTGATGATTTCTGGAGAGAGAGAGAAAGAAAGAAAGGAAGGCACACAGCTTTCTCTGCTGCTGCAGTCTCAGTTACTGCCTGTCTCTTGTGAGTGTAACAAAACTCCCAGTTTTTCAGAGATGGACAGATGGCCACATGGTTCTCTCAATGCCCCTTTGTTTTTAATGAGGTCCAAAGTCTAAAACCTAAAAGCTCTCTCAGGTGGTGTTGTCAGTGTTTACCCCCTGGAGGGGCATCTCCACTTATGAATGCCTCAGGATGACTTTGACTGTCCTGCTAACGAGAATGATCTGGATAATCTACTCAGTTAGCCAAAGCATTGTTCTGGCTGGGCTTCTTGTTAGACTTTTGTCACCAGTTCGATTTCCTGGTATTTCCGATGCAAAGTGCAGGGGCCATCTTGGCTGCCAGTTTTTTAAAAGTTAACTGTAGGATTTTTTCCATTAAAAGTCTAATGTAAGTTTCCAACTGATAAATTAATATTTCTCATTTGGCCTATCGTGTTTTCCTGAAAACTTCTCCAAACTCAGTAAGAGCCAGTATAAATCAATCAGCAACTAACCTGAAAGTGGTTGATGTTCACTTTAAATAGCACTGCTGGGGGGCAGCCTTCCTGCTGCTGAACGAATGTTCAGCTGTGCGAGGTTAAGAGAGCGTTAGTTGGAGCATTCAGGTCAAAAATGCCACCGCTGGCGTCAAAACAGGGTTACAGGCTGACTGATGTCATGATCTGCCTACTCTGAATACTTACAGTGCATGTGCCCCGCATCCACCCTAATACCCTCACCAAATTGCGCCCTGCGCGGTCAGCACCACAGGTGTGTGCGTGCACCATACACGCCATTTTGGAATCGAAATGACAAACATAGTGCCGGAAAATGGATAGTACATGACCAAATTTTGCAGCAACAGTATCTGACAGAGCAGAAGACCAGGTGAGTCATTCATATCAACAGAAGATTTAAAGCTGCAGTCTTTTCCTGGTATCTGCTGTAGTTTTATACCAAACTTGTGTGAAACAGCTAAACAGTAACGGCAGGGAGCAGGGAGCAGTTGCACAAATGAACCCACTGAATAATGCCATGAAGTATAAAAAGAGCAATGTGGAAGTGCTTTATAAAGTCTCTACTGCTGACAATGTTGTTGGCTCTTGCATTCCCACACTGTAATCAACTTTTTTTTTTAAAAAGCAAAAGTTCTATTTGTAACTTCATATCTAATTTTCTCACCAATCGGAAGGAAACCAGAAGAAAGAGTCATGACTAGATTGAGTTTGATTCCTCCTCGTGACAAGCTACATGGGCTACTGGTTACCTGGGAATAAGTCAAAATGCCTGCAGGCAGCAGGCCTCGTGGATGAAGAGATTCAAAGACTACAAAATAAGGGAAAAATTTATCTCAATATCCCCATTGTGAAAAATAAATGTTTTCAGGCTCCCAATATGCTATTTACCTCTGGCCAGCCAATCATGAACCGAGTAACCCACTTCCAGTGTTCCATAATGGTGTCCTGTAATTAACCAGCATGAAGTGTTCTTCGACAAAACAAAGGGATAATATTTACCATGGATATTCATTTACAACTCTCTTCCTTGGGGAAGTACTTTAGATCCTGATCAGCATCTCTCCTGATGGTCCAGTCGGGAAATTCCCCGTGTGAGGAGCAACGTGTTAAATTTTTTAGCATTTCAATATTTTATTTGAATAAAGGTTCTCCTTACCAGGGTCCTTATATTAAAACAACATTGAATGTAAGATGCAAGCTTTGTGATGTGAGCAAATTAAAGAGATTATCGAGAGTTATAACAAATGTAAATCGAGGAGGTTTCCTACATAACCTTCCCTATTCACATAACAGGACCTGAGACACACTGCTGTATTGGACTGGCGCAGTGGTTAGCACCGCAGCCTCACAGCTCCAGGGACCCGGGTTCGATTCTGGGTTCTGCCTGTGTGGAGTTTGCAAGTTCTCCCTGTGTCTGCGTGGGTTTCCTCCGGGTGCTCCGGTTTCCTCCCACAGCCAAAGACTTGCAGGTGATAGGTAAATTGGCCGTTGTAAATTGCCCCGAGTGTAGGTAGGTGATAGGGAATGTGGGATTACTGTAGGGTTGGTATAAATGGGTGGTTGTTGGTCGGCACAGACTCGGTGGGCCGAAGGGCCTGTTTCAGGGCTGTATCTCTAAATAAATAAAATAAAAAATAATGAATTTAATGCCAACATTTGCAATGTGTGTAATTAGGGATAATGCAGCAAAGTTCGCACTATTATTCCCAAATTCAGCAATATTCTCAACAGCAGCATTTACAACACCTAAGTTTTATAGTAAGACACAGTTGTTATGGATTCATTACAATAGGGGAGCTCAATTATAAAGTACAATATTACACTTGTCTAGGGTTTATCTTTTCTCATTTGCATCTTTCCTCCTTTCTTAAACGTAACGTGAACAATACCATATGCAGAAACTTTTGATAAAGCATTTTAAAAGCATGACTTTTATTCAGAATTTCCTTCCAAATGTGAATAGTCTAGTTCTTCCAAATCTTTCTAGTTGTTCGTATGAACAATTATTGTTTGAATTCTCAGCACAAATACAAGACAGACAACTGCGATAATCAACTAGAATATATTAAAAATGCTACGATTCCACTTTGATATATGGCATCCAGTTTAACTTGTCATACATTTCATATATAAACAATTTGAAAATAGTAAACTAATTTTTTACAAAAAAATGCATCAGAAAAAGATGATGAATTCACATTTTACCTTTCTTGAAAAAAATCATTGTTTCTTAAACTATCCTTAAAATGGTTTCCTGCCAGTTTTCGTTCTCAGTAATTTTCTTTCTTCCAAATAACAAGTTCTGGTATGCTTTGTTTTTTGTTACCACTAAGTTAGACATCATACACAATGGGAGCTGAAGCCTGCTTACGCAGGTCTCTTCAGATAACTATGGTGGAACTTGGAATCTGCATGAATCAAGTTTCTCACATAAGCACAATCCTCCAAAAACACTGTTGGAAACATTCCTAATGCTGAAAAGGCTACCATGTAGGCAATTTTAAACTTTTTTTTGTAAATGTTGTAACTTTTATGATTTTATGATATAACAAACCTTATTTCCAGTAGTGAACACTCAATTTATTGGAGAAAGAAAGTTGGTGGCCAAAAGGATTATCAAATAATATTAAGAGCAACTTAATTTGTTGCCTTTTTCCTTATTTTTATTGGCAGGTGTTACAGACAGCCCATGTTTGGGAGAGGAAAGGGGAGGGGAGAGAAAATATGGCAAAGTAAAGGAAGGGGGCAAAAAGCCTGGAAAAGGGAAGGAGCCAAATGTATGGTAAGGGAAGGACGGGCTAAAATATACAGCAAGGTGGGAAACTGATGAGGAGGATAGAGGTGGCACAGATGTGAGGAGAGTGCATAGTGAAGGGGAGGGGGAAAGGGAAGGAGAATTCAATGACATCAAGAGGGTTGGTAAATAGATGGGAATAAAAGGATAGGGAGAAATGGGTGCTAATGAAGGAGAGAGGAAAAATAGCAAAAGCTGGAAGCAGCATTTGGGGTGGGGGAGGAAGAAAATTGCCTGCATTAACTGACAGGGAGTGTGGAGGATGAATGGCAGTGTGTACTTGGGAGGCATAAAGTGCCAGTTTAACACTGTGAGTACTCTGCAATGAGTGACTCACCTTCTGGCTCCCAAAATCAGTCCACCATCTATAAGGCTTAATTCAAGCATGCGATGGAATACTCACTATTCACCTGGATGGGTTCAGGCATAACACTCAAGAAATTCAACACCATTTAGGACAAAACAGTACACTTAATTGGGACTTCTGCCACTGAACTCAATATCCATTGCCTGCATCAAGTGCACTATGGCTGTAGTAAAGCCTGGCTACCCAACCCAAACCCGACTAGACCCGACTACATCTATTGGGTTTGGGTTGGGTTGGGTCGATGTTCCGAGTCCAGCAGTCGGGCTCGGGTCGGGTTGGGCTGGACAGCGCTGTTTTCGGCTTGCCCATGATTCCCCACAACACCATCTGCAGGACTAGCCTGCTGCCGGAACGGATGAACGATATTCACGTCGGGTCGGGCGTGAAAAAAAATTAAAGGACTCGGACCTGGGCTGGGTTCGGGTTGGCTGTGGTTGGGTCAGGCCCGGGTCGGGTTTCAATTTTATACCCGAGTAAGCCTTTAAGCTGCGGTAGGCACTATATACAGAATGGACTGTAGCACCCCACAAAGCATACTTCAACAGCACCTTCCAACAAGAGAAAGTCTATTGCTGAGAAGGACAAGAGCAACAAAGTCATGGAAACACCAACTCCAAGTTACACACTAGCCTGGCTTGGGCATCTATTGTACTTTCATTGTCACTGGGTCAGAATCCTGGAATTCTCTGCTTAACACAATTGTGGAAACACCATCATCACAAGGACTGCAGTGGCTCAAGAGAAAGGTCCATCACCACTTTATATAGGCACCTAGAGATGGCCAATTAATGCGGCATTGCCAACACCCACATCCCGAGAAGAAACAAAATAAGCTTGAACAATGGTGGGTGAGAGAACTTCACCAACTTGAAGAAGTAAAAGTAGAAGAATACAAACTTAACAGGGTTGGAGAGAGAGAAAAGTCCCAATTAAGGAGGTATTAATATTCACGGGAATATTAACTGATGGAATTTTGGGTGCAGCTACACCTTGGGTTGAACAAGATCATGATCTTATGTCACTTGTAAGGCAGGGAAGCAAACTGATTTATGGAATAAGATCCCCAAGCACAAAGAAAAATCCTGAAATCCTTCCAATCCTGTGACCTCTACCATCTAGAAGGACAAGGGCAGCAGATGCATGGGAACACCACCATCTGCAAGTGTACCTCCAAGCCTCACACCATCCTGACTTGGAACTATGTCACCGTTCCTACACTGTCGCTGGGTCAAAATCCTGGAACTCTCTTCCTAACAGCTCTGTGGGTGTACCTACCCCACATGGACTGCAGCGGTTCAAGAAGGTGGCTCAGCACCACTTTCTCAAGGGCAATTAGGGATAGGCAATAAATGCTGGCCTTGCCAGCGATGCTCATATTCCATGAACAAATAAAACATTTCTGAAAATGTAAACGTATTCAGTAGCCTTGAAGCACTGGCCTAAGTCAAAGGCTTTTACATAGGGTTGATTATCAGTTGCACACAGTTTATTGAGCTGTCAGCTCTTTTGGGGCTGTGGCAGCTTTTCTGAAGCCGTCTGTCAGCTTTTTTGTGTTTTGTAGGTTTGCTTAGTTGCGTGCACAACACAAAAATGTGCGTGTAAACTAGTGTGACACTGAAGTATGGTGCCTGAGGTAGACCAGAAATAGGCTCACCTCACATACAATGCTTTTAGATAGATAAGGTGTGCAAGTTCAATTTTCTGTTACTATTTCACGCTGATCATTTTTCAAATACTTGTTTATTGTAACATCTCATTTAATTCCAGTTCTAAAAGACCTTCAGTACGCAGACTGATTTGGAGTTAATGAAATTGACTAGTAGAGAGAGTTGCCAAACTGATACTGAAGCTTTAAATGGGCTTCCGTGCAGCTTAGCTTTGGTTTCAAGTAGATTTTCCCCAAAACAGGCATTAATACCTGCAGAAAGCCACTTGTCACGTTCATTGGAACAGACTCTTGAAATGCATAGCAAGGTCCTTGTGCCCATGATAAAAAACACACCAATCTACCCAACCAACAGTATACACAAAACCACAAAGACTCTGCACTATAGGAAGGATACTGAAGTTTAGAGACAATACAAGAGATTCACTAGGATGCTGCCTGGTATGAGGAAATACAAATATGAAGAAAGCTTTGAAAAATTGGGACAGTGTTCATAACAACAACGCAAATTATTGGATGATAACAATAGATACAAAACTAAATCTAAGAGATTTAGAACAAATGACAGGAGAAACTTCTTAACAAAGAATTGTGGAATTCATTTTCAGAGTTAGTGGTTATGGTAGAAACTATGTCAGTATTCAAGGTTAGATTGAACAAGTGGATAAAGGAAAAGGGGTTGATGGGAGATGGGAACAGAGTGGATAAATGGAATTATTTGCTTATGTAATCAAGGTAAACGCTAACACCGACTAGTTGGGCTGAACGGCCTTTATCCGCGTCCTCATTTCTATACATAAATGTAGATTTGTTGGTTGGGACTTTCCAAGTATGTTGAATTAGCCGTGGCCGTGTTAATGCTCAGATTTCTCACCCTGGAGGTCAATCCAGCCTGTCCATGATCTACTTGTTAGGAAACAGCAGTGAGAGTGGATGAGATGAGGCAAAAGGAAGAGGAGGTCTATTTAAATTGTCACAAATTTGGTATAAAGTGCACTGGTCACAAGACAAAAAAAGATCTAACATAAGCCAGTTTCTGTGCAAGATGGAGATAAACACAAGAATAAAAATGACAATACTGGAAACAGATCAGACATTTCAGCATCTGAAAATAGAAAAAAACAGTTAACATTTTGCATACTGATCCATCACCAGAGGTAGATATCTGAGCTTTGTTATAAGCTACAACAGAAATGTTGGTGAAAGGAAGGGAAGAATACCAGATAAATGGCCAGACATAAGAATGCTGATTTAAAAGATCATACAGATGAGGGAGGCGGTTCAACCCATCATAGTTTATTCATTCAGAAATATCCTTCAGAAAATTGATGCATCCTGCTATCCCAGGGAGACGGTTAATGGATGTAATGGTTTGTAAACAGCCTCTATTAAAAGATAGAAAGAGGTGAAAGCATTTTCTTCTAGACTGAGACAAAGATTGGGTGATCGTTTTGCCAACCATCTCCGCTCTGTTTCCAAATAAGATTTCCTTGTCATTTGCCACTTCAAATTCCCTCTCATTCTCACTCTGGCCTCTCAGTCTTTAACTTCCTACACTATTCCAACCATCACAATCTCAGGAAAAATACATGCAATTATGTAACCTAATGCTCTCAGTGAGGAGCCTCACCCACAAAAAGCAAACATTGCAAATTCATGCAGCGTGTAGCTCATATTATTTAAAAATAGTCGGAATAGCAAGCGTTGGGCAGGTCCAAATTTCCGATATATACTCAAGGTGGGCAAGATTCATCAGTGAAAACAAAAAGACAGAAAATGACTTCAACTTTACTCTGAATTGAATATTGATTGACCCAAGTGCATTAAGACCTTTGCTATTTACCTCATTTCTTCTCTCTTTTTCCCATCTGCTTTCCATTTTGTTCCCCGCCATTTTAGAGATTTCTTCCCTGCATTTATTCTTCTCATGCCTTTTCACTGCCTCAAGGAAGTTGCCTTTACAGCGGATCCAGTGCTGTACTAGTGCCGCCAGCTTCTGTACGTGGGTCTCACATAACCTGCGACAACCCCAAACTGAGCTTGCCCGGTATTATGAAGACCAGCAGCCAGGCGGACACACCTCCAGGGTTCTCGGAGGCTGCTCTTAGCAAATCGGACAGGTGTACGTTGAGGCTGCTGCATGAGACCCACTCAGAGCCACTGGCACTGACACAGGATCTCACACAATAGAAATGCAGCTGGAGCCAATCTTTCACATTTTCCACCATCCTTCACCTCTTTCCAGCACTTAAAAAAAAAACTGTTTGCAGAGAATGGGCTGCACCACACCCACTGACCCCCCTCCCCACACCCACCGACCCCCTCGCCCACCCCCCACCCCCCCCACCACCACCCCTGAAACATGGATCAGCATTCCTGACACTTTGACTTTTTCCCTGTTATTTCCCCTCTCTCTCCTTCATTTTATTCAGTCATTATTTTTCCAGTTCCCATTGCTGAAGAACTTATGCCAAATAAGATACTTCGTCTTTGCTCCTTCCAGAGCCTGACAAACCTTCTCTGCACTGTTGTTATTATCTGGTTTTGTTTCAGATTTCCAGCATGTGCAGTGTTTATTCATATTTGCACAGCTCCTTCAGAGCTGCATGAAATCCTGCTGCTCATTCCTTCCCTTCCCTCTCCTCCTCAGCTCTCCTGAAGTTTGCGGACTCTGGGACATGTAGATGTTGGTAGCCCTCTGGCCCTTCTTGGTGTGTGAGCCACGGCAGTGAGTGTAAGCATATTATTGTACGCTGGGGGCACGACAGTCAACTTTCAAAGGCAGACTTTCCAGCTCAGGATGCTGGTCAGAGCCAGAGACATTAACAGCCCTGCGCCTGTTTTACCCAGCACACAGCCCGTGGCAGTTCTATAATAAATGCAGCTTTTTACACTATCGACAGAATCATGCACTAGAACTGATTCAGATATGTTATTCATCCGCATCGTTTGTCCATCTGACATCAGTCAGTGAGTAAATGTCACTTATGAATTTTTAAATAATGCAGGAAGATCATAGTCAATATACCTAAATAAATAAAATCTCCTCAACAAGATATATCGGCACGTGGTATGATTTTCCTTCCAGCTGAAGATGGTCTTGGTTGTCCATTATCAAGCAAACAAATGATAAGATCCTGAACTTGCAGCTGGGGCTGATCTCTCACTCCCTCTATAAAAAAAACACCCTCCTCTTCTACCCCCAAGTTACAACACTTCTGCTCTTTAAAATATGGGAAATAGGTGGGAATGACACAGCTTTTCCGAGAAGGGGCAGTACGGTGCAGCAGTCATGCTCTTGTTCACCATGTTGTGGAGTAGGTATTAATTTGGATTCACCCCAATTGTCAACCTTCTGTCACAGGACAGAATGAGTAAAGGCCAATTACCTTCCTGTATATAAAGGGCATTGGAGATTAATCAGTGTGAAAGTCACTCCAGACCATTCTGGAGCACCTCATTACAGCTGGTAAAAGAGCCAAAGGCTGGCCTCAGCCACAGCAGGAGAAAAAGAAAAATAATGTAACACCAATTAAATATTTTGGTTTTGTGACAAAGCTGAACATCTAATCTGTGCTTGACTTCTTTCATTTGAGGGGTGGATTTTTTTAAATATTGTATAAAATTATTAAATGTCTCCTTGTCCATAAACCCACCTAAGCCATTTCTTTTTCAAAGCATTTAGTGGGCACAAACATGTGCACAGGTGGGATTTCATGGTATGTATGCACAAGGAAATGCATTATTCTCGATATACGTAAGTACCAGATTATATGTAATGTAACATGCTTATATATGAACTCACTTACATAACACAAATATATGGCATTTTAAAATGCTAGGTAACTAAAAGGTTTTTTAACAGAGTCTCCAAATATAAAATTTTAAGGACCTCATTTTACACCTTTTGGCATTTGCTACGTCTTATGGATCCCGATTTCAGCTGCTGGACATGGAGAAAGGTTGCACTTCAATTCGGCCTACACTATATTTTCCACAGTTACCTGCACATTGATCCAAGGTGCACATTTACACAGAATAATTTTACAATATAGCCTCATCAGAGTGTTGACTCTCTCAAAGAACAAACTAGCGTGTTCTATGGGGGGTGGGTGGGGGGGTGTGGATGGGAGAAGGCATGACAGAATTCTTCGAGTTGTACTGAAAATAATCTAAACTAAACTTTTGAGAGGGATTATGAAAAATAAACGGGTTAAAAAAAGAGGAATAATTCTTTGAGCAAGGGAAGCAATTTCAGCACCTTATCACAAGACGGTGCAATATAGAGAAGGAAAGCAAAAATGCTGTTAGGGTACAGCAGTGTTCACAAGATCAATCAAAGCAGGTTAAAGTGGTTTTATGGTTAAAGAAGAAAGGAGGTCCCTCTCCCTCCTATTTACCCACTATTTGGGTAAATAACAAATTCCATTGGATTTGCTTGCCCATTGGCCAGGCAAACAGTAGCTCCTGTTTAACCAGAGGATAAGTAAATACTGTTCTTGTTTCATTCACAGTTTTTTTTTCCCCTTTGCTAACTGCGGCCTTTCCCCATAACTCTTTTCATTGACGGTGCACGTAAATGGCCTGTAGCTGTGGTGTCCTCCAAGACAGGAACAAAACAACACGTTTGAGAAACCATCTGTGCACAAGTAAACACTGTGAGATCAGCTGCTACAGTTATATAAGACTGAGGGTTTTTTTCTCGTTCTGTGGTATACTCTAAAGAGAGTGTATTGGTTTAATTTTATCAGCCCAAGGCTACCTGCTGTTCTACAGTGGTAAATCATATTTCTTTGTTTAAAGTGGTAGCGTTGTCCTTTCTGCGTGTGTGCCTGTGTGCTTTTGGGGAGGGGAGGGGGCAGCGTGTTGTGGATAAGAACTGCAAGCCAGGAAAAGCTGTTGCCATGGCAATGGCATCTGCATGACATCAGCAGCAGCAGCTCCGAACTCTTGAGCGCTGAGGAACATCATGGACATAGCCAGCAAATGCCTGCTCATTGTGATTGTTGACAAGTTTCAAGAGTGCGATCCAGATTCTGAAGCTTTTACAAGGTGAACAGCCACTTAAAACATCAACTCCCAGTGAAAATTGGTTCCAAATATAACTAAGGACCTTTAGGCAAAAGCTCTCAACTCTTAGCAGTGCCGACTGTCAAGTTATGCCGTGCCAGTTGTGTGGGACTTTGCTCCGTTCAGCAATGTTAGTGTTAAAGATGAGGTTCTCAACATGGCTGCTGGTGACCAAGCTCATTTGGGAGTCAAGTTTATAAATGATGCTGTATGGAGGCAAATTAGATTTTTTAAAGAAGGGTGGGGGAATTTGCAACTTGAATTATTTACTACAAACACAACTTCTTTAATTAAAATTAAATGGAACAAAATATTAAAACGTGAGAAAACAGTCAGGTTCAGAAGGACCATAAAATTAACTGGTGCCTTTCACCCGAGATTCACATGGTCTATGCTTCACCCGCACCCCTGTGAAGAAGAAAAGCCCTCGGACCCTCCTGCAGTTTACATGTTAATTAGATAAATGAAATGCTGAAATCATGAATGGAGTTACAGAGAGTGCACTGGGTTCAACCTTGTTAAACTAACTGTGATAGGCGGGCACAATCACAAAATGCTGCAGGCTACGTAAATACTTTTCTCCAGAACACAGGATTTTCTGTTAATAGGACTGCACTGCAATCGATTCAGGTGATTATTCCCTTTGTCTTTCCCCACCACCACCACCTCACCCCCACAACAATTCAAACCCTCCAGGCCTCATGTCTTCTCCCCTGCCCTTTTGCAACTCTTTCCTAAATAAGAGAAAGCTGGCAGTTGGGCATGTGTTCAAACCCACAAGGAGGAGCTGTCATCCCTTGGCTATCCCAGAGATAGGAGGAAGAAAGATCAGAGAGGGGGTCCACCAAGCACACCTTCATGTACCACCCAGTGCCGAGTTCAGTGCAACAAAAGTTTGACAACTAGATCTCTCTACCAGCAAACAGCACAAGGGAGTGGGAGAGGGAAGGCAAAGATCTTACTGAATGAACAGAAGAACATTCATATGGACTGAATCCTTCAGTCACATGCCCCCAATGGCTGAGTTGGTAAACTGACAGCAGGAAGAAGATCCGAGGTTCGATGCCCAATTAGATCTCACAGCCAGGGCAGCAGAAGGGACACTGCAATATTCCTGTGTGAGAGATCCTCCCCCGATTGTTATCTAATGATTTCTGCTGCAAGCTATATTTGTGTGGAGCTTTGAGTGAGAACCCGTAATCCAACAGTCTCTAACCATTGACATGAAGAGTGGCCGCTTGGCTGAGGTGTTGGAGGCTGCTGGAATTTCTAAAGCGGCGCCCTTCAGGAAAGGAAACAGAAGGGGAGAAATCGAGCAGTGAAAAATAAAAGAACATCTCACTGTTTAATAGCTATCAGGTCTTAAAACAGAAATAGAAAAACTCCACCTTGGGCAGGCCTTGTGTTCTGGCACTTCTTGCCACATAGATAACGGATGTAACTCCAAGTGTAAATTTTTATTATGAAAGAGGACAACCTGAGCCATCAGCATGCCACTTAACACCAATACAAAAACACCAACGAGTTTAAGTTAAATTTAACCACAGCCATTCATTAAATAGACATAAGGCTGAACTAAAACAAAAAAAATCAGATTGCCAAAGCAAGTCAGTGATACCCTGAGTGATATCATGCTGGTATAACTCAAATGCCTAGTGAGTTCTTAGTGAGTGCATCCTGGTGGCCAAGTTTTGAAGTTCACTGGTGCTCAGAGCTAATCCTCCACCAGGGGCGGCACAGTGGCGCAGTGGTTAGCACCGCAGCCTCACAGCTCCAGCGACCCGGGTTCAATTCTGGGTACTGCCTGTGTGGAGTTTGCAAGTTCTCCCTGTGTCTGCGTGGGTTTTCTCCGGGTACTCCGGTTTCCTCCCACAAGCCAAAAGACTTGCAGGTTGGTAGGTAAATTGGCCATTATAAATTGCCCCTAGTATAGGTAGGTGGTAGGGAAATATAGGGACAGGTGGGGATGTGGTAGGAATATGGGATTAGTGTAGGATTAGTATAAACGGGTGGTTGATGGTCGGCGCAGATTCGGTGGGCCGAAGGGCCTGTTTCAGTGCTGCATCTCTAAACTAAAACATAATTCTCTTAATCCCTCACCACAGCTCCTCTTAAGGCTGCAGCACAGGACTTAACTTCCACACTAATCGTAATGCCCTTTATTTGTAACTGCACCCCATTTCTTTTCTAAGGGTTTCTTACTCAGTTAGTCAACTCTTCCAACTCAGTCATAGTTCAAAAGCAAAATACCGCTGGAAAGCTGAAATAAAAACTGGAAATTCTGGAAATACTCAGCAGGTCGGGCAGCATCGATGGAGAGAGAAATGGGAATAATAGCCCTGATTTTGCGGTCAGTGGCAAAGTCACCACCACTCTCCGCTGATTTCGATGAAAGCTGCCCACAAAGATCTAGCAATTTCTATGGTGGGAATTTCCCCTTTCTCACTGGCAGTTTAAATCTGGTTCCGTCAAGGGGATCCCTTGGCATGCAGTAGCAGTGATGTCAGCAAGCAGTTAAGGAGCCAATCACATTGATGTATTCACACAGTAAACCAGGAAGTTAAAAGCACCTAATATCCTTCACGTTTAATTTAAATTTTCAGACAGCAAAATAAATGATGAGAATTGAATCAAGATTCTTTTGGGCCTCCTTATCTCGAGAGACAATGGATACGCGCCTGGAGGTGGTCAGTGGTTTGTGAAGCAGCGCCTGGAGTGGCTATAAAGGCCAATTCTGGAGTGACAGGCTCTTCCACAGGTGCTGCAGAGAAATTTGTTTGTTGGGGCTGTTGCACAGTTGGCTCTCCCCTTGCGCCTCTGTCTTTTTTCCTGCCAACTACTAAGTCTCTTCGACTCGCCACAATTTAGCCCTGTCTTTATGGCTGCCCGCCAGCTCTGGCGAATGCTGGCAACTGACTCCCACGACTTGTGATCAATGTCACACGATTTCATGTCGCGTTTGCAGACGTCTTTATAACGGAGACATGGACGGCCGGTGGGTCTGATACCAGTGGCGAGCTCGCTGTACAATGTTTCTTTGGGGATCCTGCCATCTTCCATGCGGCTCACATGGCCAAGCCATCTCAAGCGCCGCTGACTCAGTAGTGTGTATAAGCTGGGGATGTTGGCCACTTCAAGGACTTCTGTGTTGGAGATATAGTCCTGCCACCTGATGCCAAGTATTCTCCGAAGGCAGCGAAGATGGAATGAATTGAGACGTCGCTCTTGGCTGGCATACGTTGTCCAGGCCTCGCTGCCGTAGAGCAAGGTACTGAGGACACAGGCCTGATACACTCGGACTTTTGTGTTCCGTGTCAGTGCGCCATTTTCCCACACTCTCTTGGCCAGTCTGAACATAGCAGTGGAAGCCTTACCCATGCGCTTGTTGATTTCTGCATCTAGAGACAGGTTACTGGTGATAGTTGAGCCTAGGTAGGTGAACTCTTGAACCACTTCCAGAGCGTGGTCGCCAATATTGATGGATGGAGCATTTCTGACATCCTGCCCCATGATGTTCGTTTTCTTGAGGCTGATGGTTAGGCCAAATTCATTGCAGGCAGACGCAAACCTGTCGATGAGACTCTGCAGGCATTCTTCAGTGTGAGATGTTAAAGCAGCATCGTCAGCAAAGAGGAGTTCTCTGATGAGGACTTTCCGTACTTTGGACTTCGCTCTTAGACGGGCAAGGTTGAACAACCTGCCCCCTGATCTTGTGTGGAGGAAAATTCCTTCTTCAGAGGATTTGAACGCATGTGAAAGCAGCAGGGAGAAGAAAATCCCAAAAAGTGTGGGTGCGAGAACACAGCCCTGTTTCACACCACTCAGGATAGGAAAGGGCTCTGATGAGGAGCCACCATGTTGAATTGTGCCTTTCATATTGTCATGGAATGAGGTGATGATACTTAGTAGCTTTGGTGGACATCCGATCTTTTCTAGTAGTCTGAAGAGACCACGTCTGCTGACGAGGTCAAAGGCTTTGGTGAGATCAATGAAAGCAATGTAGAGGGGCATCTGTTGTTCACGGCATTTCTCCTGTATCTGACGAAGGGAGAACAGCATGTCAATAGTCGATCTCTCTGCACGAAAGCCACACTGTGCCTCAGGGTAGACGCGCTCGGCCAGCTTCTGGAGCCTGTTCAGAGCGACTCGAGCAAAGACTTTCCCCACTATGCTGAGCAGGGAGATTCCACGGTAGTTGTTGCAGTCACCGCGGTCACCTTTGTTTTTATAGAGGGTGATGATGTTGGCATCGCGCATGTCCTGGGGTACTGCTCCCTCGTCCCAGCACAGGCATAGCAGTTCATGTAGTGCTGAGAGTATAGCAGGCTTGGCACTCTTGATTATTTCAGGGGTAATGCTGTCCTTCCCAGGGGCTTTTCCGCTGGCTAGGGAATCAATGGCATCACTGAGTTCCGATTTGGTTGGCTGTATGTCCAGCTCATCCATGACTGGTAGAGGCTGGGCTGCATTGAGGGCAGTCTCAGTGACAGTATTCTCCCTGGAGTACAGTTCTAGGTAGTGCTCAACCCAGCGGTCCATCTGTTTGCGTTGGTCAGTGATTATGTCCCCCGATTTAGATTTGAGGGGGGTGATCTTCTTGATGGTTGGCCCAAGAGCTCTCTTCATGCCATCATACATTCCTCTGATGTTTCCGGTGTCTGAGGCCAGCTGAATATGGCTGCATAGGTGTTGCCAGTAGTCGTTTGCGCAACGCCTAGCTGTTCTTTGTGCAGTACTTCTGGCTGCTTTAAGTGCTGCGGATGTTAAATCGCTGGGGGCTTTCTTGTAGTTCAAAAGTGCAATGCGCTTAGCGGCTATGACAGGTTCCAGCTCTTCATTATGAGATTGAAACCAGTCTGCATTTCTCTTCGCACTTTTGCCGTAGGTGGTCAAAGCTGACTCATAGATGGCGTCTCTGATGTGGGCCCACTTGGTCTCAGCATCCCCTGTGGGAGTGTTTTGAAGGGCTGTTACAAGTGAATTTAGAAATTTTTGTAACAGCTGTGGGTGAGAAATTCTGCTCGTGTTGATGCGCGGGTGGCCCTTCTGCTTGGAATGATGCAACTTCTTTGGTCTGAGTCTAACCTTGCTGCACACCAGGGAGTGGTCGGTGTCGCAGTCCGCACTGTGGAAGCTGCGTGTGATTTGAACACTGTTTAAGGCGGCTCGCCTTGTGACAATGAGGTCTAGCTGGTGCCAACGACGTGATCTTGGGTGCCTCCATGAAACCTGGTGACAGGGTTTAGTGTGAAAGAACGAGTTGGTGATGCAGAGGTTATGATAGGTACACAACTCAAGCAGTCTCTGCCCGTTCTCATTCATCCTTCCAACGCCATAGCGCCCAAGGCAGGAGGGCCATGAGTCATGGTCGGCCCCAACCCTGGCATTAAAGTCCCCCAGCAGGAATAGGTGTTCGGTGTTGGGGATGCTGCTAATGATGTTATGGAGTTGTTCATAGAACTGGTCTTTAGCTTCAGGTGCGGAACAGAGTGTTGGAGCATATATGCTGAGTAGGTGTACTGGACCAGAGGTGGTGAGCAGTCGGATGGACAGTATGCGTTCCGAGCCATTTGAGGGAGGCTCTATCATGCTGAGCAAGGAGTTTCTGATGGCGAAGCCCACTCCATGCTGTCTTGGTTCTTCAGGATCCCTGCCCTGCCAGAAGAAGGTGTAGTCTTGCTCTGCTAGAGAGCCACTCGCGGGGAGGCGAGTCTCCTGAAGTGCTGCAATGTCCACATTGAGTCTACTGAGCTCGTTGTTAATGATGGCGGTCTTCCGAGAATCGTTGATTTGTGTAAGGTCTTCCGACAGGCCAGGACACATAGTTCTGACGTTCCAGCTTGCAAAGCGAAGGGCTGGTACCTTCTTTCCTTTTTTCATGTTGTTTGGTGCGGTGTATCAGTCCACCTTTCGGGCAATGACCCTGAGCTCCAAGCACTCATTGAAGCAGGCAGACTGTGGCGGGACAGAACCTTATTGACCGGGGGCTGCCCGGTTTGAGGCGGGCGGTAGCTGTCCAGTGAGGTGCAATGACCTCTCCCACCGACAAAGGCAACCCGTGGCGCCCAGTTTCTACGCCAATTTATCTGGACTTATAACCCGTAACTGCTGCCTTCCGTGTTGTTTCAGTCGCTGTGAGGCAACTATGGAGTGACCTCTCCATGGCGCATGCCTGGGCAAATTTATGGAGGTTGAGAGTTGCCCAGTCGTCAAAACCCCCCTCTCGGCCTTTCTGGTGGGGTCCAAAGGAGTGCAGGACACGACGTTTGGCACCAGTATGGCTGCAGGAACTGCCGGAAACATGCCAAAGGTGACACATGACCGCCTACGGGGTTCCGCTCCGGATTTTCTGTTAGGGTTTACTCCCTTAGCCTTGGTCTCTCCCGAGACGCCCACAAGGCAGTGGGGTTGTTGGGGCCCCTACACAGGTGTAGGATGGTGCCGGTGGGAGGAGGGGATGCAAGGGGGAGGGGTAGAGGGAGGGGGTGGGGGGGGGGGGGGTGCAGGGGAAGGGGGTGCGGGGTGAAGATGGTGCGGGGGGGGCGGGCTGGGACGGGGTTGTGAGGGGCTGAGCTGAGAGGGTGGAGCAGGGAAGGGGACGGGGGTGGGGGGGGGGGAGGGGGGGTGGAATCTGGTGCAGGTAATAAGCCATTTCCTCAGTGCCCACCATCGACGTCCGGAAAGCTCATCTACGTCCTTCGGGAGGTGAAGCATCATTTGGCAGACTTCGAGGTGATTACATTTGCTAAGGGTTTTTTTTTGCAGTGGTTTAAATAAAAGCATGCAGCATTGCCGACAGTGCGCTGCAAGATAGAAGCTAAGATAAACAAACTTTACAATTTTTTCATCATAAAGCAGAAATTTGATATTCCAGAAACATAAAATTAGCTTCTCAGGGCCAGTTGAGGATCTTTAGCAATAATTATGAAGCTTGTACACCTCATTCAGCAAGGTGTAACTTCTTCAAGGGTTTTTACATAGGGACTAACAGTGTAAGACTGGAAGTTCTTGTCAGTTCATAGATTTCCCATTGATTGCAGTCAGGGGATTGTGGGGAGGGGAGGGGGTGTGTGCCTCAACAATCCTCTGGAGAAGCTCGGAATCACTGACAGCAACTTCTGGATTTCCGCATTTCAAAAGGAATAGGGAGGGAGGTAAAAGAGGTGGGGGAGTGGCATTGCTAATCGGGGTTAGTATCACAGCTGCAGAAAGGGAGGTCGTCGAGGAGGGTTTGTCTACTGAGTCATTATGGGTGGAAGTCAGAAACAGGAAAGGAGCAGTCACTTTATTGGGAGTTTTCTATAGACCCCCCAATAGCAACAGAGACACGGAGGAACAGATTGGGAGGCAGATTTTGGAAAGGTGCAGAAGTAACAGGGTTGTTGTCATGGGTGACTTCAACTTCCCTAATATTGATTGGAACCTCCTTAGTGTAAATAGTTTGGATGGAGCAGTTTTTGTCAGGTGTGTCCAGGAAGGTTTCCTGACTCAATATGTAGATAGGCCGACTAGAGGGGAGGCTATGTTGGATTTGATGCTTGGCAACGAACCAGGCCAGGTGGCAGATCTCTCGGTGGGAAAGCATTTCGGTGATAGTGATCACAACTCCCTGACCTTTACTATCGTCATGGAGAGGGACAGGAGCAGACGGGATGGGAAAATATTTAATTGGGGGAGGGGAAATTACAATGCTATTAGGCAGGAACTGGGGAGCATAAATTGGGAACAGATGTTCTCAGGGAAATGCACGACAGAAATGTGGAGGTTGTTTAGGGAGCACTTGCTGCGACTGCTGGATAGGTTTGTCCCGATGAGGCAAGGATGGGATAGTAGGGTGAAGGAACCTTGGATGACAAGAGATGTGGAACAGCTAGTCAAGAGGAAGAAGGAAGCTTACTTAAGGTTGAGGAAGCAAGGATCAGACAGGGCTCTAGAGGGTTACAAGGTAGCCAGGAAGGAACTGAAGAATGGACTTAGGAGAGCTAGAAGGGGACATGAAAAAGTCTGGTCGGGTAGGATTAAGGAAAATCCCAAGGCGTTCTACACTTATGCGAGGAACAAGAGGATGGCCAGAGTGAGAGTAGGGCCTATCAGGTATAGTGGAGGGAACTTGTGCCTGGAGTCGGAGGAGGTAGGGGAGGTCCTAAATGAATACTTTGCTTCAGTATTCACTAGTGAGAGGGACCTGGTCGTTTGTGAGGACAGCGTGAAACAGGCTGATATGATCAAACAGGTTGATGTTAAGAGGGAGGATGTGCTGGAAATTTTGAAAGACATGAGGACAGATAAGTCCCCGGGGCCAGACGGGATATACCCAAGGATATTAAGGGAAGCGAGGGAAGAGATTGCCGCGCCTTTGGCGATGATCTTTGCGTCCTCACTGTCCACTGGAGTAGTACCAGGTGATTGGAGGGTGGCAAATGTTATTCCCTTGTTCAAGAAAGGGAATAGGGATAACCCTGGGAATTATAGACCAGTCAGTCTTACGTTGGTAGTGGGCAAATTATTGGACAGGATTCTGAGAGACAGGATTTATGATTATTTGGAAAAGCATAGTTTGATTAGAGACAGTCAGCATGGCTTTGTGAGGGGCAGGTCATGCCTCACAAGCCTTATTGAATTCTTTGAAGATCTGACAAAACACGTTGATGAAGGAAGAGCAGTGGATGTGGTGTATATGGATTTTAGCAAGGCGTTTGATAAGGTTCCCCATGGTAGGCTCATTCAGAAAGTAAGGAGGCATGGGATACAGGGAAAGTTGGCTGTCTGGATACAGAATTGGCTGGCCCATAGAAGACAGAGGGTGGTAGTAGATGGAAAATATTCAGCCTGGAGCTCGGTGACCAGTGGTGTTCCGCAGGGATCTGTTCTGGGACCTCTGCTCTTTGTGATTTTTATAAATGACTTGGATGAGGAAGTGGAAGGCTGGGTTAGCAAGTTTGCCGATGACACGAAGGTTGCTGGAGTTGTGGATAGTGTGGAAGGCTGTTGTAGGTTGCAACGGGACATTGACAGGATGCAGAGCTGGGCTGAGAAGTGGCAGATGGAGTTCAACCTGGAAAAGTGTGAAGTGATTCATTTTGGAAGGTCGAATTTGAATGCAGAATACAGGCTTAAAGACAGGATTCTTGGTAGTGTGGAGGAACAGAGGGATCTTGGGGTCCGTGTCCATAGATCACTCAAAGTTGCCACCCAAGTTGATAGGGTGGTTAAGAAAGCGTATGGTGTGTTGGCTTTCATTAACAGGGGGATTGAGTTTAAGAGCCGCGAGGTTATGCTGCAGCTCTATAAAGCCCTGGTTAGACCACACTTGGAATATTGTGTTCAGTTCTGGTTGCCTCATTATAGGAAGGATGTGGAAGCTTTAGAGAGGGTGCAGAGGAGATTTACCAGGATGCTGCCTGGACTGGAGGGCATGTCTTACGAAGAAAGATTGAGGGAGCTAGGGCTTTTCTCATTGGAGCAAAGAAGGATGAGAGGTGACTTGATAGAGGGGTACAAGATGATGAGAGGCATAGATAGAGTGGATAGCCAGAGACCTTTTCCCAGGGTGGAAAGGGCTATCACCAGGGGGCATAATTTTAAGGTGATTGGAGGAAGGTTTCGGGGAGATGTCAGAGGTAGGTCCTTTACACAGAGAGTGGTGCGTGCGTGGAATGCACTGCCAGCGGTGGTAGTAAAAGCAGATACATTAGGGACATTTAAGCGACTCTTGGATAGGTACATGGATGAAAGCAGAATGAAGGGTATGTAGGTAGTTTGATCTTAGAGTAGGTTAAAGGTTCGGCACAACATCGTGGGCCGAAGGGCCTGTACTGTGCTGTACTGTTCTATGTTCTATGTAACTGCACATATGTAGACTCAGTGAAATAATGACAGTGAGTGCTGACAGTTGTGCCGCAATTACCATCGTAAAATCTGGGCCTATAACTTTTCAGGTGATGGCCTCTCATCAGTCATTGACCTGAAACGTTAACTCTATTTCTCTCTCCACAGATGCTGCCTGACCTGCTGAGTATTTCCAGCATTTTGTTTTTATTTCAATCATAGTTCTCTAATCTAGACTCCTTGTACAGTTTTCTATGTTCCTCTTGACTCCACTCCTGCACAGTTCTTTGTGATTATTTTTTTTATTCATTCATGGGATGTGGGTGTCACTGGGCAGGCCAGCATTTATTGCCCATCCCTAAATGCCCTTGAGAAGGTGGTGGTGAGCGGCCTTCTTGAACCGCTGCAGTCCATGTGGGGTAGGTACCCTCACAGTGCTGTTGGGAAGCGAGTTCCAGGATTTTGACCCAGCGACAGTGAAGGAACGGCGATATAGTTCCAAGTCAGGATGGTGTGTGACTTGGAGGGGAACTTGCAGGTGGTGGTGTTCCCATGTATTTGCTGCCCTTGTCCTTCTAGTTGGTAGAGGTCGTGGGTTTGGAAGGTGCTGTCTAAGGAGCCTTGGTGCATTGCTGCAGTACATCTTGTAGATGG
Organism: Heterodontus francisci; assembly: GCF_036365525.1. Lineage (NCBI taxonomy): Eukaryota > Metazoa > Chordata > Chondrichthyes > Heterodontiformes > Heterodontidae > Heterodontus > Heterodontus francisci. Next base: position 257,328,481 of record NC_090371.1, on the reverse strand, counting down.
TACACACTGCTGCCACTGTGCGTCAGTGATGGAGGGAGTGAATGTTTGTAGATGGGGTGCCAATCAAGCGGGCTGCTTTGTCCTGGATGGTGTCGAGCTTCTTGAGTGTTGTTGGAGCTGCACCCATCCAGGCAAGTGGAGAGTATTCCATCACACTCCTGACTTGTGCCTTGTAGATGGTGGACAGGCTTTGGGGAGTTAGGAGGTGAGTTACCTGCTCTTGTAGCCACAGTATTTATATGGCTACTCCAGTTCAGTTTCTGGTCAATGGTAGCCCCTAGGATGTTGATAGTGGGGGATTCAGCGATGGTAATGCCATTGAATGTCAAGGGGAAACGGTTCGATTCTCTCTTGTTGGAGATGGTCATTGCCTGGCACTTGTTTGGCGCACATGTTACTTGCCACTTATCAGCCCAAACCTGGATATTGTCCAGGTCTTGCTGCATTTCTACACAGACTGCTTCAGTATCTAAGGAGTCACGAATTGTGCTGAACATTGTGCAATCATCAGCAAACATCCCCACTTCTGACCTTATGATTGAAGGAAGGTCATTGATGAAGCAGCTGAAGATGGTTGGGCCGAGGACACTACCCTGAGGAACTCCTGCAGTGATGTCCTGGAGCTCAGATGATTGACCTCCAACAACCACAACCATCTTCCTTTGTGCTACGTATGACGCCAGCCAGCGGAGGGGTTTCCCCCTGATTCCCATTGACCTCAGTTTTGCTAGGGCTCCCCGATGCCATACTCGGTCAAATGCTGCCTTAATGTCAAGGGCAGTCACTCTCACCTCACCTCTTGAGTTCAGCTCTTTTGTCCATGTTTGAACCAAGGCTGTAATGAGGTCAGGAGCTGAGCGGCCCTGGCGGAACCCAAACTGAGCATCACTGAGCAGATTATTGCTAAGCAAGTGCCGCTTGATGGCACTGTTGATGACACCATCCATCACTTTACTGATGATTGAGAGTAGGCTGATGGGGCAGTAGCTGGCCGGGTTGGACTTGTCCTGCTTTTTGTGTACAGGACATACCTCGGCAATTTTCCACATTGCAGGGTAGATGCCAGTGTTGTAGCTGTACTGGAACAGCTTGGCTAGGGGCGCGGCAAGTTCTGGAGCACAGGTCTTCAGTATTATTGCCGGAATATTGTCAGGGCCCATAGCTTTTGCAGTCTCCAGTGCCTTCAGTCGTTTCTTGATATCACGCAGAGTGAATCGAATTGGCTGAAGTCTGGCATCTGTGACGCTGGGGACTTCAGGAGGAGGCAGAGATGGATCATCAACTCGGCACTTCTGGCTGAAGATTGTTGCAAATGCTTCAGCCTTATCTTTCGCACTGATGTGCTGGGCTCCCCCATCATTGAGGATGGGGATATTTGTGGAGCCACCTCCTCCAGTTAGTTGTTTAATTGTCCACCACCATTCACGGCTGGATGTGGCAGGACTGCAGAGCTTAGATCTGATCCGTTGGTTATGCAATCGCTTAGCTCTATCGCATGCTGCTTACGCAGTTTGGCATGCAAGTAGTCCTGTGTTGTCGCTTCACCAGTTTGACACCTCATTTTGAGGTATGCCTGGTGCTGCTCCTGGCATGCCCTCCTGCACTCTTCATTGAACCAGGGTTGGTCTCCTGGCTTGATGGTAATGGCAGAGTGGGGGATATGCCGGGCCATGAGTTTACAGATTGTGGTTGAGTACAATTCTGCTGCTGCTGATGGCCCACAGCGCCTCACGGATGCCCAGTTTTGCATTGCTAGATCTGTTCGAAATCTATCCCATTTAGCACGCTGATCGTGCCACACAACACGATGGACGGTATCCTCAATGTGAAGGCGGGACTTCGTCTCCACAAGGACTGTGCGGTGGTCACTCCTACCAATACTGTCATGGACAGATGCATCTGTGGCAGACAGATTGGTGAGGACGAGGTCAAGCACGTTTTCCCCTCGTGTTGGTTCCCCCACCACCTGCCACAGACCCAGTCTAGCAGCTATGTCCTTTTGGACTCGGCCAGCTCGGTCAGTAGTGGTGCTACCGAGCCACTCTTGTTGATGGACATTGAAGTCCCCCACCCAGAGTACATTTTGTGCCCTTGCTACCCTCAGTGCTTCCTCCAAGTGCTGTTCAACATGGTGGAGTACTGAGTCATCAGCTGAGGGAGGGCGGTCGGTGGTAATCAGTAGGAGGTTACCTTGCCCATGTTTGACCTGATGCCATGAGACTTCATGGGGTCCGGAGTCGATGTTGAGGACTCTCAGGGCAACTCCTTCCCTACTGTATACCACCGTGCCACCACCTCTGGTGGGTCTGTCCTGCCGGTGGGACAGGACATACCCGGGGATGGTGATGGCAGTGTCTGGGACATTGTCCGTAAGGTATGATTCCATGAGTATGACTATGTCAGGCTGTTGCTTGACTAGTCTGTGGGACAGCTCTCCCAACTTTGGCACAAGCCCCCAGATGTTAGTAAGGAGGACTTTGCAGGGTCGGCAGGGCTGGGTTTGCCGTTGTCGTTTCTGGTGCCTAGGTCGATGCCGGGTGGTCCATCCGGTTTCATTCCTTTTTATTGACTTTGTCGCGGTTAGGTACAACTGAGTGTCTTGCTAGGCCATTTCAGAGGGCATGTAAGAGTCAACCACATTGCTGTGGGTCTGGAGTCACATGTAGGCCAGGCCAGGTAAGAACAGTAAATTTCCTTCCCTCAAGGACATTAGTGAACCAGATGGGTTTTTACAACAATCGACAATGGTTTCATGGCCATCATTAGACTAGCTTTAAATTCCAGATTTATTAATTAAATTCAAATTCCACCTTCTGCTCTGGTGGGATTCGAACCCATGTCCCCAGAGAAATACCCTGGATCTCTGGGTTACTAATCCAGTGATAATACCACTACGCCACCGCCTACCCCTACCCCTTTATTATCGCCCAAGCAGAGTTTTCAATATGTAATGATGTGTTGTTGGCTAACATATAAAATAGTCACTGTGTTTCCTTTTCCTTTATTTCTTTTTTTTAATCTTGTTTTCTGTTGTGGAGTCAATTTCATACAAATGGAAGTGGCATTCACTCCTGTCAGCATTGGCTCAGTGGCTGTACTCTTTGTATCACTTTGCAGCAGCAAGGTTGTGTGTTCAAATCCTATTCCAGTGACTTCAGCCCATAATCTAGCCTGACACTTCAGCACAGTATTGTGTGAAGGCTGTGTGGTTCTGCTCCAGTGGCATACCATTGGTAAAGTTCTGCCTGTATTAGTGTGAAAATGACTTTCAACCTGTAGCAGCAGTAAGACAGACAATAGCGTGCCAAACGACCGTTAAACAATATCAGGCTATGGTGATTATTGTACTTTAGACTTGATATACTTAATGACCTCTGAGACAACTACGGACAACTTCTCATTGTCCAAACCTTTGCATGACTCTGAAGTCTAGACTTTCAATTCTAACTATCCATTTTGCCAACAAAAATGGGCAAAACAATTTATTTTGCAGAACAACTCAACTTACACCAAATTCAAGATCTGCTATCTTCAGATATCCTTATTGTTGGTTACCTCTAAGCCATGGCCTTTTGCAGAATCACTTTGGACTCATGAATTTGCCCTTAATTTTTTATAATACTTCAGCCAGTACACTCTCCCTGTTTATAGACTGTGTTTTGGTAACTTACTTAATGTCCCAGAGTTAGTGCACTATGACAGATTCTGCTTCTCAGCAAGACAGAGTAGAGTTCTTTATTCATGATCCTCATGCCTTGCTCATCAGTCATTTCTAGACTTTCTATTCAATTTAATCAGTGTTACACTCATTCGCTCTTTGAGTCCCAGCTTTCCTTGTGCCACTCATTGTTCAGTAGGGTATCAGTTGGAGCTCTTATCCACCCGATTATTCTGGGCTGCACCCCTCCAGAGCAGTTTTGCTCGTCTGCCGTCAAGCTTTGATAAATTTCTGACTCCATGATGTCTGACTGTGGTGCTGCTGCTTCTGTCTTGTCAGTCTGGTCTTTTTTTAAAGTTTATTCATTCACTGAATGTGGGTATCACAAGCAAGGCCAGCATTTATATTGCCCATTCCTATTTGCCCTTGACAACATGGTGGTGAGATGCCTTCTTGAGCTGCTGCAGTCTCTGTGGTGAAGGTACACCCACAGTGCTGTTAGGGAGGGAGTTCCAGGATTTTGATCCAGTGACGGTGAAGGAACGCAATGTATTTCTGGTGTGTGACTTGATGAACTTGCAGATGGTGGTATTCCCATTAAAGGCCTGCTACCCAACCCGAACTCGACAACGTGTCGGGTTTGAGTTGTACTTCCGGGTCCGGCTTTCGGGCTCAGGTTGGGCCGGGTTGGACACACGCTACCACAGGTAAGTGGCTCCAATGTTAATTTAATTTTTGGACTAGAAAGGTGGTTTTGTTAGTTATTTTAAGCTTGTGTAGATCAGCAACAAAGTGAAAAATGGAAGGTAAGTTAACTAATGGTCGGGTTGGGTCGACCGCGGAAAAAAATGGAAGGACTTGGGCCGGATCAGGCTCGGGTTGGACGTGGTTCTGTTGGGCTAGGGTCGGGTTTTTTTTTTGCAGACCCAAACAGGCCTTTAGTTCCCATACACCTGCTTGTCCTTGCCCTTCTAGGTGGTAAACATCGTGGGTTTAGGAGCTGCTACTGAAGAACCTTTGGCGAATTGCTGAAATGCATCTTGTAGATGATACACAGTGCAGCTACAATGAGTCAGTAGTGGAGGGAGTGAACATTTAAGGTGGTGGATGTGTTTACTTATCTCTTAAGTCTGCAAACAGATTCTTGGCTTCTGACCCCTTTAATAGGCCAGTAGTCTTGTGACCCCCTCAACTGGAATTACCATCTGGTTTGCCTGAGTGAAAGCATTAACATCTATCTTTCTTAGGTCCTAGTGCTTCCTTTTTTGACCAGAAATGGTACTTGTCTTCTCCTACCTGCTGTATATCTTGCATGTAAATTAACAGTGGCTACACTTCAAAAAATATTTAATTGGTTGTGAAGCACTTTGGGACATCCTAAGGTCGTGAAAGGTGCTAAATAAATGCAAGTGTCATGCAGACCCCCACCTGCCAAGAATGAGGCACATTAATTTCACCATATGAACGCGGATTTTAAACTGTTGCTGGAGAGTGAAGAAATTACTTGTTTGAAGATCACCAGATACTTGGCTGGAAGAACATTTGCATACTAAGAGACAGTGCTTGGAGAGACAAAAGAATTGCTCACTGATTCAATTAACAGAGATTGGTCTGGGCAATGGTTCCATATCTTGTTGGTAAGAGACAATCCTACACCAACCGCGCACCCCCCCCCCCCCCCCACCCCCTCACCCCACCGAGAGCTTTGAAATCCACAAAGGCAGAACTGGTTAAACCAGCTAGTCACATGACTGGATGATCCAGGCTTTTGAATGAGACACAGGACAGTTTGAATTGAGACAGCAGTTTGCAACTGTAGCTGGAACAAGAAAGCCTCTCTCCTGGCTGTCTCTCTCTCGCTTTCTCCCAAGCCACCGGACCCATGGAAGACACGTAAACCTCAAGAGAGAAAAGACTCCGACATCGAAACAAGTTGAAGCGTGCACTAGGCCCCAATGAATTGCAGGACTTAGCAGCAACCAAAGACTCCGCATTGAACTTAAAGGACAGTAATTATAATTCCGATATTGCCTCAAACTTTTCCCCTTTATCCTTTTCTACATTTTCTGTCTCTATCTGCATGTGTTTATTGCGTATGCATGCTAGCGTGGTCGTAGTCGTTAACCGGGTTTGAGTTAAAGATCAAAAAACTTCTACCGTTTGTGTTTAAATCTAAGGAAACCTGTCTGATTTCTCTGCCTGACAATTGGAGCAGTGAACAAGGATTCACTGAGGGGGAGCTAAAAACACGGTGTTTTAAAATTAAACCCTGTTACAGTTAAACCAGGCAAAGGCTGAGAGGGAATCCCCTAGACCCCTTCTCACCTGGTCGTAACACAAGTCATTCTTTTTTCTTTAAATATTTTTTTTAAATTTATGCTGCAATGTGAATGTACCAATAAGCTTTAACTTGCGTGAAACATTGGGGAGGTGGGAGGGGAGGGGAAGGGGGACTGGGACTCTCAGACTGATCAAGTTTATTGATGCACACAACTCAAAAAGTACTTTGAATGCCAGAGTCAGCTGCCCAACTTGATCCGCTTCCTTCACTAGTGTCAAACTGCTGGGCTCCTTTGAACAGCTGTAGGCAACCCTTGGGTCTAAGCTGCCAAATTGCAGAAGTTCAGTGCTCTCCAGCTGACTTGGAAACTGTGCCGAAGTTCAATTAATCTTTTCTTCTATAAGCCAGCCCTTCCTTGCACCAGACAAAACATTCTCTGGCCCATTCGAGCACTTGCAGCTTGATAGTTTGCACTGGAGGTAGAGCACACAGAGTGCGTCAGGAAGAGCGGCACATAGCAGCAGCTTGGACGTGTGTCAAAACAGCCAATTCAAGGCCAGACATTGATCTCAAAACTCAGAACGGGTCAAGGGACATTTTGTCTAGTGTAAAGGGTGAGTTGGCTTACATAAGGAGATTAATTGAGCTCCTGAACCATTTCCAAGCCTGTGTGAGAGCAGTGAACTTCTGCAATTTGGCACTTAAGAACCACCTGCAATTTGAAGGAGCCGAGAAAAGAGAAACTGTTTCCACTTGTGGGTGAATTGATAACAAGAGGACGCTGATTTAAGATAATTGGCCAAAGAGGGAAGATGAGAAGAAATGTTTTAGCACAGCAGGTTGTTATGATCTGTAAAGCACTGCCTGAAAGGGTGGTTGAAGCAGATTCAATAGTAACTTCCAAAAGGGAATTGGATATATACTTGAAAAGAAAAATGTTACAGGGCTATGAGGAAAGAGTGGGAAATTGGGATTAATTGGATAGTTCTTTCAAAGAGCCAGCACAGGCATGTTGGGCTGAATGGCCTTCTGCTGTGCTGTAAAATTCCATAAATCCTGGAGAAACATATGGGTTGCTGCCAACAGATTGGTATTTCACCCGAGGGCACATGTTTTAACTTTAACTGACTGCACAGCCGTCAAGTGCTTCACATGACCAAGTGTAGTGGTTGGATTCTGCCTTTGTTTTGTACTACATGTGCTTCCCCTTAGTAAAGTAAGCTAGTGACTATGAAATTCCAAAAATGATTTTTAAAAGGAATGTTCAGTAACAGTTACATTCCCACTCTCTTTATAATTAAAACCATTCTTTGATAAATATATACAGGTTGCTTTGAGGCCGATAAAGAAAAAAAAGTTTGCTAAAATACAGGGCTCCCAATGGTGAGTGCCAATTCAGATAGGATCCGATGGGTACATTAACATGACTTGCTTTTTAATCTCCCCTAAATGAGTAAATGCACTGCTGGATGTCTACTTAAACTATACAGATCCAAGGTTCAATGGATGGTCTGTGCTGAGATAGTTAATGCTGGCCTGGCCTCCAGTTTGGGGTGCTGAAACTGTCTGCAGCAATAGTGCCAAGGATTTCTCTTGCAATTGCTATTCAGTGATGCCTGCTGGAAATGTATTCCATGGCAGTCAGATGAAGACAGGACCTGATACAAAAGCTAAACACTGCAGCTGCTGGAAATCTGCAATTCAAACAAAAATTGCTGGAAATACTCAGCAGGTCTGCCAGCATCAGTGGAGAGAGAAACAGAGTTAACATTTCAGGTCAATGACCTTTCATCAGAACTGGAAGGCCACTGACCTGAAATGCTAACACTGTTTCTCTTTCCACACTTGCTGCCAGACCTGCTGAGTATTTCCAGCATATTCTGTTTTGAGGGCAGGACCTGGTTTGGCTGTGAGATTCAACACCATCATGTTGCTTGCCCTTTGTTACATGACTCTAGGTCTGTAAACAAAAGGAGTGTTGGTTAATATGCAGCAATGTTTAAGTCTGGACACAGAGGTGTCATTACGCATTGTGCTGCCAGGTGGATAAGAGCAGGAATGATCCATTTCGGATTACTGCTAATCCATTGTACCATTTATAGAAGGCTCTTCTGTTCCTTTCCCCGAGTCTGAGCAGGAGGTTTCTACTGATCACTCCTGGGAGGAGAAAGCAGATACAGTGCCTTTTTACTGCTGTCACCAACTTATCGTTGAGTGGAATACAACTGCTGCTCAAATATTTGCCGAAAGCTCATTTTATTTAATCCTTCTCTATTTCTCCCCTCCTTTCCTAACAACAGATCTGTTGGGATAGTTGCTGTCCTTGGGTTCTTACTGCTCTCCAGTAGTCTATCTGAAGCCTATTCTTCCTATCTGAGTCAAACTGAATCCAATCCTATGCTTAACTAACATACACACATCAATGCACTCTCCAGCAGGGAGTCACTGCATCATGAGCAGAAGTAGGTGATCTGGCTCATTTCCCTGACCTTAGCCCAGGGTACACCGAGACCCACTGCAGTACACCCATCTCCAGCTAAGCTCAGTTTATGGAACACACATCTGTGGAATCCAACCTGGGACCACATCACATATGTGCATTTAGCTACTAAACTATCAGGGAAACTCTGAAAGACTGGCTACTGAGAGTTATAGGAAATGTTATGTTCTATTAGAGGAAACCCTTTCAAATAAAATGAAAAGATGAACATATTACATGAACAAATTGGCTTTTATACTGCACAGCCATGGACTGCATGCTGATTGAACTGGTAAAGAGGGGATTAGAATAAATGCCATGGCTATAAGCAGTGGGAGGAAGTTTTTTTTAGTGAACATTGGGGTAGATCCTGAGTTTGTGTGACAGTGCATAACGGGTGATAGCGAATCAGCAGCCCGTTTACTTTAATGAAAATAAAAAAAATTTTGTCTGGGGAAAAGCAGATGTGCACATTATCCACTGGGGGATGTTTAGAGCAGGGGAGCTGCAGTATCTTAATTTGTTGATTGAAATGGCAAATAGTATTGAGAAGAGGTTTTTCAGTGCATCCAGAATTACAAAGGGCTGAGCCAAGTAAAGTGAAATCCCATTCCTGAGAATTTGAGGTTAATCCTTTCAATGACACGGAACAGCCATCAACAACATCTTCAGAGTTTGAGTTGTGTAGCTTCAAGCCAGACAGCTTCAGGAATTAAACTAACACCACAATAAAAGATGCAACTACAAAGGGAATTCCAAACAATCGAGCTTCCAAGAGACCCTTCCAACACAATCATTCATCAGATAATGTTCCAAACTCAATGGAGTACCAAAGGTAGAAATCAGGATTTCCAGCATTTACCCTTATGTTTGTGTGTCATGTTTTCCAGAACTTTCTTGTACTCACTTGGCTGCAAGAGTACAATGTTGTTTCATTTCCCACTGTCTTGTGCTTCATTAACATGTAGTGAAATTTAAATCCAACTGTTAGCCAGCAACTTTTCACTGCTGTTTGGTGTTCCGAATTTTGACTACTCCTAGAGGGTCCGATTTTAACTCTATGCAAGTGAATGGGTTTCGAGTGAGTTAAAAATTAGACCCTCGTGTCTTTCCCCACTTTCTTTGATCCTCCTGCAAGATCAGCCGCTACTGCAGCTGCTGATTTATGAGCTGCAGTGCCATGTTTGTAGTTCCCTCCTGCACTGACCCATAAGTTGAGCTGCCAAATCCAACACAGACCTGACAAGAGTTGGGCAAAAGCACTCCCCTTGTGCCATGTCTGGGTCACCAGCTACAGAGGTAAACAATAAAGGAAATATCATAAGATCATTGCAGATGAGGAAGCCATTTTGAAGCTTGTTCAATCATCCAGAATATCTCTAGTCTCCCCCATGGCAGTATCCAGTTGGTTCTTAAATTATGCCTCAGTTCTCAGCTCTACCACTCTATTTGGGGGTCCATTCCAATTGTTGATCACTCTGTGTAAAGAGATACCCCCATACCCACCCTCAATTTACTGATTATTAGTCTGAAGTTGTGGCCCCTGTTCTAGTCTCCATACAGTGTAATTATCTAATACAATGAATTTTCCATATCATTTAATATTTTATATAAGTCTATAACATCACCTCTCAGACACCTCTTTTCAAGGCTGGAAAGCTCAAGTCTTAAGTCAGGCACCAAACACTAAGGTCAGTCTTGTGACTCCTCTCTGCAGTACCTCCAATATTTGAATATTTCCCTCAAGTCTTGGTGACCAGAATTGGACACAGTATTCAAGGTGTGGTCAGACCAGAGCATTATGCAGTTAGCTCATGACTTTGTAGTTCTATGTTATGTTTCTTTAAAAAAACATGTGGTTATATTCTTCCAACAAAAGAATAAGCACTATTCTGTAACTAGCTCAGATGAGATATAGCCACAGAACAGGTGGACATGGGTGGCAGAATTTAATGCGCTTTGGGAGGTGGAAGGGGGGCGTAAAATGGTGAGGGATCGTGGGGGTTGGAATGCCTGTGGCCTTCCCGATGCCATGGAATTCTATCAGCGGCCGGGAAGGTGGAGAATGGCCTTCCCGGCCACAGGCCAAATGAGGCCCTTAAGTGGAAAGAGGAGTCACAATCAGACCTTAGTGTTAGCTACCTGACTTAAGACTTGGACTTTCTAGCCTTGAAAGGAAGTGTCTGAGAGGTGATTTCACCAGTGGAGGGTGGGGCCCTCTGCTGAATGGGGAGACCGCCTGGTGAACCCTGGCGGCCTCCCTGCGGGCTCATGGGGGGCAGGGGGGTCGCGCACCCTCCTAATCAGGCACCCTGTGGCCCACAGAGGAGCTCCCCCTATAACAATGGCCATCCCCGCAGCACATAACCCTGCCTCCCACCCTCACCTACCACTAACCCTCCATCCCCTTTGGGGGCCTGCCTGACTGGCCCCGACACCCTGACCCCACTTGCATTCTTCCAAAGGTGACATCCATGCTGTTTCTCTGGACGGGGTGCAGTCCCAGCAGTGGCCACCACTCCCAGTGGATAGCCAGCAGCTCTTGTAGGTGGGATCTCTGCGTTTACGGTGATGGGAGCCCTGATGGCAGATCATTAGCTGCTTGATTGCCACAGATTCTGGTTGGGGCTCCCCAAAACGGCCAAGATGGAATTGCCCCCGGCTTTCCGACCCACATCGGGGCCATTGCTGCTCCGACGAAATCTAGCCCACGCAGTGTAGGAAGGAATGGGTGAAGGGCTTTTACTGGATCACAAGCACAATTCAGGGAAGTGTGACTCTTACAAGAAGTGTGCATTATATGGAAGACTTTTAATATATTAGATGTTAAAAAATAATGATATCATATAATTCTATAACTTTATACAGTCATGTTGACACAAATTACTTCATTAAAAATATTCTCAAATAGGTCAGAAGTTTTGAGTGCAATGGAACTCACTGAGCATCTTGCTAGAATACCAACTTTTATTGCTTTAACTAACAAATACTATAAAATCTGGTATGAACACTGCAGGGTCGTATTGACAACTGCGTGGTGATGGTGAGTCCGGTGACTGCGAATATAAAGCAGAAGACACAAGAACGAACACAGGATTACAGTTCAAAAGCCAGTCACCAATCCTTCCTGCAACAGATGCCAATATACAATGGAAAATCTGTACATAACCATTTAATGAAAACTGCAAAGTGCTCATTGTATGCAGTATGCAAATAATTTCACAGTCTTAACACAGACAAAGTTATAAAACTAACAAAGTTTCACTAAAACTCCAACTGTAAAATGGAAGGGTTCAACTTATGCAACACATCAAATTTTATGGTATTTATTTACAAGCTCACAGATCTAGTCTCTGGAAGGCACCGCACACCAGATAACATTTTACTTTAGGACACTTCTTGATTTGCACAGCCCTGTGGTAAATCTAGTCTTCCTGTGTATAGACTCTGCCTTATCATTAGCTGAAACTGCTCAGAAATGTAATACACTATAGTCGACTGGGACATTCAAGCCCCGGTGACTGTAAAGACAAGGCAAAAGACATTAGAACCAAGGGCATTACAGTTCGAAACCAAAGCATCAGTGCCAACAAACCCTTAGGCAACAAGCACTGATTATGGTGGTTGAGGCAGATGCTATATCAACATCCAAAGATTAAATTGGATAGGTAGATGAAAGAAAGGGAAATAAAGGGATATGAGAACTAGGCAGGTAAATGCAATCAGAACTATCTGCTCATGTGAATGGTAAGTGACGTCACAAGTTGATTGTGCCAAATGGCCTGCTTCCACGTTGTAACTTTTCTCTGCATAGCTAGTCTGAAACATGAAATATCTGTAAATACATTTTTCATGAACACTGCAAAGTGGCTCCATTATTTCAAAGATGTAGTTCTCTCCTGCTTTGCACTACAGTGCAGACATTTCAGCAGAACAGATTAAACTGCTCAGGAAATGGGAATGGACAGAAAATACTGGGCAAAGTATGGAATTCATTAAGAGAGGCACTAGTCACTTTTACGATCACAGGCAGTCTCTTTTAACAATGGGATAACAAGTCAGTGGGGAGCGTTAAGTCACAGCTGTAAAGCACCTACAAAGTGAACAGAAAGTCACCAAAAGATAGCGCTCAGAATGCTAGAGGGTCAGTCAGTATTCATCGAAAATCACAGCTTTTACACAATCTTTGAAAATGTTCCTACGCAGGGCTAAGGGAGCTTGAAAGGAATGCTGAGTAAAGCACAGGCCTAGGAATTTACAGATTTAAAATGGATGCCCAAGACTCCAATATGTTGGGCTGCCTCCCTGTGCACATTCCGTATCGGAAGTGCACTGCCTGTCATTTTGGTAGAGGGCAAAATATAGATTTTCAGAGCCCACAAATGAAACAGGCATCAGGCTCCCTATTTCCTTATGCCTGTTTCAGGACTCCAACCTGGAACTGGGCTGCCTTGGAAGAAGCTGGTGCTGGGTCTGCTGTGTTCAGGATAACCAAACGTACATACGTCAACCCGGCGGTTGTTAAAGGGACCAGCGGAGGCCGACATAAAAATGGTTAACTTTGTCAAACAATGCTTACCTGAACATGGTGTTAGAAGGGGCACATTAACCCTAACCCTGCCACAGCACTCTGTTCCACAGCAGTCGCAAAGACCGTTTTAGGTGATGCAGCTACCTGGGGGCATACAGCCACTGTTCGCAGCTCACAAGTTAATTTATATATGGCCTGAGGCCAAACACTGAGTGGACCTCGAGCCTACCCATTCTGGCACAGGAATTGTTTTGTGCACCTAGTTCGCGCTGGCAGAATGACACAATCTAATTTCACCCCCCAGTGTTTAAATGCAGTAAGGGCTGCTTTCATATTATCTTCACAGAAGGATGACAGAAATAACGTGGAATAAAGGTTTTGATTCAGATTTTTTTTGGAACACATAAAACGTCCATCTCAATCCACCACCTCTTTTACTAACTATACTAAGGGAGTGATTTCTAACCGTGTCCACCCGGCAGACACTGGGAAGCAGGCAGTTCAAATCGAATGTTGGAGCTTACCTGCTCGCTTCCTGAAGGTTCCAACTTTAACCTGTGCTTTTGAGCAGGTGAGAAGGATACCAGCCAGAAAGCGCCAGGGTCCTTTTATTAAATATGCAAATTGGGTTCCAATGACAAAATGGAGACCTGACAACTGGAGACCTTTGTGAGGAAGTGGCTGTTACTTTGCCGCCAGGCCAACCTATCGGGAGGAGAAGTTGGAGTGCTCCTCTGGGCCTTACTGCAGGCTTCCCGGCCAACAAACCCTCCCCCCTCCCCTGACTACAATCTCCTCCCAAACTACCTTACCTGGGTGCCAGGGACTGTTCTTCTTGCCACCCGCTAGCCAGCTGCTACTCCCCTCTGGTTTTGGGGGTGACTGCGCGGGAGTATGCAGGTAAGGCCCAGGAGCTAAAACCTTGCAGACTTCTCATTGCTAGCTTGGGAGGTTTTCCCCTCACCTCAGCCCTCACCCACCCAACTCCCTGCCCTAAGTTAAAAATCAAGGTTCAAGCTCCACAGACAGTTCAAGTTGAGCCATGAGGCTTTAAATAATTTTTTCCTCCCAATTTTCCCTTTTTCTTAATGGCACTGACTGGTACTGAAGCAAGATTCCCAGAGAACCAGTATCACTCACCCAAGTCAGCACTCTTTATCTGTGACCCTAGACACTGAATGTTGACAGCCCATTCAATCCTTGGGGATAGGTTCTCACCTAACATTCACATGTTTAATTTGAAGTCGCTGGACAGTAATCAAGAGCAGATATTCTGGTTGATTTTTCTCCTCTATAACCAAAAAGTATTAAGGTGAATTGTAACTCCCTATTGCTGCCCCAGCTGAGAACAGCTAACTCAGCATGGACAACAAACCAGAGACCTTCATGTGCGCTATCCTTCCTATTGCATTTTGAAAATCTGAATTCCAACGAAACCTTTGAGGATCACAAAGGTATTACTTTGCTCAAATTTGACTAAAATTGAAGAAATGCACTTTTCTCCAGTCCATTAACCTAAATGCAGTTGATAATATCAAATTTCCCTTTTAAATGATATAAATGGGCAGAATTCCACAGTTTGACAGAAATTTAAGAGGTTGAAGAAGTTTATTAATGAAATAAACTGATACAAGATGAATAAAATAAAATATTACTTTAGCAAACCATTCACTGTACATTGCTTTGGCTCCTTCATACCACTCATGCACTTTGTACCCATTTTGGTGCCCAGATTTCCCTTTGGTTTTACCATCTGACAATGGAAATAATTACAGTTCATTTATACCAAGTGCTCTTTATTAAGAGTAATTTCCCAATAGGCAATCATTAGTAAATAAACAGACAGCATCACAAGAGTAATTTTGTACATGTATATATATATATATATATATGTATACATGTACAGATATATAAATGCAGACACAGACAAAATCAAACTCACTCACTCTTTATTAAGTGCTACTTTGTGCAAAAAATTACAATTTTGGTGATATTTCGTTAGACCCTTCATTAAAAATGTAAAAATTGAGCTCAGATCATCCTCCTCTCTTTTTCTCGTCTTTCATTAGCTCAAAAACAAAGTAAAATGATAATTTTCTCTGTTGAAGTGGTCTGGGATTAGAGAATTATCCATTTGTCCCCACATGATTTCCCCTTTTTAAGTGAATATTGCCATGGCTTGTTTCCTCTCTGATCCAGCCTCAAGTGAGGGATGGTTGGACTGCATGCTACTCAATGGTCCCTACTGTCGATTATACATCGTGGCTGGCAGAACATCTTGTGGATAGGAGTATTCCTGCTAACCTGTCTCCGATATGTGCAGCTTTTTAAAATTTCATTCTTAGGATGTGGGTGTTACTGGCAAGGCCAGCATTTATTGTCTAGCCCTAGCTACCCTTGAGAAGGTGCTGTTGAGCTTTTACCTTGAAATTCTACCATCCTCTGGTGAAGTTACTCCCACAATGGTGTTTAGTAGGGGGTTCCAGGAATTTGACCCAGTGACAATGAAGGAAGGTTGGTGATATATGTCTCAGTTAGGATGCTGTGTGATTTGCAGAGGGGTACGTGGAGGTGGTGGTGTACCCATGCACCAGCTGCCTTTGTCCTTCTTAGGTGGTGGAGATTGCGAGTTTGAGAAGTGCTGCCGAAGACGCCTTGGCAAGTTGCTGTAGTGCATTCTGTAGATAGTACACACTGCAACCATGGTATGTCAGTGGTGGAGGAAGCGGATGCTTAAGACAGTGGATGTGTTGCTGATCAAGTGGACAGCTTTGTACTTGCCCAATGTTTCCAAAAACTCATCCAATAAAATCCAACAACTCTGAATGTGAAGTGCAGCAACTGGGTCTCATTGAAAGCCAACTGGCCGATAGAGACCAGCACCTAACAACACAGGAAGAGCTGAGAATAGAGATCCAAAGACAGCAATAAAAAAAAGGTAATGTAGAAGCTCATTGTGACGGACACATTGGGTGATCCACCTGCCAACCAAGCCATTTGACGTGCTCAAATTATGCACTCAAAAAAACATTCACACCACAAGTTAGTCAGGAACAATATTAATAGCCTAGAAGTTCTGAAGGCAGCAGGATAGAACACCTACCTGATTATTTGTGGTCATCTCAAATGACATTCTCCCGAATCCTAGGTGATGACCAGCCTGATTTCAGACTGATGCTCAGGCGCACACAGTTGGTCTGACTGAAGAGTTAAGAGGCACAAATTTGCATTTGTGCTGCTCCCTCACTGCAATAAATGGCAATTAGTCTCTCTTGGATAGTACGTTGTTTGAATATGGCATATGATTTTGTGCAAGAAGTGTACTTACCACTAGCTATACTGGAAGTGTAACAAGCAAAATTTCTGAGGAGGCCTGAAATCTAGATCAAGTTCAGGGCCCAAAGAAGTCCCCATGCCCATCAGAATTTTTCTGAGTCAGAAAAGGGCAGAAACAAGTTCCGTCTCAATTTCCTCCCACTACACTAAATTTGTGCCTCCAAGAACATTTCTGTGCTAATGACCTTAATAGATTAGAAAACGTTTGCACAATAACAATCATATTTGGCAGTATAAATTCCATTCCACTGGCAGCAACTGTTTTATTTGAGTGAACTGCAGCAGGCTCCTTTCAAATCAACTTGTTTCGTTGATGCAACAGAGGAATACTGTCAACTTCACATATATTCTTTTCTTTGTTTGTGAAGAATTGAACGGAATGGGAAATTTGGAAATACCAGCTGAAATTGGAGCAGAACCTGGCACGGTTGGTAAGCAATCTTGCCTCAAAGTCAGAGATTGTGGGCTCAAACCAAGATTTCAGCACATAATCCAGGTTGATATTTCAGAGGATTATTGAAGGAGTGCTGCCTTGTTAGAGGTGCTGCCTTTGGATGAGACATGAAATGAAGACCATAACTGTCCATTTCAGTGGTTGAATTGGATGGTAAAGGTGCCATAAGAGATGTTTCATTAACTGGTCATTCATCTGAATGGTATTTCATCTTGCTGTGTGCAAAATGGTTGCCATGTTTGCATACATTCAAATGTAATTAGCCCTGCTACGCAAGTGTATGACCTTCAAAAAAGACTTTGGATTTCAACTATCTGTACATTCTGGAAGTAAGTTGAAAGCCTTTTTCTCTCAGTGATGCTGTTGTGGGGTTGGACTGGATGATGTCATCATTTAATACCCCCACCAGCAATTTATTGCATTATTTCAAAATGACCAAAATGAGTCTGATACACTTAGAAAGTGTGCACCAAACAACTCCTGAAGTACTTCTGTGTTGGAGTTTTAACAGTGCTTGAGGAAAAAAAACCAGCCTTGAAGTCTGTGAAAATATGGAGGTCATATTGGAGTGGGGGAGGAGGAAAAGGGATTATATCCTGCATATGTGAATGCAGAGCTCTGATTGAGAGGGCAATTCAAATGCAATTCATTCTACAGGTCATCTCAATGACTCAAAGTCAAAAAGCGCCTGTTGATCTCGTATTATGGGATTAGTCCTACAGATAAACAATGATGACAGAGACCAATGTTGGCTACTGTGAGTTCTGACCTTGACTGCAGTATAGATATTGTTCTATTCTGCACTATTTTGTTTTGTTGTTTACATCTCCTCATAGCGATAATGCTAAATCTATTCTTGCATCTCACTTAATCACACAGACAAAGGCTGCATATGGTTTTAATTGGGTTTTGTCTTGTTTAGATTCTGATTCAAGACTGTTTATAGGTTAATTCCAAATTAACATCTAAATCCACATACGGTAGCTACACAGGACATTATGCCTCTGAACTGTGTGGAAAACGACACACAGTCAGCTCAGATAAACTGTCAGTACAAGACTCAAAGGGTCATCAGCCACTGTTAGTCAGGCACAGAGATGACAACTAGTCATCTTGGATGCCTGGATTTTAAATTATATGGTATTCTATTGAAAAAGATTAAGCAACGTAGAAATTACAAAGATATTTGTACACTTGCTGGTTCAGCGCTTGTGTGACATGCTTGTAGCTGCATCACTTGAAGGTTACTAGGCTGGAAACAACCCAGGGGTACCTAAACCTTTATGGTGCATCTTCCTATTTATCTATGGAAATCACTTCTACCAGCACAGATAATGGAAGGTCAGAAAGATTAACAACAATTTACATTTATATAGCATTTTTAACATCAGAAAAACACTCCAAGATGCTATGCTTCACAGTGGTGTAAGGGGAAAAAATGGATGCTGAACCAAAGAAGGAAACATTAGGAGAGGGTGACCAAAAGCTTGGTCTAAGAGGTAGATTTTACAGAGGGTCTGAAGGGAGGGCAGTGCTGCAATGGAAGGTTTAGGGAGAGGATTCCAGAGAGTGGGGCCTAGGTAGCTGAAGGCTTGGTCATCAATAGCGAGGCAAAGGAAGTTGGAGAAGTACAAGAGGCCAGAGTCAGAGGAAGAGAGAGCTCATGGGGTGACTGGAGCACTGGATGAGGTTACAGAGGTGGGGAGAGTAGATCCCACGAAGTAATTCAAGTGAAGGATGGGAATTTTAAATTAGAGGCATTGGGGGACTTGGAGGCAACTAAATCAGTGAGGACAGGGATAATGTTTGAGCAGGGCTTGGTGCAGGGTAAGATATGGGCACCAATGTTTTAGGTCAGCTGTAGGTTATGGCAGATGGAGAATGGCAGCTGTTCTGGAGAGCACTGGAATAGTCTTGTCTAGGGTTTCAGCAGCAGATGAGCTGAGACAAGAGTGGAGGCAGACAGTGTTAGAGGTGGAAGTAAATGATCTTTTTGATGGAGAGGATATGGGTCAGAAGCTGAGCTCAATGTTGAAGAAGACATCGGGATTATGAACAGTCTGGTTCAATCTGAGACAACAGCCAGTGAGGGAAATTAGTGGCACGTGTATGGAGTTTGTGATAGTAGTTAAAGGCA
This sequence comes from Heterodontus francisci, assembly GCF_036365525.1. Classification (NCBI taxonomy): domain Eukaryota; kingdom Metazoa; phylum Chordata; class Chondrichthyes; order Heterodontiformes; family Heterodontidae; genus Heterodontus; species Heterodontus francisci. Next base: position 257,309,605 of record NC_090371.1, on the reverse strand, counting down.
TTGGCTTATTTAGCTGTAAGAAATTACTGCTTAACCGAGGGTGGATGTTGGACAAACTGTCTGAGACGTTAGAGATGGGTTCGTAAAAGATGGTGGAGAGGTAGAGCTGGGTATTATCAGCATACAGGTGGAAACTGAGTGCATGTCGTCAGATGATGTCACCAAGGGGTAGCGTGTAGATGAGGAAGAAGTAGAGGCCAAGGATGAATCTTTAAAGGACTCCACAGGTGACAGTGTGGGGGTGGGAATGAAAGGAGCCATTTCTAGAGATACTCTATTTGACAGTTCAAAGTAAATTTATGTGCTAGTACATACTTAAATCCTCAGACAAAATTCAAACTATTTTCAAGCTATCACTCTCACAACATGATGCTCTATCCCAACTATTAGTAGTTTTGTAATAGTTATTATTCAGGGCTCACTGGGTAGCTACAAATCTCACCCATATCTTTTAGATCAGCACAATCCCTATTGTCTCTTTCCCTTCCACACCCCAACCCAGTATCCACCCCTGGAAAAAACTATCCCCCAATTTACTAATAATTGCACTTTCAAAATCCTTTGTCCCTCTGTTTGACACAACGTTTCAGCAGCTAGTGATATGCCAACCACACCCTTTCCTCCACCTTTGATGCCCTAGTTCCCAATAAAATAATTACTCTCTCTCACCCTGGCCATTCCCCTGGTATGGGCCTCATCTCTGCTCCCGTACGTCCAAGGGACGCTGATCTGAAAGTGCTTTATGTGGTCCAGCATTATCCGATCAGGTCCTGCTCTCATCTGCTAAAACTGCTCACTATTCCAAAATCATCCTGGAATGCAAAGACAACCCCAGATTCATTTCTCTAGTGCAAACCATTCTCTTAAATCTCTCTCCTCCGTACTCACCTCCAACAATAAGTGCAAGGAACTCGTGGACTTCTTTGTCACTAAGATCAAGACCATCTGATCAGCTGCCTCTGCTGCATTCCTCCCTTGCACCAGCCCACTGGACCAAACCTCCTCTAAAGCTCCCCCCTGCCCTAGCCCTGGACTCGCATCTTTCTCTAGTTTCTCTTATCTCCCCTTATGCCCTCTCTTAGCTCATCTTGTCCATGAGACTCACCTCCTGCTCTCTTGGCCCTATTCCCACTAAACTTCTGACCATTCAACTTCCCCTCCTTGTCCCCATGTTAATCAATATTGTTAATGGTTCTCTCTCTCCAGGTGTTGTCCCTCTCTACTTTAAATCTGCCATCATCACCTCTCTCCTTAAAAACACCTTGACCTCACTGTCCTTGCAAACTACCACTCCATCTCCAACCTCGCCTTCCTCTCCAATCAGATTTCTGCCCCTGCCACAATACTGTAACAGCTCTTATCAAACTCACAAATAACATCTCATGTGTCTGTAACAAAAGTAAAATTTACCCCCTCATCCTTCTCCACCTATGTGCAGCACTGCTTGACACAGTTGACCACATCATCCTCCTCCAATGCCTCTCCATCGTCATCCAGCTGGTGAAACTGCTCTCACCTGGTTCTATTCTTATCTATCTAATCGTAGCAAGAGAATCACTTGCAATGGCTTCTCTTCCTGCTGCCACACCAGTACCTCTGGTATCCCCCAAGTTTCTATCCTTGGCTCCCTCCTATTGCTCATCTACATGCAGCCCCTTGGCGACATCATCTAAAAGCAGAGTGTTAATTTTCACATGTAAGCTGACAACACCCAGCTCTACCTCACCACCACCTCTCTCGACTCCTCCACTGTTGCTAAATTATCAGACTGAGTATCCAATATCCAGTACCGGATGAGCAGAAATTGCCTCCAATTGAAAACTGAGAAGACTGAAGCCATTGTTTTTGGTCCCTGCTCAAAACTCCATTCCCTATCTACTGACTCCATCCCTCTCTCCCTGGCAAGAGTCTGAGACTAAACCATTCTGTTCACAACCCTAGTATCATATCTGACCCCGAGATGAGCTTCCGACCACATATTTGGGTCAACACTAAGAATGCCTATTTCCACCTCTGTATAATTGCCCAACCGCCCTGTCTCAACTCATCAGCTGCTGAAATGTTCATTCATGCTTTCGTTACCTGTAGATTTAACTATTCCAACACATTCCTGAATGATTTCTCACATTCTACCCTCCGTAAAATTGGGGTCATCCAAAACTCTGCTGCCGTGTCTTAACTTGCACCAAGTCCCATTCCTCTACCACCTCTGTGCTCCCTGACCTACACTGACTTCTGGTCAAGCAACGTCGTGATTTCAAGATTCTCATCCGTGTTTCTAAACCCCTCCATGGCCCTCCCTATCCATGTAATCTCCTCCAGCCCCACAACCCTCCAAGATATCTGCATTCATCTAATTCTGGCCTCTTGAGCTTCTCTGATTTTAATCACTCCACTATTGGTGGCTGTGGAATTCCCTCCTCAAATCTCTCTGCCTCTACACCTTGCTTTCCTCTTTTAAGAAACTCCTTGAAAACTATCTCTTTGACCAAGCATTTAGTCATCTGGCCTAATATCTCCTTATGTGGCTTGGTGTCATATTTTGTTTTATATTGCTCCTGTGAAGTGCCTTGGGACGGTTTATTACGTTAAAGGCACTATATAAATATAATTTGTAGAAACAGCATTTTAAGATCAGTTCCTTTCCATTTCTTTCCTCCCCACCCCGACCCCCCCCACTCCATGTTTTGACTTTCTTTCACCGCGCCCCCCCCCCCCCCCCCCCCACATAGAATAGAACATTGCTTCACTCAGCTGAGTGAGCTCAGATTGAGAATGCTGCAACTATGGTCATCCAGTCATGTCGCAACCATCTGTGGCACACTGCAGTGGTGCATTACTGATGAGCATTCAAATCATTTCTTTCCTGAACTCCTTTCAGTGGTACATTTCCCAGATTCCTCCATCCTGCCTGCTGCCAGGTTTCACTGGCAGCTCTGTAAAACACTGCTGTAAAAATTGTGTTGGGTTCTGAATGACATCAATGGGTTCTAATATCGATGAGGCCCTTGCCTGCCAATGGTAGGAACCTATCTAGCACTCGAATTAGTGGGGTTAAAATGGTGGTAGGCACAAATGCATCAGGAACACTGTGGGAAGCACATTTTAACCTCCACCCGGCCCGTTCCCACTGGGCACTTAAAATTAGGCCTATGTATGTGAAATGCAACCTTCCCATTCTCTGTGGCTCAGCTACTCACTGTCTTAACCAGCCGAGCCACCCGGGAAGTTATGAAATAATTTCCTCCATTTCCCAGTAATTATCTCCTCCTTTTTGAAAATTATCTACTCTTCTGTTATCCATTATTCATGTGCAAATTTGGGCATTGACTGTTAACTAGCCAATTTTAAGCCACTCAGTTTATATATTGCCTTGTGTCAGCAGGTTGAGTATGGAAGTTTTTCACCCAGTTTTCTCCCTTCCTCTCCTGAAGGTAGTGACTCAGGCTGGGGGAAAATATTAGTTTTAGTTTAGTTTAGTTTAGAGATACAGCACTGAAACAGGCCCTTCGGCCCACCGAGTCTGTGCCGACCATCAACCACCCATTTATACTAATCCTACACTAATCCCATATTCCTACCACATCCACACCTGTCCCTATATTTCCCTACCACTACCTATACTACGGGCAATTTATAATGGCCAATTTACCCATCAACCTGCAAGTCTTTCGGCATGTGGCACATTCCCAAAGGTGACAGCAGCCCTCCTACGTCTTGCACAAGTGATAATACTTCATGTGTGAGCCACGTGCAATGAGCATCGGCAGGGTTTTCATCCACAAAATCAGCACAGTCCAGACCAAGCTGTTCTCACCCAACGTCTAATAATGCACACCGCCCACCATTGGTCAGGAGGGGAATCCCCAGATGATTTTCCCCTCCCGAGCCCAAACCTGTTGCAGTGCCCCAAAACTGCAACCCTGTGAGAGAGCAGCTAACTCAGCACAAACTGAGACCATTTGTTCTATGTGGCTCAGTACGACATTGGCAATGTATTTCCTCTTTAATGCCACTGGGAGTGCTGGCAGTTTGCGTAACTCATCATTGGACAGACCAACAGTTCATAAAGAGCCATGTGCAAGTATGTTAAAGGTTTTCTAAAGTTGTTAAGGGCATGAACTACAAATCAGAATGGGGCAAACAGTCATTTTTTTTTTAGATTAGATTAGAGATACAGCACTGAAACAGGCCCTTCGGCCCACCGAGTCTGTGCCGAACATCAACCACCCATTTATACTAATCCTACACTAATCCCATATTCCTACCAAACATCCCCACCTGTTCCTATATTTCCCTACCACCTACCTATACTAGTGACAATTTATAATGGCCAATTTACCTATCAACCTGCAAGTCTTTTGGCTTGTGGGAGGAAACCAGAGCACCCGGAGAAAACCCACGCAGACACAGGGAGAACTTGCAAACTCCACACAGGCAGTACCAGGAATCGAACCCGGGTCCCTGGAGCTGTGAGGCTGCGGTGCTAACCACTGCGCCACTGTGCCGTCCTGTGCCTCAAGTCATCTTGAATTTCATCAGAATGAATAATTGTTTTGAAAGGAATCCACTGAAGGAGGTGGTAATTTTTTTTCCCATATAGAACATGGCAACAATCCGCTAAAAATTTCTTCAGCCAAGGTGACACTGAAAATCAAATGTCAGGAACAACTGCCTCGGAATTCAGGGATATAGCTCATCTTAAAAATGTTTTCAAAGATTAATGTACAAGTGACAAAGGATAGCACTATATCAAGGTTGCAGCCTGCCACTAAAAGACTTTTAAGTTGTTGAAGTGACTGGTGACTGGCACAGTGCACCAGGATGTGCTGTAAAATCCCTTCTGTGGCAGCAAGATAGTGGTGAGGACGGGGAGACGAACAGGAAAGGAGAATAAAAAGGCACAGCATTTGTAACACGCAAAAGAAAAAAAGTATCTAAGGGGTTAAAAATGACATTTTTTTTTTTAAAGCAATGTAATTTTATTTAACTATATACTCCTTTCCAATTTGGCAGCTTCTCATTTATCAATTCTGTCAGCTGGACCAGGATGTACCATAGTCAAGCCTTACCTACGCAGAGAGACACAAATATCACACACAGACGTCTTGGATTATTGAACGACGTTAACAAAAAGGTTAGATTAACACAACATTTATTAATCTGTCCAGCTTTAACCTAAATCACCAAATGATATGGCACTCTGTCCAACTTGCATCTCTCTCGTTAGTACCCCTTTGATGTATGCGATCTGACAAGGCAGGCTGTTATGGGCCGTCTGCATCACTGTCACCATGACAACAGTGAAAGACAATCCATGATCTCAGACCTTGGTCACACGTAACAGGACAGCTTATCTGCCCGGGACCACTGGTTCTAATGGGAAAAGAGTAATTACATTCTTCCCTGTCAAAACCTCCTCTCTCACATGGAGTACTTATTATGTTCTTGTTTAAGGTGCAATGCACTAGATCTTTCTCTACTCATAATAAATAACAATGCAGCAATTACAAAATTGAGTATACATGTTAATATTCAAATTATAATGCTTCCTCATAAAACTACAGAAACCGAGATCTACTTGACCCTAATTTAACCTCAGCTTCAATCTACGTTAACACAGAAGCAAGAGCTTAATTTGGGTGAAGGTAGGGGATCCGTCAGTAAAAGGCTTTGGGTTAGTAAAAAAATAGATTGAAAGCAAATGGCAGCGATATGTTCTGATTTAGATTTATAAATACTGTATGCACGCATTAACTGTCAAAAGGAAGGAGATTTGATTAATAAATAAGGCTATAATGATCTATCCTCACCTTCAATGTATGAAGTGGGGATTGTACTTCAGTGCAGTTCATTAATTCTTTAAGGGCTAAGAGGGTGTTTTTGCAAAATTTCAGAAAATGAAAGGAGCTTCGGATTTCTCCAAATTTCAGCTCACAGATTAACAAAGGTGTCTCTGGTCTGTAGTCGTTCGTCTATTGTGATCGGTTTCACTGGACGGAATGTACAGCACCAGGCAGTGCAATGATTCCAGCTGTATTGTATGGTGCAGAACAGAGCCATACAGGGCAGGGAGGTCCCAGGTTTGACCAACGAGCTGCGCAGGATAAGCTGATGTCAGCTGGGGTGCTGGTAACAGCTTCACGAATGGTCTGAGAAGCCCCGAAGTAGAAAAGTGGGTGGGAAAATCAGCCAAGGATCATCTTCTGGATTAATTTGCAGTGACTGCTGGAAAGTGCATGCATGTAGTTGTTGTGGGAGACAGGATTGGCCTCCGCAATTGAACTGCATGTTGACATTTGTTGCCTAGGCTCACACTTAAAGAATGGCGACTTTGGCAAGGTAGATGTGTACACCATCTGTTGGCTCTTAAAGAGAGGAAGGCAGAAATTAGAGGGGATCTAAAAACAGCAAAGACTCTGCCAGGCTGGGAGCATGGGTATGATGCAGGTTCATTATTGTTTCTCTCTTTCCCCCTCTAGGAAGAGTGAGTTTCTAATCTTGACGGAATCGTGTAATGAGTAGGAAGGAGGTTGAGGCAAAGGAACAGTGGGGGCAAGTCAACCCATGATATTCTCAGCCAAGGGTTGTTAACACATCATCTGCCACTTCCTGGATGGGGTTAATTAAAAATAAATAAGAAATGAGTTTGATTCACTTATATGGCACATTATGATGTCTCAAAGTGCTGCTTCATCCATATGTAATTTATTAAAAATCATACATCTGTACATACACGTCCTGTCAAATGTTTCCACTAAAGGTTCCTACATCCACATTCATATTGGAAAGTTGTCATGCTACAATTACAAGTGAAGGTGCTGCAGTGCCACCAATGGCAGGAGGAAATTATTACAGCATGGTAAGGTTTCGTGAGCAGCATCCATTGAGAATGTGGACACAAGAATTTATACTGGAAATATAAAAATAAGGACAGAATGTATGACTATAAAATGGCGACTGAATTACATTTGCATGTCCCATTACAATGAATGCACCCTGTAAGCCTGCTTCCTCTGAAGACTCTCAGTGTCAAACACACAGGTCAACTGCACATGTATGCACAGTGGCTGTTATGTAGGCTAATATGGCAGTCTCACAAGACCACACAAACAACAATTAATCAGTTTTAGTGGTATTGTGACCTGGACAGCAGAAGACCTCCCTTTTCTTCTTTGAACAGAACCATTGGATTTTAAGGAAAACAGTAAATCAGGCCTTAGTTTAATATCTCATCTAAACAAAAGAATATTCAGTGTAGATTATGTGCTCAAATCCTGAGGTGGTGTTTGAACCACACTTTCCAATAATATGTAAGTAGGTAGGTAGTTGACAGGTTGCAACTAACTCTTATAATAACCCATCTATATTTTCTTCTATTTTATCAATATTGCTATGGAGTCATTCAGCATTACCAGACAGAAATAAGCCACTTGGCCTATTAAGTCTGGCCCATTGCTTCACTCCACATGAGTCATTCAGTCTATTCCCATTCAAATGGGCAATCTTGGGCTGGGATAATGTGAGGCTCCGAGGTGTGGTTGGAGACGGGGGAGGAGGGGGGACCGAGTATCGCAATGGGTGGTGGGGGCACTGGCTGGGGGGGGGGGGGGGGGGCGGGGTGGTATGGAGGGCCTGTCGCCTCCCTGTCACCAAGTGATCTTCCCGGGGGCGGGATAGGCCACCGGCCTTCCCCTCCAGAGGCCAACTGAGGCCCTTAAGTGGCCTATTAATGGGTAATTAAAGGCCTCTTCCCGCCACCGCTGGGATCTTACCTTGCAACACGAGGCTCCCTCCCTATGGGCTTGGGTGGGGTGTGCCTCCTTCATGGGCAATTTGTGGCCCAGGGAGGACCCCCAGCAGGAACAACTTTACCCCCTGGGAATCCCCCCCACCCCACCCCCCACTCCCTGGATTGCACAACCACCCACCAGCACGCTCCTCGGCGGGGCCTTCCAGATTGGCCCCAGCGACCCCGCCTCACCTACATCTGGTCTGGGGTTCCAGTGCTGGGCCTGGGTCCGTGGCCTCTGCAGTACTGGCAGTGGTCACTGCTCCCAGTGGCACTACTGATACTGCTGAGCTACCAGCCCTCTGATTGGCTAACGGTTCTTGGAGGCAGGATCCCCATCTTTAAAGGGACGGGGATCCCGTCCCCTGGAACCTTGATTTTAAAAGACCTGAGGATTGCTCCGAGGGGTGCGCGGAGGACACACACAAAAAGACCGAGGCACAAAATCCAGCCCTTAATGTGGGAGCCTAACAATGAGTGTTGCAGTCTTTCAGATGGGATGTACATCTGCCCTCTCAGGTAGACATAAAAGATTCTATGGCATTATTTCCCCAGTATCCCACCTAATATTTATCTGCCAACCAACAACACTAAAAACAAGACAGTACCTCGGGCTGGAATTTATTCTGCCCTTGGAGGCGGGCATGGAGGCGGCAAGCAAAATGGCAAGGAACACTGTTCCTGACGTTACCTGGGCCCCCTGCTATTTTGTCCGGGGTGGGGAAGGCCAAGGACAGCCTCCCTACCCCAGTCCAGCTGAGGCCCTTAAGTGGACAATTAATGGTCCTCTTCCCACCTCCATCAAAATTTTGAGGGAGGCAGAGGGGCCTGCCACCACGTAAAACCTGGCGGCTTCCTAGCAGTGTTGGGGGTGTCCCTCTTTTGGGGGTAACCCAGGGCCCATGGAAGGTCCCCCTGGCGCTGATCGTCACCCCCGGCAAGACACCCCCACTCACCCCCACCAAACCCCTTCCCTTTGCTGTGGCCCGCCAACATTGAGTTCAATCATTTCAGAGCATGACGGGCCCCCCAGTTTACTTTTATTTTTAGTTATTTTTTCTTTTTTACATTTTTTACAACTTTTTTTTCATGTTTATTTCATTTCATCTTAGTTTGTTCAGTTTGCTTACCCACTGTTTTTTTTCATGTTTGGACTTGCTGCTGTTCAACCTTTAGTCCGTTAACACCCTATTTGTACCAATGCTTTGTCTTTCAACACACCATTAACATATTGTTTGCCTTTGCTCCATGACCTTTTGGTCAGCTATGTGGTCTTGTCCAATCTACACCTTCTCCTTTGTTATCTCTTGCCCCACCCCCGCCTCACTTGCTTATAACCTTTGACATTTCTAATATTTGCTAGTTCCGAAGAAGGGTCACTGAGCCGAAACTTTAACTCTGCTTCTCTTTCCATAGATGCTGCCAGACCTGCTGAGTGGTTCCAGCATTTCTTGTTTTTACTCCAACGTCATAGTTGTGCCATCACTAAGACCGCCTAATTCCACCTTCATAACATTGTTGGACTTCACCCCCGTCTCAGTTGCTGAAACCCTCATTCATGCCTTCACTACCTCTAGACTGGACTATTCCAATGCACTTCTGGCTGGTCTCACATTCTACTCTCCATAAACTTGAGATCATCCAAAACTCTGCTGCTGTGCTCATTGATCTACATTGACTCCTGGTCAAGTAATATCTTGATGTTAAAATTCTCATCCCTCCATGGCTCGCCCCTCCCTATCTCTGTAATCTCCTCTAGACCCATAACCCTCCCAGATATCTGCGCTCCTCTAATTCTGGCATCTTGAGCATTCCCAATTTTAATCGCTCCACCATTGGGGGCCCCGCTTTCAGTTGTCTAGGTTCTAAGCTCTGGAATACCCTCCCTACACCTCTCTACCTCTCTTTCCTCCTTTAAGACACTCCTTAAAACCTACCTCTTTGACCAAGCTTTTGGTCATCTGACCTAATATCTCCTTTGTGGCTTGGTGTCATACTGTGTTTTATGATGCTCCTGTAAAGCACCTTGGGATGTTTTATTACGTTCAAGGCTCTATGTAAATATAAGTTGTTCTTGTTGAGCCATGAGGCATCCTGGTGATGTGGCACGTAGATATAACAATATACTAGCCTGTAGACTGACAGGTACTCAGAGATAATTGTCTGTATGACAAGTACTGAATCTCAGCTATGGCTGATGAGGGGTGTGTGAGGGAGGGTGGAGACACCAGCTGGGTATCAGTTGCTTTACTAATGAGAGGGAAGCAAAGCCAAGAGCCAACTCAATGTGGGCTACTGCAATGGACTCCTTAGCAGCCAGTCATATAGAACAGCAGCTGCAGAGGCTCAACTGCCAAAGTGGCTCACTTATCCAACTTACCAACAACCAGGGAACGACACAAACAGGTGGTGAGTCGCGTACAAGAAACGGAGAAAATAAGTTTGAAAAATAGGGAAGTACATAAAAGAAATAAATAAAAAGTGAGTAGGGATGCTAAGCAACTTCCTCCTTCTGTTTTCACTTTTTAAAACTGTCTAGGCTTAAATTTAACCTTGGACCATTAATCCCTGATATTTAGTTCAGCTTCACTGAATAAAACCATCTGTCATGTCTACTTTTAATGGTACACTGTTTGCAGATGAGCTTAATTGGGATGTAGGTGCCCATATCCTGTGGTATGTGTTTGTAGTCCAATTTCACCTACAGGAAGTAGGCAGGTCCTGGAAATGATATCACTGCTGTGTGTCACGAACCTCACTGAATCAGTAACACTGTGCCCCTTCTCATCTTGCACTACACCACAGAGCAGGTCAGAATCAACAGCAGTGTCTGTCTCCAGCCTGAAAGCAGTGCCAATTCCATGTGCCCTTCTCAGAACACAGCAATTTTTAAGAGCTTTTCAGCTCAATTCAGAAACAGACCTTCCTTAGTGTAGATTAATATGGGCTAAAAATGGATTTAAGGGTAGATTTTGACTTTGGGTGAGAGTGTAAAATGGGTGATACCGAATCAGCAGGCTGTTTTATGACTCTCCTAATTTTTATTTCCCTTTAAGTCAATGGAAAGAAAACGAGCTACCAATTCACTAACGCCTGTTTTACACTATCGCCCAGGTCAAAATCTACCACACTGAGTTAGGTTTTATTGTGGCATGAAATTATCAAAAAAGTTGACATTTTTACACCAAGCTGAAAGAGAAAGTCACTCCAAATGTACCTGAAGATCAAAGGATGTAGCCAAAATGAGAGAAGTGAAGATACAGCACAAAAGATCTAGCTGAGGAATGAAGACACACCACAGCAGACCTGGGTCAGGAGTGAAGACACACCACATCAGACCTGGGTCAGGAGTGAAGACCCGCCACAGCAGACCTGGGTCAGGAGTGAAGACACGCCACAGCAGACCTGGGCCAGGAGTGAAGACACACCACAGCAGACCTGGGCCAGGAGTGAAGACACACCACAGCAGACCTGGGTCAGGAGTGAAGACACACCACAGCAGACCTGGGTCAGAAGTGAAGACACACCACAGCAGACCTGGGTCAGAAGTGAAGACACACCACAGCAGACCTGGGTCAGAAGTGAAGACACACCACAGCAGACCTGGGTCAGGAGTGAAGACACACCACAGCAGACCTGGGTCAGGAGTGAAGACCCGCCACAGCAGACCTGGGTCAGAAGTGAAGACACACCACAGCAGACCTGGGTCAGGAGTGAAGACACCACAGCAGGCCTGGGTCAGGAGTGAAGACACACCACAGCAGACCTGGGTCAGGAGTGAAGACACACCACAGCAGACCTGGGTCAGAAGTGAAGACACACCACAGCAGACCTGGGTCAGAAGTGAAGACACCACAGCAGGCCTGGGTCAGGAGTGAAGACACACCACAGCAGACCTGGGTCAGGAGTGAAGACACACCACAGCAGACCTCGCTGAAGAGTGAAATTCTTACCTGGGGACATGGCTAATGGACTGACTGAGAACAAATATTATACATTAGCAGAATGGTGGACTGAATGATATTGTGCTACTGGGCATCGGCCTGCTGCGGCAGTTGTAATGGTGAACTTGGCACAACAGTTGAAGTGCTAGCATAGAATTTTATTCAGCGAAACAGCTTATTGATTTTTCTATATTACTGTTGTTGAATATAATTTAGACGCAGGTCACCACAGTTCCAATTTTTATTGGTTTGAATTAAATGCTTGCTTGGTACCTCTAAGCTATCATTCCAATACCACTGCTGATTTTCCATGTGGTGCATCAACCTACTCAACCACAGAATAGCCAGACACGGAACTGCATACACTACATCCAAAAGGATGACTTTCCAAACTCAACCAGGTCACATAGTGGGAGACTAAATTGGAAGGAAAGTTAACTCAGGCTGTTCCTGTGGAAACTCTAGCAGCTGCCTGATTGTTTTCTCTGCTTCTAAGATGGTGTATGGAGTGAAGAAGATGTCAAAAAAAGGGATGGATGTTCAATTTTTAAAGGATGGAGGGGTGGGGGGAAATGATTAAATAAATATTTAAATTATAAATACTGAAGTCAAAGGCATGGCAAAGTTACAAAACATGCTATGCTTCAAATACAGCTGAGATGGATAGATCCTACTTACCAACCTGACTGAACTAAAAAAGGGCAATTCACAATGTGCTTCCAATCACTTCATATGAATACGAGTAGGCTATTTGGATCCTCTAGCCTGTTCAGCCATTCAATTAGATTGTGACTACAAGATCCTATGGCACTATTTCGAAGAAGAGTAGGGGCATTATCCCTTATGTCCTGGCCAATATTTATCCTTCAATCAACATCACAAAATCACATTATCTGGTCGTTATCACATTGCTGTTTGTGGGAGCTGACTATACGCAAACTGGCAAAGTGCTCTGAAACGTCCAGTGTCATGAGAGATGCTATAAAAATGCAAGTCTTTCTTTTATGCTAGGAACTGATTTATTTTGTTCATTGAATAAATAAATAAATATTTACAAATGAATTCTAGAATTGGATCCTTACTCCTCAATATGATAAATTAGAACGATCTTTTTAGATCTACAACTTGTATTTATATAGCACTTATTTTAATACAGACAAGTGTGAGGTGATGCTTCTTGGCAGAAGGGTTCGAGTGAGGTATGTGCATCGATCTTTGAAGGTGGCAGAACATATTGAGAGAACGGTTAGCAAATCACAAGGAATCTTGGACTTCATAAATAGATGCACAGAGTACAAAAGCAGGGAAGTTATGCTGAACCTTTATAAAACTCTGGTGAGGCCACAACTAGAGTACTGCGTCCAGTTCTGGTCACCACACTTTCGGAAGGATGTGGGGGTCCTTGAGAGGGTGCAGAGAAGATTAACCAGAATGGTTCCAGGGATGGTGGATTTTAGCTACAAGGTTAGGTTGAAAAACTGGGATTATTCTCCCTTGAGCAAGGGAGATTGAGGGGAGATTTGACAGAAGTTATGATAGGTTTAGATAAGTTAGACAAGGAAAAACTATTCCCATTAACTGATGGTACAAGGACTAGGGGATACAGATTGAAGGTTTTGGGCAAGGGATGCAGGAGGAATGTGAGGAAGAACTTTTTTACATAGTGAGTGGTAACGACCTAGAATTCACGAGGGTGGTGAAAGTGAAGACAATGATTTCAAAAGGAAATTGGATGGGGGCAATTGAAGGAAATAAAGGGGGGAATTTTATGCTCTCCCCCGCAGCAGGTTTGGAGACATGGAGAGCACATAATCGGGTGGCAAAGTGGCTGGTGGGGGACCCTGCCACCTTACCGCCTCCACCAAAATTAAGTCCCAGGCAGGAAGGTCTGTGAACGGTTTTCCCGCCCCGCCGCCAATTGAGGCTCTTAAATGGTCAATTAATGCCCAATTAAGGGCCTCATCCCTCTGTTGCCACAATTAGCCCAGTGGTGAGTGGGCCTGTCGCTGCACAGGGAGCATAGCAAGAAAAATTGCGTGGGTTGCTTGCCGACTCCAGGGGGGTGTCCCTCGTTAAAAGGCACTTAGTGCCTGATCGACAGACCCGGTATCAGGAAGGGGGTCCCGCTACACCCTCCTCCCCCGTGACCACCACCCCACGAGACCCCCTCCCACCCTGGCCTACCTGTGGCACGGGTCCTCATTTATTTCACATATATCACACTACGATCAAGCAACATACAGTACTGTACATACCGGAAGTACTGGGCACAGGTTCTTAAAATACTGCACTAAACACTGGCATTGGGTGACAGGTCTTACAGTACTGCATTAAATACTATTATTGGGCTACAGGTCATTACAGCACTGTATTAAACACTAGTACTGTACTAAACTGTAGTACCTGGCCACAGGTCTTAAAATCATAAAAATTACAGTTCAGAAGGAGGCCATTCAGCCCATTATGCTTGTGCTAGTTCTTCAATTGGAGCTTTCTACTCAGATCCCATTCTTCAGTCTTTTCCCCACATTCTTTTATATTCTCCCTTTTCAGATACTTGTTCAATTCATTTGCTTCAATCTGAAAAGTGTTCATTTACCTTTACTGCCACCTAGCCATTTCTTTATCCATACAGTTACAAATCCCTTAATACTATGAGCCTTGATTTTTGTAACAAGTCTCTTATGTGGCATCTTATCAAATGCCTTCTGAAAATTAATATTTAGAACATTTCCTTTATCTAAGCACTCTTGTAGTTTCCTCAAAAATTTTAATTAGTCAAGCATGATCTGTCATAAGAACATAAGAAATAGGAACAGGAGTAGGCTATTCGGCCCCTCGAGGCTCCTCTGCCAGAAGATCATGGATGATCTGATCATGGCCTCAATCCACCTTCCCACTTGCCCCCCCCCCCACCCCCCATAGCCCTTGACTCCACTGTAGATCAAAAATCTGTCTAACTCAGCCTTGAATATATTCAATGACCCAGCCTCCACTGCTCTCTGGGGTAAAGAATTCCAAAGATTAAAGACCCTCTGGAGTGAAGACATTCCTCCTCATCTCCATTAAATGGGACCCCTTATTCTGAAATGGTGCCCGTTAGTTCTAGATTCACCCACAAGGGGAATCATCCTCTCAATATATACCCTGTCAGGCCCCCTCAGAATCTTATCTGTTTCAATAAGATCACCTCTCATTCTTCTAAACTCCAATGAGTATAGGCCCAACCTGCTCAAGCTTTTGTCATAAGACGACCCCTTCATCCCAGGAATAAACCCAGTGAACCTTCTCTGAACAGCTTCCAAAGCAAATATATCCCTCCTTAAATAAGGAGACCAAAACTGTATGCAGTACTCTAGGTGTGGTCTCACCTACACCCTGTCCAGTTGTAGCAGAAATTAAAAACAAAAAGTGCTGGAAATACTCAGCAGGTCTGGCACAATCTGTGAAGTGAGAAGCAAAGTTAACGTTTCAGGTCAGTGACCTTTCATCAGAACAGTAGTAAGAATTCCCTACTTTTAGACTCTACCCCCTTGCAATAAATGCCAACATTCCTTTTGCCATCCCAATTACTTGCTGTACCTGCATGATAACCTTTTGTGATCCATGTGCGAGGACACTCAGATCCCTCTGTACTGCAGCATTCTGTGGTCTCTGTCCCTTTAAATAATAATTTGCTTTTCTATTCTTCCCACCAAAGTGGATAACCTCATATTTTCCCACATTATGCTCCATCTGCCAAATTTTGGCTCTCACCTAACCTATTTATATCCCTTTGCAGACGAGTCCTCCTCACAATTTGCTTTCCCATCCATCTTTGTATCATCAGCAAATTTGGCTACAATACACTCTGTCCCTTCATCCAAGTCATTAATATAGATTGTAAATATTTGAGGCCCCCAGCACTGATCACTGTAGCACTCCACTAGTTAGAGTTTGCCAACACAAAAATGCCCCATTTATCTCGACTCTCTGTTTCCTGTTAGCCAATCCTCTATCCATGCTAATATATTACCCTAACACCATGAGCTCTTATCTTGTGTAGTAACCTTTTATGTGGCACCTTTATTGAATGCCTTTGGAAGTCCAAATACATCTACTGGTTCCTCTTTATCCACCCTGCTTGTTACATCCTCAAAGAACTCTAATAAATTTGTCAAATACGATTTCCCTTTCCTAAAACCTGTTGACTCTGCTTGATTATATTATGATTTTCTAAATGTCCTGCTACTACTTCCTTAATGATGGATTCCAGCATTTTTCCAATGACAGAAGTTAGGCTAACTGGCCTATAGTTTCCTGCTTTCTGTCTCCCTCCTTTCTTGAATGGGGCATTACATTTGCATTTTCAAATCTACTTGGACCTTTCCAGAATCTAGGGAGTCTTGGAAGATTACAACCAATGCATCCACTATCTCAGCAGCCACTTCTTTTAAGAC
Source organism: Heterodontus francisci (assembly GCF_036365525.1). Lineage (NCBI taxonomy): Eukaryota > Metazoa > Chordata > Chondrichthyes > Heterodontiformes > Heterodontidae > Heterodontus > Heterodontus francisci. The sequence continues at coordinate 257,293,430 of NC_090371.1, read as the reverse complement.
CCAAGGATGCAGACCACCAGGTCCCGTGGACTTGTCCCATTAGTTTTCCTAGTACTTTTTGTCTAGCAATAGTGATTGTTTTAAGTTCCTCCATCTCTTTCGCCCCTTGATTTTCTAATATCATTGGGATGTTTTTAGTGTTGTCCACCGCAAAAACAGATACAAAATATTTGTTCAAAGTCTCTGCCATTTCCTTGTTTCCCATTATTAATTCCCCAGTCTCATCCTCTAAGGGACCAAAGTTTACTTTAGCTACTCTCTTCCTTTTATATACTTGTAGAAGTTCTTACTGTCTGTTTTGATATTTCTTGCTGGTTTACTCTCATGTTCTAGTTTCTTCCCTTTTTTCAGTAATCTTTTGTCAGTTACTAAAATTTTCCCAATCTTCTGGCCTACCTCTAATCTTCGCAGAACTGTATGCCTTTTTTAATTAGTTAGCGACGGATGATTCATCCTTCTCGTAGAGTCCTTTACAGATTCAGGTTGATTATCCTCTCTTAGACCAAATCTTTCTACGTGTCTACTAAGCAATCTTTAATTTTCCCCGAAACCTCCATTGCCGCTTTCTTAAAAAGAGGGGTATAACATTTGCTATCCTCCAAGCTTTTGGCACAATTCTGGTTTCCAAAACTTTTGTAGGAAAATTAGGATATTCTCATGCCCAGTTATTAAAGCACAGGCTATAACATAATTTAAAAGGGAACTGGACAAGTAGTTTCAAGGGAAAAATATTACAAGATACAGCAAAGGGGCTGGGAAATATGATTAGCACAAGTAAAGGTGAAATGGGCAAAATGGCCTGCATATTTTCTGTAATGTCTGTGTCAGTACAGTACTATCCTGAACACTAGACTCAGATCTAAAAGTACTGTATTATATTCGAGGGCGGCACAGTGGCGCAGTGGTTAGCACCGCAGCCTCACAGCTCCAGCGACCCGGGTTCAATTCTGGGTACTGCCTGTGTGGAGTTTGCAAGTTCTCCCTGTGTCTCCTCCCACCACCAAAAGACTTGCAGGTTGATAGGTAAATTGGCCATTATAAATTGCCCCTAGTATAGGTAGGTGGTAGGAGAATAGAGGGACAGGTGGGGATGTGGTAGGAATATGGGATTAGTGTAGGGTTAGTATAAATGGGTGGTTGATGGTCGGCACAGACTTGGTGGGCCGAAGGGCCTGTTTCAGTGCTGTATCTCTAAATAAAATTTTAAAAATAAAATAAAAAGACCTGAACCACAGGGCATTAATATTTAGTACGGGTCCTATACTAAACATTACTACTGGGCCAAAAGTACTTATAACAAATACCATATTAACTTTCAGAAACAGGACACAGGTCTGTATAGAACTGTACAGAATACTAGCTATTATTAATACTAGTACTGGGCCATATTTCTGTATAAGATGAACTGATCATTAGTTTCCTGTTCTAATCGTCAGAATGTTTAATTATCCATGAATGTACGTGAATGTATGCAAATGCACTATTACAAAGTAATATATTATATCTTCATAAGAGCTGCAAAGATTTACATACAATAAGGTAAGCCTACTGTCTAGGGGACAACTGAAACAATAGTTTTGTCACCTGCAGTCTGGCATTCCTCAGGAGAGGCTGCTGGATTTTAAATCACAACTGTAGCTATGGTACTGCAATACTTCTTTTGTTGTAACAAATGTGTGTTCAAACATGGCCCTTTCACCTCTGAGATCTGGACTGAAAATTCAATCAGGCACCTGATCTTCAACCCCTATCCCAGCTGACCTTCTTCAAATCTGCTCTACTTGGTTTTGAGCAAAGAGGAGTGAAGAGGGAAAAAATGTTGGCGTGTAAGTGGATGCTAACATATTGTATCATGTGACCTGGAAGCCAGGAAAAGATAATAAAGTTGCTTACAACCAGATGAGGCTGACTAGGCCATTACTGCCCATGAGTGAAGCAATCTTTAATCAGGAATGCAGTTATGGATTTATCTTTAACAACAATGGAATCAACTTTTGTTTTTAGCACAGGGACATTAAGTATTGCCTGAGTTCTGTGAGCAGCATACAACATTTCTCGTCAGATGTTCCGACCAGCATCTCACTCAGAAGATGCTTAATGCCCAGGCGGTAAAGACAAAAATCTACCCCATGATACTAGGTCAATAAATCCTACTCCTGACTAGCGTAGGGTTTCAAAATTAATCCAAAGCAATCTGATTAGATCCTATAAGGCAGCAACAATCCTAGACCATCTACATTCTGACAGATGTTCTAGAAACTAAAACAGCACAACTTGCATTTATCTTGCACCTTTAATGTAGAAAAACATCCCAAAGCAGTGTAAAAGAATTTTATGGGGACCTGTTGGATTTGCAATAGGGTTTCTTTTTGGATTTTCATTGCCATCCACAAATATAATGTAACAAACTCAGGGCTGGTGCTTTTAATCAAAAGGCATTAAAGACAATGTAAGCGCAGAGGGAATATTTCATTATTATTCTTGTTTTCTGCCTCCTTTATGTTAGATTTCAGGATCCCACGTAGAGTCCAGGAATTTACCTTACCACAGTGTCAGCTTGGCTTTCTATATAGTAGTCTCACCTATCAGTCACAAGACTGTGGACTCAACTTCTGCTCCAGTATTCCAGCATGTAACCTAGACTGATGTTCAAGTGCAGCAGCGAGGGAGTATGGCATTGTCAGACAGGCTATTGAGGGTCTGGCTGCCCATTCTGCTGGCTCAGGTGGGCATTATAGATTCCTTGGTACTGTCTGAAGACCAGTGTGCTCTCCCTCAACCAACACTATCAAAAGAAGGTCAATTAGTTAAGAAGTTTATTGCTGTTTGGAGGATATTGTTACGCCCAAGATGGCTGCTATGTTTGTCAATAAAACAATAGTAACCAAACTTGAAATTCATTGTTTTTGAAGACTGAGAGATATTTGTGAGACGTGTGATCAAGGTACCATATAAATATATGTCTTCCCTTTTCCTACACGGAAGCAAAACACAAGGAGATTTTCAAGGAATGACTCTGCTAAGTTGTTAATGATTTGAACACAGGTGGTCATAAAATAAGTGGGGCTGTTTTCTTTTAAATGCAGCTTTGCTCGTCCTGTATAAGTAGGACTATGCCTCAACGGCAACTGTGAGAAGTGCTTTGAGAGAATCGTGGTGACTGATTCTACCACAGCAACAACACTGTTTCTGTTCTGATGAATTATCTCTCTCCTGGGTTTTCAAGCAGCAATTACTTCACAGAAGTAGAAGAAAATGAACATAATGATGTGTAGCATGGAAGTGGGGAAATTTTAAGTGCCTTGCTCTCTAATCACCTTCATCTTTAAATATTTAAATTAAATTATTTGGATTTTTTTCTAAAATCCCCAACATTCTATGCTGCCTTCCTCTTCTGAAAGTCCTGAATCTTGCTGGAATATAGTTCCATGAGAATCAACAGCCCTCGAGTACCTCAGGCAAGTGGGTGACTACAGTGAATGTGGGTGGACTATTTAGCCTTGGGGCATCGCGACTGAGCCCGATTCTGGCCTCATCTGCACTGTACTTTCTAGCAGAGGAGGGGAACTGCAGGGTGGGGCGGGAGAGGAGAGATAACTGGACAGCGATCAGGAGGTGGGACCCTTCATTGAATTTCCCAATCTTTAGCCAAAGGGGAGTAAATCTGGTCCACATCTGTACAACACAATACCAGGTGCCAACTGTGGCTCAGTGATTGTACTCTTTCCTTGGGGTCAGGAAAGTTATAGGTTTAAGTCTCACTCAAGAAGAGCAGGACAGTTCTCCCTGGTGTCCTAGCCAATTTTATCCCTCAAGCAATATCACTAAAAAAGATTATCTGGTCATTATCGCAAAGCTGTTTGTGCGATCTTGCTGTGCACAAATTGACTGCCACATTTCCTACAATACAATATTACCTGCACTACAAAAGTACTTCCTTCATTGTCTAAAAAGCACATTAGGATGTGCTGAGGTCGTGAAAGGCACTATATGAGTACAAGTTCATTTTTCATGGTTTCATGCTTTTTCTAAAACTCAGAAACTAATTAGATGAAAGAGTTGGGAGGTTGGAAATTGACTGAGAAGAATTGTGATTGGAAGTGAAGAAGCTGGGGAACAGGAACGGCAAGGTGGGGAACAGATTTACTCCCTAAACTACAGCAAGATGTGAATGCTTAAAATGGGAATACTCTTAATTATGAGACATTCACTTAAACATTGGGCTGAGATTATTATCTTTGTGCGTGATCAAGTGATTATGAGTTAACCTGTGGGTGGGTGAGTGGGCGAGAGACAGAGAGAGAAAATCTGTGATTATGAGCGAGTCTGTTAAGTGCAAATTGGCAGGTAGTGCATTGCAGAAGGGTGGAGTGAAATCAGTACAAGTAACACTGAACTGAATGATCCAGCCATGGTGGGGTGAAAAAGAATTTCTTATCCTTTGAATAAATGAATTAAAACATGAGCATGAGGATTGTATTGAGGAGAAAATTATTTTTATAAAATAAAATAAACTGTATCTTAAATCATTCTACAGTTTTAACATGGAACCACTTGGGACTTTCCAAAGTAAAGTACACAATAAAGTGGGAAGTGCTACATCCAGTCCTAATAGTTCTTCTTTAAACACAAGAACCGGCAGGAAGAAATCAAATACAACATCCCTGCAACACCATCTTTCCATATTCTCGCACTGGTTAACTGCTGCTAACTATTTTCCTAATGCTGTTAGTTCTTGGCTCAGACACTTAGAAAATTTCAAAGAGCCAGTAAGTAAAAGATAAAGTCTTTTAAAATGGACTTATGTTTGTTTTTTTTTTTAAAGTGCAGTAACACCTTTGTGCAGATGAAGTTCGTTCAGTAAAACACCAAAGACGACACTGACAGCTTTAGGGGTCATAGCCAGCTGGCAGAAAAGCCTGCAAATGGTTGAATTTCTGCTCCAGAATTTAATTCTACATTGCTCTATTGATCTTTTTAGTATTATTTTCATCTTGGGGTTTTCTCTCCTTCCCGCCCCTCCATCATTTTCTGCCACTTTTTTCAATTTCACTTTTGATTCATGCCGTAGTCCTTTAATCATTTTTATTTTACTTCCTTCTCATTTTGCTTCTTCCTGCCTTTTCCACATACCTTCATACCATTTCTATGCCACATTCCAATGCACCATGAATGAAATCAGATCCTGCTAGCATTTACACACTGTCTTCACTCTGGATTCGATCTCCATGGGGTTAGCAACTGCAACATTCTCTTGACACATAAGGGTGAATTCATTGGCCCTGTAATCCCAGCAGGGAGCTGCATTCAAAGTCAACTGGATCCTTGAGTAATAAGGAGGAGAGGAGTTTCAGGTAGTGAATTAAGAATATCATGCAAGAAGCATAATTGCAGAATATTAAAGTACATGAATGTGATTTGACCCACAGCATATTGGTACCATTACAATAAATTAACCTGGTGGCAACTTGGGGTGATGCAGAAAATGTGCAGGGAATAGGCTCTCTGATCACACAAGCCTGATTTGCTCTTGATTTACTTCACTACCACTTTTAAAGCAGCATCCTCACCCTGGAGTCAGAAGCTCATGGGCTCAAGACCTAATCTAGGATGACACTTCAGAGGAGTGCTGCACTGTCAGTGAGGACTGTGCATCAGGTGAGAAGCTAAATAAAGTCCCTGCCTATGTGATCCCAGGTGGATGTATAAACTAGAACTGCACTATTCAAGAACATGGATTGCTCTTTCCTCCCCCTAAATCAGATTAGTAGCACCTTTATCTGACAACCATTTGTGGGATCTTGTTGCATGCAAAATGGCTGTCACGTTTATCGACATTAATAACCACTGAACAATGCGTGTGGAATGCTTTGGGATCTTTCTGAAATGTAACAAGGTGCTTTAAAAGTACAAGTTACAAACATAAATTATCTTTACACATCCAGGTAAACCCTTTGCACACCTTTAGCCTGGAGCATTGTGAACTTAGAACAAATTAGATTTACTGTCAATAAAGGCTTTGTCTCGCTCTTTCTTTGACGTGCTCAGTTGGCTGCACTAGAACTAAGAAAAGCTCACCTAATGGCTGAGTTAATAAACGGTATTGTATGTGGTACTGAGCCGTACAGCTCCCAAATTTGATTCCCAGGTTGTGCTGATTTAGATAATCTCAGATGTAGCAGGCATTCTATATGAGTGTCCTTAGTATCAATGGGATACTAATGGGCAGTAAATTAAAATCCACAAACTGATGTCCATCTAGTGTCCTGTGCTGCAAAGTACATACAGATGTCTGGCGAAGACAGGACTGGAGACTTCTGTGATGCCCTCATGATAAAATAGCTCAGGAACAATTACAATTCAGGTCTGCACATAAAAAATAAGCACTTGGGTGAGGTACTGGGAGGCACTGGCTGGTGCCTATGTACCACATCTTTACTCAATGCCTTTAGGAAAGAAAAGGGACAGGGTGAGGGGGGAGAGGGGAGGAACAAAAACCAGAACAAAATGGCGTCTGTTCAAACAACAGGCTCTCCAGATAAAAGTAGCAATAGGTGGGAACTGAACTCCACCAAAACAAAGAAAACTTACAAAGCTCAACACCAAGCGGAATGCCTCGGCCTGTGTGTTAGAGACAGAATGCAGCATTACCGTTTTAGATTTGACATCTGGTTCAGGCCCAGTCCAGACAGCAGGAATGAAGCCCACATCCTCGTCAGTTATTGTTCAGTTATCAGGGCACATAATGAGGCGATTGTCAACTACTGAGAGTTCGCACTGATACAGTGTGGTGTGTATTCATGAGGCTCTGATAGCATAATTATCTTTGGTACAGCAGGTACAGTGCTTTATGAGAACAATTACTGCTCCTTGCGTCATTCAGCACCTCGTTCTCACTACTCCTTCATGGTAACAAACTATTCCTCTGCCCCACCTCTTTCTATTGAATTATAGTCAACTGCAGCAGGGCTTGCAATAAATTCCAACCAGCCTCATCAGCAGAAAGCTGGCAGCCACCCCAGTTAGGAAATTTCAACTTGCAGTCAATCACTTCCCTGCAGGTAAGCAGGGACAGCAGGTTGTCTCAGTAATATCAACTCTTCTGTACTATGCTGGAAAGACATTTTCAAATTTTCTCATGACTTTGTGGGGGATCGCAAAAAAAACCTTGCATTTATATAGCACTTTTCATGACCACCACACTTTACACAAAAGAAGTACTTTTTGAAGTGTCACTATTGTAGGAAAATACAGCAGTGAGTATGCACACAGCAAACTCCCACAAAAAGAAATATGATAATGACCACAAAATCTGTTTTTTGTGATGTTGATTGAGAGATAAATATTGGTCAGGACACCAGGGATAACTTCCCCGCTCTTCTTCAAGAGAGTGCCATGGGATCTTTTACATCCACCCAAGCAGACAGAGGGGAGCTCGGTTTAACATCTTATCCAAGAGATGGTATCTCCGACAGAGCAGCACCCCCTCAGTACTGCACTGGAGATCTTCCTTGATTTTTGTGCTCAAGCCCTGGAACGGTACTTAAACCCACAACCCTGTGGCTCAGGGACAAATGTGCTACCAACTGAGCCACAACTGACAATATGACAAATGGACTAGTTGAGAGCTCCAACAGGTTACATAGGACAATGTACAACGGAAAAGAGACAAAGAACCAAGGGATGCAGAGGGAGCTACGTCAATCCATTTATTTTGGAGCTCCCCTAGATGCCTCAGTGAATAAATGTTCAGTGGCAACTGAAGAATGTAGGTCAGGTTCAATCCTCTTAGTCTGTTCTGAGTTAGTTGACCACAACCAGGACAGCAGCAGATGCATTAAAATTAACCTGAGCGCTCTGGGTCTAGAAAGACAAAAACCTGACAGGGCATCCCATGCTGTCCACCATCCAGTTATGCAGCTGGAAAGTCTATGTGGATGAGCATAACATGGTCAAAAAGCCTGCTGGTGCTCATTGGCTAGGCCGGTCTCAGTCATGATATGGCCCTTTTCTGCTTTACCATCTTCATTTATGTCCCTGCTGTACTTAGATCTAGGATGTTTCAGTGCTGTCTTCCGTCCTTTTCTTTTTCTCCAGCAAAAGAATCAGAGGAATGCTTAGCAGTACGGCTATCTCACTATACAAGAAGAAAATGAAACATCTCTATTAAAATAGAACGATTGGTCTTATAGCTTCTTTCCTACATCTCCGGTAAAGTACTCAGTCTCCACTCAACAACAGTGCCACACTCCAAAGAGGTGAATTGAAACTCGGAGTTCACCGTGGGGAAGCAAAGGCACAGGCTTGCACCATCTCCCTGTGCTGCCACTTACTGTGGGTGACCCTCAAACGAGACACTGGCTGGTGTGGCAGCAAGTGCTGCTCAGGTAAGGAGAGGCCAGAAAACTGCAAGTGTCTGTGCAGTTGTACCCCAGCGTGAAAGAAGGGTAGAAAATTGGGAGAACCAAAAACATTCATCTCATTTTCAGTCTAGTTGGAATTTATTTGGCATCACAAAGCTGGAAAATAACTTGTGCCAGGTTAGTAGGCAAGTGAATTTTTGAATATTATATATAACAGAGCTAAAAGCAATAGAATTGAAAATTCCTGTACATCCTTCTGTTATCACCATAATCAAAAGATTATGCATTAATCACACAGCCCAGTACTTCAATTTTCCCCAGACTCTTTGTCCTTTCCCATTTCTGTTCTGTACTGTAATGATGATGCAGGTCAGGCCTTCAGTTTTTTTTTTAATTCGTTCATGGGATGTGGGTGTCGCTGGCAAGGCCAGCATTTATTGCCCATCCCTATTTGCCCTTGAACTGAGTGGCTTGCTAGGCCATTTCGGAGGACATTTAAGAGTCAACTACATTGCTGTGGGTCTGGAGTCACATGTAGCCAGACCAGGTAAGGACAGCAGATTTCCTTCCGAAAGGACATTAGCGAACCAGATGGGTTTTTACAACAATCGACAATGGTTTCATGGTCACCATTTGATTAGCTTTCTAATTCCAGATTTATTAATAAATTCAAATTTCACCATCTGCCATGGTGGGATTCGAACCCATAAGAGTTGAACAGTGACTGAAATAACCATCCCGACTACTAGTCCTGACCAGACAAAAATGTACTGGGACAGCTGCAAGTGAAGTAAGTGATTTATATCTAATTTGTAGAGACCATCCACATAAAAGTAAACACCAATGTCAATTAATCTCTCCTGAATTATTGCGGGACAAAACCCAAGTTGCAGCCATTTCCACACTCTGCTGTGCCTTTCTGCCTTTATTATAACACTCCAACAGATATTAGGTAAAGGCCCTGCATATATCAAGGCAGCTAAATTCCCTGTGGGACCACATCTACAAACGAGAAGATTGGACTTTCGAATGTCCAGAAGATGCTGCTCATTTACAATATTTGTAAATAAGGAAATTCAAATTAATGAAAAGGATGTGTTGAGAGTTGATGTAATTTTAGCTAAAAAAATTCACTTTACACAGCTTTCTGTCATGAGGTTACAATAATATTAATTACTCTATAATTAAAACCAAATTTTAAGAAATCTTTCAAAGCAATTACAATGCACAAAATTCTCTTTGTCAAGCAATAGAGTGTAAAGGGGAACCTTTAAAGAGGTGAAAATAGCATATTTTTGCCAATAGGAAGACAATCTGATGAAAATGTTTGCAGTTTTCTAGTTGAGTTTTTTGCTCTTCATTGCTGGGGAATAGAGCATTTAACTCTTCGTACCCAGGAACAGTATCCCATAATTCCAATCCAACCACTGGGCGGGTTTAATATAGTTCAGATCTCCATCCAACTCCCCTACTCTAAACCTCAGAAAATGACTTTTTTTTTTATTCTGCCAGTGTGTGCTCACCCCAACCCCACATTTTCCTCTGCCCATCCCACTCTCCTAGGACTTACCCAATTCTTGCCTCCATTGAGGTAGCAGACCCAACTTTGATCCTTGACATTAGTGAGGCATGAATAAAATGAGGGCTGTACCTAATCTGCAGCCTATTTTGGGCCTGAACATGGGCTGAAACCAAGTTTTACCTAATTTATCCTAATCAGCATAGACTGGTTTTGAATTTCAATCTCTGCAGCTGGAGCTGAAAAGACGTCGTTCAAAACACTCCCCCATTTAAATGACCTTTTATTTTTTTCCATATGTGTACTCTTAATTTTTTGTTGTTGTGCAACCTCAAAGCCATGCCATGTTTCAATTAATAAAATTTTGTTATATTTTTCTTCCAATTTCTTTAATGTAAAAAGTCACCATGTGGCTTGGGCAATTTTTTAAAATCTATGTGCATGTTTGCAGCATTGGAAATCTGAACAAGTGGTTACTTGCAAAAGACCAGGAGCACACAGTGAGCAGAATAGACACCAATGAACCCCATAATGAAACACAAGACGCTTATGGAGTAATTTTCTGATTCCATGGGGTAGATTTTGACTTTATGCGATAGTGTAAAATGGGTGGTAGCAAATACGGAGTCATTGAAGTGGTTGGAAAGGTCACACAGAAAGTCACCATCCAGGCTGTATACTACGCCCCTTTCCGAGATGATAAGAATGGTTTTGATCTTAGCCTTTACAACAAAGCCCTGCACACCTTGCATGAATTTCCACAGTACAATCCATTTAGTGTTATAGGCACAGATGATTTCCTCATATTACACATCACCCTGTGAAGAACGGTTATGATGGCCTTGCTCACCCAAAGTGCACTCTAGAATTTTAGACATGGGCTGTTCACAATTTTCAGAACATTACGGAGCATGCCTAAATTTCTGATAATGGGCTGTCAACAGGCGAGACTCCCCATCTGGAGCATAATCCAGAAAATGTAATTTGAAATATAAATGGAGATGCAATTTGGATGTAAGGTAGTCCATAAACATGGAATAACTTCCAGCAGTAGCACTGGTCAAGTTAGAGGGTAGAGATTGAACACATTGAATTTGTGCTTAGCATATCCTAAATGTCTTTGGTTTGAGGCAAATTAACTTTTCTATTCCTAAAAATTACAATTTAAAACAATGGCTATCTACGCTGTTCTAATCTGCACAAGTCGTCACACTCTGGGTCTTATTGCCACTATCGAGGAGGCAGGTGCTCCAATATCACTTTAAACCATGAGCTTTGTATTAAATTAGAGCAGGGGATGAGACTAATTGGATAGTTCTACCAAAGAGCCAGCACAGGCAGGATGGGCTGAATGGCCTCTTTCTATGCTGTACGATTCTAATGAATCTAAATAAATAAAACTGCTTTTCAAAAATTAACCTGCTAGGAACTCTCCAATTCATCATGTTCTTCAAAATAATACATACATATAAAGATTGCTGATAGAACCCAAAGTAGCAGTTGCTGTGTAAATTATATCAGTCTTGTAATTAACTCAGGTCAGCAAGATAAAGTTCTGTGCTTCTTGTTCAGTTTCCTGCACCTACTTGCAGCATCTAATTGTTAAATATGGAACTTCCCACGTGCCAAGTTTTTTCTACTTCAGCTACACAGCAGTAATTGTGAAGAATAGGATCCTGGGTGTGTACACTTCCACTGAAGTAGTTTTACTTCTTTTCTCTCCAGTTTTTTTCCTTTGTCTATTGAAGACATTGACTCCTGGTTGAGTCTCGAACCGTGAGCACTGGCAGTGCCTCACCTAAGTGGTCATTCTTGACGTCTAAGCTTTAAATAAGGCCTCAACCACCCGCAGCACCAACTCCCCACCCCCCCCCCCCCCCGCCCCGCTATTCCACACCCTTCCCCCCACCCCATCCCCACCACCTCTGCCCCCGCAGAAACTGCTCAAATGTTGTGGCTAACTCTTCATTGGGGCTGGAGGAGGTGGTACAGGTCTAGCCTGGGCATTATCAGCCTTCTTACAAGCCATTGCCCTTTCCGGGGTGGTGGGGAAAAATAGAGAACCAAGCCCGCCCCTAACAGCAGCAATCACCAGACATTTTGGTGCACTGGTGACTTGTGCAGACTCCCACTGGGAATAATTATATAGGGTGGCCTTCCAAAGTCTGCTGGGATCAGTATTGGAGGTCACCGGAGAGCACATCCTGATGGAACTGCTGGGATTGGATCCCCTAACAATTTCTGATCTAAGTTTCAACAACATGCCAAAGACTTGCAGGTTGATAGGTTAATTGGCCATTATAAATTGCCCCTAGTATAGGTAGGTGGTAGGGAAATATATAGGGACAGGTGGGGATGTGATAGGAATATGGGATTAGTGTAGGATTAGTATAAATGGGTGGTTGATGGTCGGCACAGACTCGGTGGGCCGAAGGGCCTGTTTCAGTGCTGTATCTCTAAAAAATAAAAGCTATTTGGCCTTGGGTGGGCTGCGCAAACAAGCCTGATTCCATCCCTAACTGATCCTATCCTACTCAATCATCCTCACATCCATTTTCCACCAGTGCCACAGGACAGCAATAATGGGCTGGATTTTACAAAGCCCACAATGTCACGCTCCATGGTGGTGCGGTGGGGGGCTGGTGGTGGCTGGAAGATTGTTCCAGCAGAGGCCCGCCGGGGAGGGCCCGGCCGATCCTCCTGGCAGCAACGAGACTCAATGGCAGCTCCCCCACCGCTGGGCGACAGGACCTGGATTTAAATATTTAAATTACTGGCATGCATAAATTTAAATCAACTTATCTTAAATCTTCCGGGCGCACCACCATCTTCGGCACGGCGGCCGGCACTCCCGCATCTCATGGTACTGCTTTAAAAATTCAAATAGACTGGCAGGGTTGGCTGCACTTTAAAAATTATGCCAGCGCCTGCACACAGGCAGCTGATGCCATTGCAGGGGACGGAAAGCCCGACACCTCCATGAGTGGGGTGAGGAAGCAGGCCATCCCGGCTATATAAATGAGCCGCTGCGCGTGAGATCGCGGTGGCTCTTTGGCGTGCGGCCCACATACGTGGGTCACCATCTTTTGAGCTCACCGCAGAAAACGACAGCGGTCTCTTAAAATCCAGTCCAATGTGTGGGAACTCTAGCTGTTTCCTTCCCCTCCCTAATGTACTAATGCCAGCTGTAGCACACGGTCACTACAACTGAGATCAGTTAACTATACACAGATAGAAACTGAACATGGGACTTTCCCGTCTGTATAGCTTAGTCTTCCTCCAGCCAGTACCTTTAACTGTTACGACATTGGGGGATGCATTTATTTTATATTAAGATATTTTATTTGCTAAAATGGTGGCATGCGCTGTCTTACCTTCTAAGTTAGCCTTTACTCCTCAAAGCAGAAATACCTCCTTTATAGTTGGTGACTACCCAGACAGCCCAGCTGAGAGCGAGAATTCAATAAATGGTGACCATTCGTTAAAAGTACTTCATTGGCTGTAAAGTACTTTGGGATGTCCTGAGATCATGAAGGTTATATATAAATGCAAGACTTTCGGTTTTTCTTTTATCATGGGTACAGTAAACCAGTATCCTATCTTTCTGTACCACTTGGAGATATTTTTTCAATGTAATTAGCAAATATACTTCTTAAACTTACCACTCTCGTGTATTTTGTTAACTTCTGCCATCCTGGGCACTCCTGTCAATCAGTGAATGACTCAAAGAGAAGTGCCAGAACTGTACAGTACTACAATTTTCATGAATGCCAGCTGTCAGTGTTTCACACCGACATCAATGTCTTGTCAGTGCTTGTAGACAAAAAAAATTAGTGCAGATTAACTCCTTTCTCCTCAGTCTCACGCCATGAAAATGCTGCTGCTTATAAGAAGTGCAATACATAGGTGGGAATTCTTATGGGATTTGGAGTTGCCAATTACAATAACGCAGTGACTGAAATCACTCAGGCAGGAGAGACACTGAGGGCAGTGGTGGAAATGGCTGACTGAAGGAGGAAACTAGCACTGAAAGGGAAGGGGAAAGAAATGGATGACCATGCAGGGGAAGGGAATGGGAAATGGAAATCAGTGAAGGAAAGGCAAGGGAAGGGAGGAGCTGGAGATGGCAATGAAGGAGGAAGAGAGAGAAAGAAAAAAATAAAGAACAAACTTGTATTTATATAGTTTTTTTCACATCCACTGGTCCCCAAAGCTCTTTACGGCCAATCAAGTACAGCCACTGTTGTTATGTAGGCAAACCTGACTGCAACTTGTGCACATCAAGGTGCCACTAACAGTAACAAGATTCAAGGCCAGAGAATCTGTTTTGGTGATATTTACTGAGGGATAAATGTTGGCTGGAATATTGAAAGAACTCTCTGTGATATCCTCGAGACTGGAGTGAGGTTTAGCTGAGTTTAGTATAAGGTATGAGGTAAAGACAGAAAGACAAAGAACGCCGCAGCTGAGCACAAAGGCTTCTCCTTTTACTCTGTCTTAGTTTCACTTTCTCTTTTCAAGCATGTGTGTTCTACAGCAACCTCTACTGTACACAATGCACAATGCAATTGCAATTTCAAAACAACACTACTCTCCCTGCCTGCTCTTCTCTGAATTGTGCCAGGAGATCTGGGACAGTAATGGATGACAATGAAGGGGAGAGGGAAGGGAGGGTAATAGATGGCAGCAAAGAGAAGAGGGTAAAATAAGGTTAAGAGATATGAGAGGTAAAAGCTTAACAATAACGAGGAGAGAAAAGGTGGCAGAAGTTGGGACTGACACTTAGAGCAGAAGAGAAGGAGGAGGCTGTGAGCAGCACTTTGTGGTAGGAAATCAAAGAGAGTTACAAGCATTAACTGCGAAATAGAAAATAGGGAAAATGTCAGTGCTAATGGAGGGAGGTGGAGGAATAACAGCAATTTGAAAAGAGTTGATTGGTGAAAGAAATGCCAGTATGGACTCTTAGGACTGGAAGGTGAGACAATGTCTTCATCTAAAGCATGGAGATTGAATGATGTATAGTGGCCCAAAGCAGGTAGTGTCTCTGAATTAGGCAGACAATTGTTCAAGAAAGTTGAGATAAAGTCTGTGGAAGTGCTTATTTGGTTACTCTGGCAAATATCCAAACGTCACTTTCGTTTTCTTTCAGATTAAAAAATTATTTGTTGTGAAAAGTAAAAGTGTTTAAAGATTAACTATAATGCATAATTTTTAAAGTATAAATTCACACTTTTCCGAAGGAACATGCCCCCGGATCTCTCCGACAAATGTATCACCAATTCTGCCTCTTCAAAATTTGGTTTTCCTCCTTCAGGCTTTCATGTACCTGTTTTTTCCCTCCAACACATGTGAAGCAATGCTGGGTGTACCTACAAATAAATAACAAACCCTGTGTAACTACTTGTTTTCACACTGGGGATGTTCTGGAGTTGTTAGTTTTTTTAGGGGCTGCGTCAGATTTTTCTAAAGCTGTTGATAGGCTTTTGTTAACTTTCTAGGCTGGCATATATGAATTTGAAAGACTTATTCTGAGAGGTAAAATTGTAATTTATTGCTTTTTGCAGTTCAGTTCAGTTCATAGATTATCATCCATTCAGCTTTGTTATAAAGCCTTCTTTAAGTATATCGGAACCAACCATCTAATATTCAAATATGATGAAAGTAAACTGACCACTTTGAAATAATGCATCAAATTTGCTTTCAAAGGAGTAAATAGAAGGCTTGAAAGTAATGTGTGAACCTACTCTGGAAACATCACAGTAGTCTACACTCTCTTTCATGTTTATACCAACTTTTTGTTGACTCCTGATAGCTTCACATACAAATGCTTCCTTTTAGGGGAGAAGGAGGAGGCAGAATTTCCTAGCAAAATTATGCCACGTGTAAATAAAATTCCCCCATAAGCATTCCAAATTATTTTAGCCATTGGTTCTTTAGTTTTGTCATCCGTAGAAGATTTCTACCTGAACTCCGGGGGTAATTTTAACCTAATTCACATGGTGGGAAACCTATGGGATATTACTCTGCATTGATTTCAATGGTCTGTTAGGTAGGGTAGGGCACCCGATTTTGTCAGCTTCCTGATGATGGAGGAGTTAGAGTAAAGTTGCCCCTTACCCCTTTAATTTCTATCTCTGTCACGATCTTTCTGGTCTATTTGTAGTTGTTCTCAAATTTCCCCTCTCACTCCTTCTCAGCTGCAAGTTTGGCCTCCAACAATCTTATCTTCTTTGCATCTTCAATGCATTGAAATCAAGACTCGGCACACTGGAACAGAAATTGGTCATTGTTGCTCCTGTGCCAAATGGAAAACAGGGGCAAAAATTACCAATTTTGCAGGGCTACGTTCTGTAGCCAAGGACACAGCCATCTAAAACAGGCATGAGGCCCCTGACACATGCAAATGCCTGTGTTAGGTCCCCTCTGAAAAATAGAAAGATTTGCATTTAAACAGGGCCTTTCATGATCACTGGATATGCCAAAGTGCTTTTACAGCCAAATAAGTACTTTTGAAGTATACTCACTGTTGTAATGTAGGAAACGCAGCAGCCAATTTGCACACAGCAAGCTCCCACAAACAGCAATGTGACAATGACCAGATAACCTATTTCTGTGATCTTGATTAAGAGATAAATATTGGCCAGGACACTGGGGAGAACTCTCCTGCTCTTCTTGGAAGTAGTGTCATGAGATGTTTGACTTCCACCTGAGAAAGAAGACATGGCCTCGGTTCAATATCTCACCCAAAAGACAGCACCTCAGACAGTGCAGTACTTCCTCTGTACTGCACTGGAGTGTCAGCCTTGATTTTTATGCTCAGGTCTCTGGAGTGGGACATGAACCCACAACCTTCTAACTTAGAGACACGAGTGCGACCAACGAAGCCATACTGAATGCAAATTGGGCCGCCTAAGTTGCAGGCTTTTGGCCTGCTCCATTCTGGTTTTCTGGGTGTAGAAGCGACCTAAAAGCAGCCAAGGGAGCCCAATCTTAAAAAGGTAGGTAATTTTTTTGAAAAAGAAACCGTTCTCTTGAGGGTCGCTGCAAACACACAATATCCTCCCTCTCGTTGTCCTTTCCCTACCCCGGGACTTACCGGAGGGCGGATGTCATCAATGCAAGCGCCCAGAAATTCATCCATAGGGTTGATAATTGATTGGGAGGTAGGAAACAGAATACAGAGAAAGAAAATGTATTCTCATTAGTGGGAAGTTACAAGTGGTGTTCCCTAGAGATGTGTACTGGGGCCTTAGCTTTTCACCATATACATCAATGACTTGGATGACAGAATTGAGAGTCGTAAATCCAAGTTTATTAAGTTAGGAGGCACATTAGGTAGTGTAGATGGGAGCAGGAAGTTACGAAGGGACATCAACACAGTGGCACAGTGGTTAGCATCGCAGCCTCACAGCTCCAGCGACCCGGGTTCAATTCTGGGTACTGCCTGCATGGAGTTTGCAAGTTCTCCCTGTGAACTGCGTGGGTTTTCGCCGGGTGCTCCGGTTTCCTCCCACAGCCAAAGACTTGCAGGTTGATAGGTAAATTGGCCATTGTAAATTGCCCCTAGTATAGGTAGGTGGTAGGGGAATATAGGGAAGGTGGGGATGTGGTAGGAATATGGGATTAGTGTAGGATTAATATAAATGGGTGGTTGATGGTCGGCACAGGCTTGGTGGGCTGAAGGGCCTGTTTCAGTGCTGTATCTCTAATAAATAATTTTAAAAAAACAGATTGAGTGGGCAAAACTGTGGTAGATGGTGTTCAACATGGGGAAGTATGAGGTTATCCAGTTTGAATATGAGAAACACTAATTGGAATTTTTTTTAAACGATGAGAGACTAGGAGTTCTGGAAGATTTAGGTGTCCATGTACACAAATCACAAAACTAGTGGACAGGTGTAAAAGGTAATCAAAAAACCAATGAAATAATACCTTCAATTCAAGGAGACTGGGTTGCGGGTGGCTTGCGACTCCGGGGTGGGGGGGCAGGTTGGGTGCCTAAATGAAGGACCCGTCATCAGGAAAGGGGTGGGAGCCACTGACTGCCACCCCCTGCTCTTGCTAGCAATCCCCCTATATCTACCTCTCCTGTGACCCCCACCTTGCAAAGCTCCTCCTGCCCTGACCTACCTGGGTCCACTGCTGCTCCTCAGCCTCCAGTAGGTGCTCCTCTGGCCTTTGCGGTGGTGCTGCTCAGTGGAAGAACTGTCGGCCTCTGATTAGCCGGCAGCCCTCCAAGGGCAGGACTTCCGGCGACGGGGTCCTTGATCCTGTGGAAGGCCCACCGCTGTCCACTTAAGTGCCTGATTGGCAGGCGATGCAGAAAAGAGACGACATGGGATTCTCGGCATTGCTTTTTCTGCACGTCAAGACACCCATCACCAACATAAAATCCCGGCCAATGTCTTCAGTCCACGCCACAAACTCTGCTCCGTAGCCACTGACTCCATACCTCTCCCTGGCAACTGTCCAATGCTGAAACAGACTGTTCGCAACCTTTGCACCATATTTGACCCTAAGATGAACCTCCAACAACATACACAAGCCATCACCTAGACCGCCTACTTTTCACCTCCATAAAATCCCTGATTCCGCCCCTGCCTTAGCTTACCTGCTGCTGAAACCCTCATTCATGCCTTTATTAACTCCAGACTTGACTATTCTAATATTCTCCTCGTGGACCTCCCATCTCCCAACATACATAAACTTGTGCTCATCAAAATATCTGCTGCCAGTATCCTAACGCTCACCAAGTCCCATTCAACCATCACCCAAATACGCACTGACCTACATTGGTACCCGACCCAGCAGTGCCTCAATTTTAAAATTCGCATACTTGTTTTCAAATCCCTACAAGGCGTCGCCCCTCCCTATCTCTGTAATCTCCTCCAGCCCTACAACACTCCAAGATACCTGCGGTCCTCCAATTTGGCCTCTTGTGTATCCCCTATTTTAATCGCACCACCATTGGTGACCATGCCTTCAGTTGCCAAGACCCGAAACTCTGGAATTCCCTCCCTAAACTTTTCCATCTCTCCACCTCTCCCTCCTCCTTTCTGACTTCTTAAAACCTACCTCTTTGACCAAACCTTTGGTCATCTGTCCTAATAGCTCGTAATGTGTCTCAGTGTCATATCTTGTTTGATCACCTTCCTGTTAAGCACTATGGGATATTTTACCACATTAAAGGTGCTATATAAATTCAAGCAGTTGTTGTTGCTATTGCAAAACATTCCTCTCTGTGCTCTGTCCAGGTAATAAAGACAAAATTCTCTCCCAGTTCCAAAAAGCTGTGGGAACTCCTCACATCCCTCAGTCTATCCTTATTCCTACATTCCCAGGCACCTCTCTCTCTCTCTCTCCTCAAGTTCCAAGCACTAACCCTTTTAGGCCTAGGCTCAGTCTGAGACCTGAACTAATACGATGCTTCAGATCTCCAATATCCACCTTGGCATCACCAAGAACAACAACCCATTACTAGTTGATTTATCTCATCTTTTCTCCTATTACTTAAAACTAGGGCGGCACAGTGGCGCAGTGGTTGGCACCGCAGCCTCACAGCTCCAGGGACCCGGGTTCGATTCCGGGTACTGCCTTTGTGGAGTTTGCAAGTTCTCCCTGTGTCTGCGTGGGTTTTCTCCGGGTGCTCCAGTTTCCTCCCACAAGCCAAAAGACTTGCAGGTTGATAGGTTAATTGGCCATTATAAATTGTCACCAGTATAGGTAGGTGGTAGGGAAATATAGGGACAGGTGGGGATGTTTGTTGGGAATATGGGATTAGTGTAGGATTAGTATAAATGGGTGGTTGATGTTCGGCACAGACTCGGTGGGCCGAAGGGCCTGTTTCAGTGCTGTATCTCTAATCTAATCTAATCTAAACCTTGGTGGCATCCTAAACTTTGGGCCTTTGCCTATGTCCCTATATACCACACACACAGAACAAAATTGAAAATCGCTACAACAGAGCAATTTAATACAAGATGGGGGTTCTCTTTTAAACAAAGTGTTTTAATCTGTTGGGAATTGGAGCTTTAAATCATTATGTATTTTATTGCCGCTAATTAATACAGCAACATCCATTATTCACAAAGTAGGGTCACAACTCGCACATAATTTGTTCCTGTGTCAAAATGAGAACGCAAGTTGGATGCCAACAGTGTGGATTACAGTCTCACATGTAAAGAGTATTCTCCAAACTAAAATTACAGCCTGTCAGCCCTACCTGTGTATAATTAGAAGTCCACAATGCAAAAGGTAAAACTTTACCAAACTTCCTATTCCAAAATGAATACTTAGCTCATCATCAGGCTGATCTGCCACATGTTTCGAGAATCCAACCTCAGAGGTTTCCCCCGTTGCTTTGTTCTCACCTGAATGTGATTGCATTTTTATTCCAGTGGCAGCTTTCCAAATGAAAATAGCTTCTTAAAGTAATGGAATTAAAACTTCAGCCGGAATTATAATCATTATCAGTTCTAAAGAAGTTCTTCTTTAAGAAGTTCTAATCATCATACAGACTGAGCAATTCCTAGATTCAACCCCTGGTGATCACAGCCAGGTGCTAGTCAAAACACAACTGTCCCCGGGGTCAGTGGGCTTGGGGAGGGCAAAAAGAAAATCTGCCAGGATTCCCACACCTGGTCACTATCCATAGGCACTTGTTGGGAAGTGCATGAATGCAGATATAGGCATCAGCATCTCATAGACTGCTCAATCACTGCTCAGGCTCATATATAAAGACCAGCCAGTTGGGCAAGGAACGCTAGGGTGATGCGGGCAAGGAACCTTGACTCGACCTTGCTATGTGCCTGGCCCATTTTCCTGGGTTGTAAATGCTTAGCAACACACGGTGAGCTCCTGGTGGGATTTCTGCCATCAAGGTGGATTCTGCCATTGAGATGTCATCCATGGCTCAGTGGTCTCACTCTCACCTCAGTCAGAAAGTCAGAATTCCAGGCTGACATTCAAGTGCAGTGCTGAGCGAGTACTACACTGTCAGAGGTGGTGTCTTTTGGATGAGGTGTTAAACCAAGGACCCGTCTGTCTTCAGTGGAACGTAAAGGATCCCACATCACTATTGGGTAAGGCAGTTCTCCCCTGTGTCGTGGCTTATATTTATTGCGTTTCCTACAACAGTGAATACATTTCAAAAGTACTCCAATGGCTGTAAAGTACTTTGGGATATCCTGAGGTTGTGACAGTTACAATATAAATGCAAATCTTCTTTCGTTTGTCATTGTGAATGAGCAAGATGTGATGAAGATGGGCAGAAATGCCACGATGATTTGGAGATTCATATCAATTTTGACTTCAGGGTTAATGTTTGCAGCAGGAGGAGAGGCAAAGATCTCCCCTTTCAAAATGGCTCCCGTGAGCCTTCTTCTGCTGATCCAGTGTCTGGCACATGGTAGTAGAAGCAGCAGGAGGCAGGGAAATTAGGCTGAGACCCACACATACTCTGCCCATCCACCTCTGCATGTGGTTTGGCAGTAAAGAAGAAACTGGTCAACTTTCCTGTGGTGGGGGTGGGAGGAAAATATCCAGTGACAATGGTAGGGATGAGGATACAGTGGGAAGCCTCCTTGCCTGTTTTCCCTTGATTTTTTTTCCCCCCTCTAAATCATTTAGTTATTTTTACACCTACATTTTGAGGCATCCTTGCAATCTCAGACCTGCTTCAGCAGTGCCCACCTCTCTCAGTGGGGCTGCCGAGGCTCTAGAGCTGCTGGCCCTATGATTGGGCCGGCAGCATCGGGAGCCCACCCACCCGCCGTCCTTAATTAGACAACGAGCACGGAAGCGGCCAATTAGGAGGCTGCCTCTGGAAAGATAGCTCCACTGCTCTGGTTCCCAGCATGCAGGCTCGGGACACCCATTTGGTCCTGACAGCAGGGTCCCAAAGCCCGTGGGAAAATCCTGCCCTTTAACTCGTCTTTCCACAGATGCTGCCAGACCTGTTAAGTATTTACAGCATTTTGTGCTTTTCTGCCAAAATGGTGAGAACCAGGTGCTTAATATTCAAGGATACAAAGTATTGAGAGAAGATAGGGAAGGAAAAAAGGGAGGTGGAGTGGCAGCACTGATTAAGGAAGACATTGTAGTGTTGGAAAGAGTGGTTGTCCTTGAAGGGGCAAGGACAGAATCCATTTGGTTAGAGTTGAGAAGCAAAAAAGGCATGATCACGCGACTGGCAGTATTCTATAGGCCTCCAAATAGTGAGAGAGAGATATAAGAGCAAATTTGCAGGGATTTTATGAGTCGGCAGCGAGCTCAAAAAATGGCAGCCCATGCCAACGAGCCGCCGCAATCTTAAGTGCAGTGGGTCATTTAAATAGTCGGGGCAGCCCGCCTGCCCCAATCACATGGAGGGGGTGGGCTGTTCTGTCCCCGGCAATAGCGTCAGCTGCCTGTGTGCAGGCACCATTTTTAACGAGCGGGTTATTTAAATATTTAAAGAAATATACACCACTATTAAATAAATACATTTCTTTTGTCCCCTTTCCACACCTCAAAAACAATTACATAACTATTTGCCCTTCACCCCCCCCAAACACATACCTTTTACATCTGACCTTGCCCCCCCCACAAAACTGCACAAAGTTTAAGGTTCAACACTTCCCATCATCCCCTGCACCCATTAACTATATTTGACCCTCCCCCTCCCACCCCCTGCACTGTTAAACATACCTCCTCCCCCCTCCCCACCAGTGGCGGGCCTCGTTTCCCCGGACGGGGATCTGAAGGTGTGGAACTGCCGGCCGCCGCAGCCCTCAAGATCTAAGGTGAGTGTATGTAAATGAATTAATTTTATTGATCTAAATATTCAAATTGTGGTCCCCTTCCCCAGTGGTGGGGAGCCGCCACTCTGCCTCGCTGCCACCAGGAGGATCGTGCCGGGCCCTGCCAGCATCAAGGTCCATGGCGGGCCTCATCCAGAGCCATCTTCAGGCCCCCCACCCCGCCACGGATCATGACATCGAAGGCTTCTTAAAATCCATCCCCACATGGGCATGAACCATAGAGTGGTGATACTGGGGTACTTTAATTATCCAAATATCGAATGGGATAATGTTAGAGTAAAGGGTAAGGAAGGGGAGGAATTTCTGAAATGTGTTCAGGAGAACTTCCTTGACAAGTATGTCCTCGGTCCAACTAAGAAGGAGGCATTGCTGTATCTGGTGCTGGTGAATGAGGTGAATGAAGTAGACCAAGTGTCTGTGAGGGAGCACTTGGGTAAGAGTGAGCATCACATCATAAGGTTTAGACTCATAATGGAGAATAGCAAGGAAAAATCTGAAGTAGGACTTCTAAATTGGAAGAGGGCTAACTTCAATGGGATGAGATGGGATCTACCCAGGGCAAAATGGGACCAAAGTTTGTCAAGAATATCTGTAAAGGAACAATTTTTAAGGAGATGTTTCAGGTGCAGGCTAGGTAGATTCCAACAACGGCAGAAGGCAACAGAACCAAAGCCAGGGCTCCTTGGATGATGAGGGAGATAGAGAATATGATGAAATATAAAAAAAGGTGTATGATGCATGTCATGTGAATTCTTTAAGCAAGAACCAGGCCAAATAGAAAAGTCTGAGAAGGCAAGTTAAGACGAAAACAAGACTGGCAAAGAGTGAATATGAGAATAGAATGGCAGTTAACATAAAGGAAACCCAAAAATCTTCTATTGCCATGTAAATAGTAAGCAGGTAGTAAGAGATGGGGTGGAGCCTATTAGGAACAAAGATGGTGATATATGCTTGAGAGGCACAGGGCAAGGCTAGAATACTTAATAAGTACTTGGTATTGGCGTTTACTAAGGAAGAGGATGCTGACAAAATATTGGTAAAAGCGAAGATGGCAGAAGTAATGGATGGGATGCAAATTGATAGGAAGTAAGTACCGGAAAGGCTGGCTATGCTTAGAGCGGATAAGTCGCCTGGTCCCGATGGCTTGCATCCCAGGTTGCTAAAGAAGTGGAGGTGGAGATAGCAGAAAGCCTTGTCATAATCTTCCAATCTTGCCTAGATACAGGGGAGGTGCCAGAGTATTGGAGACTGGCAAATGTGACACTTTTATTCAAGAAAGGGTATTCGGACATTCCTAGTAACTACAGGCTGAACAATTTATCAGTGGAAACAATAATCAGGGAAGAAAATCAGCAGGCACTTGGAGAGGTTTGAGTAAATCAAGGAGATTTGCAAAAGGCAGATCGTGCTCGACTAATCTGATTGATTTTTTTTTGATGAAGTAACAGAGAAGGTTGATGAAGGGAATGCAGTGGATGTTATCTATATGGATTTTAAGAAAGCATTTGACAAAGCACCACAAAAAAGACTGGCTAAAAAAATTGAGGCTCATGGAATAGGGGAGCCAGTGTCAACTTGGATAAAAAAAACTGGCTTAAGGACAGAAAACAGCGAGTTGTGTAAATGAAAGCAAAATACTGCGGATGCTGGAAATCTGAAATAAAAACAAGAAATGCTGGAACCACTCAGCAGGTCTGGCAGCATCTGTGAAAAGAGAAGCAGAGTTAACGTTTCGGGTCAGTGACCCTTCTTCGGAACTTCTTCGGAGTTGTGTAAATGATTGTTTTTCAGACTGGAGGACAGTAGAGTTCCCCCAAGGGTCAGTGCTAGGACCACTGCTTTCTTTTTGCTTACGTGCATAAATGACTTGTATATTGGAATACAGAGTAAAATTTCAAAATGATACCAAACTTGGAGGTGTGGCAGACAATGAGGATGATATCAATTGACTGCAACAGGATATAACAGGCTAGCAGAATGGGCAACAAGTGGCAGCTGGATTTAATAAAAACAAGCGTGAGGTGATGCATTTTGGCAGAAGGGATAGGGAGAGGCCATACAGACTTAATGGCACAGTTCTAAAGATTGTACGGGGACAAAAGGGACCTGGGGGTTCATGTGCATAGATCATTAAAGGTGGCAGGACATATTGAAAGAGTAGTTAGCAAAGCAAATTGAATCTTGGCTTCATAAATAGAGGTGTTGAGTACAAAAACAGGGAAGTGATGATGTTGAACTTTTATAAAGCTCTGGTTAGGATACAACTAGAGTATTATGTCCAGTTCTGGTCATCACACTTTAGGAAGGTTGTGAGGGTCCTTGAGAGGGTGCAGAGGAGATTTACCAGAATGGTTGCTGAGATGAGGAATTTTAGCTATAAGTTAGGATGGAGAAGCTGGGGTTGTTCTCCTTGGAGCAAATATGATTGAAGGGAGATTTAATAGAGGTGTACAAGATTATGACAGGTTCAGATAAGACAGATAAAGAAAAACTGTTCCTATAAGCTGATGGTACAAGGACTAGGGAACACAGATTTAAGGTTTTGTAGTGGGATATATGAGGAAGTACTTTTTGATGCAGTGAGTGGTAATGACCTGGAACTTGTTGCCTACGAGGGTGCTGGAAGCAGAGACAATGTATGATTTAAAAAGAAAATCGGATGTGCACTTGAAGGAAATAAACTTGCAGAGCTACCAGGATAGAGCAAAAGAATGGGGCTGATTGGATTGCTCTACAGAGAGCTGGCATGGGCTCGATGGGCCAAATGGCCTCCTTCTGTGTCGTTATGACTCTATGATTTTATGTTGGTGACTCTGGCCAACTGGAAACTGCAGCTTTTGTAATCAAGCTCTTTTCTGACTTCCTAATATTTCAACTGGCAAATTCACTGTGTGGGATGGTTCAAAATTAGAGACAAGAAATGTCCCAGGGTTGGTCCCTGATCTATGCTCAGTTAACTGATCTCAGTGAAGGTTTTGCAGATGACATACATGACGAACTTAGAGAAGATATAAATCAGCCAAGGATCCTATATAATATCCTGCTTGAAAGCGCATGTATGGACACCTGATGAAAAGAGGATCAGATTTGAGCACTGATCTCTCTATGAGCCATTTTTATGGTGGGTCAAGTGAAAGTGAACAGTCCAATTGGGAGCTTGAGTTAAATTTAACTGCTGCCTCACAAGTTCTTCAAGGTTCAAGAAAACCCAGCACCAACATAGGGTGAGAGTTGCCGGCACCAGAAGGTACGTTCTAGCTTTCCTGGTAGGTGAGGAGGAGCAGGAGTGCTCCCTCCAGTACCACAAGGAAACCTTTGGGCTTCTTTCTGCAGATCGTGGTATCTATCTAGCCCCTGCCATGATAGTCGTCCCACGATCATGGTCAACCTCCTCACCCACAAAGCCCAAAACACAGCCTGCCTCCTCACACTAACAGATAAATCCTCCACCAACCCCCAAGCACCAATCTGCAGCCTGAGGCCTCCGCGTCCACAACTTTGCCACAAACATCAGGGCCACACTGTCTCAAGCTCACACGGAAAGAATGTGGTCTTAGGTGAGACAGCAGATAGTTACATGAATTCATGGAACCATATCCCATTGTGGGTCAGTGCTTTCAGGAGGAAAGGCAAAACCTGGAGTACCTTCAAACTGTACATATGTTGAAAAAGGTAAACCATGCTTCAGGTCTCCTGCTGCACATATAAGGAATCGTGGCACCCTCAGCTTGTGTTTTTCTAATCGGAAGTTTTAATAATCAGGAATCATGGGCTGGAGTGCAGAATTTTCCCAATGTGTTTTTGGTGTGCACCAGAAACAATGAAGCGGAAAATCGTGGCCATTAAGATTTGTCCATGAATGTACAATTGTCACGCACTGTACATGAACTACAGTCACCACTCTTTTACCTCATTGGTGTTTGTAGGATCTTACTGTGTATGCCACCGGATAACAAAATGGATAAGCATAAGGAGACCTGGTCAATCCATTTCAAAAAGAACACACAGACCCCCTATCAGAATATCCAAATGTTTCCTAAAAGAGTCCAAGGTTTTTACTTCCAGTACCCTACTTAGAAGCCCATCATATGTCTGTGTGAAGACCTTCCCAACATCAGTCCTTAATTTGTCTTTCACTAGTGTGAACCTCTGTCTACTCATCTCACTGTCAAGCTTTGATTTGAGGGTGTGTTTTGCATTTACATTTTCTACATTATTTATTATCTAATACGGGTCCATAAGTTCATCGCTCACTTTGTTTCATGGTTGAAAAGCACAACATTGTCCAGTCACTCCTCTGATGCTAGGGATCAGCTTCATGGTCTTTCTTGGCAATATCTCCTTGTGTCTCGGTGGTCAGAACTGGAAAATGCAATCACAGTGTGGTCTAACCTGAGCTCTTTGTAGTTTGAGGATGACTTCCAATTTCTGTTCTATTATTCTGACAATATAGTTCAGCAACACTGAGATCTTTTTGAGATGTGCAATGGCAGAGGTTCCGCAGCTCCCTGGGACCCTGCAAGAAGGCTTCAAGGGGTTCACCAAATCAGCATCTTTCAAGAAGAAAGTCTTTTTGCAAATCCCATTATGTGTTAAAAATTCCAATGTTCTATTCCTGGCATGCATCTCATGAAATTGCACATTTCCAGCATAGAGTGAAGCATTAGATGACAGAAAAACGCAAAAACAATTTGCCACTGCCACCAGTGCTGATGCTGGAGCAGAGGAGACCCCTTTCACGCTGCTCTCTAGATCTACTACTGACAGTCGGCAGCAGTCTTTCTTTCCCCCGGCAGGCCGCGCGGCACACACTCTGCTATCTGCCATGTTTAAAATCAGCTAAGCAAAGCAACAAGTCAGTTGGGATGTGATATCTGTTTTACAGGTTAACTAACCAAAAACAGCGTCGGCAAGTGTTCGGCTGACTTCACTTTTTGCTCTTTATGTGGCTGGCCGCTGCTTGTCCGTGGCAGCTGTTTACAGAGCCGAGCACGGCATGGGCAGCCGATCAAAGTGCCTGCTTATAACACACCTGGATCTTGCGGTTCCAGGTCCGAGCCCCAAGGGTATCACTCACATGAGATACGGATGGCCATGGATGTTGACCATTTTTTACATATAGAATACACCATTTTACATTGGGAAGTGAGCTTAGAGCTGAGGTGCACATTATATACGCTGATACATTTGATTTTCTGTTGTGAGACCTCGCTGGTTGTGGATTTACTGCCAGTTTTTACCACATGATAGGAGCCACTCAGTACCAGCAACAAGTTTCACATTAGTTAAGTGTAACAAAAATAATAAATACATAGTTTAATTTTTATACAGAAAAAATACTTTTGTTACAGGGGGTTGTGTAATATTTATAACACGGGGTAGGGACCAGAAGACTATGTCCTCAGAAGCAAATAGGTTGAGAACCCCTGTGCTAGGCAAATGCAGTCTTTCTTTTCATCTACAGCAGCAAGTGAAGAAAGTGGGTGTCTATGCAGAGTTCATCTAAACAGAGAGAGCATCTATGTAAGAAAATTATAAATCCATATGTTATTCTATGAACATCAATACAAAGGAACCCTTTCACACAGTAAGTCACACGCTTTATATGAAACGGAATTGTAAATGATACCCCTTGTCACCTGTAGTCTTTAAAAGCATTAGCGTCTACACTATAATTAAATTGTTGAGCGAATTCTACATGATCTTCATGAGGGTGAAGTTTTCCTTTAACCACTGGTACAATTACAAACATTTAGCAATAATGAGATCAACTGCCCATGTTCATCAACCTCTGGTCAGAGTCCATTAATAATGTGCACTTTAAATCTGGCATTTGTTAAACAAAAAAAAGTTTTGGTAGCCAGCCTTCATATACCACATTTGGTGTTATTTTCTATAACCTTTTTACTTCATGTTAAAATGTTGGCCAACCTTCTACTCAGTCGTGTGGTATCATAACAGTGTATCATGCACAAGTCCAGAACTGGCAGGAATGCCTTGTAAACTGTACAGAACCAGCAAACTCTAACAACTCCCTGTAAACAGGGAACAGGGTTAATTCACATGATCTACAATACTTTAACAGCACAGCAGGAGGCAAGACATGTATGTACATCCCAGGCCAACCTAGATTGATCTTGCACATCTCCTAGCAGTCAGCTAGAGTGAGACTGACAAGGCACCAAGGAGCAGGTCACCAGCTACCTCCTGGAAGAGAGAAGTGAGGGGGTGGCGGGGTGGGGGAGTTGCAGGGTGGCTAGGGAAGGTAAGAAAACAGGGTGGCAGAATATAAGTAAAGTGGAAATAAAATGCTCATCAGGTTTTATGTTGACAGCTCAGTGTGGCAAAATGCTTTGGAGTTCCTACAGTTGTTACTGTCTCCTGCCGCACCTCCCTGCTCCCCCCTCCCCAACCAATATCTTGAGATGCTGATTTCAACTAGGACACTGTGGGAAAAGTCAAGTAGAGGTAAGGGGGGAAAAATTGGAGGGTGGCTCATACAGACAAGTCTCATGCAGTCGCCCAGTGGTCTGTTTGATAGCAGAGGTCTAGAAGTAGGTCTTCCAGATAGTATTCCTGCCCCAATCACTATTTTCTGACTTCCCATACTCCTGTAAGTGTACATATATAGACATCAAGTGATAGCAAGGTCAGGGTTGGCTGTGATGCCCTATGTTGTTGAATATCTTCCTATCGAAGCTTGCAAATGAATAATCGCTACGTGGGCAAGGTATTGGAGGGCAACAGTCATGCCAGCAAGGAGTTAACACCTTCAGATTAAGAGGGAAGGGGAGAAGAAAGGTACAGAAAATTAATAGAAAATGATGAGATGATGTTATAAATAAACATTTCTAGATTGCCAGTCACAGCAACAACTTTTGTACATTACAATGCGTTCTATTTTTAAGGAATAAAATAATTAAGGAACACAGACAAAGACTACTGATAATATCACAGATTCACAACCAGAGCTATGGATTAAGATACCATTAGCAGAACATCAATCGCCACAAACACCTTAAAATGTTAAAGTCTCAGATTTTTTTGGCATGTGCTTTTCTGCTGCAGGCTACACATGAAGTCTACAATGCCATGCATGTTTTTCTGCTCTCTTTATACATTATTATTTAAAATTAAAGTAGCAGAAAATAGGATGTTAAATGTTACAAATCATTAACTGCAGCCCATGGAGATCCTCTCCACTTGAAATGGAAGTGGAAAGTTCAAAACTGCATTACTGCCGAGGCAGACATACAGCATCTACAAAGGTATGAGTGGCATTGGGAAAGATTCTGATGCATGGCTTTCTTCTGCTTATTTAAGAATCTAGTTTGTTTTTTTTCTAATGGAGCTGCTGCAGGGAAACTCAACCAAGTTAAAATCAACCTACTGCCCTCCTTTCCCCCACCCCCACCCCATACAAACCTCCAACTTCCCATCCCATTTTCTCCATTCTTCTCCTGAAAGTGCCTATTCTTGCTCCCCTGTATCTTGTCCAAGTGCCCATTCTCTGCAAGTATAGACAGTGAACACGGGATGGCTTCATAGCTGAGCCCAACCCTGTCCTCACATGCCCAGTGTCCCACTCAGACACGACCAGGAACGCTAGGTCACTGTACCGCAATCAGGAGCGAGAACCCTGTCCATTTTGCCCTTCCCTGGAAATGAGCGCCGAGGTTGTTCACAGTGCCCCCAATCTCTGACTCAGCACTGACTGGGGGTGTGGTACCCGCTTTGAAGAAAAAGCAAGTTGGTGCCACAAAGGGATAGCCTGCAGCTTCCAGCTGTCCTGATCTCAGAGCTGCTGAGCAAAGGTGAGGAGCCTCTCTGCTGCCGAGAGAGAAAAGGGTTTAAATAAACAAACGTGAAGGATGGATTGAGAGTAGCATTTGGCAATGGTCTGGCAGCTCATTGCATACTCATTCCTACTGCTGAGGAACAGGGTAACTTTAAAAACTAGAAGCACACACTGGTGACGCTCATCCCTTTCCACAAATTCTAAAGCTTCTGTTTGGGAATGAATGAAGAATATGAAGTAACTGCTTTAGGGAACACTGGGTGAACCCCGGCATGGACGAGATCCAGGGTGACAAAACTACGACTTATGGTCTGGATCTGGCCCATGAGTTCAAGCAACCTCACCCACAGACATGAAGCACCAGGTACTAGGATGAGACTGCAGCTCCCAGTACTAAACGTTTAGTGTGGGGTAGCAGTACTGTGAGTTCAGGTATCAATACTAAATGTTTAGTGTGGGGTAGCAGTACTGTTAGTGCATGTCCTGATATTGACTATTTAGTGTGGGCAATGATACTGTGAGTGTAGCTCACGAAACTGCAAGATTAGGGTAGGACTGAGTATGCTGGCTTCTCTCTATCCACTCAGCGTAGTTCCTGACTTCTCCCTTAGTGCCACTACTGATTCCTACCTCTGCAGCTGCTTTAAATGACTGAATTTTGTTGTACTCAGTGGACATGAACCCACATTAGATCAGCAATTCTCCCCCAGTGTACAGTGGCATTCGATCTCTTGAAACACCGGCCGTAGTAAGGAATCGGCAGCAGTGCTAAGAATGGAGGAGCCAGGAGACTTACTGAGGGCAGGAGAGTGCTAGTGTGAGGGGAAGGGGATAATAATATTGCCAGCATGAAGGTAGAGGTGGGATAACAGTAGCAGCATGGAATGGTGGGCGGGTAGGGCGTCTTGAACTGGGGGACAAGGGTGGGGGGGTGGAAAGGGGGTTGTAGAAAAGCATCAAAACATCAAAAGGAGATAAGAGTAGGAAGCCCTTGCCCCTCGAAGCAGGTTTGTGGTCATGGTTTGTGGTGGTGATGTTGGCTGTCAATTTATATGCAACTCATAGGCTCGATTCGTGATGAATGGCCCACAAGAGGAGGTTTGGACATCCACAATCTAGGGACAACCAAACAACGCTGCTGACCCTTTGCAGACCAAAGTAACAGCAATGATTCTTTTTAATGTCTCAAGTGCACTTGTTTCCTTTGAAAGTCCTGCTCTTTTTCCTAAAGGATGACTGAAGGCTGATCCCATGGTAGGGGCCAATGCTTCCTCCAAACTTGCGGCTGCAACCTGAAAGTTCCCGCACAGGTCACGTACAAATCAGTCCTTTAAAATTAGCACATGTGCACGGTTGCACGAAAGAATTTAAACAGGCCATACACTTAAATAAATTGCTTGCACACTCCAAGAAAGATGTTAAGAATGGCAATTCATGGGGGGGAGCGGTGGGGAAGGGGGGGTTGCTGGCAGGGAGATATTTGTTATAAAAACAAATACATGATAAATGATCAGGACTTAGAAAATGGTTGGACGGTATGGCAAATTGTGCCAAAAGACTGCAAAAGGATAGCAACAGGTGAGCAGGATGGGGAGATACATGGCAGATGCAATTCAATGTTAAGAAATGTGAAATAATTCATTTTAGAAGTACTAAAACGTTAACTCTGCTTCTCTCTCCACAGATGCAGTCTGACCTGCTGAGTATTTCCAGCACTTTCTGTTTTTTATTACAGGCCCACCTATTCTGTATGAATCAGCACCATATGAAGCATGCATTTACCTACTAAGCCATGGAAACTCATAATCATTGATTTACGTCACTTTTCTTCACCCAGTTCACTCGGAGAATGAAACCTTTACTAACGCATGCACAGGACTCAACTGATGGATGTGGCGGCATCAAGTTCATTCACAGAATAATAACTTTGGCACAACTGTCAACCTGACATTAAACAAAAAGGCTGTATTTGCCTGGGAATTACTCTGAGTGACCAAGCTTTCTAACTGAAGTCTTCAGTACAGTTGGCACATATAATTCATTTTATTTTTGTCATCTGTACATGTGTGGGGTGCTGGGAGCTATAATATTACATCACATGTTAGCTGAATTTGCCACATTACTCTGTGAAACACTGATCCCCAGGGTTCAGTTCTAGGGGTCTAGCTCGAAATAGTAAGAGAATTGGATGAAATGCAATGGGTTCTCCACTTTAAGTATTATACATATGTTTTTCTTTCCCCACTCATTTCTCCCTTCCCCTCTTGAATGTGATTACTCCTGCCTAGAATGCTTATTCTACAAGGCAGATTTGGCTCTAATTCACTGCTCCCGGGATGGAGGGACTGTCCTATGAAGAGAGATTGGGGAAAGTGGGCCAGTATTCGCTTGAATTACGAAGAATGACAGGTGATCTCATTGGAACCTACAAAATACTTCAAGGGATGGACAGGGTAGATGCAGGTAAGATGTTTTCCCTAGTTAGGGAGTCTAGAACCAGGGGACACAATTTCAAAATAGGGGGGAAGCCACTTAGGACCGTGATGAGGAGAAGTTTCTTTACTCAGAGGGTTATTACTCTTTGGAATTCTCTACCCCAGAGGGCTGTGGAAGCTCAGTCATTGAGTATGTTTAAAATAGAGATTGACAGATTTCTAAATACAAATGACATAAGGGGATATGAGGATAAAAGCCATGATCAAATTGAAGGGTGGGGAAGGCTCAATGGGCTGAATGGCCTACTCCTGCTCCTATGTTCCTAACCAGCTACTCTTCTTGAGTTAGCCTAGACAATGAGTGTTGACAAGCTGTTCACCCATGGGGAAATACAGTTGAGCCCAAACTGGTCTCACAGATAAATAAAAGCAAAATACTGCAGATGCTGGAAATCTGAAATAAAAACAAGAAATGCTGGAAATACTCAGCAGGTCTGGCAGCATCTGTGTAGATAGAAGCAGAGTTAATGTTTCAGGTCAGTGACCTTTCATCAGATGTCCACGGTGGACAGTGATGTTTCCCTTTCAATCCATGGTGCCATGGCTAACTGCATCGCTAGCACTGCTCCACGAGCTGAGCATAGATCAATGATACTGGGGTCTCCCTGGTCTGTTCAGCTCAGTTACTCACTGAGCCATAGAGGGAAGCCATATACATGTTTAAAACAAAAATGCATTCCTCCTTTAAATTTTGCTAACTTGAGAGCTCACATACCAAATGAGTGTGGAAAAGTATGAGAGCCCAGTGTGTGTAGGCTGAATCCATAACAATGCGGCAGGTTTCAACTCCAGAATCATTTTAATCTGTGGATGAGTTCAAAGGTTAATGACCAACAGTGTGCTAATGGTGACCATGGAGCCTTCATGACAGATCAACAATAAAACATATGTACTCTTCATAGGGTAAACACTACTGAGATTAAATGTGGCCCACAACATCCTCTTGAATTAAGACACTGACTGTGGTAAAATGAATGCTTCCTTGTGCTTTGTGCTGATGTAGGGTACTGCAAGCTGATTACAGTAGCTGAATGCAGCTGATACTGGTGTACTGTACATAAGCAAATTACAAAAGGTCCCCACTTCGATTCCTGGCATGTGCTGAGTTAAATGACCTGAAGCTGGATGAAAGCAAGGATGCTACAATTGGTCTCTGTGTTCCTAGGCTGGGGAGGAGAAAATGAGCCAAGTGGCCCACTCCAGATTATTATCCAGTGTCACCATCTGGAGAACTGTGGACATCTGATGGGTACAGAATTGGTGAAATTACAATTCACTGTCAAAATAACCACTGTTGGCCACTGTTTCAGGTCCAAGGATAACTTATGCTAAAACATTCAGTGTAACAGTGCATTAGGAACATAGGAACAGGCCATTTAGTCCCTCGAACCTGTTCTGCCATTCAATGAGATCACAGTTGATCTGCGACCTAACTCCATAACTCCACCTTTGCCCCCATATCCTTCAACACCTCTGGCTAACAAAAATCGATCAATCTCAGTTTTAAAATTAACAATTGTTCTAGCATCAATTGCCGTTTGTGGAAGAGAGTTTCAAACTTCTATCACTCTTTGCATGAAGGGTTTCCTAAATTCACTCCTGAAAGGTCTAGTTCTATTTTTTTCACAATGCCTTCTAATCCTAGACTCCCCAACCAGCAGAAATAGTTTCTCCCAATCTACCCTGGCTTTAATGTCTTGAAAACTTTATATATATGTCAAGTGTGGTTTTTAAAAAATTAAATTGTGTTCTTAGAGTTTCAAAGCGTGCCACACTGCCTTTAACATCTCACATGGTACTGCTTTTGATCACTAAATATTCTCTGAATGCAGGGTTCGAGTGTGCACTACCACCTGCTCACTCAAAAAACAGGACAAGTGGAATTCATAAATGTACTGAAACACATAGAGCTCCTATTACATAGAATTACATAGATTATTTTCCTGTACTTTCCAGTCACCCCGAGGAACCTGCCTCTAAAATAGCCTTCTCGAAGTTCTAGAACTGTTGAAAGGGGTTTAAGCAAAGGTGTCCACCACCTCAAAGCAAAGAGCCTCAAGTGTCATTACCAAACTATTCATAAAATTAACCTACTCAGGTCCACTGTTTTCTGAGTGTGCTCCTGTTTAATGAACTGCAGCAAAATCATCTGCAAAGTAACTAGTGCAGATAGTCAGAAGATGGAGTGGACAGTGTGGGTTAGTGTACTGGCCTTTCACTGCTAGGGACTTGCATTTGAAGGCAGTTATTAGCGGGCACAGATCCAGGGCAAGTAGAGCCTGTATTTGGCACCAATTGGGGATATATTTACAGAGCCCATTAGAATGGCTGATGTGAAAAATAAACGGACAGTAATGTCAGCTTTTTGAGGTTGTGGTTCAACCACGTTTTGCGGGCGATAAAGAAGTAGATTTACACTATATCTTGTCCCGTGTTATGAAATCCTACATGATAAGAGTGGAAAACACTGGCATACTCCATCATAATGAACACATTACACAGCTTTTAAAAAACAAAGTACTCCCGTGGTCACTGAACCTTCCTGTGAGGGATATACCTTAGAGCTGTAGCTATACTCCTTATCCTGTCACATGACATAACAACTGCTACCACCTTCAGAAGCCTACCACATAGCTGATAAATATATCTAGACAGTCAGAGCAGACTTTACACCACTCTAAACATTCTTAAGTATAACAACCTAATCACTAGGGGTTGGTGAAACTGCTTTGAAATAGTTTACAGAGAAAGTCTTTCACCAAAGACAGAAATATTATACAGCAGAAATGAATCCTTGAACTGTTACATATTCCAGAACAAAAGATAACGGGGCATAAAGTTATCTTGTAGGGTAGGGCAAAACAGATAATAGCAAATCAGCAGCCCATGCTGAACTCTGCCTGATTTTCTTTTCTATTAATTTCAACGTGTAATAGAGTCTAAAATTTACTCCCTAAATGTTTTATATTATTAAAATTCATGCTGGTGTGAGTTGCAGGTTACCACACAATCTTAGGGGTCAGGCGATTTTCACAAGTTGTTGAACTTCAGAATGCCACTTGAGCCCTTCAAACTTTTCCCAGCCTTGTTTCCAATCCAACACTTGTGCAGGGTTAAATCAAACTAGGATTTCTTAAAAGGTTCTGCCAGTCATGCTTCAATCTATCCTAGCTTGCAGCAGGAAACATCACACCCCAAATCCTTAACAGTGAAGTTTACAGGAGTGGGAACAGCCACAAAAAGCTCTTCCAAATACACCAGTCAGAGTTAATTGGCTCTTCAAGCATTTTATTCTGGATCCACCCAAGGACAAAGCCTGATGCAAAGTCACACACTGGAGTTTAACCAATCAGAACTAGCAGTAGTGATAATACTTCACCTAATTACTGGATAGACAAGTCACGCAGAGAAAAAAGAACCTGCATTTTATACAGCAGTTTATCACATCCTCAGGACATCTCAAAGCAATTCACAACCAATTTCAAGCTCAGTTACTGTTATTTTGCACTATTTAGTTGGGCAAACGTAACAGCAAGATCCCACAAACAGTAAATTATATTAATGACCAGATCTTGATGATGTTGACTGAAGGAAGATTGTTGGCCAAAACACCAGGTGAATTCCCTGCTCTCCTTTGAATAGTGCCTTAGGATCTTTTACACCCCCCACTGAACAGGCTAATGGGGCAGCAGTTTTGAAAGACAGCACTTCCAACAATGCAGCACTGCCTCAATTCTGCACTGAAGTTTCAGCCTGGATTATGTGCTCAAATGCATAAGTAGAATTTGATCCCATGGCTTTCTGAATCAAGAGGCAAAAGTCAGAGTCAATCTACCACTTAAAACTCAAAGAAATATGTTATCTCTTTTGGATCCAACAAACACCGCCTAAGACGTAGGCTCAATCATGAGGAGGGGTAAATTGAGGGTGATGTGCCTCTTCAAACTTTTTTGACTTGGATTAATGTCGCCCTTTGTCCCCAGTTCAAATCCCCAATTCTCCCCCATCCCAAGCCCTCACAGTCTTTACATGCAGTTGGGCCTTTTGTCCTAAAGTACAAAAAAAAGTGTTTTCAGTCTGTAACTCTGATTGACCAGCCACTAAAAAGCTCCACATTCTCTGTGCCAGCGTACTGAGAGTAACCAATCTACCTTCTGATTGAAGGCAAGCCAAGCAGGCCAAGTCTTTCAATCAAACCCCTAGCACTCGATTCCCTGCCACAGTACATGGAGCGTTCTTGATTGCTTAAATCAAACACTTCGCCTGGAGTATGAGGTGGCAGAGAAATAAATAAGATGACTTCTCGCTTCATTTATCGTCATTTGGACATGTTATTCTTTTTTTTAAAGCTTATGATTGGTTGGCTTGATTGTGCATCTTCCCAGAAGATAAATTGGTTTATGCACAAATTTTGATACAAACCATTAAAGCTTTTGTTATTCCACAGCCCTTTGCTTAAATAATTTATTTAGCCATGGTGACTGGGCGACTTTGTCGCACTCCATTCACTTCACGCAATTACCCTGGTCATGATTTCCAAAAGAGCAGATTTAAGTATCTGTCACGAAGCTAGCTTAGAATTCCAGCTCTGTGACTGACTGGCGTTTAAACATTACAAAATTGTTACAATATCGTGAGCACTCTTACCCACTTGGTGCTCTGAACAGCTAAGTGCTCCCTGCTGTAGTTTGGCAACTCGGGAAGGTTTCTGAAACAAAGAGAAGACTATTTCCTGGAATTCCACATTTGCTAAAATGCACAACATCGAATTTATCCCACAATGTGGAAAGCAGGAGGATGGGGGAAGGGCTACAAAGTTTATTCACATGTTTGTCGAGAGGTATTCAATGTCTCTATCCCGAACTGCCAACTTTTATCCTTTATTTCAGTCACTTACTCATTATCAAGTAATCTTTAAAGTATCACCAGTAACTCAGCCTTGTTACCCAGATATACATACATATTTTGACCAATAAACTATAGCATTAAGCCTCTACTTTCGTGTTGTGCAATATGCTTATTTCATTACCTCAGATTGTTCCACCACTACCACCACCAGTAACAGACCTGTAACTACCAGTACTTCACCCTACTGTTACATTAAATGCTCTCTCCAGCCATAACCCAAGTCTTGACAGATAAAATCGATAGCAGTTCTGCTGGCTGTTTTTCTAGTTCAATGGATATCATATAAAAATTGCGCATGCCTGCCATTATGCTTTACTACAGCCATAGTGACACCATGGTACTGCATGTAATAAATTCATGTTATCTTGCACAAGTACAATATGGAATTTATTCCAAGTGCACAACATCACAGGATTTATGGGACTACAGTATTTCATTTGTGAAAACCAGAGGACTTGCTGCAGAATTTGCAGAAGCAAATAGTGTTGGCCATGACTTAGTTGGTGGCACACTCACCTCTGAGTCAGAAGGTTGTGGGTTCAAGTCCCACTCCAGAAACTTGAGCTAAAATTTAGGCTAGTACTTCAGTTATAGTAATGAGGGAGCACTGTTGGAGGTGCCAGCCTTTCAGAAGAGCTATTAAACTGAAGCCCTGTCTGCCTGCTTAGGTGAATAAAAAGAACCTACGGCACTATTCAAAGAAAAGCAGGGGAGTTCTCCCTGGTGTCCTGGTCAATCCCTCAACCAACATTACTAAATAAAATTCTCTGGTCATTATCATATCGCTGTTCGTGGGACCTGGCTGTGTGCATTTCTGACATGACAACACTTCAAAAGTGCTAGAGACATCCTGAGGTCATGAAAAATATATAAATGCAAGACTTCCTTTTATCAACAGCAGCCACTACCCCACTGAAAGAAAAACGTGTCAGTAGGAATCCCCATGTTCCAAAACAGAATGAAAAAAGGAAAGGAACAAATACTGTATAATAGACATAGTTAAACCCAGCCTGAACAGGGACTTGAGACAACCATTTCGACACAACATCAGTGTCTCCTTCGTTAACTTGGTCAAATCATCATCGTTACAAAATGTTTCTTTCCCTATAGTTCTCAAATACATAATAAAAGTGGCCTAGCAAAAGAATAAAACCCAAGCATTCTTGGAACAGTCCACCCACAGTGTTAGTTTATAAAAGTAAAACAAAACATACACAACAGTAACTTATCCTTGCTAGTGGCTGATGATTGTTGCCTTCCAAAGCCCTGTCAGACAAGTCTGGACAGTCTGTACCTGAATGATATCACAGATGTTTTGATGAAACAGAAACTGAGAAAGAGCCGCAGACGCAAATTATGCAACTTTAATCCTCAGCAAACAGCTTCATCAGCACTGGATTCATGATGAGCTCTTTTGTTGTAAACACACACAAAAAACTAACTTTCTGGCCATTTACCTACATTGCATATATTTAAAAATATAGATATTTATGCATATAGTCTTTATATTAACCATGTTAATAATTCATTTTAGTTAGGGGTACAATAGGCTAAATTGCAGTATTCTGACTGAGCCTAGTGACTTTCTTTTGTTCGCTGAACTATACAAGAAGACTGGATACAACATGAACTTTGGAGTGGGTTTCTGGTGTGTTCATTTCCATGCCAGCTGAAGCAGGAGGAGGCCATGGCAATTTTAAACCACTGGGTCTCAGTTAAGTGCCATCAATCCATTACCAACCCAGAACAGACATAATTAAGTGCAGATCGAGCGGCTCTTGGCCAGTTTACAATTACAAGGAAGGGTTTATAACCCAAAACTCAAACAAACTCAACAACTTGTATTTATATAGTGCCTTTAATGCAATAAAATGTCCCAAAGTGCTTCACAGGAGCTTTCTAAAACAAAATTTGGCACTGAGCCACATAAGACAATAATAGGGCAAATGACCAAAAGCTTGATCAAAGTGGTAGGTTTTAAGAAGCATCTTAAAGGAAGAAAGAGAGGTAGAGAGAGGTTTAGGGAGGAAATTCCAGAGCTTAAGGACTTGGCAGCTGAAGGCACAGCCACCAATGTCACAGCAATTATAATTGGGGATGCTCATGAGGCCAGAGTTGGAGGAACACAGGCATCTGAGGGTTGTGGGGCTGGAGAAAACTGCAGAGATAGGGAACAGCAAGGCCATGGAGAGATCTGAAAATAAGGATGAGAATTTTAAAATCAAGGAGCTGCTTAACCGTGAGCTGATGTAATTCAAGTGAGCACAAGGTTGATGGGTGAGTTAGTACATGGGCGGCAGAGTTTTGAATGACCTCAGAGGGTACAATGTAGGAGGCTGGCTAGGAGTGCTTTGAATAGTCCAGTCCAATGGTAACTCATAAGCGTGTGCTCTAATTGCACAATTAAAAATCTCTGAGTGAGATTAGTAGGTTGTATTAAATTAGGGGCACACTGTAAGATTCGAGTTGAGACTATTGTACAGCCATCAGAAACTAAGACATTCATCCCATTAGTTCGGACTGGATCCTAATTCAGCTCTTAGAGACGTCTGATTTTTATACTGCTGTATTCTTCCTATCAATTCACAGAGGAACTTCAAGACTCTACTCCAAAGATTCTCCTTCCTTCATCAAGATGTAATAATCATGATCCTCAAATAGATGGCATGTCCGCTCCAAACTCATCTCAATCATGAAATCCACCTCCAACTCTCTTGACTTGATTCCTATCAAATTGCTGACCAACCAACCTCCATTCCTGGGCCCCAAGCTAGCTCACATTGTAAATGGCTCCATTTCCTCAGATACAGGTACCATCAGTTTTTCCTCAAAAGACATAAAACCCTTAGCCTGGTGGGTTGGATTTCAGAAATGAAGAGAGAGTGACAGCCCTTGACATCAAGGCAGCATTCAACCATGTACAGCACCAGAGCGCCCTAGTAAAACTGACATCAATGAGGTTCAGGGAAACTCTCCACTGGTTGTAGTTATATC
This sequence comes from Heterodontus francisci, assembly GCF_036365525.1. Taxonomy (NCBI): domain Eukaryota; kingdom Metazoa; phylum Chordata; class Chondrichthyes; order Heterodontiformes; family Heterodontidae; genus Heterodontus; species Heterodontus francisci. The sequence continues at coordinate 257,252,553 of NC_090371.1, read as the reverse complement.
TGGCACAAAACAAGGTAGTAATGGTTTCTGGAGGCCAATCATAGGCCCAGGACATGGCTGCAGGAATTCCTCTGACCTTATGATGGAAGGAAGGTCATTGTTGAAGTAGCTGAAGATGGTTGGACCTGGGACACTACCCTGAAGAACTCCTGCAGCGATGTCCAGGTGCTGAGATAACTGGCATCCAAAAACCACAACGATTTTTCTTTGACTTTAGCGTGGAGAATTTTCCCCGATTCCCATTGACTTCAATTTTGCTAGGGCTCCTTGATGCCACACTGGAGCAAATGCAGCTTTGATGTCAAGGGCAGTTGCTCTCACCTCACTTCTGGAATTCAGCTCTTTAGTCCACGTTTGGACCAACCTTGTTATGAGGTCTAGAGCCGAGTGGTCTTGGTGGAACCCAAAGTGAGCATCGGTGGGCTGGTTGTTGCTGAGTAAGTGCCACTTGATAGCACTGTTGACGACACCTTTCATTACTTTTCTGATGATTGAGAGCATGCTGATGGGGCAGTAATTGGCCAGATCGGATCTGTCCTGCTTTTGGCTAGGGGCCCAGCTTATTCAGGAGCACAGGTCTTCACAGAGTCATTACGGCAAAGAAGGAGGCCATTGGGCCCATTGAGTTCATGCCGGCTCTTTGTAAAGCAATCCAGTCAGTCCCATTCCCCTGCTCTATTCCCAGAGCCCTGCAAATTTATTTCCCTCAAGGCTCATCCAATTTCCTTTTGAAATCATTGATCGTCTCTGCTTCTACCACCCTTGTAGGAAGCGAATTCCAGGTCATTGCAATTCACTGCGTAAAAAAATTCTTCCTCACATCCTCCTGCATCTCTTGCCCAAACCCTTGAATCTGTGCCCCCTTGTCCTTGTATCACCAGCAAATGGGAACAGCTTTTCTTTGTCAACCTTATCTCAACCGGTCATAATCTTGTACACCTCTATCAAATCTTCCCTTGAAGTAGAATAACCCCAGCTTCCCCACCTAACCTTGTAGCTAAAATCCTTCATCCTTTGAGCTATTTTGGTAAATCTCTTCTGCACCCTCTCAAGGACCCTCACATCCTTCCTAAAGTGAGGTAACCAGAACTGGACACAGTACTCTAGTTGTGGCTTAACCAGAGCTTTATAAAAGTTCAGCATAACTTCCCTGCCTTTGTACTCAATACCTCTATTTATGAAGCCCAAGATCCCATACGCTTTGCTAATTACTCTCTCAATATGTCCTGCCTTCTTCAAAGATCGATGCACATGAATCCCTCTGTCCTTGCACACTCTTTAGAACCGCGCCAAGTCTATATAGCTTCTCCCTATCCCTTCTGCTAAAATGAATCACATCTTACATCTCTATATTAAATTCCATCTGCCACTTGTCTGCCCATTCTACCAGCCTATCTATACCCTGTTGCAGGCAATTCGTATCATCCTCACAGTTTGCCACACCCTCAAGTTTGGTATCATTGGCAAATTTTGAAATTTTACTCTGTATTCCAATATCCAAGTCCTTTATATATACCAAAAAGGCAGTGGTCCCAGCACTGACCCTCGGGAAACACCACTGTTTACAATCCTCCAGCCAGGATGTTGTCAGGACCCATAGCCTTTGCTGTATCCAATGCACTCAGCTGTTTCTTGCTATCATGTGGAGTGAATCAAATGGGCTGAACACTGGCATCTGTGATAATGGGAACCTCAGGAGAAGTGTGACAGAACACTCCCCACTTGTCTGTATGAATGCAGGTGCACCAACACTCAAGAAGCTTGACACCATCCAGGACAAAGCAATCTGCTTGATCGTCAGCCTATCCACCACCTTAAACATTCACTCCCTCCACCACTAGTGTACCATCTATAGGAGGCACTGCAGCAACTCATCACGGTTTCCTTGGCAACACCTCCCAAACCTTCAACTTCTACCACCTAGAAGGACAAGGTCACATGACAACACCATCATCTCCAAGTTTCCCTCCAAATTTCACATCATCTCAACTTGGACATATATTGCTGTTCCTTCATGGGTCAAAACCCTGAAACTCTCTCCCTAACAGCACAGTGGGAGACATTCATCACATGGACTTCAGTGGTTCAAGAAGGCAACTTGCACCCACTTTCTCATGGGGAACTAGGAATTGGCAATAACTTCTGACCTTGCAAATGATGCTCATATCATCAGAATGAATTAAAAAAAACTTTCACCCATTTTACTTGGTGTACTGGCCTCTGGTACTATGCTGGGTCCTAACTGATCCGGGGAAAGAACAACTCCTGACACAGGGAGTCCCAGCCCCAGGCATTCCCCCACCCTACGCCCCCGCACCTCCTCACAACCCAACAATTGTAATGGGGCAGGCAGAGGTTCTATTCTATACAAGGAATATAAGAAAATCCCAGAAACTGCAGAGACTCAGCAGAACTGGGTGCTTGCCACTTTCCAATGGACTCCACCTGTCATCTGCCAGGGTTATTGTGGTGGGTAACCAGTGGAACCCCTACAGATTTCCAGGGTTGTCACATTGCTGATCCTTCCAGGTCTTGGTCTTTTGATTGAGGATGTAGCCATTCAACCTTCTCACATAAAGGGTAATGGAAATGTGCAAGTTACTCCCCTAAACGTTATGGATGCTGGATGAACTGAGATTTTCAATTCTGAGTTTTGTTAGGTAAGGAATATGGAGTAAAGGCCAGTAAATGGAGTTGGGGTACAGATGCGCCATTATGTAATTAAATGGTAAAACAGGCTCGAGGAGCTGAATGGCCTACTCTTGTTCTTATGGACACTATTGGCTGTAAGGTATCAAATCCAAACTGGCTCCCAACAAGTGCAGCAATATTATTGCTCAGCAGAATACTGATGGGCATTGGACTATAGTAATAAAGGGTAGACAAGACTGGCTAATACACTGTGCAAATAAGATCATTTTAAGTGGTACAGTCAGTGAATGCTACCACTCAGAATTGGCCTTGCCCAGGCCAAGCTAAGCAAGACACCATGCTGCCAGCAGGCCAAACTGGGTTTGAAGCAAATGGGAAGTGACATTCCTTTAAAAGGGCAACTAAACCAAAGGTACAACTCCAGGGAAATTGAAAAGGTCAACCTTCCTTATGAGTTTTATTAATGTGAACTCTACTCATCCCTCTCTATATTATTGATACAGCTATGGTCTTCACACCTGTGAAATGGCTTCCCTTGTTCCTTCTAGGCTCTAACAACACCCCCACTGTGCTAAAATCAAGACACATTGTAGTTTCCAGTTCAAATTCCAGCCCTTATCAAGATGTCGAATCAGTTATCCCCTCCTCCCTAATCCTTTATTTTTCTTCCTCCTATAATCTACAGGCCTTTAAAAGTCAAACTGCTTCTTGATTTACTTCAGCTTCCCTCCTACACTTTTTAACCATGTCCTGCACTGTGTGCCTTGGCCCTTCAGGCTTCTTTTCGTCATGTGGACACTTTTTATCAACACAGAAGCAGCAAAAGAACAGTCCACCCAACTCACAATTACTATCAGCTCCAACTTCCTCAGGCAGTAACTACATGGCAGTGACTATGTCCCACCATACGTGCATCATGAACCATGAGCTTACGACCAAAACAATGCAGTTGTGAACACGACAATTCTAAACACGATTTTTTAAAACATTTTCACAAGCACTTTATTAACATTTGTTGAGAGACTCTCCACAAACAAAACATTTATTTTCAATGAAGCTTCAGTAAGTAACAGGCCTCTTATTTGATTTAAAGCAAATCATTACATGAAAACTGGTGTGCCACAGGTCTGAAAAGGAACTTCCTGTCCCCAGTTACACCCTACAGTCTCAACAAAAATGCAGCAGCCTAATTTCCAAAATCTTTCACCACCCTTCTTCTGCTTCTCCCTCCAGACCTCAGATGGAGCGACTGGCAATTTTTCAATCCAAGGGGGTAAGTCCTGAATCAAGAGGGTTTTAGAAGCTCTTGACTGAAACATCTGCAATTTCCTCACCTACGAACATAAAACTCAATAGCAGGGAGGTATCTTCATCCAAGACAGTTAAAATAATAATTTAGGTTTTGTTACATTTGTCCTAAAACATATGCACCAAGCATTTCCAAAGAGGTTCTCTTGATTGTCCGCTGTAATTCCACTGCTATTCATGCCACTTCTCCAAGGTTTTGCCGATCTTTTGCTGAAATTACAGCAGGCTATCAGGCAACTCCTTTGGCAATTCTATCCCACTTTCCAGTGAGTGGTTCAGCAGCGCAACAACAATAACTACTTGTGTTTATGTAGCGCCCTTCATGCAGTAAAACATTTCAAGGTGCTTCACAGGAGCATTACCAAACAAAATGTGACACTGAGCCACATAAGGAGATTAGATTAGATTAGAGATACAGCACTGAAACAGGCCCTTCGGCCCACCGAGTCTGTGCCGACCATCAACCACCCATTTATACTAATCCTACACTAATCCCATATTCCTACCAAACATCCCCACCTGTCCCTATATATTTCCCTACCACCTACCTATACTAGTGACAATTTTATAATGGCTAATTTACCTATCAACCTGCAAGCCTTTTGGCTTGTGGGAGGAAACCGGAGCACCCAGAGAAAACCCACGCAGACACAGGGAGAACTTGCAAACTCCACACAGGCAGTACCCGGAATCGAACCTGGGTCCCTGGAGCTGTGAGGCTGCGGTGCTAACCACTGCACCACTGTTAGGACAGATGACTAAAAGCTTGGTCAAAGAAGTACTTTTTAAGAAGCATCTTAAAAGGAGGACAGAGAGACGTTTAAGAAGGAAATTCCAGATTTTGGAGCCAAAGCAGCTGAAGGCATGGCCGCCAATAGTGGAGCAACGAAAACTGAGTATGCGCAAGAGGCCAGAATTAGAGGAGTGCAGAGATCTCGGAGGGTTGCGGGACTGGAAGAGGTTACAAAGGTAGCGAGGGGTGAGGCCATGGAGGGATTTGAAAACAAGGATGAAACATTTACAAGCGGTGTAGTGGTTGCTGCTCACTGCTTCCACTGCTAGGTCATTGGTCATTCAAATCTGCCAGCCTCAGTGGGCACAGTTTTCCAATGCCCAGCCTGGTGGCTAACAGGAAGTGCTACATTAAATTGAGACATCCCACTTCAAATGAAGGAGTCAAACAACACTTGTCTCCCACTTTAGTCATGCTTTCTGACTACCAATCACAGAGCAGAGCTCCTGATGACACAAAAGCAACAAAGCGCAATCCAAAGTGAGTGTGAGGAAAGCCCCACTCCTCATTATCTGTGTTCCATTGTGCACCTCTCAATTAAATGCCATGATCTTCATAGGACAATTCCTTTGGAAAGAATTATGCTTCATTTAATACTGCATTTTTTCTTCAATCCTGTGTCATATGTGTAAGAGCAAAAAATTGGAGATTCTCTATTTCATGCCAATTTCCATTACTTACAAGAGCGGATGATGGCGACTCTGCTGTGAATGCTCAAGCAAGGCCTTGTTATCTGGAATTTACTAAGGGAGGAGGGGGTGGGAAACAACATGGTCACATTCCACAGCATTCCAAGCAACAGGAACTGTTGACTGTATTAACAAAAACAACCTTCTGTTTTTGTGGTCCAAAATAGTTCGCCCTGCACCCCCGCTCTGCCGCCATCATCTCAGCTCCACCCCTGCATATTAAATATTTCCTAGTGTCATTAAACTTATCTTAAAGAAGGACACTGAGGGGGAACCTGAACTTGTCTAAAGTTGTCGTTAGTTGTACGGATCTTCTATATAGATATCTCTCCCAAAAACAAAATACTCACAGGCAAGGAATTCCTGTGCGTCCAGAAAAAGTCACGTAAATTGTATTCTGCACAGGGACAAAACGTCCAGTATCAATGCAGGCCGGTATGCTCCCAACAAGTGTCACCCTCCAGTAACAAGCCCAAGAGAGCAATATTCTTTTAGCATGAATTAACTATAATTACTACTAATGAAACAGGCACTTATCTATTTATTGTTTGGCACTTGAAAGGCAATGTTCTGTACTTCTTCAGAGAGTGCTCAGTTCTTTAAGGATTTAAGTACAGTAAATATTTAACGCTACACAGAAACACTTTGGTAAATGACCAAGCAGTCAGGAGCTAAGAGACCTGCCTTTGCAAACATCATTGTTTTAAAAGCTTCATTTACAATAAATTGAGGGGAAACCACAGATTGCACATTGCTGTCAGGCTGCAATAGTGGTTCTAGGCTATGTCAAGGAGGGGACCTGCACCGTAAATTTAAGAGTGGCAGGAAAACCCCACTGCTGACTGACGGAAGCTGAGAGAGTGAAATCTTAAGCCAGCTGATTCCAAATTAACTCAATAATTTCAATTCTGAACCTGGGTGACGGTCTTGGTGAACTAGGGAATGAGGGGTAAATCTGGATTATTCTCAGCCACCGCCCAGTAACCCACAATAGCTGTCCCAACAGCTGACAGCCTGCCAATACTGTCCAAAGTTGCACATAAAGTACATTTTCCTCTCTGGAGCCTTATCTCAGTCTAAGTTCCCTGCGATAGCCCAAATTTAAACCCCTTTCCCCCACTGCCCACAGCATGAACGGGGCGGGCGGCAGGCTTAAACTAAGGGCACAATATTGACTTCCTAGTTCACCTCGTGTTCCTTCCTACCGTCATTTTAATCCTGGGTTTTGGGAAGCATAGGAGGTGCTTTCCACAGAGGTGCACTTGTGGGCCCACATGGTGCTGACAGAGCGGAGAGGGGCATATACAGTCGCCAAGGATTCCCTTGGTGCTTCCCCCAATTGGCCACCATGCCATTCCTGAAAGGCGGGCAGTACCATGTAAATGATTCCCGAGCAAATTCCCAGTGTGGATACCATGGGCAGCAAGAACTGGATCTCTCACCACTTAAATTCCTATCAGAATTCCATGATATTCCCCCTGATGGTTTAGTGTGTAAGTGAGTCACATTATACAACAGAGATCAGAAAATCTTGGGGTTAATCCTTTGGCTGATCTCAGTTAGGACAACAACTGGAGAAACTACAATCGGCCTCTCATCTCTCATTGCTGTATATTGCATGTTTGGACCCCATGAGAGGATGGTACCAGATGCAGCTGGGGTTGCATTCCAATGCTGAATAGCCTATAGGCACTGACTACCCAGGCTCACATATCAAAAGCACCCATGGAACAGCCCCCGGAAAGATTCAGTACCTTTAGAAAAGGAAAGAAAACCAGAGGAGGGAACATATAAAATAAAATTAACACTGATCAAAGCCAATCAATCAGTCAAGCAATACGCCACTCACAGCAGGACTGTGTAACTGATCTGACAAGGAGCAGTCATTGTCCTGTGCTCCTGCGTGTGGGAGCTCCCTCTTCAAATGTTCCTTCTTTACACAGGTCACCTCCTGTGTTTCTGAGGAACTGTACAGTGAAGTGCACTCAATGCTGTTATTAGGTTTGTGTGGTGAACTAGTATGAATATACTACAGGAAATGTCAGACTCAGGCCAATACAATTCAGTGCTGTGCCAAAATGCTTTTTTGTGCAGTTCTTTCAGATTCTTCATGTCAAACTGTTCCTGTCACCAGTGAAATAACAGTAACCACTAGCAGATCTTCAACAAATCTAAAACTGTGCTGCTGGGAGGTTTTGGTTTGAGTCAACGTAGCATTGAAATTTCACCGTTACACTTTATCAAAGTCCTGCTGACAAGACCAGCAGTTAGTAATAATCACAGGAAATTTCCTTGTGGATCCTCCCGATTGGCTGCCATAACTACAGTAGGAGATAATTGTTATGTAAGAATGTTAAGTGATTTGGGTAAATGTACAGCCACGATCTAATTGAAGGTTGGAACAGGCTCGAGGGGCTGAATGGACTACTCCTATTCCTACACTCCTAGATTAACAGAAACCCCTGATTACATGTTTAAGCAAGGTTTCTGACAATCTCCCAGAGTTGAATGCAAATGTTTAATCTGCTTGAGCTGCTCTCAGTGCGGGGGCAAAGATTGTCAAGTTGGGCCCAAAACACATGGGATATTGGAAGTGTGCCCACGCCCACTGAAGACCACATTTTCAGGTTCAGCCCTTATCTAAATTTTTCTGGCAAACTGTGGGTGCCAAACGAGACGCCATTGCAGCTCGCGGTGGAAAATGGGTCGGCTTCTTCACAGAGGTACAGCCTGTTGTGTGGGTCGAGGGAGGTAGGGTACGTCGCGAATGTATCAGCAGCGGGCTAGAAGTTTTTTTTATAGGGCCAGGAGGAGCATTAATGCTTACCTTTTCTGAGCTGTCGCTTTAAGCACTGCTGGTTAAGTGGCTCAATGCCGAGAAAAACTGGGACTAGCATGCAATTCGTAGACTGTGCCTATTTCACCAGGAAATTTTCAATTGGGTCCTACGACTGGCATAGAACCCCAATTTACATACTTAAACAAGTTGCTGCCTACGTTGGGTGAGTTATTCATTTAAAACAGGCAGCTGAAAGTTCAAAATATCCTATTGATCTTAGTGCATGAGCTGGAAAGTAAAGAGAATAACTAAAATTCAGTGCCTCTACTAGTCAATCTCACTTGCAGCATATGCAATGGAACTTTAGAAACAGCACCAGTTCCTTGCTGGCTCGGCTCAATGTGTCCCCCAATGTCGTATGACATGGACTGCAGGCTTTCAGGTTCAATCCCTAGTCTGTGCTGAATTACCTGCTCTCAGATGGGGCTGAAGTTGGGGGTGGGGCAAGGAAGGATAAAATGCAGCAGATTTCCTGCTCCTGATTGCTAACTAGTGAAGCACAAAAGGAACCATAACCCCAGCAAGAGGCAGTGCCTTCAGAAGAGGAAGGGAGGAAAGTGGGAGTCTTTTAAAATGAATGAATGCTGAGCTGTGTGATCAAAAGCAATCAACAGGCCAAAAGATCAATCACAACATTTGCGAAAACTGAAAAAGCGGTGAGAACAAGCTGCTGGTTCCCTGTGCTCAGGAATGTGGGAGCATAGGGCCATTCAGCCCTTCGAGCTTGTTCCTATTCCTGCTGGAATTGTGCACGCGTGCAGATTGAGTGAGGGCAGGGATTGCACTTGGCTGCAATGCCTGCCATGGTCCAATAGTCTATTAACACCCACTATTTAAACCTAAACGTGAAGACTGGTCACTAAGGTGAAGTACTGGAGAGTGGATGGCCACTCTCAGAACAGTAAACAAGGGTGAGGCAGTGGCTTCATGAGAAGAAGGGAAAAACTTCTTGTTTACTGTGCTGGGTGCCATTACTCTGTTAAGCAACTCTTCCTCACAGACTTACATTTTCAGCCCCAACTGAGAGACAACTGAGACAAATACAGTAACAGTGATCTCAGTTCACCAAGCTCTAGTTAATGATCCTGCTTTCTGTATCACAGTGCCAGGATCAGACTATTCACATGACATTAATAGATAAATGGCTGAAGGCTCTCATTCCTGAAACGTGCTCAACAATTTCGACTCTAAATTACACAGTATTAATGAAGGTTTAGTATGGACATCCCAATGTATTTCATCCTGGAGTAGAGGAACTGAGCTGATTAAACTGTGCGGCTGTGCTTCCTACTTCAATCAGCTGGAGGCTTTCTATTCAAGTATAAAATACATCGGAACGTGAATTCAAAACATGGAACTCTGCACTTGCTTTGCTTTTATTCCAGACATGGAAGATGGTGAAATCTGGCACACAATTCACTGCCATAATGAATGCTGATTCCAGCTGTTGAAAACAGCAGCTCTTCTCAGAGGTTGGACAGAATACTGAAAAATGTACACAAACTTTTGTTTAAAGGCATTTTCCCCCTCCCAACTGCTCTCCTGAATGTGCCAACTCACATGGGGTACACAGGCCCTTGGAGCCCTCCAGCATTTCAAAGTAGCAACTTTTCATATATGGACCTGACAGTATCAGTGTACTCAGAGTATTATTCTATTTTAACCTAACATTGAAAGATTCCATCTGATTTCACTCAAGTTTATATGTCCTCACCTGCCCCCTCCAAAGCAAATGAGTTGGATTCAAATCAGACTAGCTGGCCAACCTTTGATGTTCACACACACATACCAGCACAGATCACTGGATTGGATCGCTAGTGGAAAACCTGGCTGATTTCTGCCTGCACCCACCCAGCTCAGTGATACCAAGGCATACTGTTAGCAGGCTGAGATCAGCTAACACAACATAGGCCCAGAAATCAAACATGATCGGCATGTTCCACACACTTAGTCACTGCATACAGCTCGAAAATCAGATTTAAGCAGAGACTGGGTCTCTCCAACACTCAACTGTCAATAAAACAACATAAGATTCCATTTGAATTCACTTAAGATTATGCCTCTTTTAATATGTTGTTAATGGCAAAGGACAACCCCAGGTACTGACCTATAACCATTTATATAATGAGATCCGGAGCCACAATCTGTATTCAAATCGGAGCAAGCGGATTTAGTGAAGTTCTCCTGGTAACGCTGCTTAACACTTTCTCAGGCTTTACTGAAGTACAGACTTCAGAGAAAAAGCAGCGAGAACAAACAGCAGGGGAGGGGAACAATCTGCACATTGGATGAACAGAGCTACATGTGGGACATGGCAAACATACACAAATTGTGAAAGGTTATTTGGTGCAAATCCACCACAAGCTCATAATGTCAACTAAAATCAGTACTATCATGAGGCCACTGCTGGAGAGGATCTGACTTACAGCTGCACAAAAATGTATTCAATTTATTTAAGATCTGATTTCAGAATAATATGAAAGTTGACATTTTCTCCCATTTATAAAACATTATTTATATTAAGATAAAAGGAGGAAACTGAACTCACTCTCTTTCTACTTTAAGCTATTCACATTGAAAGATTCCCCAATCCTGCTTAGGTCTACTGGCAATCATCCTTTACACTTACCTCTGTCCCCAATCTAGTTCACACATCAAAAATGGACCAAATTACCAGACTGATACCAAGAGTCATTCTTTTTCTCCATTCCCAGAGAAAACAAGTGGGATTTGAATCACACTGTCTCACCAAGGATCTACACCCAAAACATTAACCTGCCTTTTCTTGTCAAAGAGGGTGTTGGACCTGCTGTGTATTTTGAACATTAGCTGTGCTGATTTCAGATTTCCAGCATGTCTGTTTTTTCTATGTATTTCTTGCTTCTGTAATTAATATGGAATTCCCACTTCCACCTGCATCATCCCTGGAAAAACACTTCTCGCACACTGCTTATGTTTGCACTAACTACAAACTGCTGAGCCTTTGGCCCTCTATTCACCACAATTTGCTCAATCACTTCTTCACCTCTAACTTTGATGCCCATGTCCTCAGCAAACTTTCACCATCTCCCATCCCAGGCATTACCTCTGGTACGGCCCCTATTTTTACTCTCTCAAGGGGCGCAAAATTGATCGTACCTACCTCACAACTGGCTTTGTCATCCAACACCAGATCTGGCCTGGAAGCTCATGGTATTTTTTAAAATCTCTATAATGGAGGCCATCTATCCAGCTGCCTTTGCTGCTTCATCCCATCCCTCTTGCCAACTAAGCCAAAACTTCCCACAGTCCCATCCCTACTCTAGTCCTGGATACCTGTCTCTTTCTAGTTTCTCCACAATGATCCCTCCAATCTCATCTCATCCATGCGTCCTACTCCCTGTTTCCTTGACTCCTTCCCATTAAACCCCTGATCACCCAACTTCCCTTTACTTTCCCATTTTAATAATACATCATAAATGGATCCCTATCTATAGATACTGCCTCCATACCTCCCAAAACTGCCATAATCACTCCTCCTCAGATCCCTCTGAATGCACTAACCATCATTCCACCTCCAACCTTTCATCCCTTTGCAAGGTTCTTGCATGTGCTGTTGCCTCCTAGATCTGTACCCTGCAAATCCACATCTGAATATTTTCAATCGGGTTTCCATGCCTCCCACAGCACAGAAACAGCCCGAACCAAAGTCATGAACTATATTCTGTGACTGTGATGCAGTTTCCCTCCTCATCCCTCTTGATCTCTCTTCAACCATCAACACATTCCTCCACTCCACCATAAAGACAACTCTTTCTACCTCTGTAGCATTGCCCTTCTCTACCCCTACTCAGCCCATCCGTTCATGAGACCCTTCCTCATGTCTTTATCAGTCTGCCTGAAAGTCCAGAAGATTGAGTTCAAGCCCCACACCAGGACATAAATCTAGGCTGACAATTCAATGCAGTACTGATGGCTAAGATGTTAATCTAAGGTCCTGATTTCATGTTCAAATGAGCAGGGGAAATCTTCTAGTGTTCTTTATTTATTTTATTTTATTTAGAGATACAGCACTGAAACAGGCCCTTCAGCCCACCAAGTCTGTGCCGACCATCAACCACCCATTTATACTAATCCTACACTAATTCCATATTCCTACCACATCCCCACCTGTCCCTATATTTCCCTACCACCTACCTACACTAGGGGCAATTGCTAGTGGCCAATTTACCTATCGACCTGCAAATCTTTGGCATGTGGGAGGAAACCGGAGCACCCGGAGGAAACCCACGCAGACATATGAATGAAAGTTATTTCCTTCTGTGTCATTTCCAGACTCAACTATTTCAATGCTCCCTGGCAGGCCTCCATTAACTTCAATTCATCCAAAACTCTGCTGTCCCCATCTTAACCCACACCAAATCTCACTTACCCATCAAACCCTGTCCTTGCTAACCTACTTGCTGGCAGTAACATCGCAAATGCAAAATTCTCATTGTTGTATTTAAATCCCATTATGGCCTGCCTCTCTCGATCTCTGTAACCTCCTCCAGCCTAAAATCACTGTTTCCCCCCCACCACCAAATCTCAATTCTTCTCACTTCAAACTCTTGTGCATTCCCATTCCTTTGCCCGACCACTGGTGGCTCTGCTATTGAGCTGCCGAGATCCCACTTTCTAGAATTCCCTCCTCTTTTAAACCCACCTCTTTGACTAAGCTTTTGGCCATTCCTCCAAAAAGCTTGCTCTCCTTGACTCAGTGTCTACCTTCTTTACATCTATACACACACAGGTCGTTGAAACAGACTAATCCAAGCTGAATAAATAAGTAAATATTAACAATGTTCTCTAAGCAAGGAATCAGCGAACGCTCAACTGTAGCCGTGCTGAGCAGACTTGAGCTATCCATCTGAGCGTTCTCTCTCTCTCTCTCTGGAATGGGGACTTCCAGCTGCTTCCTTCCCCCTTCCTTCCACCAGCCAAGTCCCACCCATCTCTTTAAAGACAAGCCGCAAAGCAACTCCCCCTTTTTACTGGGGCAGGAAACGAGAGTAGATTGGAGCGATCAAAAAACATCGCGGCTCGACTGCAGCACTGGAGGAACAGCAAGGGAGCTGGTTTTTTTAAAGAAAAGCTGCCTGGTGGGGGAAAAAAGTTTTGCACTTTGTGGTATCATAAAGTAGCTGCATTCAGGTTGCCGACCTCCCTGTCTGAAGGTTCTCACCAAACAGTCAACCCCCCCACCACCCCACTGATGGCAACGTTGCTGGAGATATTGATACAAATTCAGGGCTGAAAGTGACACGCTCACTCGCTGCTTCGTTACTGGGAAAACAAGCTGAAGTAGATTGATAAAATCCCTAAAACGGGGGGCAAATAAACAGTGAAAATGTCAAGTGGCCCTGAATCAAATGTCACAATCGAGGATTACTTTGACCGCAGCCCACTGTAAATGTTGCAAGAGTTTTATAGACTTTCAGCTTTGGCGTGTGCAGGACACCGATTCAAGTTGGTCTGAAACTCCTGCTTTCTCTCAAGCTTAAACAAAAAAAGGCAGTTTCTCATCATAAAGCTCCAGATAAGAACATGTTGCCCCCCCCCCCCCTCTTAAACTCTACAACACCCCCTGCCCATCAATGGCCAATGACAGCGGAGGCACCAGCCTCTGTGGACCTTTAAACGCGGGGAGAGCAGGCGGACTGGGGGTGGGGGGGGTTCGCCTTACCGCGATCAGAGTGTTGCTCCTGTGATCCGGAGCGGCCGGCACCGCGGCCGGAGCGGAGGCAGGAGGCTCGGCCTCGCAGTGTTTGCTCCGGAAAGCGCCGTCCTGCCTGTGCTTGCCCGTCTTCTTCGCCTTGAGCTCCAGGCACCTCTGGTGGAGCGTCAAGGTCTCCTGGCGGTCCAGCTCGATCTGCTGAGCCTGGGCTTGCTGGCGCCTCACCTCGCAGTTGTTGTGGTGCCTCCTGAAGCCCTCGATCCTCTGCCGGAGCCTCTGGACCACCGTGCTGTGCTTGGGAATGCCGCTGCCGCTGCTGCCGGCCTGCCCGGCGGCCGTCCCCATCCCGGGGCTGCTGCCGTTCGCAGCCGCGGGGGCGACGAAATCCCCCATCCTTCCCTCAGGCTTTGCAAAAAACAATTATTCACAGGACAACTTTTCCTCTCTATAAAGGTGTGTGTGAGTGTGTATAAAAATCTAGCCAGCAAAATCTAAACACACAGTCTGCACACAAACGACGATCTTCTGCTGCTTTGCCTTCAGAAATAAATAAAACAAAACAAACAAAAAGAAAAGGTTGTGCTAACTAACTCATTGCAACCCAGCCTCTTCCCCGAGTTCACCACAGTACTAATCGCTGCATTATAAGCGATCGCTGGGTATCTTGTGTGTATTCCACTGTTTTCTCATCAACTCCACGAAAAAGATCCGGATATTAGCAATCATCATACAACAAGCTTTTCTTAAGGCTTTCTTTTTTTTTTGTTGTTTGTTTTTTTTGCAAAAAAAAAAGTTTTTTTTCTAGCTGTTTACATTTGCCCGGTGTTTGAAGAAGCGGATCTGCGTTTGCTGGCGTCCCGCGGCATTCATGGTTCAAATGCTGGCGTTTTGCATGGGAGAAAACATCCTCAATGGGATCGCGAAACTCGGAAGGAACGGCGAGCAGCTGCTTGCTGCTGCTGCTGCTGCTGCCACCGCCACCGCCGCCACTATCACCTCCACCATGCCAGCGGATTGATCTGGGACAATCACACAGTAAACATCAGCCAGAGGCCGTGAACAGACCCGGGGGCAGCAAGCAAGACACGCCACAGAGCTCCGCTCAGCCTCGGATCAGGACTAACGCAATATGTTCAGGCTGGGGGGGGGGGGGGGGGGGTGGGGGGGAGGAACAGGATCTTTTGGGGGAAAAAATACCGGGACAGAGTCAAAATATATAAAATCAGGATTAATGCAGGGCAGTCTGAAAGCCCGGGATAGAACCAAGCAGTCAGAATCACCACTAATGCAAACTATTACAGGGTCAGAGGGAAACCCAGGGACGGAGTCACAGGTATGGACTAATGCAACCAACCAGGGCAGACGGAAGTCCAGGCACAGAATTTGGATGCAGCATCGGGACCAGTGCAATGCTAGAGGGACAGGCAGAAAGTCCGGGGCAGAGTTCAGATATAGAATCAGGACTAATGCACCCACTGAGGGGCAGACAAAACCCTCTCCAACTCCTGGATATCATGGAAGCAAAATCTGGAGTAACAAAACAATAAATAATCAGAGGCAGAGTACAGATGAGCAAACAGGATTAATGTAACAAAAGAGGGTCAGAGAGAAAGCCAGGGACAGAGTACATGTACAGAATCATTATTAATGCAGCCACTGAGGGACAGAGGGAAACTCTCGGACATAATGGAAATAGGATCAAAGGGAACAAAACAATCGAGTAACAGAGGCTAAGCTCAGAACAGAGCAAAAGAAACAGAATCAGGACCAATACAAAAAAAAGCAGGACAGACAGAAACCCTGTGATAGACTAAAGAAACAGAACCAGGAGTGATGCAATAATACAGGGTCAGAGAGAAAGCCAGGGACAGCATAAAGATGCACAATCAGGACAATGCACTCACTGAGGGGCAGAGATAAACCCCAGGACATCAGGAAAATGAAATCAGGAGTAACAAAACAATAGACAAGCAGAGGCAAAACCTGGGACAGATCCAAGATGAGGATTAGGATTAATAAAATAATAAGAAGGGCAGAGAGAACCCCTAGGGAAAATCACAGATATAGAAATGGGACTAATGCAATAACACTGGGCACAGTGAAATCAGAAGAGGGGATGGGTGCATGGACAAAGAATCAGGATCTAGAGAGGGTTAGATAGAAATCCCAACAGAACAGAGACATAGGGACGGATTTTTACCAGCCCTCTGGGAATGGGCTGTGAGACAGAGGGGCCATAAAATGGCGCGGGAAGGTGTGGGGTAGAGTGCTCGTCGTCCTCCCGCTTCCATGGCATTTTCACAGAATCACAGAATTGTTACAGCGCAGAAGGAGGCCATTTGGCCCATCACATCTGCACCAGCTCTCCTAAAGAGCATTTCACTTAGTGCCATTCCCCTGCCTTCTCCCCGTAACCCTGCACATTCTTCCTTTTCATATAACTGTCTAATTCCCTTTAGAATGCCTTAATTGAATCTGCCTCCACCACATTTTCAGTTCCAGACCTTAACCATACGTTGCGTGAAAATGATTTTCCTCATGTCACTTCTGCTTCTTTTACTAATTACTTTAAATCTGTGCCCTCTCGTTCTCGATCCTTTTATGAGTGGGAACAGTTTCTCCCTATCCACTCTGTCCAGACCCCTCATGATTTTGAATATCTCTATCAAATCTCCTCTCAGCCTTCTCTTCTCCAAGGAAAACAGTCCCAACATCTCCAATCAATTTTCATAACTAAAGTTCCTCATCCCCGGAATCAGTCTCGTGAATCTTTTCTGCACCCTCTCTAATGCCATCACATCCTTCCTAAAGTGCAGTGAACTGAATGCAATACTCCAGCTGAGGCCGAACTAGTGTTTTATACAAGTTCAACATAACCTCCTTGCTCTTGTACTCTATGCCCCTATTAATAAAGCCCAGGATACTGTATGTTTTATTCACCACACTCTCAACCTGTCCTGCCACCTTCAATGACTTATGCACATATACACCTAGGTCCGTTTGCTCCTGCACCCCCTTTAGAATTTTGCCCTTTATTTTATATTGTCTCTCCATGTTTTTCCTACCAAAATGTACCATTTCATATTTCTCCACATTGAACTTCACCTGCCACCTGTCCATACGTTCCACCAACTTCTCTATGTCCTTACCAATGGGGCAGAAGGTGGAGGATGGTCCTCCTGCCCACAGGTCAATTGAGCCAATTAAGTGGCTAATTAAGGGCCTCTTCCCACTGCCGTTAGCATTTTGCCAGCAGCAGGTGGGCGCTCCACCACATGGGAAGACCGCTGGAGAACCCTTGCAGCCTCACTGCAGACTTGTGGGGCAGGGGGGGGCCCTCCTCTTTGGGCACTCTTTGCCGGAGGGCACCCCCCCCCAAACACCAGCAGCAGTGGCCACCTCCGTGCCAACAGCCCCCCTGTCACCACCAACTCATCCCCATCCCCACCCCGCAGGGGTCTGCCAGATGGCTCTAGCACCCCCAGGCCCCACTTACCTGGTTGAGAGGGTGGCATCCATTGATGGTGTCCTCTCCTTCTGGGTGCAGTCCCTGCAGTGACCACTGATCCCTGTGGCGCCACTGAGATTGCTAGGCTGCCAGACCTCTGATTGGCCAGCAGCTCCTTGGGGCAGGTGGCAGTCCTTTAAAGGGACAGCAGCCCAGACGGCAACTAATTAGTTGCCTGAACCCTGAGAAATGTGACGGGGGGGTCTAGCAAATGACAGAGGCAGGGACGCCCCCAGCTTTCCAGCTTGTCGTCAGGATCCACCACCACGAGCATAAAATTCAGCTTATAGAATCAGAAATATTGCAACGTTATTGGGCAGAATGAAAATCTGGAACAGAGTCAAGTAACTGACTGGAAGGACAGGGCAAAACTCTGGTACAGAATATTGACACGATCAACACTGCCACGAAAGAGGGACAGAGGGGGACCACAGACCACAGAATTAGGTGTAATGAAGTTACAGAGAGAAGACCCAAACCCTAGAATATAAAACAGATGCAGAATTAGGACTATTGCAACAATCGAGGAGAGGATAGAAAAGAGAAAATCTTTGTCATGATACAGATACACAAATCAGGATTATCTGTAAACTTGAGTTCACCCAAAACTCTGCTGCTCGATACCTAACTCGCACCAAGTCCCATTCACACATCACCCTCCATATTAAACCATGGCTTCTGGTCCAACAGCAGCCGATTTAAAAATTCTTATCTTTCTTTTCAAATCCCTCAATTGCCTCACCTATCTCCATCTCTGAAACCTCCTCCAGGCTTACAACCTTCTGAGATCTCTGTGCTCCTCCAATTCTGGCCTCTTGTGCATCCCTGATTTTCATCACACCACATTGGCAGCTGGGCCTTCAGCTACGTGGGCCCTAAGCTCTGGAATTCCATCCCTAAACCTCTCCGTCTCTTTCTCTCTCTCTTTTCTCCTTTAAGATACTTCTTAAAACCTACCTCTTTGACCAAGCTTTTAGTCACCTGTTCTAATATTTCCTTTTGTGGCTCAGTGTCAAATTTTGTTTGATAATGCTCCTGCGAAATGCCTTGGGCTGTTTTAATATGGTAAAGGCACTATATAAATGCAGGTTGTTGTTACTATAATGTAAGAAAGTTGGCAGAGTGAAAACCTGGGACAGAGGTAAGCCCAAATCAGGACTATCACAAAATTAGAGGTTAGTGGGGGCGGGTGGAGGGCGGGGGGCTACCAAGAACAAACCATGGATACAGGAATTGTATAACAAAATAAGGGGAAGAGTGCCGACACAGGGTTAGGATTAATACAACAATTGGGAGGGCAGAGAAGGAACCAAGTAGAGAGCAACAATGCAGGACTGTGCAAAGAAGGACAGAATTCAACAATAATACGGGATCAGGGCATGGCTGCAGGATTGGGACAACTGTAATAATTAGGGAGAACAGAGCAAAAACATGGGATTGTGTATACTAATGATTGAGAACAACAGGTAAAAGTTTAGTTTAGTTTAGAGATACAGCACTGAAACAGGCCCTTTGGCCCACCGGGTCTGTGCCGACCATCAACCACCCATTTATACTAATCCTACACTAATCCCATATTCCTACCACATCCCCACCTGTCCCTATATTTCCCTACCACCTACCTACACTAGGGGCAATTTTATAATGGCCAATTTACCTACCAACCTGCAAGTCTTTTGGCTTGTGGGAGGAAACCGGAGCACCCGGAGAAAACCCACGCAGACACAGGGAGAACTTGCAAACTCCACACAGGCAGTACCCGGAATTGAACCCGGGTCGCTGGAGCTGTGAGGCTGTGGTGCTAACCACTGCGCCACTGTGCCGCACATAACAGCATAAAAGTACAGCACATAACTGGAGAGCCCTAGAACTGTAATTTTTTTAAATATAGACAACAAATCCTCACTACGCTGAAAGCAAGACTACAAGATTTGGTTTATTGGAGGAAGCAGGACAAGCACAGGGGATGTGCACAGGACAAGCAAAAACCTGGGGATGAATTTTAGCTACAAGATTAGGACTAAGCATAGAACAGAACAGCTCAACAGAAGATGGGGATAAAACAGGGCAACTGGTTTGGCTGGATTAGGATTAAAATACTTGTGAAAAGAACCCTACAGGATTGGTAATAAAACATGAGACAGAGTCAGGGATACAGGCTTCAGGATTCAGAGAAATAAATAGATCTTCATAAACTACAATGGATAGAACTAAATGTAGAAAAGGAATTGGTTCTGAAAAATAAAATGAGCAGAACTCAAGGTGAACAAGTCACTGAACCTGGATGACATGCACTCTAGCTTTTGAAAGAAGTCAGCGAGGAGATACCAGAGGTGCTGACCATAATTTTTCAATCCCCTTTAAATATGTAAATTATGCCATGGGACTGAAGAATACCCAATGCAACGTTGTTGTTCAAGAAGGGAAATTTTAGATCAGCAATCTAACATCATGTACAAGCAAACTCTTAGAATTCATATTTCAAGATCAAATTAGTAAACTCTTAGAAATGCATGGGTTAATCAACGACAATCTGCACTAATTTGTTAGGCAAGTCATGTATAATAGCTTTACAAAAAGTGACCAATTGGATAGATTGGCTGCCTTCTTGCTCTGAAGAAAGAGGTAGAGATGTGGAGAGCTTAGGGAGGGAATTCTACTCAGAGCTAAGGCAGCTGAAAGCATGGCCAATAATGGTGGAGTGATAAAATTGGGGATTCACAAGAATCCATATTCAGAGGAGTGCCGAGATCTCCAAGGCTTGTGTGCTGCAGGAGGTTATAGAAATAGGAAGGGGAAAGGCCATGGAGGGAACAAAGAAGAGGATTTTAAAATTGAAGCTATGTCGGCTGGGGAGCCAGTGTAGATCAGGGCTGATGAGTGATCAGGACTTGGTGTAAGTTAAGATACGGGCAGCAGAATTTTGGATGAGCACAAATTTATATAGGTTGGAGGATGGGAAGCCACCAGGAGTGCATAGGAACAATCACGTCTCGAGTTAACAAAGGCATGGATGACAGTTTCAGCAGCAGATGAGCTGAGACAGGGCTGCCGTTGGGCAATGTTACAGAGGTAGAAATAGACAATCTTGGTGATGGAACAGATATGTGGTTGGAAGTTAATCTCGGGGTCAAAATAGCATATCTGTTGCAAATGGTCTGGCTGAGTTTCAGACAGTTGCCAGGGAGAGGGATGGAAATGACAGGCAGAGAATGGAGTTTGTGGTAGGGACCAAAGATGATGGCTTTGGAATTTCCAATATTTAGCTGGAGGAAATTCTGCTCATCTAATACTGGATGTCAGACAAGCAGTGTGACCAGAGATAATGGGGGGGGGTCAAGAGAGATGGTAGTGAAATAGAGCTCAGCGTAGTCAGTGTACATGTGGAATCTGATGTTGTGCTTTCAGATGATGTTGCCAAGGGGCAGCATGTAGATGAGAAATAGAAGGAAGTCAAGAATCAATCCTTGTGGGGTTCCAGAGTTAATGGTGCAGAAGTGGGAAAAGAATCCATTGCAGATGATTCTTTGGCTACAATTAGACAGATAAACTACCGTCCCATCTCCAACCTCCCTTTCCTCTCCGAAATCCTTGAACATGTTGTCACCTCCCAAATTCGTTCCCATCATTCCCGGAACTCCATGTTTGAATCCCTCCAATCAGGTTTCCACCCCAGCTACAGTACCGAAACCGCTCTGATCAAACTCACAAATGACATCCTATGTGACTGTGACAAAGGTAAACTTTCCCTCCTCATCCTTCTCGACCTGTCTGCAGCCTTTGACACGGTTGACCACGCCATCCTCCTCCAATGTCTTTCCACTGTCGTCCAGCTATGTGGGACTGCCCTCACCTGGTTCCATTCTTATCTATCCTATTGTAGCCAGAGAATCACTTGCAATGACTTCTCTTCCCACTCCCACACCGTTACCTCTGGTGTCCCCCAAGGATCTATCTCTGACCCCCTCCTATTTCTCATCTACATGCTGCCCCTCATCAACATCATCCAAAAGCACAGCATTAGTTTTCACATGTATGCTGATAACACTCAGCTCTTGCCTCCCCCACTGTTGCTAAATTATCAGACTGCTTTTCCAACATCCAGTACTGGATGAACAGAAATTTCCTCCAATTAAATATTGGGCAGACTGAAGCCATTGTTTTCGGTCCCCGCTCCGAACTCCATTCCTTAGCTACCTACTTCATCCCTCTCCCTGGCAACACGCTGAGATTAAGCCAGTCTGTTTGCAACCTTCGTGTCACATTTGAGTTTGAGATGAACTTATGAACTCATATTCGTGCCATTACTAAGACCGCATATTCCCACCTTTTAAACATTGCCTGACTTTGCCCTTGTCTCAGCTCATCTGCAGTGGAGATCCTCAATCATGCCTTTGTTACCTCTAGACTTGACTAGTCCAATGCAGTCCTAGCTGGTCTCCCACATTCCACTTTCTGTAAACTTGAGGACATCCAATCCTCTGCTGCCCATGTCTTAACTCGAACCAAGTCCTGATCCCCTATCACCTCTGTGCTCGTTGACCTACATTGGCTGCCAATCAATCAACATCTTGATTTTAAAATTCTGATCCTTGTTTTCAAATCCCTCCATGGCCTCACCCCTCCCTATCTCTGTAATCTCCTCCAGCTCCACAACCTTCCGAAATATCTGCGCTTCTCTAATTCTGGCCTCTTGTGCATCCCTGATTTTAATCATTCCATCACTTGTGTCCATGCCTTTAGTTGCCTAGACCCCAAGCTCTGGAATACCCTCCCTACGCCTCTCCACCTTGCTTTCCTCCTGAAGACACTCCTTAAAACCTACATCTTTGACCAAGCTTTTGGTCTTCTGACCTATTATCTACTTTTGTGGCTCAGTGTTAGAATTTGTTTTATAATGTATTCTGTGAGACACCTTGGGACGTTTTATTACATTAAAGGCACCGTATAAATATAAGTAGTTGTTGTTGTCGGAACCAGGCAAGAGCAGTTCCACCCAGCTAGTTGATGGAAGAGAGGTGTTAGAGGTGGATGGTGCGATCAAATGTGTTGAAGGCTGCAGACAGTTCAGAAAGGATGGGGAGGGATAGTTTTACCGCAGTCACGGTCACATAGAATGTCATTTGTGGCTTTGATAAAGATCATTTCAGTACTGTGGCAGGGTCAGAAACATGATTGGAGAGATTTACATATGGGATTCGGGGAAATGGGTACGGATTTGGGCAGCAACAACACATTTGAAGACTTTGGAGAGGAAAGGGAGTTTGGAGATGGGATGGTAGTTTGTAAGGACAGAGGGGGTCAAAGGGGCATTTTTTGAAGAGGGGGTGGCGATAACGGATTTGATAAGTAGGGGACAGTACCTGAGCAGAAGGAATCATTAACAATATTAGTTAACATGGGGGCCAGGAAGGGAAATTGGGTGGTCAATAGTTTTGTGGGAATAGGTGTAGGGAGGGTATTCCAGAGCTTGGGGTCGAGACAACTGAATGGGCGGCCACCAGTAATGGAACGATTAAAATCAGGGATGTACAAGAGGACAGAATTAGAGAAGCACAGATATCTCAGAGAGTTGTGGGGCTGGAGGAGATTACAGCACTGTGGGTGTACCTACCCCACATGGACTGCAGCGGTTCAAGAAGGCAGCTCACCACCACCTTCTCAAGGGCAATTAGAGATGGGCAATAGCCAGCGACACCCACATCCCATGAATGAATAAAAAATATAGAGTCGAGGGAGTAGGAGGTGGATCTCATGGACAAAATGAGTTAGGAGAGAGCACAGTAGGACATGGGATAGAATCTAGAGAAAGATGTGAGTATGTAATATATGCAATGTGAAGCATTACATATCAAATGCTCAGTAGTTGGATTCCCGACCTGTGCTGAGTAAGCTCATCTCTCAATCAGGGCAGAAGGAAAAGAAAAAAAAGTGAAGTTTCCCCTTTTGATCCCTACCCTTGTTAAAAGGCAGACAGTGGGTGAGGTCAGCTTGGGCATGACTGTGAAAAAATAACTGCTGACATATACTATTAAAAATCACAATGATAAAATAATCAAGTAGCCATGGTCCAGAGCAAATTGACGAGCCACACTAGTGGGAGTACATCAATAGGACTATCTCAAAAACACAAGATAGAACAGACCTTCAGGAAGCATTTAAATTACACTCATAACTAAAGTATAAAACAAAATTACATCTGCTGGTTCAGGGCAAAATACATAGTAGCTCTAAAGGACTGAGACACAGGCACAGCACAGCATAGATATATAAAACTGGGAATAAATATAGAATAAGGAAACTTTACAAGATGAGGATTGAGACAAAACATGGGAATGACAAAACATGGGATAGAGCAGTAGAAAAGGAATGTAACAAACACACAGGATACAGTGGATCTACAGAATTGATAAAATATAGCAGAGGATCAGATAAATATAGATCAGGACTAATCCAGGACAGAACAAGACATGGTGGATCACAAAGGCTTTATAGGATTAGGACAAAAGAAGGTGAGCAAACCAAATCAAAAGAACTGAAGTCGGAAATTGTGATGAGAAGCTCGAAAGGCTCAAGACAAAACATGGGACAAAGCAATACCTCAAGGATTAGGATTAAGCAACGCTACTGCACAAACAGAATAAAAGTGTGCAGCAGAACCAAATGCAAAGGACCAAAAATGGGGTAGAGAGGAACACATGAACTATAAAAGTAGACTGAGTACATTCATAGGATCGGAATTTAACTGTGGGATAGCTTGTTTTATCTGTGGAAAGCATTATCATGTAAGCACAAAAGTAGGTGGCAAAAGCGAATGTAAAGGACCAAATCCAATAAAAGGGAATAGAGCTGAGATGATTAGCCTCCAACAACCACAGCCATCTTGCCCTGTGTCAGGTATGTCTCCAGCCATTGAAGGGTTTTCCCCTGATCCCATGGACTTCAGTTTTATTAATGCTTTTTAGTGCCACACTCGGTTGAATGCTCCCTTGATCAAGGGCAGTCACTCTCACCTCACCTCTGGAATTCAGCCCTTGTGTCCAGGTTTGGACTAAGGTTGTAATGAGGTCTGGATTTGAAAGGCCGTGGCAGAACATAAACTGAATATCAATAGGCAGGTTATTGATAAGTAAGTGGCGTTTGATAGTATTGTTGACGACTCCTTCAATCACTTTAATGATGATGGACAGTAGACTGTTAGGGTGGTAATCGGTTCGATTGGATTTGTCCTAATTTTTGTGGACAGATGAAAACATATTTGCAATATATGAAACAATGATGTTCTGATTACAACTATAGTGAAGGTGAAGAATGTCGCTTGGCCATTCTTACTTGAGCTTGTCACCATGACCCAGTACACCAAAGTTTTAGCAACAATCTGCAAATGTTTAGTACATCTTGGGAAACTGGCAGTGAAAGGTTTTTCCTTACTTATGGTGAAAATACCAATGCATCAGGGTGGAATCCAAGTTTCTCTACAAACCGCTTAGTGTAGTGCTACACAAAAACACAAAAGAGGAGCTTCACCAATTCTACTAGGTGTGCAGCACAATGAACATGGAAGAGAGAGGGTATTGCTGTTGCCGTTAGTGTCTGTGCCATGACCTACTTTGATGACACCCTCAGTAGCTTGGAGGAGTTTGCTAACTCCAACAGCTTTAAGAGCAGTAAAAGTTTATTTAGCATTTTTAGGGATAGGCCTAATCTGGATAAAGCTGAGTACACACTGGTTCTGAGCCATGGGATCATGACACTCTATGCAGCTGAGGAACTTGTTCGGTCCAGAATAGAGATCCATATTTTGCCAGTTATGGTCAACTAACTCATTACAAGTGGACAGAGGATAAAGACTAAATCCAATGATCTCACACTAAAGCCGAGCCTAATAACAGCCACGGTTTTGATAGCCACATCATTACAGTCCAATTGCTAGAGGGCTTCCTTCAATTTCAGCAGAAACAGTGAGTTACTGACATACATGCAGAATCTCACTGAGGCTGAGAGCTGCTGCAGAGTCAAGCTCGACAATCTGCCACAAACATCTGTATGTATCTTGTACAACTACACACTGAAGCAAGTTAAACTGACTTCTCACAATTAGTTCAAATCTGTTTGACCAGCTTTTTGAACTTGGCACTTTTAGAACCAGCCAAGGACAAGGACATAAATGTTAACACTAAAGAGACTGAGGCACTTCATACTGAAATGATGATTTGCCCTATAAAATCTTCTGAAGCAAATATTATATCTGGACCTAGCCCTTGAAGATCTTTAGGCTGTATTCAAGCAAATGGAAGACTGGATATGTTAACAAACGATGACAAATGAGAGAGCACCCTGGATACTACCTTAGAATAGCTGAAATTTACCTGCACGAGTTTAATGTTAAGTAATAAAAAGCCATTGAATTATTTGGGCTCATTGATTGTGTAGCACGGCATCAGCACAGCAACAGCTGCACAGACACATTTCTTCCTATCTGGCTGATGCCCTTGGACAGTTTGTTCATAGTCCTGTCCATTCTGTTATCTCATAAAGGTACCAATCTGGAACTGCAAAAGGAGCAGTTAGAGGTTCGGAAAATAGGGGACAATTAGATAACGGGCAGATTGGTCGTCCTTCAAAGATACTGTCAGATTCTAAAAGTCATTTCAAAGTGCTTGCCCCATGACCATTTGGGCAACTTGCTCTTCATTTTCTTCAATGCACTGACCAACTAATGTTCCTGCTATTCCAGTGCAGCCATTGTCCTCATCAAAACCATTATTAAATGACAGAGCAGCAGACTTTGAGATCAGGTTTCACATGTACTTGACGCTTGAAGTACTGAGGGTTCAATTGCAGTCAATCCCTTACAAGGAGATGAAACTTTCAGTTCTACTTGCTATACATTCTGGTTTCACACAACACATCAACAGGTGTGTCCTGTCTCCTCACATACCCTGTTTCTTTGGACAGTGACGTATGGAGATCACTGGCAGAGGAGACAAAATTGGCCATCAGTACAGTGAAAGAAGTGGTAGAAAAAGTAAACAAACTGTTCCCAATAATAGAAAGCAGAAGCTGCTCTGTTAGTGAAAATGTGACATAATATTCAACTCTTGAATCCCTGGCTGCTGTGTGTGCTCTGCATGAGATCATAACCAAGTCCTAGTCTGTAGACATTGTAATCAAATTATACCCTCAATTATTCAGCAGCCTGCTCATCAATCTCAGCTCTATTGTCAACGTTCAACTGCCGAACGATTTTGTTCCCAAATGTGAATGAAAGCAGAGAATTCCTATTTGGGCCTCAAACATCTAGAAACAAAGATGTCTATGTAAACTGTGTGGAGACACTTATAGCCATGATCAGTCAGGCAAAAAATAATGAAAGGGTATATTTCCTGGTGTAAAATGGAGGCTGGGACCTATACAGGTACCACAAGGGGCTATTCTGTTGTCCAGAGTAATGCTCAAGATATGCTGGCCCGAGTATGACGAGGACTGTAGAGCAGCTTGCACCTCTCATCCTTACTATACAAGAGTGTCAGAAAGTTGCTATGGCCATCTTCTTTGGAGAGATTTTAAAATCTCCACTGGTTTCATACTTGCATTTCACAAACACCCTGGTGAGTAGATTGTTTTCTTGGCTGCTTTATACCTTTCCAGTTGTCCAGCTACTTTACGAAAGAGGCTCATGGAATATTACAATTAGAATTCCTTACAGGATAGAAAAATATTCTCAGTAAGTGCTGTATGCAATGTATGCCTGATGGGCAGCCATGCCCTCTTTATGCACTGAAATCAGTTGGAAGCAAAACCATCAGACCCTTTCTAATAATATCGTCATCAGGATTCAACCGTTCTTTGAGGCTGAATCTGATAAAATACAGGCCGAAGCGTATATCATGTTGGGGAACTTAGTCAAGTGTGGAAATAGAGATTCTAAATCCTACTTCTTCCGACATGTTCATCTGAAACTGGTTCACTGATAGTTGCACCTGGATGAAAACAACAAAGAGATCACTAAATATTGTAACTTAACATTGCATTTGGGCACCTCACTTATTGGCTCAGACAAACCAACATCAATGAGTCAGAAGTATTTAGGGGTGCTCACCCTGATCTACAGGAAGTTCCTGAGAGGCATTTAAAAAAAGTTAATTTAAGACTTCCTTGAAAGTAACTAAGAATGGAAGGAAAATAGACTTGGAGAGAAAATGTAAAGGAAAACATTAGGACATTATAATAGATCATAAATCCAGTAACAGAATTGATTAGGAAATTAATCAGACCCAGTCAAAGATTTGAAGCAGAAGGAAGAAGGAAAAAGGTGTGAGTGAAGGTGGATTTCGGTCATAATGATTGATTTGGGTAGGCCCATATTTGGCCATTATAGTCAACTGATCAAGATAGCCAAGTTTATCATATGCTATTCCACTTATAGGTTCTTTTATCTCACACAAATATCTCAATACTGGCACATAACTGCCAGCAAGAAGAGTTGACTCTAACACCAGTTTACACAATCCGCTCAAAAGCATTTCAAATGCATTCCTGTTTAAAGTTAGTGTTCTGAATGTTTAAAGTGCTGGTGAGCAGAGCATGTGTTATAAAAGAAAGATTTGCATTTATATAGCACCTTTCTCACCATCCCAAAGCGTTTACAGCCAATGAAATACTTTTGAAGTGTAGTCATTGTTGTAATGTAGGAAACACAAACAATTTGCACATGGCAAGCTCCCACAAACAGCAATATGATAATGACCAGATAATCTGTTTTTAATTATGTTGATTGAAGGATAAATATTGGTCTGAATACCAGAATAACTCACCTGCTCTTTGTTGAAATAGCATCATAGGATCTTTTATAATCGTCTGAGCAGACAAGGAGCCAGTTTAGCATCACATTCAAAAGGCAGCACCTCCAGCAATGCAGTACTCCCTCAGTACTACATTGCAGTGCTGGCGTAGATTTCTGCACTCAAGTCTCTGGAATGAGCCTTGAACCTACAGCTTTCTGACTCAGACAAGTGTGCTACCAACTGAACCACAGCTCATTCATACTATTGAATTCACATTAACCCAGCTGGTTTTACAGTCCACAATAGGCGGTGCTCAATTCAAACTTTTAAAACTCTCATTTTAGACCAGGAGTGCTTCAAAAGTGCTGGTGAGCAGGACAAGTGTTGCGTGTAACACCATTTGATTTCTCTACAATTAGCAGCACCGTTCAATGGATAGCAGAGCAGCTTTTTTTAAAATCAAATTTCCTCCATAGCTGGGGAAAGGAAGAGCATTTGGACTCAGATCAACGAGCAGGGAGAGGTACAGCATGTACTCAGAGCAGGCTGGCAGGGAAAGGCAGAGCACCAGGAGCTAGTCAGTACTTCCATCAGAAGATGCCAGTCTTTGCTTTGTAAACAACAACAGATGAACAGTATTAATCACATTGATTGCTTTAGTGTAGGAAAGGATTTCACAGCTTGTTCCCAGTCCAGTTCACTCTGTGAATGGCTATGAAACTCTAACTTGTACTGAAATAATTGACTGTGATTGTGATCATTGAATGTGATCAATACAACTCCAACCCCTGCCTCCTCCACCCTCACCTCCAACAACAAGTGCAAGGAGCTTGTGGACTTCTTTGTCACTAAGGTTGAGACCATCCAAGCAGCTGCCTCTGTCGCTTCCCTCTCTTCCCCTAGCCCACAGGGACAAACTTCCTGCAAGGTTTCCCCCATCCAAAGTCCTGAACACACATCTTTCTTTAGTTTCTCTCCTATTGTTCCTCACGCCCTCTCTGACCTCATCTTGTCCATGAGACCCACCTTCTGCTCCCTCGACCCTATCCCCATTAAACTACAGACCACCCAACTGCCAATCCTGGCTTCCATATTAAGTAATATTGTTAATGGTTCTCTCTCCTCAGTTACTGCACCCCATCTCCTTCAAATCTGCAATAATAACCTCTCTCCTCAAAAAAAACAACTCTTGATTCTTTGCAACCTAACACCCCATCTACAATCTCCCTTTCGTCTTCAAAGTCCTTGAACCTGTTATTGTCGCCTGAATATGTGCCCATCTTTCCCTGAATTCCATGTTTGAATCTTTCCAATTAGGTTTCTTTTCTTGCCATAGTACCGCAATGGATCTTATCAAGGTCAGAAATTACATCCTATATGACTGTGACAAAGGTAAAATATCCCTCCTCCTCCATCTTGATCTGTCTGCAGCCTTTGACATAGTTGACCACATCATCCGCCTTCAACGCCTCTCCACTATTGTCCAGCTGGGTGTGACCACACTCACCTGGTTCCATTCTTATCTGTCCAGTTGTAACCAGAGAATCACCTGCAATGGCTTCTCTTCCTGCTCTTGCACCATAACCTCTGGTGTCTCTCAAGGATTTATTCTTGGCCCCCTCCCACTATTTTTCATGCTGGCCCTCCAGTGAAATCATCTGAAAACACAGCATCAGTTTCCACATGATTCCCGATGACACCCAGCTCTAGCTCACCACCATCTCATCCGGACCCTCCACTGTCTCTAATCTGTCAGACTGCTTGTCTGACATCCTGCACTGGATGAATAAATATTTCTTCCAATTAAATATTGGGAAAACTGAAACCATTGTCTTTGGAACAAACTCTGTTCCCTAGCCATCAACTCTAACCTTCTCCTTGGCAACAGTCTGAAGCTGAACCAAACTGTTCACAACCTTGGTGTCATATCTGATCTGAGATGTGCTTCCAACTACATATATCCTCCATCTCTAAGACTGCATTTTCAATCTCTATAACAACTGCGCCCTTGTCTGAGCTCATTTGCTGCTGAAACCTTCGTCCACTTCTTTGTTACCTCTAGATTTGACTATTTTAATGCACTCCTGGCCAGCCTCCCACATTCTTCCCTCTGTAAACTTGACATCATCCAACACTTCTGCCGATGTTCCTTTTTTTTATTCGTTCGGGAGATGTGGGTGTCGCTGGCTAGGCCAGCATTTATTGCCCATCCCTAATTGCCCTTGAGAAGGTGGTGGTGAGCTGCCTTCTTGAACCGCTGCAGTCCTTGGAGTGTAGATACACCAACAGTGCTGTTAGGAAGGGAGTTCCAAGATCTTGACCCAGCGACAGTGAAGGAACGGTGATATAGTTCCAAGTCAGGATGGTGTGTGTCTTGGAGGGGAACTTGCAGGTGGTGGTGGTCCCATGCATCTGCTGCCCTTGTCTTTCTAGGTGGTAGAGGTCGCGGATTTGGAAGGTGCTGTCGAAGGACCCTTGGTGAGTTGCTGCAGTGCATCGTGTAGATGGTACACACTGCTGCTGTGCGTTTGTGGTGGAGGGAGTAAAAGTTAAAGGTGGTGGATGGGGTGCCAGTCAAGTGGGCTGCTTTGTCCTGGATGGTGTCGAGCATCTTGAGTGTTGTTGGAGCTGCACCCATCCAGGCCAGTGGACAGTGTTCCATCACACTCCTGACTTGTGCCTTGTAGATGGTGGACAGGCATTGGGGAGATAGGAGGTGAGTTAGTCACCGCAGAATTCCCAGCTTCTGACCTGCTCTTGTAGCCACAGCATTTATGTGGCTGGTCCAGTTCAGTTTCTGGTCAATGGTGACCCACAGGATGTTGATAGTGGGAGATTCAGTGATGGCAATGCCATTGAACATCAAGGGGAGATAATTAGATTCTCTCTAGTTTGAGAGGGTTATTGCCTGGCACATGTGTGCACGAATGTTACTTGCCACTTATCAGCCCAAGCCTGGATGTTGTCCAGGACTTGCTGTATATGGACATGGGCTGCTTCAGTATCTTAGGAGTCGTGAATAGTGCTGAACATTGTGCAATCATCAGCAAACATCCCCACTTCTGACCTTATGATGGAGGGAAGGTCATTGATGAAACAGCTGAAGGGGTTGGGCCGAGGACACTACCCTGAGGAACACCTGTAGTGATATCCTGGGATTGAGATGACTGACTTCCAACAACCACAATCATCTTCCTTTGTGCTAGGTATGACTCCAACCAGCGGAGAGTTTTCCCTGATTCTCATTGACTCTAGTTTTGCTCGGGCTCCTTGATGCCATACTCGGTCAAATGTTGCCTTGATGTCAAGGGCAGTCACTCTCACCTTCACCTCTGGAGTTTAGCTATTTTGTACATGTTTGGACCAAGACTGTAATGAGGTCAGGAGCTGAGTGGCCCTGGCAGAACCCAAACTGAGTGTCAGTGAGCAGATTAATGCTGAGCAAGTGCCGCTTGATAGCACTGTTGACAACCCCTTCCATCACTATGCTGATGATCGGGAGTAGACTGAGAGGGCAGTAATTGGCCGGGTTAGATTTCTCCTGCTTTTTGTGCACAGGACACACCTAGGCAATTGGTAGGAAGATGCCAGTGTTGCTTGCTGTACTAAGCTGTTCACCAATCAGCTCTGTGCTCGCTGACCTTCATTGGTTCCCAGTTAAGCAACACCTCAATTTTAAAATTTTCATCCTTGTTTTCAAATCCCTCCATGGCCTGACCCCTCCCTATCACTGTAACCTCCTCCCTAAACTTCTCTGCTTCTGTACCTCTCATTCCTCCTTTAAGATGCTCCTTAAAACCTACCTCTTTAACCAAGCCTTTGGTCATCTATCCTGAAGTGTTGTCGTGTTTTGAAATTGCAATTGTATTGTGCATTGTGTACTCTAGAGGCTGCTGTAGAACACACAAGAGGAAGTGAAACTAAGACAGAATAAAAGGAGAAGCCTTTAAGTTCAGCTGCTGCAGTCTTTATCTCTCTGTCTTTGCCTTAAATCCTATACTAAACTTGCTAGACCTTACACAAGTTCTGAGGACATCACATATCCTAATATCTCTTGATTTCGCAAGGTGTCAAATTTGTTTGATAATGCTCTTGTGAAGCGCCTCAAACAAATCTCGATCCCTCCATTCTTGCGAACCACCGTCCCATTGATAACCTCCCTTTCCTCTCCAAAGTCCTTGAACATGTTGTGCCTCCCAAATCCATGCCCAGATTTCCCGGAATTCCATGCTTGAATCTCTCCAATTAACCAACTGTTAATGGTGCTATTTCAGGGGTAATGCCGTCCTTCCCAGGGGCTTTTCCGCTGGCTAGAGAATCAATGGCATTACTGAGTTCCGATTTTGTTGGCTGTACATCCAGCTCATCCATGACTGGCAGAGGCTGGGCTGCATAGAGGGCGGTCTCAGTGACAACATTCTCGCTGGAGTACAGTTCTAGGTAGTGCTCAACCCAGCGGTCCATTTGCTTGCGTTGGTCAGTGATTGTGTCCCCTGATTTAGATTTGAGGGGGGCAATTTTCTTGATGGTTGGCCCAAAAGCTCTCTTAATAATGCCATCATACATTCCTCAGATGTTTCCGGTGTCTGAGGCCAGCTGAATATGACTGCATAGGTGTTGCCAGTAGTCATTTGCGTAGCGCCTGGCTGTTCTTTGTGCAGCGCTTCTGGCTGTTTTAAGTGCTATGGATGTTAGGGGGGCTGGGGGCTTTCTTGTAGTTCAGCAGTGAAATGTGCTTAGCGGCTATGACAGGTTCCAGCTCTTCAATGTAAGATTGAAACCAGTCTGCATTCCGCTTCACGCGTTTGCCATAGGTGGTCATAGCTGACTCATAGATGGCGTCTCTGATGTTGGCCCACTTGGTCTCTGCATCCCCTGTGGGAGTGTTTTGAAGGGCTTTTTCAAGTGAATTTAGAAATTTTTGTAACAGCTGTGGATAAGAAATTCTGCTCGTGTTGATGCGCGGGTGGCCCTTCTGCTTGGATGCAGCTTCTTTGGATTGCGTCTAACCTTGCTGCAAACCAGGGAGTGGTCGGTGTCGCAGTCCGCACTGTGGAAGCTGCATGTCGATTGAACACTGTTTAAAGAGGCTCGCCTTGTGACGATGAGGTCCAGCTGGTGCCAACGACGTGATCTTGGGTGCCTCCAAGAAACCTGGTGACAGGGTTTATTGTGAAAGAACAAGTTGGTGATGCAGAGGTTATGATAGGTACACAACTCAAGCAGTCTCTGTCCATTCTCATTCATCCTTCCAATGCCATAGCGCCCAAGGCAGGAGGGGCTTGAGTCATGGCCGGCCCCAACCCTGGCATGAAAGTCCCCCAGCAGGAACAGATGTTCGGTATTGGGGATGCTACTAATGATATTATGGAGTTCCTCGTAGAACTGATCTTTAGCTTCAGGTGGGGAGCAGAGTGTTGGAGCATAGATGCTGAGTAGGTGTACTGGACCAGATGCGGTGAGCAGTCGAATGGACAGTATGCGTTCTGAGCCATTTGAAGGTGGCTCTATCATGCTGAGCAAAGAGTTTCTGATGGTGAAGCCCACTCCATGCTGTCTTGGTTCTTCAGGATCCCTACCCTGCCAGTAGAAGGTGTAGTCTTGCTCTCTTAGAGATCCGCTCGTAGGGAGGCGTGTCTCCTGAAGTGCTGCAATGTCCACATTGAGTCTACTGAGCTCGTTGTTAATGATGGCAGTCTTCCGAGAATCGTTGATTTGTGTAAGGTCATCCAACAGGCCAGGACACATAGTTCTGACATTCCAGCTTGCAAAGCGAAGGGCTGGTACCTCCTTTCCTTTTTTTATCGTGCTGTTTGGTGCGGTGTTGCAGTCCGCTTTTCGGGCAAAGATCCTGAGCTCCAAGCACCCATTGAAGCAGGTGGACTGTGGCGGGACAGAACCTTATTTACCGGGGGCTGCCCGGTTTGAGGCGGGCGGTAGCTGTCCAGTGAGGTGCGATAACCTCTCCCACCGGCAAAGGCAACCCGTGGCGCCCAATCTCTACGCCAATTGAGCTGGACTTATAACCCGTAACTGCTGCCTTCCGTGTTGTTTCGGTTGCTGTGAGGCAACTATGGAGTGACCTCTCCATGCCTGGGCGAATGTATGGGGGTTGTGAGTTGCCCAAGCGTCAAAACCCCCCTCTCGGCCTTTCTGGTGGGGTCCAAAGGAGTGCAGAGCATGACGTTTGACACCGGTATGGCTGCAGGAACTGCCGGAAACATACCAAAGGTGACACATGACCACCTATGGGGTTCCGCTCTGGATTTTCTGTTAGGGTTTACTCCCTTCGCCTTGGACTCTCCCGAGATGCCCACAAGGCAATGGGGTTGTTAGGGCCCCTGCTCATTGTACAGCGAGCTCGCCACTGGTGAAAAAAGTGAGAGGGAGTGGGGGTGCTGGTGTTGTGCAGCAACGCAGTAATAAACAGAGCAGCTTTACAAGACTGAAATCAAAAGAAGAGAAATAAAGAATTCTACAGAATAAGGACTAAAATGTGGGATGTTAGTGATCTTACAGGAGTTGGATTAAAATGCTGGACAGTGCAGAAAAAACCTTTACAAGATCAGGACTGAAGGAAAATAAAGAATTGATCAACCATATTGGGACAAACCCCTACAGCAGAGAGCTATTACATAGGTCATAAATATAAGATAATCACTAATAAATCCAATAGTGAATTCAGAAAAAACGTCTTCACCCCAAAAGTGATAAGAACATGGAACTCGCTACCACAAGGAGTGGATGCAATATCATGGATGCATTTAAGGGAAAGCTAGAATAGCACACGAGGGAGAAAGGAATAGAAAGAAATGCTGATAGGGTTAGATGAAGTAGAGTGGGAGGAAGCTCGTATGGAGCACAAATGCCAGCATCGACCAGATGGGCCGAATGGCATGTTTCTGTGCTGTATACTTGATATAACTTGATGGATTGGAACTAAAATGCACAGTAGACCTTTAAGGGATCGGGACTAAAACGAAATACACAGGACACTGCAGATCGCACAACCAAACCAAAAAGAATGGATGGTGCAAATCTGTATGACTGATAATGCCCACTCTTTTAAACCTGCGCTTGGCACAGAACGCCTGTGTAATATTACTTGTTCCTTTGATATGTGAACTGCTGTAAAACTCACAGGACTGCAGGTAATATCCAAAGAAAATGTGGCTTTTATTATAACTTAACTGGAACATATGTATACACACAAACAGTTACTGCATGAGCACATCTAAACACATCTCACTCTGTCAGACTACACACATCCCCCTTTTTTTCCAAAGATAAAAACATATGTACCATATAAAATTATGTTGCCGTTCAGACTAACTATACATGATTGGAACAAAACATTATTTACAAGTTATTAAGTTTAACACTCTAAAAACGTAGAGGAGGTTTGCTTATTTGTCATGATCTTGTTATCGTAAACCTCTTCACAGAGCTGAGCTCGTCTTGATGACTCTTCTGAGACTCTGGTGACTCAGAACTCTGGTTAGCATGCTCTTCCTCCATGCTCGCAACTTCTATATGTTCATCTCAGACTTTGTCTTTGAACACGCCCGCGATGCCACAGGGTTGTCGCATGTAGTGCTGTCGTACAGCTCTGAGTTGACTTCAGTTCTGTCTGAGAGTCATACCATTTGGTGTCTGGACCTTGTACAATCTGGGCTGGTCACATATCCTTGCAACCTCTGCATGTGATCTGCCACCATTCCTGTGTGCAGTATCTGAACTTGGCTTTCTGCACTGCCTTGCCCAATGTTCTCGCATGCCACAAGTTTTGCACAGGTCCTAGTATATCAGACAACTGTGAATTGGGTGAGTCAGGCCACATTTGCCACAAAGCTTAGCAGACTTCTGAGACTTGGTTACCATCCCAATTGTTGTAGCTCCCCCCAACGCTTGTAACTATTGGCGCCCAACCATGATGACTTCAAATTTTCTTCCATCATTAAGTGGTGCATTTATGGTGTACCCTTTCCTCTTTTTCTAGAAGGTATTTATGAAAAGCCTGTAGTGGGATAGACACGATTACTAGCTCTATAACCCATTCTAACAATTTGATATCTGCGAAATCGCATTCCTGAGCTTTTGGCTCAGCACCTTGCAACAAACTGGTGAACGGAGACATTTTGCCTTTGACGGTAGGTCAAAAGCTCAAGCCTACGTACTCGGATATTTACTTTTACCTTCAGTGGCTGCTCCAAGAATGTCCATAGCTTGCTGGGGACCTTCTGATCCCCAGCTGACAATCCTGATATTTTGATCCTTTGCGGGACCTTGTTGCCAGTACGATCTTAATTTTGATAGTTTGTTTCTCTGGTTCGTTCACTTTTTGATCCAGGAAGCACAGTTCCATTCGCTGTCGAAACAGTTTAAATTCAGACGCTATGTCCAATGCCTTCCAATCTATAACTGGATATCTGAACGCCATTTTCTTAATGATCGTCCTTTTTTATAAATATAGGACTTTTTCTCAGGTTTTCTTTTTCACAGGCACGCTTCTTTTTTTCTTGTTTAGACAGATTTGTTTTCTACAGGCCTGCCCTTTAAGAGTGAGACTACATCTGTTTTTTTTTTCGAAAGCAGATAAGTTTTTTTTTCTTTGCAGCCAGCTGCAGCTTGAAGTACCAGCAACTGGCAGAAGCAGCCTTTTACTTTGTGCTGGACCTCCAGTAGCGCTATTGGGTTCTTCTCTCTCTTTTCAGCTTAGGCCCCACCCATAAAGCAAATAAAATGGGAAAACTAAAACAGTAATGGCTTCAGCTACTGCTTTTCAAATTTTTCAACCAATTGCCAGATTAGGTGAAAGCACTGATCTGGCAAATTGCCTGCCTCAACACCTCCCGGGGTCCTGACTGTACCCTAGCTCACTGCAATGTTGTGGGGTCTCCTGGTAACTGCTTTCCTGCCAGATCTTCACCCACTCCAGGTAGGCAATTGTCTGTTCCTTGTTCTCTCTTAGTGTGTTCTTCAGAAAAAAAATCAAATGTTGCCACCATATAATATTACTTGCACCTTTGATATATGAACTATTGTAAGACTCACAGGACTGCAAGTCTCATCTCACTCGGTCAGGCTACACCCACAACTCCCTTGTCATGTGACATGACATTACTTCCTCCGTTGAGCTTCACTTACAGCTCTTAAGGTGGTTCTACGTCCCATGTTCCACAACAAGGTGAACTACAATAATGGTACAAAACAGATTCAGGATGAAGACAAAATACCAGATTGAGTCATAAATATATGATAAACGAAAGTAAGAAGGAAGGAGCGAAAGAGAAACTTCTTTCTTTATATGACTTAGATTAAAACAGAGGAAAGGATCCATGGATAAAAACAAGAGGCAAAGATGTTCTATAGGATTGAGAGTAAAACATGAACTAGAGCGTATGATATTAGACTGTAGATCAAAAGTAAAGCACAGACTCTACAGGATTGTAATGAAAATGGCATACACCAATATTACAATATCTAGATAAGTATGGATCAGACCAAAATCTACAGGATCAGGACTAGCACATTGGGCATAACTGAAAAATAGGTCTGGGCATGAAGTGCAGACTACAGCAGCTTCACTGCCTCTAAAAGATTGAACACAGCACTCCAACAAAATAGAAATTAAAACACAAGACACAATTAGGGTGATGTTTCCAGGGTATTAAGACAAGAAAATAGGATTGAAAACCCAAAATGCCAGGTCTCCTTCCTACTTGCATTTGATGTGCATTTTCTGGGTGTACATGGTGTGGACAAGAAACCCTTGCCAAGAGACATTTAAATTCAATGCAAATGATGTCAATTAATTTTCAGGAGATTCCACACTGAGGACTGCCAATGGAAATAAGGCATTAGAAGTTGTGGGTTGATGCTTTCATATTGAAAGATCAATCAGCAGACCAAAAGGACTGGAGTTTGCACTGCTACAGGCCTTTAAAGCCTGCAGCAGCACATAATTTTCCTCTGCAATTTAGAGTGAACGTCAATTCCCAGGTGGACAAGCCACCTGGCACTCATCCAGAGTGGCTAGAATAGCTGAATGCAGAAATATATTTCCATCCAGGAAAAGTGAAGCTTGAGAAAAGCACAAATCCCAATTACTCTGGGGAGGAAAGGCTGGGTCAACAGCTCATGTGACAAACAAACCAGGCCAGATTCAGCAGGATTTGAGCACAAGGAACAAGGCTGACAGTCCAGTGAAGCACGGAGGGAGTGTTGCATGGTCAGAGGTGCCGTCTTTCGGTTGAGACCCCATCTGCCCTGTCAGGCAAACATAAAAGATCCCATGGCACTATTTCCAAGAAGAGCAGGGAGTCCTGGGCAATATTTATCACTCAATCAATATCATAAAATGTAGCCATTATCATATCGTTGTTTGTGGGAACTTATTGTGTGCAAATTGGCTGCCATGTCTGCTGCATTATATCGGTGACTACACTTCAAAAGTACTTCATTGGCTGTAAAGCACTTTGGGATGTCCAGTGGTCATGTAAGGTGCTTATGTATGCAAGTCTTTCTTTGTTTTTACAGCATCAAGACCAAAAACTGGACTGAAAAAATTAATTGGATTAGTACTGAAAAACAAAATATAATTTGCACAAAACTGAATCTAAAATATTGGAGCATGTTGATGATTTAACTGGCAAGAACTCATGTACAGGCTAAATGCAAAATATTAGGAGATGGAATAGCTATAAGACTGGAACTAACATGTGGGACATGGAGGGGATAACAGCAAGGGCACAACAGAAATATACAGAATAAAATGACAGAATCTGATATGAATGTCTAGCCCAAAAATTAATAAATTTGACTATAGGTTCTGGACTATTAAAGTATCAGGTATATCAAGTTTACAGAAGTTTAACTAAGAAGCTTATCTGGAATATCTGCAGTAACTGGACTATAACATGGGATATAGCAGCTCTGTAAGTCTGGAATTTAAACATGGCTTAGAGCCCTCTGCTCCCAACTCCAATTGGTCTTTTCCTAAAATAATGTTTGTAGCTTTAAGTAACCAAAACTTGATGTGTGGCTGAGTGTATGTGTGTGTTTGTATTGGGGGTGGGAGGTGGGAGAGGCTGTGGTGGGGGGAGAGGGCATGGGTTGTTACTGCACAGAGCAAAATTTAAGTGGATTCTTCTATGCTGAGGAATTTCTGCGTTATCTGAGAGCTCTGCTGAGCAATTCTGCTGGTTTAAGACTAAAACATGGGATGGAGCACCTCCAATTGAACTGGACTGACAGAGTGTCAACTTGGCTCAGCTGGCAGGGTTCTTTCTCTGACTCAGAAAGTTGTAGGTTGAAAACCCACACTGTGCCTTGAATAAATAATGTAGGCTGATACCCCGGTGCAATACTAAAACCTGCGTGGTGGGAGGTGAGGTCCTCAAATGGAACATTAAATGGAAATGCAGCTGTTAGAGATCCCATAACATTTTTCTGAAGAGCAGCAGATCATTCTCCTGATATCCTGGCTAATATTTCACCTTTACACAATATTATTTTGTTTTAAAATACAGGAGAGTGAACCATACAAGATTGGTTTGCAACTATGGGATAAAGCACCTCTAAAAGAATGGGACCTGAACATCAGACAGAGTAGTTCTATATGAATTGGAATGGGATAGGATCATACCTACATATCTGCTTACTTACATCAGAACAATCACTACATTTCAAGCTAATTGACTATATGCGAAGAACCTGGAGATGCTTCAGAGGTGTGGGAGCTGTAAAAGTGTCTGCTTAGCTGAGGACAATATTGCCTCTGAGTTAAAAGTTTGTGGGTTCAAGCCCAATCCCAGGACCTGAGCACATTATGTAAGCTCATAGGACAGTGTATGGAACAGGGTAACAACAGGTCAAGATTATTACAAGTCAAGGAGATATAGGAATGAGGTCAAAAAATAAAACCGCGGAACAAAGCACATACTGGATTGTAACTAAGAAAGGTAAAATATTCATAACACAGGATTGAGAGTAAATATGGAATAGAACAGCCAAAGAGGGTTAAAAAACTAAATATAAAAACATGAACATTCAGAAACAGAATAGAATAAAAAACAGTTGCGAAAACACAAAGATTGACACAAAAGCATAGGAAAAATCATGTAAAGGAAGGGGAGAAAAAACACTGGCCCAAACAACTGCTAGGTCAAAACTTTAAAATGGAAAACAAACTTCAAACATAAACAAAATGGAAAACAACACCATCCATGCAAACTAGCACCCTATCTCCAACCTCCCTTCCCTCTCCAAATTCATTGAATGTGTTGTTCCCCCTCAAATCCATGCCCATTTTCCCCAAAACTACATATTTGAATCCTCCAATCAAATTTGTGCCCCTGCTGCAGTACCGAAACCACTCTTATCAGTCAAAAATAACATCCTATGTGACTGTGATAAGGGTAAATTATCCCTCCTTGTCCTTCTCGACCTGTCTGCAACCTTTGACATGGTTGACCACACCATCCTCCTCCAAAGCCTCTCCATCGTCTTCCAGCTGGGTGGGATTGCACTCGCCTGGTTCCATTCTTATCTATCTAGTCGTAGCTAGAGCATCACCTGCAATGGCTTCTCTTCACGCTTCCACGTGTTCCCCAAGGGCCTATCCTTCACTCCCTCCTATTTCCCATCTACATGCTGCCCCTCCGGCAACATCATTTGAAAACATAGTGTTAGTTTTCACATGTATGCTGATAAGCCCCAGCTCTACCTCACCATCATCTCTTTTGACTCTTCTTCTTCTTCTTTGGCCTCCTTATCTCGAGAGACAATGGGTAAGCGCCTGGAGGTGGTCAGTGGTTTGTGAAGCAGCGCCTGGAGTGGCTATAAAGGCCAATTCTGGAGTGACAGGCTCTTCCACAGGTGCTGCAGAAATATTTGTTTGTCGGGGCTGTTACACAGTTGGCTCTCCCCTTGCGCCTCTGTCTTTTTTGCTGCCAACTACTAAGTCTCTTCGACTCGCCACACTTTAGCCCCGCCTTTATGGCTGCCCGCCAGCTTTGGCGGACGCTGGCAACTGACTCCCACGACTTGTGATCAATGTCACAGGATTTCATGTCGCGTTTGCAGACGTCTTTAAAGCGGAGACATGGACGGCCGGTGGGTCTGATACCAGTGGTGAGCTCGCTGTACAATGTGTCTTTGGGGATCCTGCCATCTTCCATGCGGCTCACATGGCCAAGCTCCTCCACTACTAAATTATCAGATTGCTTGTCCAACATCCTGTACTGGATGAGCAGAAATTTCCTCCAATTAAATTTCCTCCCTGCTACAAACTCCATTCCCAAGTGAGCTGGACTCCACCCCTCTCACTGGCAAGGGCTGAAGCAGATTGTTTGCAACTTTGGTGTCATATTTGACTCTGAAATGAGCTTCTGATCACATATCTGCCTCATCATGAAGACTGCCTATTGCCACCTCTGCAACATCGCTTGACCCTGCCACACTTCAGCTCATCTGCTTCTGGAACCCTCATCCATGCTTTCGTTACCTCTAGACATGATTATTCCAACACATTCCTGACTGACGTCTTACATTCAACTCTCCATAAACTCAAGGTCATCCAACATTCTGCTGCCGCGTCCTTACTCACACCACGTCACTTTCACCCATTGCTCCCAGTTAAGCAATGCCTCAATTTTAAAATTTTCATCCTTGTTTTCAAATCCTTCCATAGCCTCGTCCCATGTTCGATGATGTTACTGAAGTCCCTATCTATGTAATCTCCTCCAGCCCAACAACATTGAGATTTCTGCACTCCTCTAATTCTGGCCTCTTGAGCATTCCTGATTTTAATTGCTCCTCCACTTGTGGCCGTGCCTTCAGGTGCCTAGGCCCTAAGCTCTGGGATTCCCTCCCTAAACCTCTCCACCTCCCTTTCCTCCTTTATGCTCCTTCAAACCTACCCCTCTGACTAAGCTTTTGGCTATCTGCCCGAATATCACCTTATGTGGTTCAGTGTCAAATTTTGCTTTATAGTGCCCCAGTGAAGTGCCTTGGGATGTTTCATTATTTTAACACTGCCATATAAATACAAGTTGTTGTTCACGTAATCCAAACTGATACAAAGCACTAAAACAAAAGCAAAATACTGCGGATGCTGGAAATCTGAAATAAAAACAAGAAATGCTGGAAATACTCAGCAGGTCTGGCAGCATCTGTGGAGTGAAAAGCAGAGTTAACGTTTCAGGTCAGTGACCCTTCTTCAGAACTGATGCTTCTTCAGACCCTTATTCATATACAAAGCACATAGGACGTGTTGAAAAACTAATATATTTCAATACACTTGCAGTAGTCAAGGCCATGAATTCTCTAACCAATTTGGGACAACACCCCGCCCCCTCCCCCCCAACTCAACCCTTTAAGCTTGAAAATACTGTTTTCTAATGTCTCCATGATAATACCTATTACACAAGAGGTCCTAAACTTAATCCTATGTTACCTACACTTAAACATGGTCATATTGGTAATGAAACTAGACAAGACCCCTAATGAACTAGAACAGAAACATGGGAGAAAGGATTTGGGTGGGTGGGGGTATAGGATGAAGTATACAGTTATACATTATAGAGTGCAGATACAGAGTCAGGACTAAACCAGAGGGCAGGTTTGGGATCACAACTAAAACATGTGATGGAGTATTTATTGGAATAGGACTAAGACACTGGAAAGAGCCAGCAATGGGATCATGAAAATATCAACTCCAAGATCATGGCTAAAACGTGGTATAGATCAACCAACTATAGGACTGAGACTATAGGCTCGATCCACGTCAGGTATAAAACTGTGAAGTACACCGGACCGTCTACGATTGATTGGAAGCACTCGAGGCTTAGAACCAGCACATGGAGTAATCTACCAAATTGGGGGGAAATATGACACAAAAGTAGTTAGGAGATCAGGGCAAAAATATGAGCTGGATTAACTGCATAATCAGGAATAAATACACAGACGTCTTCAGAATCCCGTCTTCAGAATCCCATCTTCAGCCTCAGTGGTAGATTATGGATTCACTCTAGAATTAAACCTCAATTGATAAACATGGTTCTCTGGTATCATTTCGGCTTTAATAGATGAGTTCCAGGGTCAGAAGAAAAAACTCTCTTAGACCGGATATGTACTTAGATTTGTTCCAAACCGACTTTGTTCTGAGTTTGGATTCAAAGCCTGATGGCAGAGTGAGTTAAACTGTGGTGTAAAGAGTCTGGTTCAAATCTATGCTCTTCCGATTTTTAGCCTTGCGGTACACACGCTCGCACATAGGATGAAAGCTGGTAAATACAGAATTTTGCAAGCATGCCTTGGATTAGGACACTAGGGTAGTGTAGATGCTAATGTTCTGTTCACAATACAATATTTGAGAGATTAATTTTGAGGTATCACCAGTAAAGTTGGCAGTTTAAACCAACCGAACT
This sequence comes from Heterodontus francisci, assembly GCF_036365525.1. Taxonomy (NCBI): domain Eukaryota; kingdom Metazoa; phylum Chordata; class Chondrichthyes; order Heterodontiformes; family Heterodontidae; genus Heterodontus; species Heterodontus francisci. Next base: position 257,208,851 of record NC_090371.1, on the reverse strand, counting down.
TAAAGGAAAACTTACCTCTTCAGAGTTGGGTTTCATATCACTTTCATACCAGAGCATCCCCACTGTAAACACTCAGGTCGTGTGAAGCCAGTATTGGTATCTCAGCAGCCTCGTTGTTCTCATGATAATGAAGCTGCTCCCCATAACAAAAGCTTCTTTCTCTGCCCTGCTCTCTCTTGATAGTCACACTCATGCAGTCTTATAGCAACACTCAGACTGCTTTTGCCTGTAGTTTAAATGGGGTGGGGAGGGGACTGGTGGGCGGGAGGAGGGAGCTGAAGAAAGGATACTCTGATTTTATCAAACTAGTACCTGCAGTGGACAAACCAGTAATCTGGATGGATTTAAGTGGACTTTCTCCAGGAACGCAAGCAAAATGTGAAATAGAGATTTTGCAAGATCAGGACTTGGGTTCAGCAACAAACGAACTCAGGATTCGGACAAAAACACAGAATACATTCTTTACATGATATGAGCTAAAATATGGCACGGATTATCTCTGGGATCAGGAATACGTAAAGCTTAAACTGTGAGACAGATTACCGCTGGGATCAGGACAATAACGTTCTTTTCAGAATAAAGCTGACATAAAATGGAATATCTGGGAGCAAGATGAAACATTATATAGGTAAAAAGAGGAAAGAAAACTTCAGGATTAGGGAAATAAAAGAGAGGGGAAAAATAAACACAATCATTCTAGAAGTTTTATTTAAGATCTCAAATTAGTTTAATAAAGACATCAATAATGAATTTCCTGGCCAATATCTTTGAAGCAACGTTTTATTAGGACTTTTCCTTAATTTTGGACAAATGTTGCTCAAACTCCATACATAACTTGTATTCTACTGTTTTAACTAAGTAGTTCAGCATTTTATAGGTTTTGTTGATTGCTGTGATGCACTGAGTCGAGTAAGGTTTAGCACTGAGTTTAGTAAGACTCTTAGCTCTCATGCAGTTCATCAACAAGATGAACACAACTTTTATTTATATGATGCCTTTAATGTAGTAAGACATCCTAAGGTGCTTCACAAGAGTGTTATCAAACAAAATATGACATCAAGCCAAATAAGGAGGTTTGTGGACAGATAACTGAAAGCTTGGCCAAAGTGGTAGGTTTTAAGGAGATGGTGCCGTAGTGGTAATGTCACTGAACTAGTAATCCAGAGGGCTAGGCTAATGCCCTGGGGATATGGGTTCAAATCCCACCATGGTAGCCAGTGGAATTTGAATTCAATTAATAAATTGAATTAATTAATTTTAAAAATCTGGAATGGGAAGCTAGCCCTAGAACTATCATCGATTGTCATAAAAACCCAACTGGTTTGCTAATGTTCTTTAGGGAAGGAAATCTGTTGTCCTTACCTGGTCTGGCCTACATGTAACTCCAGACCCACAGCAATGTGGTTGACTCTGAACTGCCCTCTGAAATGGCCTAGCAAGTCACTTGTTTGTCAAGGCCAATTAGGGATTGGCAACAAATTCTGGCCTTGAAAGCAACACCCACATCCCACGAAAGAATTTTTAAAAAGGAACGTCTTAAAGGGACAAAGAGAGGGGGAGAGGTTTAAAGTGGGAATTCCAGACTTCAGGCTGTCACTCCTCTGCACATATCTTCCGCAGTTACCGCAGTTTCTGTTCTTCTTTTAACTTTTGTCATGCGACAACACTAAATGTTGCTGTCAAATAAATTGCTTCAGTGTTCTCTTGTTGACCCTCTTGAAAAAAAAACTGGTCCAACATTTCTTCAATTTGATTGTGAATTCTCAAAAAACATTTTTAACAAAAATAGAAGCAGTTTCGTAACAAGGACTAGACAGCTTTTTTGCAGTCCTGTAGGGTCTGTTGTGACTCTACCTCAAGTCCCTTCTCCTGACCATCTCTAATCCCACCCTTTTTCAAACATCATCAGTAATTAAAGATCCATTTTAATCTTGTTTGAGTTAACTTTTCTTTTGCTAAGGTTGGTTAAATGGAGAAGAATAAAACTATTCACCAAGCAGCAAGTTAACATTAAAAACTATTTTCCAGCACTGGACAAAACAGCTGAACTAGAGAATAGCACATGAGGTAAGTTGGATTGCTAAAAGGAACAGGAACCTCAACTGAATGGTTACTGATTTCAGAGGTCAAGTTTCATACATAAAACTGTTGAACTGTGTTTTGGGTTATTTAAATGTATCAAGTAATCTGTGGGAAGTTAAGGCTATAGCTTTGCAGCACAATGTTTTGGCACTTGCTTGGGGTAGTTTGCATTTGTTGATATCTGTGCTAATTAATATTTGACATTGCTGTCCTTTAATCCTGGGACTGAAGAATGAGGATGTCCGCAGGTCTGGTGAACATGGCTCGTGGACGGTTATTTTCAGAATCAAGTTTGAAAAAAGAGAACAGAATATTTGGGAGCAAGAATTAGACATTATGATGATGAAGATAAAACACGGAAGAACACTTCAGGATCAAAGCAGAAAAGAATCTCTGGTAGCCATTTTCATTCCGTAAGTATTCTGATGAAAGGTCATCAGACTGAAACAATAACTCTGATTCTTTTTCCACAGAATCTGCCTGACACACTGAATATTTCCAGCATTTTCTGTTTTTATTTCAGATTTCTAGCATCTGTAATATTTTGCTTTTGTTCATTCCTTATGTTTCCTTTTAATCAAGATAATGATATCTATAGAGGAGCTGTCACACATCATAGGTATCAGATTTTACTGCCTGTCAGGGTATTTTGAGAGAGAGAACAAACTGTGACCATAGAAAATGTTAATTGAAGGTTGGAATATCATACTTGGTGGTATACATACACTTTGCAAAGTAAAAGCTCCCTCTTTCTCGGTCTGCAGGTGAGGTAGCAAGTTAATGGGACACAAGTTAAATGAGAAGGTGTTCCCTTTTGCTTTGTATGTGAGGATACCTATTTACCAGACAACATTAATTGAGGATAGTCAGGTAATTGGTTGCTGGTGTCTCATTTGGTACATCAATTAGGAATGGAACCAATGGAAAACATATATGTTGTAGGAAAAGGTGTGTTTCCATATACTTTTCAATTTTTTTGTAACCTTTTTTGCCTTTTAATTATTATGCTTCCTCTCTTAAAGGCTGGAGTATGATTCCATGTACTATCCACTATCCAGTACTTTGTCCGAGTGTCCATTTTTCATGTGAACCAAGATAATGAGTGCTAACAGACTTTCTGATCAAGCTGGGTGTCACAGTTGAGCCCAATTATATTATCAGTCAATATCCACCTGACAGCAGGAGTCCCTTAATGATCAGGAGCAGAGCGGTAGCTGATTTTTCCCTTCCTTAGCCTAGGAGCATTTAGGCTAATTGTAGAACCCTACTGTTGAAAGGCCATTGATCTGAAATGTTAACACTGTTTCTCTCACCACAGAAGCTGCCTGAACTGCTGAGTGTTTCTAGCATACTGGTTGGGATCACTGGCCAATCCTGGGATTGAAACTGGGACCTTCCTGCTATGTATGGCTCAGTTCCACACCAGCCACTGAACCATCAAAGAAGCCATTTACTTCTTAAAATATTATTGTAGTTTCACAACACAATGACAATTCTTTAATATTGTATTGGATATGTAGAAGGATATAAATCACTTCAACCCATTCACATTGTCTGTTGGGCACTTTGCAAAGAATCTTGCTTTAGTTTTACATATTTCTCACTCATAGTAGGCCAAATTTGCATGAATTTGGGTCAAAAGCTGGTTAAACCTGCAATTGTTTCAGTGGCCCCCAGCATCTCTGTTCAGTAGGCCTGGCGGGTGGGACAACACCAGAATGCATCCAGTAGTGTGTCTTTGTGGGGTCTATAGTTCTGCTGGCACTCATCTGCCTGGGTTCAATGGAATTTTCTCATTTGGAGCAGAGGTTTGTGTGGTGGAGGAGTTGATTGTCTCTCTTTCTGCTATAGGTGGAAGTTGTGAGGGCCATCCCTTCAGGAACCAGGCAAGTTTTCTGTGCTGTCTGGTGCAGAAGTGGGTAGTATAAAGTAGAAGGCAGAGGTGTGTCTATAAGATAAATCTCTGTTGTACAGAGCCAGTTCTAAGCAGTTGCTATGTTTTGCATTTTACAGAGCAGGACAAGATCCTGGATGAAGTGTCAGATCTTTGTAGCTAGCAGAAATATTGAATTTCAGTGATGTGAAATTTGTCAGCCAGCTGCTGGAAATGACATGATCTGGCCTTGGTGGCACAGTTTTCCCAGCTGAATGATGCCCTTTCTATGCCATGCCTTGAAATTACTCGTATGGAAACCCTGGGGAGAAAGCCCACAGACCCATTGCCGCCTAAAGTATGACACAAGCTTTCTTCCATATTTCTCATCAGTTTCACAGTAGAAAAAGAGGGTACAAGAGAATCAGAAAATAAGTCAAAGGGAGAAACATATTGATGAACATAGTGAAAAAAGGTAATGGAGAAAGTAATGAGACTTAATGAGAGCTAAATTTTCAGGATCTGATGGTTTCCACTCCAGGGTATTAAAAAAATAGGTACAGAAATTATAAATGTGTTGGTCATAACTTTTCAAACTTTCAAAGGAATAATGCCTGTGGATTGGAAAATTGCAAACATCCACACCGAAAAGGATGGCTCCAATCTCTGAGCAAAGCCCTGTGCAAGGTTGGTGCCAGACCCCTCCAAGCTCCTCAACAGTGACCGTAGGATTTCTGGCAGACTTGCAAAGCACCAAGCATTTCTGTGGTGACATGAAAGTGCTTCTGTTTTTTGTTAAATATATTTTTTGAGGAATTCATAGTCAAACTGAAGAAATGTTGGACCAGTTTTCTTTTTCAATAGTGTCTTCAAGAGGACGCTGAAAGAACTGGTTTGGCAACAACATTTACTGGTTGTCACATGACTCAAGTTAAAAATAGAACAGAAACCCTGGTAACTGGGGAAGATGTGGGAAGAGAAGTGACAGTCACACATCCCTTGACAGGACAAGCCTACTGAAGAAGTGTCACGGAGGAAGAGACCAGATTCTTACTGAATGTTTAAAGAGTCAAGCCTGCAGAAGAAGAGAATTCCCAAGGAAGGAGTGAAGATCACAAACCAGCTCAGCTTTCCATCACCTCTCTAAAGACCCTGAGAAGTCAACTGTGTCAACTCATCTCATCTCCTGTCTTTGAAGAAAAGCCTGCTAAATTAATTCACAATGCCGCCTGAAAAGAACTGTTCTAAAAGATCCCAGTGATCCGTCTACGTGTACTCGGAGGCCAGACTATATGACAGTTTTGGAACACAACATATCTCATCTGCTGTTTCTTCAAAAATGAGCAAGTATTCAGCCCAAGTGTTTTTTTTTTGTCTGCAGCAGAGCTCTGAGCAAAAAAAAATCCCTTTCATTTTTCCAGTTAATTGGTGTGTGTGTGTATGTGTGTGTATGTGTTTGTGTGTGTGTGTGAGTGTGAGGAGCTAAGGTAAAAGGGAACTTTAAAATTTCAATCTGTGTGTTTATGCTTTACTTCATTACTGGTTAAAACTTGTTTGATAATAAACTTATGATTTTGTTGTTCATTAAAGAAACCTGGTTAGTGTGTTTCATTCTGGGAAAAATAGAGTATATGATTGACCATATCGGTAAGTGGGAAAATTTAAATATAAGTTGTGACCTGTGGAGAAGTGGAACTAAAATAAACAGTGCAATCCTCCCGCATTGGTCGTAACATATAATTGGGGTTCTTGCCGGGATAAACCCAATGCCAATGACATACAATTGTAAGTGGGGTAATAATAATTGGAAAAGGAGAAAAAAGAATCAGATTTACTCTACCAGAATGTCTTTAACAGTTGCTGCAACCTTTCTGGGGAAGAAGGATGTATCCCTGAGTGAGTTGAGACATGTAACCAAGTTTAAACTAAAGGATTTTGCAGAATTGTTGGTGTTAGAGTAAAAACCAGGAGCTAAGAAAGCAGACATAATTGAAGTAGTAGCACACCATTTGAAATTGGAAGAAGAAGAAGGTAAAACAGAGGGTAGTGCAGTTGAATTAGCTAAAATTCAGTTACAAATGGAAAAACCTGAGCTTGAAAAAGAATTGACAATGAAAAAACTTGAACTTGAGTAAAAGGAAAGGGAAAGAGAAAGAGAAAGAAGAAAGGGAATAAGAATTTAAAAAGATGGAATGAAAACAAAAGAGTGGTCTTCACTCCAGTGAAAATTCTGTTGGGGAAAGAATTGACTCCAGCCCAAGACCCAGTGAAGAGCTGTTTAAATTTGTACAAGCCCTCCCTAAGTTTGAGGAAAGGGACGTAGAGGCATTTTTCATTTCTTTTGAAAAGATAGCCAAACAGATGAAGTGGCCAAAGGAAAGATGGACACTGCTTATGTGAAGCAGATTGATGGGTAGAGCTCATGAAGTTTATGCCATGCTTTCTGAGGAGGCTTCTGAAGATTATGAGATGGCAAAAAAGGCTATTCTCGCTGCATATGAGTTAGTCCCTGAAGCTACCTGACAGAAATTTCAAAACCTCCAGAGACTGTCTGGGCAGACTTACATAGAATTTGAGAGGGTAAAGCAAATTAATTTTGACCATTAGATGCGGGCACTAAAGATGGAAGTCATGTATGAGAACTTTCGGGAACTAATTCTCCTGGAAGAATTTAAAAATTCGCTCCATCCATTAGTAAGAACCCATGTAGAGAACCAGAAGGTTTCAATGGCCAGACAGGCAGCAGAAATTGCTGATGATTATGAGCTTGTGTATAAGCCAAAACTCTTTGTCCTTCACCCCGACAAACCCAAGAAGGATAGAAGATGGGAGGGGGAAAGGAAGGCAGGTAGCCAGGGACTAAAAGCCAAGGGGTACACAAAGCCAATGCAGAAAAAGGGGCCCTGACCAAGAGTACGACAGACCAGGCTGTAGCTCTGACTGCTGCTGTAAGACCAAGTAAAAAAAAAATGTGAGTGCAGGGTTTGTAAATAAGATACCTGAGAGTTATAGGGAATACTTGTTGAAAGGAAAAGTAACTCCTTATCCCTCAAGTGAGATAGGTAAACCTCTAGTTATACTTAGGGATACATGAGCCACCCAAGCTCTTTTGCTGGGGAAAGGCATTACATTTCCACCACAGAGTGCACTGAATGCTAAAGTTTTAGTGAATGTCATTGTTGGGGAGTATATACCCGTACCTTTGTATCGGGTGCACCTGGAGTGTGACTTAATGTCTGGAACGGAGCTGTGGGAGTTGTCCATAGTTTGCCAATAGATGGAGTTGACCTACTCCTGGGGAATAATTTGGTCCAAGCAAAAGTAGTAGCTTCTCCAGTGGTCATGGAAAAACCAAATGTAGTTAAAGAGACAGGAAAAGGTTCCAGGAATTTTACCTTCATGTGTAGTAACCCGAGCAACGGCTAAACTTGTTCCATTGTCGGAGGTAAATTGGCATTATCGTTGGATAGCCGGGTATCTGAAGCTTTCTTTGGGGATTTGGATAATCTGAAGGAAATGTGTAATAAGTCTTCTCTGATCACGGCTCAACAAGCTGATCCAGAGTTAAATAAAGTGGCACAATCAGCTTTAACAGAAACTGAGGCAAAAGGAGTTCCAGAAGGCTATTATATTAAAAATGGGATTTTGATTAGGAAATGGAGACTGCCTCACAGACCTGCAGACAAAGAATGGATGGTAGTTCATCAGATAGTGGAACCGCCAAAGTATCGCTGGGAAATATTAGGGATAGCGCATGAAATTCCTATAGCAGCACATGTGGGGATCTGGAAGACCAAATCACGTATAGGTCGACATTTTTACTGACCAGGTCTTTCTAAGGACGTGGTGCAGTTTTGTAAAACGTGCCATACATGCCAGATTGTGGAAAAACCGCAACCTGCCATAAAACCAGCATCTCTAATTCCCATTACAGTTTTCGGGAACCATTTAGCAGGGTGTTGGTAGACTGTGTACTGAAAACAAAAGCAGGGCACCAATATATGCTCACTATCATGGATATGGCTACCTGGTTCCCAGAGGCTATTCCCTTGAGAACAATTTCTGCGAATGCAGTGGTAGAGAAGTTAACCCAGTTCTTCACTAGATCTGGATTACCGATTGAGATTCAGTTGAATCAAGGTTCCAATTTTATGTCTAAAATTTTTCATCAAGTTATGGGCAACTTGGATATAACACAGTTAAAGTCTTCAGTTTACCACCCACAAACACAAGGAGCTTTAGAAAGGCACCAGTAGTCTCTCAAAACAATGATCAGGGCATAGTGTCAAGAATATCCCCATGATTGGGATAAAGGGCTAGAATTTTTTTTGTTTGCCACTAGGGATTCACATATTGAATCTACATGTTTTAGTCCTTTTGAATAAGTTTATGTACATGAGATAAGAGGTCCTCAAAAACTAATTAAAGAAAGGTTTTTAGAACAGAGGGATGAATCTTCTGTGCTAGATTATGTATCTGTGCTCCGGGCATGGCTTATGAGAGCCTGCAAAATGGCTCAGGTACACCTTAAATCTTCCCAAACAACTATGAAGAAATGGGCAGACAAGCATGCCAAGACCCGAATATTCCGGGGATGAGGTGTTAGTATTACTGCCTTTACAGTACGGTTCAGTGGTCCATATAAAATGGTCAAGAGAATTGGTGAAATAAATTATTTGATTGAAATCCTAGATCACCGGAAAAAGAATTGGCTGTGTCATATCAATATGTTAAAACAATATTATCACTGGGAGGAGGATAAGCAAGCACAGGCATGTCAGATAGTAGGGACATTGAAGGATGAAAGAGATAGTGAGGATGAGGCAGAAAGAGGCTTGGACAGTTCTCAAATTGAACCGCCTACTATCCGGTTAGCTAATACTGAATTATTAGGGAGATTGGACACTATGCTTTCATACTTAGATGCAGAACAACTAGAAGCTCTGTTTAGAAAATTACAATTGGCTGTTTTAGTAATAAACCTTGCCAAAGGTGAATTGACAAAAGTGAGAGTGGCCTACCTTGGGCATATAGTAGGGCAAGATCAAGTGTTGCCAAGAACCGCGAAAGTACAAGCATTGGTGGAGTTCCCTACCCCTAAGACTAAGTGAGAAATCATGAGGTTTTTGGGGATGTGTGGTTTCTACCGAAAGTTTGTACCAAATTTCAGTACCATAGCTGCTCCACTGACAGATTTGCTACAGAAAAAGTAAACCAAGGTAGTATGGTCAGGGGAGTGCCAAGCATCTTTTGAGAGGCTGAAAGCCATTTTGATTAATGAACCAGTGTTGGCTGCTTCAAATATCACTAAGCCCTTCAAGGTTGGAATTGATGCTCGTGACCTGGAGGTCAGTGCAGTCCTGTTACAAGATGATGAATTAGGGATAGAAAGGCCATTGGGATGCTTTTCCAAAAAGCTAAATCGACACCAAAATAGATATTCAACAGTGGAAAAAGAACCCCTAGTTTTATTATTGGCTCTTAAGCATTTTGAAGTCCACGACTACAGTGAGACACTGGTATATACTGATTATAATTCCCTAATCTTTGTGGAAAAATTTAAAAACCAGAATGCCAGATTATTCCAATGGAATTTAATATTACAACCTTATCATTTAAAGATTACCCACATTGCGGGCAAAAATACTGTTATTGCAGATGTTCTATCGAGAAACTAACTTTGTCTTGAGTTATCTGAATAAAAAGAGGGTAGAGAGCAGAATTGTATTAACGACAAGAAAAGAATGACTATGAGTGCGAAAATGTGTTTCCATCTTCTATTTTTTCCACACTTTGTAATGAAAAGCATTTATAAATGGCCTTTCAGACCTCCAAGGGTGGATGTGTTATGAAAGTGCTTCTGTTTTTTGTTTTGCCATTATTTATACATAAAGTACAGTAACTTCACGCATTTAAATTTGAATATGCAAAAGTTTCTGTCTGAGTTGCCCCTCTCTGCCATCAGCTTTGCGAAACTACCATTTCACTGTCTGCCTCAGCATTGACATGGATTGAATGTCATGAAACACAGAAAACATGGAAACAGGGAAAATTTATGGCACAGAAGGAGGCCATTTGGTCCATCGTGTCTGTGCCAGAAGTTGCTGTATTTGTATGGTAGATGCAAGCTAAAGCTTCAGTAGCTATTTAGGGCCAGTAATTACAAATGCAAGTATCTTTTTAATAATGTGATACATGTTAATTACTGCCAGGTAACCTCTCTGGCACTCAAAATTAACTGTTACAAATATGGCATCTCATTCCTTCAAGTTTTAAATTTTTCAGGGTGATTTTAAAAATGGCAAATTCTAAATAAGTTTTGTTCTTGCCTTTCCTTTCTGTCTTGTTTTTCTCTTTTTCTTAATCCAATTTTTCTTTCCCTTCCTTTATTGTTCTTTGTGTATCTGATTTGACATTGAATTCACTCCCTTCAATTTACTCTTCTTAGTCCTTCCTGTGTTTATTTTCCAATGCTTAAATCTCATTGATTAAGGAGATACCCTGTTGGTTGTCGTATTCACTCAGATTCCAAATACCCTGTTTACATTGCTGCCCATCATCAGGTTGCACTTTCAGCAACTTTGTTGGCAAACATTTTTTGAGCTAAAAGTTGCAGAGGGAAGTCCAACTAACAGCAGACGACAGTGATGCCCCGCTATAGCAAAATCTGGCCCATTGTCTTTGATCTGTGCTACAAACTCCATTCTCTAGCCACTGACTCCATCCCTCTCCCTAGCCACTGTCTGAGACTGAGCCAGACTGTTCGTAACATTGTCATCCTATTTGACGCTAGGCTGAGCTTCCAAGCCCTATCCTCTTGATCACCAAGATAGCTTACTTATTCCCCCATAACATCGCCTGTCTCTGCCCTGCCTCAGTTCATCTATTGCTATCAAAATCCTCATCCATGACTTTGTTGCCGCTAGACTTGAATATTCCAATAGCCTCCTGGGCAACCTCCTACCTTGCACCATCTGTTGACATGAGTTTTTCAAAAACTCTGCTGACCGTATGAGAACTCTTGCAAAGTCCTGTTTACTCATCACCCCTGCAGACCTACATTGACTCCCGGTCTGGCAACGACTTATAAAATTCGCATCCCTTGCTTTCAAATCTCTCTAGGGCCTCATGCCTCCCCATCTCTGTATCACCTCCAGCCCTAAAACTCTCCAAGATCTCTGTGCTCTTCCAGTTCTGCCCTGTTGTGCATCCCCAATTTTCTTTGCTTGAATATGCCTTCAGCTGCCTGGGCCCTAAACTTTGGAATTCCCTCTCTACAACTCTCCGCCTCTCGACCTCACTCACCTCCTTTAAGATGCTCCTTAAAACCTGAATCTTTGATAAAGCTTTTGGTCATCTGTCCTAATATCTCTAAATGTAAGTTGTTGTTATTTAGCATATAATCTAGGCTGACACTCTATTCACTGAGAGAGTGCTGCACTGTCAGAGGCACCAAACATTAAGCAGAAGTCATCTGCCCTCCCAATTGGAAATGTATGATATGATGGCACTACTCGAACAGCAGAGTTCTTCAGGTGTCCAGGCCAATGTTAACCCCTGAACCAACATTGGTAAGAAACAGATTATATGTTCATTTATCTCATTGCTGTCTGTGGGACCTTGCTGAGTGCAATTTGGCTGCTGTGTTTCCCTACATTGCAACATGAACTGCACTTCAAAAGTACTTAATTGGCTATGAAGTGATTTGGGATATGCTGGGGTCATGACAAGTTTTATATAAAGGCAAGCTCTATCTTAATAATAAAGCAAAATACTGCAGATGCTGGAAATCTGAAATAAAAACAAGAAGTGCTGGAAATACTCAGCAAGTCTGGAAGCATCTGTGAGCTGAAGTGTTAACTCTGCAAGCTCTATCTTTGTTTTTCTAACTTTAAAAATGTAATTGCCATGTGCAGGCTGATAAGCAGCACTCCACACATGTGTCTGAGCTTGCATGTTGTCATGCAGGCCCCCACCTGCCAAGAATGAGGCACATATATTTTGCCACATGGAGATTAAATTTTAAAATTGTTGCTGGGAAGAAAAGAAGCCCTATTACAAGGGGTTGCCAAGCCCCTGACTGGAAAGACATTTTTTGCATACTAGCAGACAGTGTTGGAGCAAAGGAACCAGTCCCTGCTCCCCAATACACAAATAGACATGGTCAGACCAGTTTAGTCGCATGACTAACTGGCTATTGGAGTTTTTTGAATTTGAACTTGCCACAGAGTTTTAAACTGGGGGAAAGCTCTTCGCTCCTGGATGGAGAACATCTCTCTCCTATCTGCTTCCATCTCTTTCTCATGGAACTGAAACTCACCGAAGACACATGAACCCCAAGAGAGAAACATCTCCAAAAGGGAACAAAGTTTAAGAAGAATATTGGGCCCCGACGAGAAGCAAGACCCACCTACAAACAAGGACTCTACTGCGAGCTCGAAGCACAGTAACAAACCCCCTTCAGAGATTGCCTCAAACTTTTTCACTTTATCTTTTCTTCTTGCTCTTTTCTGCCTCTATTTGCATGTACATATCGCGTATGCATGCTAGCGTGGGGCACGGTGTATATCCGTAGGTGTGAACCGAATTAGAGTTTAAGTTTAAGTTTTAATAAATTTCACTTTTCTTCTTTAAACCTAAGAAAGCCTGTTTGTGCTCATTTCTTTGCCTTATAATTGGAAAGCGGTGAACAAAGATTCACCAGGGGGAGCTCAAAACACAGTGCGTTTAAAAACAAAACCCTGTTACAATAAGACCAGGTGAAGGCTGAGAAAGACCCCTAGGCACCTTTCTCACCTGGTTGTTACAATGTACGTTGCTTTACTTTTCTTGTACTAAAAGTGCACCAAAAAGTCAGCATTATTATGGCTACCCATCCATGCCACCCTTAAAAGTGCTCTTAATGTACCCTCATCATTTAGTGTAGGGTAATTGGGGCAAACTGTCTTTCCAAACCAAGGATTTGAAATAATATTGAGACAGTTTCCTATTGCCCTCCTTTATGGCATTCTTGTGGCTGTAACTGTATACACGTAACATACACAGGGACTGGAATTCTGGGAGGCTCCTGGAAGTCCATTCTTTGCTGGAAGTTTGATGGGGTGGGACTTCTGGCTGTCAGTCTGTTCTGACTCTCAATGAATCTCAAATCCCAAGGGTGACTACGTTTGCATAAAGGAGGAGGATACTTGTGTCCTTTATGGCATTCCGTCACATGCAGTGTCAGGAATTTCAGATTGTTTCCTCAGGAAGGGTGGGCCAATTGGGTAGAAAGCTCTGAATTTGTTTAAAAAATATATCAGTCTGACTGCAGCCTTTTTACTAATGGTAATCGATCACACTGTCAAATTGGTGTAACGCAGATCTGCTTCAATCAAGTGTCCTTTATTTTAATGCCAGTAAAAGTGGAATGGTCTGGTTATCTGTTGGGTTGTGCATCATCCTTTCAGTCCTGCCTCTTTAATTGATAGCATGTCAGAAGGAGGGGTGGAGGAGATGGCATGAGAAGTGCCCGCCCTCCCTTCGATCAAAAAAGGGAGAGTGGAGGTTAGCAGAACTGAGTACACCCCCAAATTATGGATCCCTGCTTGCCTCATGCTGTAGTAGCATCTTCCCAAACCTCAGAATTTCCAGATCAGGTGATAAATTGAGATATCTAACCAGATATTAGTTGCAATTATTAAAATTGACTATGCATACCTAGAGGAAGAAACTGTTGGGATTATACAAATAATGATGCTTACTACACAGGGTGTAGTAAAGTTTGGAAATGGTAGCTGACACCAAATGTCACTGATCAAAAATATTTATTTTCACACTTTTGACAGAATGCAGAGGAATATTTAGAAGAATACATAGACAATCAATTGTGCTTAACAAGGATACAAATTAATTGACATTCAAAAATGTACACAACTGCAAAGGACTGTGACACAAAAAAGCCTGCAAGGGTTACAAAATGTCAAACTGTAACATAAAGTGTAATTTTCCAATGTCGTGCTCTGTGTAAGGAGTCTTGCACCCCAGAGCTCATATCAGAAATTCAAGCACACAATTTTCTGAACATTAAAAAGGTTGGCTCCTTAACGGCACAGAAAAAAAGCACTGAAAAGAAAAGTCAAACGCTTACATGACCTGCAAAATTGTTTGAATAGCTCGAGGTAAAGGATGGCCAGCACGGCCACTACACTTCAAAGTCCATTGCCAAAGCTGATAAGTGTATTTAGGATGTTGAAGTCTTTGGTAATCATAAATAAATGATATAACAATCCTTATAAATCTTCTCTAATATGCATGTCAATACATGGTAAAGTTAAATAAATCCTCAGCAAATAGTGTCCTCTGTCCATAATTATTTACTATTCAAATTGATTAACGTCCTCTGTCTTCTGCAACTCATATTGTACGAACATTGACACTTCATGCATAGTGCAAAGTCTCATAATGTCAGCTGTCCTATATGTCTCTGAAGATGAGTTCCCAAAATCCAGTTCTGACTCGTTATGTGAGGCCATAATCTTTTTATGAGGGCAACATGAATACAGTTGATGAGCCTTACTGGCCATATGCCTGTTTGATGATTGCCATGTTTCAATTTCTTGATAATTTTTCTTCTTCAGAGAAAAGATTTGGGAACGAGTTATGTTTAACTGTTACATTTAAACCAAAGTGAACGCAGACAGATTTAAAAAACCACCAGCTGCAGGCCCTACCAAATTCATACTCAAATTTAACAAATTGTACAGTCACAGCATTTTATGAGAGAGGAGAGAGAGAGAGGAGAGAGAGAGAGAGAGAGAGAGAAAGAATATTCCAGAAGGAATGTGAAGAAAGGGAGCTAAGGCGGCTTGAGTTAACTAGGGGACGACAAAGTAACCCCAGTGAAAGCATGACCAATATGGAGAAGCATTATTCAGGGCTGAGTACAGAATTGTTAAAACTAGCCCAACAAATTCCAAGATTCAATGAGGAGGATGTAGAAGATTTTTTTGCCCTTTGAGAAACTGGCAAGGCAGCTAAAATGGCCAGCTGAGACCTGGCCTCTCTTACTGCAAAGCAAGCGAACTGGAAAAGCCCATGAGATTTATTCCCTGTAGCCAGATGACAGTTCATTAAATTATGAACTGACAAAAAGTGCTATCCTTGGGGCATATAAATTAGTACCTGAAGCCTATCGCCAAAAGTTTAGAACCCACAAGAAGGAAGCTAATCAAACTTATTTGGAGTTTGAAAGAAGTAAGCAGCTGGCTTTTGACTAATGGTTGAGGGCACTTAAAGTACAGCTCAGCTATAAGAAACTCAGAGAAGTAATTCTATTCTCCATAAAGACGCATGTAGAGGGGCAGCGGGTCCAGAGAGCCCGGCAAGCGGCCGTTCTGGCTGATGAGTTTGCCTCAGTTTATAAGTTGGTTTCCCAGAGGAGATCCTTTCCTAGTCACCCACACAAATCCGGAAAGGACAAAGGGTGGGAAGGTGATAGGAGCCTAAGCAATCCTGGGAGAGAAAGGAAAGCAGGAGACACAGGCGGCCCTCCTTTATCCAAAAAGGAAGATGCTGTGAGCAAGAGTGAGACCCAGAGACCTGTGTGCTTCCATTGTAATAAAGCAGGGCATTTAAAAGCTGACTGCTAGAAACTAAGGGGAAAACCGGTAAGGTTAATCAGGGCTCACCCACTTAGTGATGACGGGACCCAGATGGAAAGCACAGAACAAGCTGTGGCTTTAGCTGCAGTAAGAGTGAGACCCAAGAAGTTTACAGATGCAAGTGCAGGAAAATTTAATAGGATTCCTGAGGGTTATCAGGGTTTTGTGTTAAAAGGGAAAGTAACCCCATACCCCTCGAGTGGGACAAGCAAACTCATAGTAATTCTCAGTGACACAGGGCCACTTTTACTGGGAAAAGGCCTGTCCTTTCTCCCAGAGAGTGCAGTGAACACCAGAATGGTGGTGAATGGTATTGGAGGGCAGTGCATGCCTCTGACTTTTCTCTCTTGGGGTTCATGTGTCTTCAGTAGATTCAGAGGGTTGTGAGAAAGAGATGGGAGCAGACAGGAGAGATCTACTCAGTCCAGGAGCAAACAGACACTTTGCCTTCAAACTGTCTGTGGCCAGTTCAAAAGAAAACCCTGGAACAGCCAGGCAGTCATGTGACCAGCTGGTCTAACCAGTCTTGCATAATCAAGAATTTTCCTTATTGAGTAGAGAAGCATGCTTAGACCTGCATTTGATCAAGAAGATAGACAGAGTCAAGCAAACAGGGGGAAAGAGTTGCTTCCAAGCCGAATACCTGAAGCTGTTCACAGGGCTTGGAAGACTCAAGATTGAGTACGGAATCACACTCAAGGAAGGGGCCAGGCCAGTGTGAATCTTTACACCCAGAAAGATACCTTATCCATTATTAAGCCAAGTTCAAGACCAATTGGGAGAGATGACAGGGTTATCTCTCCTGTAAACAACCAACAGAGTGGTTTTTGGCCATGGTTCCTGTCCCAAAACAGAATGGAACTCTACATATTTGCATGGATTTAACACAGTTCAGCAAAGCAGTAGCGCGTGAGATTCATCCAATGTCCACAGTTGATGATAGCTTAGCAAAACTCTCTCTAAGCACCATATTTACAAAATTTGATGCCAATGGTGGGTTTTGGCAAGTACTCTAGATGAGACCTTTAGATTACTGTCTACATTTATAACATCTTTCGGGAGGTTTTGTTTTAACAGGTTACCGTTTGGAATAACTTCTGCACCAGAGATCTTCCAAAGGTCTATGCCTAACATCTTAGAAGGGCTCAAAAGAGTTATTTGTCACATGGATGACATCCTGATACATGGGTAGTCAGTAAAGGAACATGACCAAAGAGTCCAAGCAGTTCTACAGAGACTTCAAGATGCAAGACTTACTCTGAACGAGAAGTGAACATTTTCCAAGACCTCACTTTGTTTCTTGGACACATAGAGAGCAGAGAAGGCATAATGGCAGATCCACAGAAGACAAGGGCCATTACAGAATTTCCTATTCCTACTACTGTTTAGCAGCTCCAGAGATTCCTGGGAATGCTAAACCAACTAGCAAATTTTCTACCTCACTTAGCACAGATAACTGATCCACTGAAACAACTCCTCAAAAAACAGCAATCTTGGTGTTGGAATTCCCACCAGGAACAAGCATTCAGGAGAATAAAAGAAGTGCTTATATCACCGGACATCTCAGCACACTACATCTCTACACACCTATGAAAATAGTGGCAGATGCCTCCTCAACTGGGTTAGAAGCTGTTCTTTTTCATGAGCAACCTGATGGTTCCCGTAACTCGATATTCTATGCGTCAAGAGCTTTGTCAGACACAGAGACATATTATGCAGTAATAGAAAAGAAGTGCTAGCCGTTACTTGGACATGTGGAAAATTTTCCAACTACATCGTTGCATTGAGTGTCATCATCGAGACAGACCATAAACACTTGGTATCCTTGTTAGACGAGAAGGAGATTGCAAAAATACCTCCACGAATACAAAGGTTCTGTCTAAGGTTGATGCGATATACATATGAGACAGTACATGTCCAAGGAAAGTTGCAGTCGTCAGCTGATGCATTTTCTAGAGCGATGGTAGACGATCCGACACAGCAGGATGTGAATTTTGTATGCAAGATAGAATCATATTCCTAACATACAGCACATAATTGGCCAGCGAGCACACAGAGTTGCAGGAAATAGGCCAAGCCTAAAGAGTGACGAGGACTGTAGTTGAGTAAGGCAATATTGCATACAAGGGTGGCCACAAGAATGACCAGGTGGGAGAACAATAAAAAAGTTTTATGAGTATCAGAAATACTTTACAGTTATAGACAACTTATTAATATACAATGATAGACTAGTCATTCCGAGTCCACTGAGATCAGAGATCTTAGATTGTTTACACCAAGACTATTTGGTATTACCAAGTGCAGAGCAAGGGCACAGTCTTCAGTATGGTGGCCCGGAATATCTAAGGATATCGAGAACAGGATCCAAAACTGCCAGACAAGTGCAGTACAGAGACCAGAACAATGTGAACCTCTGTTAACCATGCAGTTTATGACCAAACCGTGGCAAAGGCTGGGTATGGATTTATTTATGTTTGATGGGAAGTCATACATGATCATCATCGATTACTTCTCAAGGTGGATAGAACTCAGAAGATTACATTTTATGATGGCAGAAACGGTCATCAGAACTCTTCAAGTCATCTTTGCAACACATGGTACCCCTGACAAAATATTGTCAGACAATGGACCACAATTCACAAATGAATATTTTTCTCACTTTGTGACAACAGTGGGATTTCAACACCTCACGGGTTCGCCATGGTACCCACAGTCGAACGGCGAGGCAGTAACAGGCGTCAAGAACCAATAAGTCATTACTAAAAAAGATCTATTCGACAATAGAGCATCTACAACCCTCTGGGATAAAGAATTCCAAAGATTCACAACCCTTTGAGTGAATTAATTTCTCCTCATCTCAGTCCTAAACATCGGCCCCTTATCCTGAGACTGTGTCCTCGTGTTTTAGACCAACAGAAACAATCTCTCTGTGTCTACCCTATCCAGCACCATTATTATCTTATATGTTTCAATGAGATCACCACTCATTCTTCTAAACTCTAGAGAGTATATGTTCAACTTACTCAGCCTGTTATCATAGGACAACCCCCTCATCTCAGGGACCAATTTAGTGAACCTTTGCTGTACTGCCTCTAATGCAAGTATATCCTTTCTTAAATGTGGAGACCAAAACTGAACATAGTATTCCAGATGTTGTGCCATTTGTCACTGTTTCTCAGAACAGATCCACTTTCAGCACCACCCGCTGCATCTGCTCCAGCCATGATGTACCTCCCTTTTATGAGATACAGGCTAGCTTTCAGCAGTACAGGCGAGATTTATGTGGTGCTGGGAAGTTAGGATTTTGGACTGCCTGTTGATGTGTGCAGCCAATGACCAGCATGGTTAGCACTGGCTGCATGAAGAAATCTTTATAACGAACTTGCAGCACAAAGTTACCCTGCTGCCTACAATTCAATCAATGTTATTCGCGCATCGTGATCCCCACGACTATTTTCAGAGTCAGCTGGTGGCAGGCTCCCATCCCTGAATGAAATCCGTGAACCTGTTTTTTTTTGGCAACAATCCAGAAGTTTTCATTTTATTTGGTGATAATCCAAAAAAAGTTAAGAGTCAGGGTGGGGGCTGGGTTGTGTCCAGGTGCTGCAGAGGTAGAGGGAGGAACAACAGGATTTTTTAATCCTGTCCAGCAAGCATAATTACTTCATTAAGATATCTTATTGTCTTATTGGCCTGGATCCCTCATGCTAAATATACTGAGGGCCTCCGATAGCTGAATTAGTAAATGCAGCACTTGGTGCGGAATAGGACTGGACAGCACAGAAAGATCTCAGGATTCATCCCCAATTTGTGCTGAGGTGGCTGATTTTGTCTGGGGCACTACAACTGGTTTCACTGCTCCCGGGCTAGGGTTGCCAATTTTAATTATTGTTTGATGACCCCGTTGGAGGTGACCGTTGGCACTTCTTGCTGTGCTGACATTACAACAGGAGGTGGGTGTGACAGGCTGACATCACGTGCCAGAACCTATATAAATATAAGTTGTTGTTGTTGTAGAAGTCCAGTCTGTTCTATGTCCACATGCATGCATTGTCAGGATATGATCCTGATGGAAATGGGGGCCCACAGCACTGCTCTCCTAACAGTAACGGTAAAATGCCTTTTTAAAAAAAAAAATCTTGCATCCTTGGCCAGAACTGCCCTGCCTACCTTTTGCCCCAACAAAGCAGTAAAGTGCTACTTTGAATTTCCTGTGGACACCCAGGGGGAGGCCACAAATGGTGCTGCCATCCATTCCAGCTTTGTAAATGCCCCTGTCCCTGGGATTTTGGATGGGAGCCAAGGCTGGAGCAGACTGACATCCGGAAGTTCCACCCCACCATACATCCAATGGCAGAGTGGGACTCCAGGAATTTCAAACCTGGGAATGTCTAGGATTAGGTTTAAACATGAGGTTTAAAGTGCTCCTGCTGCCTGTGCAACCATGCCCTGGGAAAGTGAGCAAATATAGGACAGTAAAGAAGCAAGTTGAAGTGGGTAAAAAAAGAACATACATGGTTTGATAAAGAGGTTAGAATTGCTGGACGATAATTAGAAGACTTATGTTGAACTGAAGCAAGACAACCCACCGAACTGGGGTATTGTAGTGTGTACATACTTTCCATGTTATTGAATATTGCCTTTACTGTGGAGTAAAGCAGCCTAATGACGAGAATAAAGCTTTTCCTCATTCAGTGTTAACACTGTCTGCCTTTCAAGGGATTGAAGAAATATATACAAAAGGCATGGTGGATATCAAGTTCCGGTCACAAGGATAGTTTTCAGCATTAAATCTCCTAGGTCCTGCTGTTGTTAAAGTAGATAGAGGGCAGTGTGAAACAACTCTCAAAAAAGGCAAATGCTCAAACCACATATAGGAGTGACTGACACGACTGAATCTGAAAAGGTATCCATGGCAGACCCACATTCATAACATTTACCAAGACGTACAGTACACAGTTCTCAGCATGCAGCCCATAATGAGTGTGATAATATGTGCATGCAACACGTAATTCCATACCGTATGAGTGTTTTAATAGGGTGAAAACATGACAGAATGTAAGTGAAGAAACAATTGTAAGGGGTGCAAAGGGCACCATAGTACTTCATTGCTATTGCCAAATTCTAGAATTTTACCAGATTGTGGAGGAGGGATCATTGTAAATGACTTCGATTGGTGCAACCACACCCTGGGAAAGTGAGCAAATACAGGACAGTAAAGAATCAATTTGAAGTGGGTAAAAAAAGAACAAACATGGTTTGATAAAGAGGTTAGAATTGCTGGATGATAATTGGTGTATTGGTTGCTCTTATCTGACCTGTGAAAATTATTAGACTTTTTATGAGTGGCTATGCATGGGGCGTTTCAATTGGTACTCACAGTCTTGGCCACCTCCTTCCGGTGCCCCTGTACAGCTCTCCTTAAGGGTCTTGTATCGCTCCATTCTAAACAGAGCCATCCTCCTTTGTATGACCTCCTGCAAAAGCACTTTCCTAGCTGCATCTGTGAAATGGTATTCTCTTCCCTGAAGCTAACCTTGCAGGCATTTTTAGCCAAAAGAACCTCCTTGAATGCAGCAAAAATAAATTAGAGGATACTAACCCTTTAAGCTGTTGCAGCCCCTTAAATTCTGCAGCATCATACTAGAAATGCATTTATATAGCATCTTTCACAACCACAGGTCATCCCAACATGCTTTACAGCCAATTAAATACTTCCTAAAGTGTTGTAATGTAGGAAAGGTGGCAGCCACTTTATGCCCCACTAGTCATAGCCTGCCAACACGAGAATGACCCATTTATTCCTACTCTCTGTTTTCTGCCTGTTAACCAATCCTTAATCCATGCCAGTATATTACTTCCCATCTCATGTGCTTTAATTTTGCTAACCAACCTCCTGTGGGGGACTTTATCAAAGGCCTTTTGAGAATCCAAGTATACCATGTCCACCGACGTCCCTTTATCAATTCTATCAGTAACATCCTCAAAATACTCCAACAGGGTCGTCAAACATAATTTCCCATTCATAAATCCATGTTGTCTATGCCCAATCAGATCATTATTATCCTATTGTCCATTTATCACATCCTTTAGAATAGATTCTAGCATTTTCCCAATGACTGCTGTAAGTCTAACAGGTCTGTAATTCCCTGTTTTCTCTCTCCCTCCTTTCTTAAATAGTGGGGTGACATTTGCGACCTTCTAATCTGCAGGAACTGCTCCAGATCTATAGAATTTTGGAAGATGATCACCAATGCATCCAGTATCTTCATAGCTACCTTTTTCAACCTTCTGGGATGTCGAATATCAGATCCTGGGGACTTATCAACCTTCAGCCCCATTAATTTCTCCAATACAACCTTCTTACTAATACAAATTTCCTTCAATTCCTCATTCCCCCTAATCCCTTGGATCTCTAATTCTTGGAGATTTATTGTATCTTCAGTGAAGACAGACACAAAGTAATCATTTAGTTTCTTTGCCATTTCTCTATTCCCCATTATAAGTTCTCCTGACCCTGCCTGTAATGGACCCACATTAGTCTTAGCCAAATATTTCCTTTTTACATACCTATAGAAGCTTTTACAGTCTGTTTTTATATTTTTTGCTAGCTTATGTTCATATTCTATTCTCTCTTTCTTTATCAGTTTTTTTGTCCTCCTTTCTAAAATCCTCCCAATCCTCAGGTTTACTACTTTTTCTGGCCACTTTATAGGCCTTTTCTTTTAATCTTATACAATCCTGAACTTCCTTTGTTATTCACAGTTCACTGCCTTTACTTTTGGGGTTTTTGTGCCTTGAAGGAATATATAGTTGCTGTAAACTATGTAATATTTCTTTAAAGACTATCCATTGCCTATGTACTGTCATACCTTTAATGTATTTTCCCAATCCACCTCAGCCAATTTACCCCTCATACTGTCATAATTTCCTTTGTTCAAATTTAACACCCTGGCCTCAGATTGAACTACCTCACTTTCAAGCATAATGTAAAATTCTGTCATATTATGGTCACTCATCCCTAAAGGTTCTTTGGATAAGTGTACATTTTGTGCACTGTACATCTAAAACAATATAACATCACTACAAACCCTTCCACACCATTCTTAGGGAGACTGTGCATTTTCCACAAATAATGGCCCCCAAATTCCTGGGCCTAGGAAGGCATTATACAGGAGAGCATGTTGAATGGGGTGGGGTCAGGGGCACTGGAATTTGGGATGTGATAGTTTTATCAGGTTTCCACCCTTTTTTTTGCACAATGAAAATTAGGATGGAGCACGAAGGCACATTTTGCATCCTTGTATAACAACACATTTCGTTGTTAACAGAACTGCATCAGGACAGGTAAAGGAGGGATGCAGTCCATTGATTGTGCAACTATACTGTTCATCCCAATTGCTACCTATGCACAGACAGGTTGGGCTAACAAGAGAGTAGTGACACCTTTTCCATGCTAGAATTTGTTAAAGGTGTTTAAAAATAAAGTATTTGACATTTAATTTCAAGTGGTTATATCAATGCATTAATGACCTCCACAACTCACAGCTTTGCTAAGAAAGAACACTGGGCTTTGAACAGATAGCCTTCAGGCTTTGGAAGGTGTGCAGTGCAGATTCACCAGAGTGCTGCTAGGGTTTCAAAGGTTCGATTATACTGAAATATTATTATAACTAGGCTGGTATTCCTTGGAATGCAGAAAGTTAAGAGGTGATTTGGTTGAGCTTTTTAGGATTTTGAAAGGAATTGATAGTGTAAACTATCCGCTGATGTGGGAGTCTAGGATAAATGGATATTACCTTAAAATCAGAGCTAGGCCAGGAGAGAAATTGGGAAACACTTCTGTATACACCGGGTGATAGAACTGTGGAACTCTCTCCCACAAAAAGTTCAATTAATAATTTTAAATCTGAGATTGACAGATTTTTGCTAGCCAAGCTTATTAAGGGATATGGAGCCAAGCAGGTAAATGGAGCTAGGATACAGATCAGCCATAATCTCATTGAATGGTGGCAAAGGCTTGAGGTGCTGAATGATGTATTCCTGTATCTATGTTCCTATGAATAACATTGTGGTCTATGTGTGATCTACATTCTACATCAAGGTAGCTCACATCTTCTCCTTCCTATTCATATAGTGGATCTATCTCAGATAAAGGAGAATGCCATACTGGGAGGTTGTAGTGGGGGAAGCACTGTAAATGTAAAGCACTTATCCTCTTTTGTCTCAAATACGGTTTCAAACTAACTCTTGGTCCTAAAGAATAATCATTTAGTAAAAGAGTAATTTACACCCACCAACTAAACAAAACTTGACAGTTCTTCTGATGCTGTTACTATTTGTGACTACAGTTCAGTAAATCCACCAGTAATAATGCTATTCGGTGTTGTTTTCCTTCCTACATAGGGAAAATGCACTTCATAAACCAGTATTGGAAAGTTTTGTGTTGTCAATTAATCATTTGGTGCCGGTTTATGAAACAAATTCCTCCTCCAAATTAATGTAAAATATGCAGAGCTCTATTGTCACAACATATAAATTAATTAAAAAAGCTTTGGATTGATGGATTAAAAATAATTAAATTCGACTTGAAAGAATTTGACTTAATTGTATCACAAGTTGCCTCTCTGTATCTCTCTTTGCTTATTAGGCATGTCTCATTCCAGTTCTTTACCACCTTTTTCTTTGCCCCAGTTACATTATTTTAACTTATTTTTGTTTCCGTTCTTTACCTACTTGCCTTCCACATTCAAAATTGGAATTTCAGACAAAGACATGAGTCAGACAGAATGGAAGCTAATAAAATGGTTATGGAAAAGCTTATTGGCCAAGAATGTGCTTGCATGGGCAGCATGGGGAGAGTGTATGTGTGGAAATTCAGATTCCTTGGCTGTTGGTTGACTGGGCTACATGCAGAGTTTCAGATTTCATCAGTATTGTTTGAACTGAAGATTCATAATTTATAATTTTTAAAAATATCAAATGCAATATTTCTGACTCAGCATTTAAGTCAGAAAGCATGGAATTGAGGCTGGTTGCCACAGTAATTTTGAATATTGATTAAGTAAACAGTGAGGTGATCATTATGCACTATCTCAAGTATTTCATGCTATGTTGATATCACGGTTTCCGGGAAATATCTGAACTTCTGGCAATGAAACTTTAATGTAAGTATCTGTAACTCTGAAATAATGGAAAGATTCTGGGGCTATCAACAAATAATGTGTCCAACCAATATTGGTAGCTGTTCATCCAGGCTTAATTGAGCAGTGAAAGGCACATGGTTTTTCCACAGGTCCAAGGGAGGATTCAATTTGGAGGTCTTGGTCTTGATAACTCAGAAGTCCAATACTCCCATAATATGGAGGTAAAGGAATGTAAAAAAAGATGCCAGTTAACTTTGGAATGTCTAGAATGCAAGTGGACCCATGCCTAAGGCATTAGTAAGATCATGCCTTTGTTATTCTTTTCATGAAACAAGGAGAATAGGGGAATGACAGACATCACGATTAACTATATTTATTCAATCTCTTATTTGTGTAAAAAAAATCAGATGGTTGGTTTGCAATCATGTCTTGTTTCACTAGTCTACCTTCAGTAAAGACAGAACATAAATGGCAGCATGTGTGAGATTGCAGTAGCCGGTGCACACAGCAAAGGCTCTATGTTACATTCCCTAGGCCACGCTATCATTTAACTATATATTAGTCAGTCATAGGTATACTCCAGTTCGTAGGGAACACAAGGTCGTTTACAGGAGTGATTGGAGATGCTGAACCCAAAAATGTATCTCGTACAAAAGCCGGAAAAAATTTATCAGCAGCTTACTTTTTCTAAAATGGAGAACTGGATTGTTTCAAAACGTTAGGGCTATTTCAAGAATTGATGACAAATGTGCTTTTAAAAAAAATAATGTTGTTATAACCACTCCTCAGAGAGCTAGTCTCTCTATGTCTCTGTGTATTGTAAGTCACATGAGTATTTTTTTGAAAGTGCCTGTGCAAACTCTCCTAAAGGTTGTTTCGATACTTTGGGTGATATCAACTTTTGTGCGGAAGAGAGGACCAAACTCTTCTCACAATTGATTATATAGTTGTAGGCATCCCAACTCTCAGGGGCCAAAATTCTGATGGCTGGGGAAGGTAGAGAGTGGGCATATGGCCCGACAGTGTTGTTGGGACAGTCAGAATTTGGGCCAGAACCCAGAGGCACCAGGCTTCTGTCCTTATTCTGCTGAGTTTTCCACCTGTGCCGCTATATCATGGTGGTCTGTCTGGAGGAATTCCCAGGCTACCCTGGAAATTTCAGCAATTAGACCCCAGTCAGGTCTTGGCTGAGAGCTGCCGTGGGATCAGCTGTGGTCTAGTAATGGCTCCACGACTGTACTGGAGAAAGTAATGCATCCCCTCGAGGATGAATTATCTCCCCAAAATGCCCACATGTTCACTGAGGAGAATTTAAACATTTAAGTCCCATCTCATGTGAGTTCATTCCAGGCTTCAGGTCACTCTGGGAACAACACAATGCCACTCTGATTTTCTTTCTAACTTTCGCAGTGGGTCTCTCTGAAATACCCTTACAGGCAGAGCCTATGCTAATTATGTTCATGATTCTGTCCCCACAATTTAGGGTGGGGTCTATGGCTTTATCCATGAGTTTATCTATTAGACTCTGAGCTGAACTTCCAACCCCATATCCTGTCCAACACAAAGACTGCTTACTTCCACCTCTGTAAAACCATCGATCTCTGCCCCTTCATCAGCCTATCTGCTGTTGAAAACCTCATCCATGCACTTATTATGTCCAGAACCAATTTTTTCAAAGCTCCCCTCACTGGCTTCCCATCTTCCACATTTTGTAAATTTAAGTTGATCCAAATCTCTGCTGCTTGTCCCATTCATCCATCACCCCTGTGTACACTGGCCTACATTGGCTCCTAATCCACCAAAGATTAGATTTTAAAATTCTCATCCTGTGTTCGAATCCCTCCATGGCCTCACCCCTCCCTACTTCTGTACCTCCAGCAGTCCTATAACACTCTGAGAACTCTGTGTTCCTCCAACCCTGGCTTTTTCTGCATCCCCACTTCTTTTACCCCACCATTGGCCCTTGTGCCTTCAGCTGTCTGCACCCGAAGCTTTCGAAATTGCTGCCTAAACTGCTCCACTTCTCCATCTCTCTCTCCTCCATTAAGAGTCTCCTTAAAACCTACCTCTTTAACCAAGCATCCATTCACAAATGTCTCTTTCTTTGGCTTAGTGCCAATTTTTGTTTGATTATGCTCCATTGCAGTGCCTTGGTATGCTTTACAATGTTAAGGGAACAGTAGGATAGTGATCATGTTACTGGACTAGTAAACCAGATGCCTGGACTAATGATCTGGAGACATGAGTTCAAATCTCACCGTGGCAGCAGGGGAATTATTAATAAATACAAAAAAGATCTGGAGTAAAAAGCTAGTATCAGTAGTGGTGACCATGTAACTGCTGGAATGTCATTTTAAAAAAAACATCGTGTTTACTAATGTCCATTAGGGAAGGAAATCTGCTGTCCTTACTCAGTCTGTTTTATGTAATTCCAGATCCACAGCAATGTGGTTGACTCTTAACCGCCCTTTGAAATGGCCTAATAAGCCACTCAGTCAAGGTAAATTAGGGATGGGCAATAAATGCTGGCCCATGAATAAAGGGTGCTATATAAATGCAAGTTAGTGTTGTAAATGGCTGAATTAGGCATTTATGCTATACCTGCGAGGGGTGGGGGCGGAGTGCTTTGGGAGGCATCAGTATCGCCATGGTAGAAATTCATGCCTTTTTCTTAGGGAGTAAGGTAACTTTAAAAAGAAAATTGGATTGGGTGTATAATGGGCGGCTAATTCAATATTGCTAACTTCATGCCATCACCCAAAGTTAAATTTACCTCAAAGGACTATGAAAGTAATACAGGAGTACATAGGTCAGCAGGATGGGAAGATAAGTGACAGGTGCACTTTATGTAAATGAAGTAATACCTTTTAGAACTATAAATAGGAAATGGAAGCACATCTTAAAGTAATAGGATTATAAGTGATATAGAAGAGCAGAGCAACCTTTGTGTGCAGGTATACAGGCCACTAAAGATGGCAACACAAGTAAATAAGGCCCAAAATACAGAAATGGAATCTGCGGCTTTGCATCTAGAGGCACGGAATATAAAAAAAGGTGATGTTGAATTTGTACATGACCTTAAATAGGCAAATGGAATATTGCATAAAATGTTTGGTATCCCATTATAGGAAAGAGATAAAGAT
This sequence comes from Heterodontus francisci, assembly GCF_036365525.1. Taxonomy (NCBI): domain Eukaryota; kingdom Metazoa; phylum Chordata; class Chondrichthyes; order Heterodontiformes; family Heterodontidae; genus Heterodontus; species Heterodontus francisci. Next base: position 257,180,965 of record NC_090371.1, on the reverse strand, counting down.
AATGGAAAAGGTGCTGCATGGAATCATTAGGATAAAACTAGTGATGAGGGGTTATAATTGTGATGAGACTTAAAATGTAAAGCTTTTTCTTAGGGCAGTTGAACAGATTGAGGGGTTACCTGACAGAGAGCTTTTGGATTACGAGGGGGTATTTTATGGTAAATAGTGATTGCTCATATTGGTTGCCAAGATGATAACAAGAGGGTTCAAATTTAAAATAATCACAAAAAGGAGCAAAGAGGTTAGAAATAAACTATTTACAGAAAGCGTGGTTAGAATGTGAGAAATTCTCTGGCACAACCTATTATGGAAACAGATTCTGTAAATGCGTTCAAAAGAAATTATATCAGATAGTGGTTTGAAAAGTGGAATATTAAAGTGCATAGCGAGTAAGCAGGTGAATAGGATTAGAATAGGTTGTTCAAGTGGAGAAAAACACTAACACAGACAAGGTGGGCCTGCTTCTGTGTTGTGATATTTTATGATTCTTCAAATAACTGGCTGACGGGAGAGGAATCAACTGGAGAATGTTAAAAATTTTTTAAATAATTGTAGCTCTGCAGATGCAGGAATAACTTGAAATTTTGATTTCCATTGAATGCTTGATTCTAGCGCCGTGGATTTAAACAGTTTATGATAACACGTATTCTATAGCCCATTAACGTAGAGATCTGTTGCAAGGTGCTTCACAGAGGTCCAAGGAAAAAGGGACACCACCAAGACAAAGAAGGAAATGTTAGGACCAAGAGCCTGGAGGTGTCCTAAAAAGGGAGATGGAGTTGGAGAGGTGGAGTGCTTTGCAATAAGTACCCCAGAATGTGAGTATAAGCAGCTGGAGGCTCAGTCACCAGTGATGTGAATGATGTGATGAAGTGAGGGGGGATGCACAAGAAGCTGGAAGCAGAGGAACGGAGAGCTCGGGGTTCGGGACGGGGGTGGGGGTGTGTACTGGGTGGTGTTGTTGTTCTGGATGAGGTTACAGAGGTAGGGAGGAGCCTGGCTCTGGACTAAGTAGAACACAAGGATGATAACTTTAAATTGGAGCCATTGGGGTACTGGGGGCCAATGAGAACAAGGGTGTAACGTTCAAGTGAGGAGGGGTCACAAGGCTCCCCTCTTGTCCTTCTCCTTGTTTGACTGCAGCAGGGTTTATTCCTTTTAAAACAGCAGATATGCTTACCACTTCAGTGAGTATTTTACCTTTTACCTTTAATGTGATCATGAAAAAAATAATCGGATAGGTTTTCTTGAGTTTAAACAAGAAAGAGGTGAGTTTACTGTACTCAAAAGAAAAAACTAAACCAGATCTAGATAAATAATAAAAGTACACTACACTTTCACTCACACACGCACATGAGAATCACACACACAAATACAGTACAGCATGATAAGGAATAATCTGGTTTGGATTAGAGTCCAGAAAAAGTAAAAATAATATACAGTCTGTGGGGTTGGGTAATTCCATTGTCTTCAGGCTGAAGTTGTGATCTTGAAGTCTCTGGCTGGTAGAAGTGCATTCTGTGGCTGGCCCATCTTGTTCAGATTTTTCTTGGAGACAGAGTTGTAGGTGGCTTTCTTCCCTGGGGTCTCTGTCTGTAGCAATGGCAGACTTGGATGTTCCACAGTCACAGATAAGTTTCAAACTTGCAATGTTATCTGGAGAGAGAGAGAGAGAGAGAGAGCGAGAGCTCCCACTGGTGTCTGGTCTGGTTAGCTCTCGAAGTTTGTCTGCTTCAAAGTCTCTGCAGCGTGTTCTTTTGCAAAAGACTGCTAGTTTTTCCACAGATGGGGAGGCGGTCACATGATTGTCCAGTGTCCTCGTTTCCAATTTGATTAGATTTGAGGCTAGGTATTTTCAATCTCTCTCGGGTCCCATTGTTTCAGTGTTCATCCCCTGGAGGTATGACTCCACTGTTAATGTTCCAAGATGGTTTTGAATGTTTTGCCATTAGAAGTGAAGCTGTTAGCTGATTCCAAATTCATGAGGCATTGTCCTGGATGGAACCTCATTAGACGTGCATCTCCAATTCGATGTCCTGGAATGTGAGGTATTTCAGTGCAAATTGCGGTGGCTATCTTGGCTGTCACCTTGTTAAAAGTTAACTGTAGGATCCCAGCTCCTTTTTAGAAGTTTAATGTAGGTTTCCAACTGACGAATTAAAAATCCCCATTTGGCATTGCATGTTTTCTTGACAAGGGTATAAGAGAGATAAGGGCATCAAAGATGGAGGTAGGAAGTGGATGAGCAATTTAATAGCTGTGGAGGTATCATGGTAAATGGTGGGCCAGAACGACTAGGCAGTTGAGAGTTTTGGGGGAATTTTAACTACCAAGAATGATGGTTGGGGTGGGTGGATAGTTAAAATAATTGATTTTGGATTGCAACTCCAATGCACGTATATCTGGGTTTTACAGAGGATCCCTGTTTCTATCCCTGTAAGTAACCTACTTGCCATAGTTAGGACATTCATTAGTTCAGGTGTGTGGGTAATTATTGTGGCAATTAACAAAGTCTTTATAAATTGAATGTCAAGGACTTTTTAATATAGCTTTTCCAACACGGAAAACCTGACAACTGAAGGGATACGTGAACAGTTAGATGGAACAGCTAACTGCTTTACCAGCACTGCTTATGGGCCAGGAGGAACTGAAGTGCTTTTCCTGGCCCCAGGTTACCCTGTAAATTATCTGCAATCTGACCCCCCTCGACCAGATAACACCCCTCCCCATGATCAGAATCCCAATGTTCTGACATACTTCCCAACCCCTGAAATCCAACTCAACTCCTGACTCCTGATGTCCAATGCACCTCCTGATGAGGGACTTCACCTACGCGGATAGGTTGGAGAAGCTGGGGTTCCTTAGAGAAGAGGTCAAGTGGAGATTTGATAGAGGCGTTCAAAATCATGAGGGGTCTGGACAGAATAAATAGGGAGAAACTGATGGCATTGGTGGAAGGGTCGACAACCAGAAGACACTGATTTAAATTGATTGGCAAAAGAACCAGAGGTGACATGAGGAAAATCTTTTTTGCGCAGCGAGTGGTTAGGATCTGGAATGTGGAAAGTGTAGTGGAGGCAAATTCAATTGTGGCTTTCAAAAGGGAATTGGATAATTATCTGAAGAGTAAAGATTTGCAGGGCTATAGGGTAAAGGCAGGGGAGTGGGACTAGCTGCGTTACTTTCACAGAGAGCCAGCACAGACATGATGGGCCGAAGAGCCTCCTCTGCGCTGCAACCATTCTATAATTCTATGATTCTATGCCCATCTCACTTCCTCACCCTCGATGTCTGACTTACCCCCCCCCCCCGCCCCCCAAATGTCCAACGCACCTCCTGACCCCGATGTTCAACTTACCTCCTGATCTTTGATATCTAACTGCCCCCCACCATCATGTCCAACTCACCTATAACCCACTGTCCAGCTGCTTCCCCACCCAATGGCCACATAGTCTCAATCTGGCTGGCTATGGCCAGGAAACCCATTTGGAAAATTTAAATCAGGTCCTGCTGTTTAATTTGGCAGGACCTCTGGTAAACTAATACTTCTGGGTTTCCCGGTCGCTAAATCTTTCCCCTCACTCCCTTCCCACCTTGCAGGTATTGTCAGGGCCTTAAGATGTGGTTGTGTGACTTGATGTGAGCTTTACCAGGCACAGATGCAGAAGGAAGTGGGATTGTAAGACAGGGGATGGAGGTTAGTAGGATAGAAGGAAATGGTTAAAGATGGTCTTGCTAGTGAGAAAAACCATGAGAGTAGAAAGGACACGGGTAGATGGTGTGGTCAAGAGGGTGATATTGAATATAGGTAGGAGAGTTTATATGGAGGGACAGGCTCTAGGGAGGGCAGGAAGGCAGTAAATTTAGAGGAGAATGTAAAATGTTACAGCAGTGGTGACTTTTATTGCAGTAGTAGTGCAGTGCTTGTGAGTGCCTGCATATCCATGTATGACACATCAGAGTCACAAGGCAGGATTTTACTGCAGGCTTCAGGACCCAAATATTGTGATGAAATGAGAACTCCAGGCCCGCACTTGCCAGCAGCAGAACCAGCTCAGCAATTCTACTGGAGGTGGCCTCTTAATTGGCTATCTCCGGGCTTGCCATCCAATTAAGGATGGCAGGCGGGATGTAGATGTTGCCGGCTCAATCAGAGGGCTTAAACCTGAGATTGAGAAGGCGCAGAGGTAACTAAAAAAATAAAAATCAGAGCAGCCAAGCAGGCAGACCTCTCTGGATGGCTCACTGGGGTCACGGGGGTGCCCTTCCCTGCCCATTTCCCCCTCTTTGGGGCATGGTGCCTCTGGCTCCGATGGTCTCCCCAGCCTACTGCAGGGAGGCCACTTCCTTGAAACTGGTGGCCTCTCCGTGCAGCGGGGGTCTGCTCCGCCACTGGCAAAATGTTGTTCAGTGGACCTACAATACCCTCTGTGCTCCCAGAAGGTCTCCTATAATTGGTCCTGAATTCTAGTACAGGCAATACTGGTTGTTGCACCCATTCTGTAAAGCTGTAAAATACTCAGTACCTTTCAGTTCTGGCAATGCTCTGCTGAGAATTCCAAATCTTGCCCTTCATTCTTATGGCTTACTACTATTCTGATTGGCAGTAAACAGTACAATTCTGTTTTCTATCCCTTTGCGCCCCTTCAAACAAAACTGTATGATGCTAATATTTATGGCTTTGTCCCCTGAGTTGGGTGCAGTTGCTGCTGGACCAGCCTAGGTCAAGGTAAGATCAAATTTGCTGGTCTGGGTCATTATCAGGACTTAATCACACTCAGTGCAGATCTACACCCTTGTAGGGTTCTGGGCTGGGAAACAGGGGTGCAACTGGTAGACTGGCCACTAGCCACAGGGTCTAAAAATCCAGTTGATGCTGCAATAAAATCTAAAGACACCTAACTTAAATCTTCTTTTTCTTGCTGAACGTCTCCTTCAAACCTTCTGACCTGAGGGGAGCTGAAACGCAAGGCTATCCATCAGTTTCACAGGCTACCATTGTAAATGGTTGACCTTGGTCATGAGCACAGGCAATTGAGGTGGAATGGCCAGGATCTGTGCATTTTGGGGTTGCAGGCCCTGCTCTGGCCCTCAGAAAAAGCTCTGGTAGCTGTAGCTGAGAGTACATTGTTATAGTGATTCAGGGGCTCATTTACACCCTATAGGTCTTGCTGGTGGGACAGAGAGTAGGAGAAGCATGTGGAGATTTGAGTTAATATTGTTGGGGGTGGGGGAGAGCGGTGGTGGCGTGGGGCTAGTGTGGGAATGATGTCAATGGAACATGACATTGACTTTTTAATTGGAACCCCTCTAGGTTTGGAATTGTGCCTGAAACACAACCAGAAAAAGGTTAGCTAAAATGGTAGGGGGTGTTTTATGTTTGGTTAGCTGGGAGAGATTACTGAGTCCTCGGTAGGTTTAAACAGCAATTAGTTTATTACATGCTAAGACTATATACAGCTCCATTCAAGTATGACTGACTCCTCTGATGCCATGCTGCTTCTCCTTCTCAAGTCTCTCTCATGTGATACTACAGGGGGCAAGAAGGGTGCAGGAAGGGTGCGGGAAGGGTGCGGGAAGTGTATGGAGCAACCACAAATGTGATTTTGAGCTTATTATTGCAATAATACCACTGTGTGATGTGGCCATTAACTGACAGATGGTGGCTGGTGGGAGAGGGTAGGGCGATTGATTTTAGTTGCTTAATACAAGGCGATTGCATGGATAAGCTATAAATACCACCAATTTTCCTTGTTGGAACATCTCCTTAGTATCTGTTTTGGGATGTCATGATCAAAAAAAAATGTGCTTCATTTTTGACTGTTCAGCATTGGCAAGGGTTGCTCATGGTTGAAATACCTTGTGAGCCTTTCTTAATGCTTTTTGAATTTTTGTCTCCCCATTGTGACACTTCCCTTAATTACCTCCATCCGATTAAATTATCACCCTCATGCTCCTTACACTTTTAAATAGACCGTACTTTTTACAGTGCGGTGTAAGAAATGCTCTACAGTTTTTCATCAAGTTTGACGGGGGTAATTTTTACTTTCACTGCTTGTCCAATAAACTGGCATTGCAGATCATCCACCTGTTAGTGAACCTGTTTGAGTTCCACATCCATTGAGATCTGTCAATTTACAGCCCAAGTGGTGTAGGTGAAAATGAACCACAATGGCTGTCAGTGTGAATAAGTGAGAGATGACAGGTCTTGTATAGTTAAGATCATAAACAAAACACTCAGGAGATGAACAAAGATTAAAACAAAGATTAAAATTGGTAAATTTGAAGACTTTGGAGAATCCTTAGATGCTGCTATATGGTGCAAATCTCATAGTAGCTGAAAGGGTGACGTTTCTGCAAGTTATGTCAGTCCAATCTGGGCAGAATGGGCCGAATCAGAGCAAAAGATCACAGCATTTAAAATGTAAGTAAGTTACGCTTAAAACCACTTCTGCTCGTGTTTTCTGCATCTTTTAGGCTGGTTCAAGATTCAATTCGCCCAAATCAGGCCTTGCCAACAAAACTGGCTATGTGCTCCCCGCCCCGGGTCAAAATTGTGGGGAGATTCTGCCGATTGTGCTGGTTCTGGAAGGCACTTCAGGTTCTAATAATTTCTTAGGGATAGAGGCACTAGTTTTTAAAGTTTTTTCATCTCAAACAATATTTAATGTACCAGAAAATACTGAATAATGTACACCAATAAAATTTCTAATTGGTTCAACACAGTTACTTTTAGTCATTTTCAATGATTTTAAATCAGATTACTCACAGTTGGAGGACTGAACATCCTTATTAAAAATGCTTATTTTTGGTGATAAACACAATATCAGCTGTACTAATAAAACTGTACAGGGTTACCACTCTTAAATACATCAAGACATACTTTTTAGTTGAAAGAGAAAAAAGAAGCAATTACGTTCTATTATGCCCAAAGATGCTGGTTCAGGGAAGATTTTATGTTTATGGTTACTGTTACAAAAGGTTTTTTTTGTACTCAGAAATTAGAATTCTGTGTGTTTTAAAAGCCGAGAAAAGGATTTTTGCTCGGTGGAAGACACCTGCAAATAGTTGCAATGTTTTGAAAGGAAGTTCATAACAAGAGTTGAATTTTATGGGCGCTTTGAAAGGAAGTTGAACTTGTACAAGGAGAGGAAAGCCAGCAATTACAAGGAAACAACAGGGGTTTGACCTTTTTCCAGAGCAGCTTTTGAGTGACAAGGGGAGACACTGTGCCTGGACATGTGAGCATGTTCAGGAAGGTTCTTTTTTCATCTTGGGCCATTTAAAAAGCCAGTGAATTGGACAAAGGGCAGGCATTTGAAATCTTTGATAAAAACAAGAAATGCTGGAACCACTCAGCAGGTCTGGCAGTATCTGTGGAAAGAGAAGCAGAGTTAATGTTTCGGGTCAGTGACCCTTCTTCGGAACGAAGATTTCCAGCATCCGCAGTATTTTGCTTTTATTTGAAATCTTTGCTTTGGCCTGCCTGGAGCAAGGGAAAAAGACACAGAAAAGTATTATCTCTCTCTATAAAGGAGACTTACATTGCTTGAAAAGGAATCCTGCATTTGAAAGGTGGCATATTCCTATTGCCTCCAATCTCTGAAGAATTGCTGCATCTAGTGTAGTTCTTGTTGCCTCCTGTGTTTTGGGAGATCCTGAAATCTCAAGAAAGGTTCTAATGCCAGACTGCTGTTTTTTAAAAGCCCAAGCAGACCGCTTGCTGTACCCCTGCTGAAAGACCTGTTGCAGAAAAATTGCCGTGAAGGCCTACCCATCACAGAGTGTTCATCAACCTCGCCTGGAGAGACTTTGAGTGGCATCCAACTGTTTGACTCTGGGACACCTAACTGTACCAAAAACATCCTACCAGAACGTGATAAACTCAATTATTTTTATTATTCCTTCTATTCCTAAGAAACAGCTGTAAACCAAAAATCCTTTCCCCCCGGTTAACCTTTTTTTTGAATGTATGTGTGTATGCATGAGGGTTAAGGAAAAAAGGGGGTTTTCATATAATATAAATTTATCTTGTTAGTAGTTGAGACCTGTTATTTCTTTTCTAATAAATAGTTAATGTTGTTGTTATTTAAAGAAACCTGGTTTGGTGTGCTTTATTCTGGGGGAAAATCAGGTGTTTAATTTGGCTATTCTTTGGTAGGTGGCAAACTTTATTTGATATGCTATGACCAGTGGAGTAGTGGGACTGAATTAACAGTGCATTACTTCCGCCTTGGTTGTAACATTATGCAGATGAATTTTGGTGGAAATGCAAAGCACAACCTAACCAGCACAATTTCATCTGCTTGTTGGGCACAATTTCTTGATTGTGCCCATTCTTCCTCGACATGTGTTAAGGAAGGAAAAGAGATTTAGGATCAATTTTGCAAACGTTAGGAAGCAAAGGAGACTGATGTCGTTCAGTTGGAGAAGGTGTGGACAAGGCTGATAGTTGTGAATCCAACTCAGTTTGGAGTTGTTATAACTGTTGGTACTGGTTAGGATCGGATGATGACTTCTTAATATACACTAATAGCCTTTCTTGCATTTAATCAAGGGAAATCAAATAGGAGTAAGATTTAATTCTGATTAGTTAAGTAGCCATTATGGTGCGTCACAATCAACTGAGAATAATGTTTGTGTCATTGACATAATAATTAGGATTGTTGATTTATCATGGCCAATGTCCTGGAAGTTTTGTAACTTGCTAGGATGGGTGTAAATGCCCCTTGGAACAGTGTAATTCTGTCCAAATGTGACTATCTACAGTACTTAGAAAATTGATTCTAAATTCTTTGTTGTACAACCATTCATTTGATTTGATTTTACCTAATATGTCGACAAGAGCAGCTCACTGAAAATTTATGCCAACAATTGATTTTGAAAGTGGCTCCCAAACCTGGCACAAACATTGTAAAATGTTTTTTTATGACAAGTCTTGTGAATGTTGCCTTTCTGCTCAAGAAGGGGAAAAAGGTCAATAATACCTTTTGGGATATATGTGCAGTACATAAAAATAATAGATGACACTCTGCTTCTGGTTTGACAGCTCAATTGAGAGACAAAACCCTATTTATATATTTTAGAAGGAAATAAATTACAATTCAAAGACAGTGGCCCTGAAACTCTGCAGGATAGATTGGGGGGAGGTGATGTTTTGGTCGCCTAATTGACCATCTGCCTTTATACCATTTGGTGAGTTCCCTCCCGTCTTTTCAGCCAAGCCACAATGGGCTTCACACTGGGGATTCTCCTCTATCTTTCCTTCCTGGAAGAAGACAAACACAGGGAGGCCAGACTGGTATGGCTGCATTCAAGACTCTTGGCACCTACCCACAACTACTGCTACACCAAACCAGACTGACAGAGGCACTCCTACTGGCATTTGACCATTGAGGTTTGCCTGTGGAATCTTCATTTTACGAAAGAAGTTGTGCCATATGCTGCAAGCAGACACATGGCTGATCTCTACCAGACTCATTGCTAGGCCAGTAGTTCTTAAAGTCACTGCTACCCTTAACTTCTATGCAGGAGGGTCATTTCAGACTGCCATTGAGGATGTCTGTAAGGTGAGTCAAACGTATGCGCAGGTCATAGATGTATTGTTCTCTATAGCTGGCAATTTCATCAGCATCTCCATAAACAACTAGTGCCAATATGATAGAACACTCTAATTTTACAAAATGGCAGGAATCTCCAAGGAGTCGTAAATGGCACACCCATGGCTATAAATACTCATTTTACCAATGGACAGAAGTATATCAACAGGAAAGGAATTACCATTGCTGAATCCCCCACTATCAACATCCTTGGGGCTACCATTGACCAGAAACTGAACTGGAGTAGCCATATAAATACCGTGGCTACAAGAGTAGGTCAGAGACTAGGAATCCTGCGGCGAGTAACTCACCTCCTGACTCCCCAAAGCCTGTCTACCATCTTCAAGGCACAAGTCAGGGGTGTGATGGAATACTCTCCACTTGCCTGGATGGGTGCAGCTCCAACAACACTCAAGAAGCTCCACACCATCCAGGACAAAGCAGCCCATTTGATTGGCACACCATCCATACACATTCACTCCCTCCACCACCGACGCACAGTGGCAGCAGTGTATACCATCTACAAGATGCACTGCAGCAACGCACCAAGGCTCCTTAGACATCTCCTTCCAAACCTGCGACCTCTACCACCTCGAAGGACAAGAGCAGCAGTTGCATGGGAACATCGCCACCTGCAAGTTCCCCTCCAAGTCACACACGATCCTTGACTTGGAACTATATTGCCGTTCCTTCAGTGGTGCTGGATCAAAATCCTGGAACTCCCTTCCTAACAGCACTGTGGGTGTACCTACCTCACATGGGCTGCAGCGGTTCAAGAAGGCAGCTCACCACCAGCTGCTCAAGGGCAATTAGGGATGGGCAATAAATGCTGGCATAGCCAGTGAAGCCCACATCCCATGAATGAATAAAAAAAAAGGACACTCTTTCAACATGCAGTTTTCTTGTGACAGGAACTCACCATCATACATGAATTGTGTGCTTCCTTCTTAGCTGTCAAGATGCTTTATTTTAAGAAACTCCAGTGCCTATGCTCTAACTCAGAAAGGCAAGACTCTGGGTGGTTCCTCAGAGATGAAGGCTATATTCCATAGGCTTGACTGATGGCACCATTGCAATTTCCCAAGGTTACAGCTAAACAGCACCATAATAGAATCCATTCAAACACTGGAATTAATATCCAATGCACCATAAAAATGTTCAAGATGTGCTTCAGGTATCTGGGTTGATTTGGTCTCAGAGATTATGGTGTTGTGTTGCATGCTGCACAACTTTGCCTTATAAAAAGATCCCCTCATGGAGGTTCCTGAGGAAGAAGGCACCATCAGGTGCAATAGGAAGAGGAGCAACAGTTTGAAAAAGAAATGGAAGACAAAATATTGCTAGCTGCAAGAGACATTTGTGCCAATCTGATAAAGGGAACCTGCTCTTGATTACTGTAATTGGCCCCTTTATGAATAGTTCTGTTTACACCTTATCCCTTCCCACCATAAGTATTCCATAATTTACAAACCCTTTTCTGTGAGCTCCATTCAAGGTAGCTCCTACTAATGACAACTTCCAAATTTTCCCTCCAAAAATCTATGTGCACAACAACCTCATTTCTACCATAATTTTATTTACAACCCATACTGTGTATGCAAGCTCGCTTCTCCATAAGCATGTACTGCTATGTACTGAACCATTCTTCTGCCATGTCACTAGTACCGGCTATTGATTCTGCATGGCCATTAATATACAGGAAAGCAGACATTATGGCTCTCTTCTTTTCAGCAGATGTTCCTAGAGCTGCCACACGTTCCATGATGCACTGCGGTGCATGCTGTTGCTGGATTCCTCCACCTTTGCTACCATCTGCATGATATGGTCCCCAGTGCCTACTCCAATGCTTGATGCTCTACAAATAAAGCTCTATTAAGTGCCGGGCCCATGTGATGCAGATCCCACATGCTTCAGTCAAAAGGTGACTACTCCTGGTCTTCTGACTGGCAACATTTTCCTTCCCATGTGCCACTAGTTCTCTCTTTGCTTCCTTAATATCTAATTTCCCAGAGGTGGATGTTTTGGGGTTGATGCTTAGGAGGGTGTGTGTTGCAAAGTGCTGAATGTTTGTTTTAAAGCACATCTAGTGGGGGACTAGTAACCAGAGGCCTAAGCTAATGCTCTGGGAACATGGGTTCAAATCCCACCACAGCAAATGGTGAAATTTAAATTAAATTAATAAAAATCTGGAATTAAAAAGATAGTCTAATGGTGACCATTGTCAATTGTTGTAAAAACTCATCTAGTTCACTAATGTCCTTGAGGGAAGAAAATCTGCCATCCTTACCTGGTCTGGCCTACATGTGACTCCAGACCCACAGCAATGTGGTTGACTCTTAAATGCCCGCTGAAATGGCCCAGCCAGCCACTCAGTTGTATCAAACCGCGACAAAGTCTAATAAAAGGAATGAAACCAGACGGAGCAGCCGGCATCGACCTAGGCACTGGAAGCAAGATCGGCATATCCAGCCCTATCCACCCTGCAAAGTCCTCCTTACTAACATCTGAGGGCATGTGCCAAAATTGAGAGAGCTGTCCCACAGACAAGTCAAATAACAACCTGACATAGCCACACTCACGGAATCATACCTTATGGACAATGTCCCTGACACCACCATCACCATCCCTGGGTACGTCCTGTCCCACTGGCAGGCCAGCCCCACCAGAGGTGGCGGCACAGTGGTATACAGTCAGGTGTGAGTTGCTCTTGGAGCTCTCAACATTGACTTCGGACCTAATGAAGTCTCATGGCAGCGGGTCAAACATGGGCAAGGAAACCTCCTGCTGATTACCACCTACCGCTCCCCCCTCGGCTGCTGAATCAGTGCTTCTCCATGTTGAACACCAATTGGAAGAAGCACTAAGGGTAGCAAAGGCATAGAATGTACTTTGGGTGGGGGACTTCAATGTTCATCAGCAAGAGTGGCTCGGTAGCACCACTACTGACTGAGCTGGCCGAGTCCTAATGGACATAATTGCTAGACTGGGTCTGCAGCAGGTGATGAGGGAACCAAAAGGAAGGAAAAACCTACTTGATCTTGTCCTCATGAATCTACCTGTCACAGATGCATCTGACCATGACAGTATTGGTTGGAATGGCCATTGGACAGTCCTTGTGGAGACAAAGTCCCATCTTCACATTGAGGATACCCAAAGAACAAAGAACAATACAACACAGGAACAGGCCATTCGGCCCTCCAAGCCTGCGCCGATCTTGATGCCTGTCTAAATTAAAACCTCTGCACCTCCGGGGACCATATCCCTCTATTCCCATCCTATTCATGTATTTGTCAAGATGCCTCTTAAATGTTGCTATCGTACCTGCTTCAACCACCTCCCCCGGCAGCAAGTTCCAGGCACTCACCACCCTCTGTGTAAAGAAATTGCCTCGCACATCCCCTCTAAACCTTGCCCCTCGCACCTTAAACCTATGTCCCCTGGTAACTGACTCTTCTACCCCGGGAAAAAGTTTCTGACTATCCACTCTGTCCATGCCGCTCATAACTTTGTGAACCTCTATCATGTCGCCCCTCCACCTCCGTTGTTCCAGTGAAAACAATCCGATTTTATCCAACCTCTCCTCATAGTTAATGCCGTCCAGACCAGGCAACATCCTGGTAAACCTCTTCTGTACCCTCTCCAAAGCCTCCACATCCTTCTGGTACTGTGGCGACCAGAATTACACGCAATATTCTAAGTGTGGCCTAACTAAGGTTCTGTACAGCTTCAGCATAACTTGCCAATTTTTATACTCTATGCCCCGACCGATGAAGGTAAGCATGCCATATGCCTTCTTGACTACCTTATCCAACTGCGTTGCCACTTTCAGTGACCTGTGGACCTGTACACCCAGATCTCTCTGCCTGTCAATACTCCTAAGGGTTCTGCCATTTACTGTATACTTCCCACCTGAATTAGATCTTCCAAAATGCATTACTTCACATTTGTCCGGATTAAACTCCATCTGCCATTTCTCCGCCCAACTCTCCAACCGATCTATATCCTGCTGTATCCTCTGACAATGCTCATCACTATCCGCAACTCCACCAACCTTTGTGTCGTCCGCAAACTTACCAATCAGACCAGCTACATTTTCCTCCAATTCATTTATATATACTACAAACAGCAAAGGTCCCAGCACTGATCCTTACGGAACACCACTAGTCACAGCCCTCCATTCAGAAAAGCACCCTTCCACTGCTACCCTCTGTCTTCTATGACTGAGTTCTGTATCCATCTTGCCAGCTCACCTCTGATCCCGTGTGACTTCACCTTTTGTACCACCATTCTGCTGCGTGGCACTACCACCATACTAAATGGGATAGATTTCAAACAGATCTAGCAACTCAAAACTCAGCATCCATGAGGCGCTCTGGGCCATCAGCAGCAGCAGAATTGTACTCAACCACAATCTGCAACCTCATGGACCATGATATCCCACACTCTACCATTACCAACAAGCTGGGGGACCAAACCTTGTTCAATGAAGAGTGGAGGAGGTTATGCCAGGAGCAGCACCAGGCATACCTAAAAATGAGGTGTCAGCCTGGTGAATCTATAACCCAGGACTACTTGCATACCAAACAGCTGAAGCAGCATGCGATAGATAAGGCTAAGCGACCCTACAACCAACGCATCAGATCAAAGTTCTGCAGTCCTACCGCATCCAGTCATGAATGGTGGTGGACAATTAAACAACTAACAGGAGGAGGAGGCTCCACAAATATCCCCATCCTCAATGATGGGGGAGCCCAGCACATCAGTGCAAAAGACAAGGCTGAAGCATTTGCATCCATCTTCAGCCAGATGTGCCGAGTGGATGATCCATCTCGGCGTCCTCCTGATGTCCCAAGCATCACAGATGCCAGTCTTCAGCCAATATGATTCACTCCATGTGATATCAAGAAATGGCTGAAGGCACTAGATACTGCAAAGGCTATGGACCCTGACAAATTTCGGCAATTGTACTGAAGACTTGTGCTCCACAACTAGCCACCCCCCTAGCCAAGCTGTTCCATTACAGCTACAACACTGGCATCTACCCAGCAATCTGGAAAATTGCTCAAGCATGTCCTGTACACAAAATGCAGGAGAAATCCAACCCAGCCAATTGGCGCCCTATCAGTCTACTCTCGACCACCAGCAAAGTGATGGAAGGGCTCATCGGCAGTGCTATCAAGCGGCACTTGCTCAGCAATAAGCTGCTCACTGGCGTTCATTTGGGTTGCACCAGGGCCACTTGGCTCCTGACCTTATTACAGCCTTTGTCCAAACATGGACAGAAGAGCAGAACTCCAGAGGTGAGGTGGGAGAGACTGCCCTTGACATCCAGACAGCATTTGACTGAGTATGGCATCAAGGAGCCCTAGCAAAACTGGAGTCAATGGGAATCAGGAGGAAAATTCTCCGCTAGTTGGAGTCATACCTAGCACAAAGAAAGACGGTTGTGGTTGTTGAAGGTCAATCATCTCAGTCCCAAGATATCACTGCAGGAGTTCCTCAGGCTAGTGTCCTAGGCCCAACCATCACCAGCTGCTTCATCAATGACCTTACCACCACCATAAGGTCAGAAATGGGGATGTTTGCTGATGATTGCACAATGTTCAGCACCATTCACAACTCCTTAGATACTGAAGCAATCCCTGTCCATATGCAGCATCCAGGCTTGGGCTGATAAGTGGCAAGCAACATTCGCGGCACACAAGTGCCAGGCAATGATCATCTCAAAGAGAGATTCTAACCATCTCCCCTTGATGTTCAATGACAATTTCATCGCTGAATCCCCCACTATCAACATCCTGGGGGTTAATATTAACCAGAAACTGAACTAGACTAGCCACATAAATACTATGACTGCAAGAGCATGTTAGAGGCTGGGAATTCTGCAGCTAGTAACTCATCTCCTGACTCCTCAATGCCTGTCCACATCTACAAGGCACAAGTCAGGAGTGTAATGGAATACTCTCCATTTGCCTGGATGGGTGCAGCTCCAACAACACTCAAGAAGCTCAACATCATCCTTGATAAAGCAGGCCACTTGTTTGGCACCCCATCCACCCCCTTCAGCATTCATTTCCTTCACCACCGATGCACAGTAGCAGCAGTGTGTACCTTATACAAGATGCACTGCAGCAACTGATCAAGTTTCCTTCGACAGCATCTTTCAAACCTGTGACCTCTACCACCTAGAGGATAAGGGCAGCAGATGCATGTGAACACCACCACCTGCAAGTTCCCCTCCATGTCACACAACACCCTGACTTGGAACTACATCGCAGTTTCTTCACTGTCGCTGGATTAAAATCCTGGAACTCCCTTCCTACCAGTACTGTTGGTATTCCTACACCCCAAGGACTGCAGCAGTTCAAGAAGGTGGCTCATGACCACCTTCTCAAGGACAATTAGGGATGGGCAATTAAATGCTGGCCTAGTCAGCGACACCCACATCCCAGTAACGGATATAAAAAAAATGAATTTTAAAAAAAAGGCGAGACTCGTTTCTAGAGGAGCAGCTTTTGTGACGTGGTTCACTGACAATTTATGAAGGAGGGGCAGATTGTCTCAATGACTCCTTCACTGGCACATGCCTTTCTACTTCCCCATCTCCAATATCCTTAATGACTTCATCCCCAGGATCCCCCACAAATAGGTAAGAGGATTAAAGTCTACCGGGCCACCCTTTCAATAGTATGAGATGCAAGGACACCCAGGTATCTGCATGCAGCCATAATGCAAAGATAACAGCTGCATGCACTGAGCAATTAGATTCTTATTGAAGATTTTAGTGGGGTGATTGCATGTCAGGCTGTAAGTGCAGGAACTCTTCTAGCTGAAGGTACAGGGTACAAAGGATAGTACTTTGCTCCCCTAGACGTGGATGACAAACTATTCAAATGCATAACTGAGTGTGAGGAGAGATCAATGTAGGTAGCAGAACATGCTTCGTATAGTGAATGATTAAATGATATGGCTGACTCCTCCTACTGTGCCTGATGTTGTAAGGTAATGGAACTTCTTCCTGCACTGAGAGGCATGGGTTGTGAAGTTTGCACTTACAACTCTGGTTCTGAGCATCCCTCGCTGTGAGTATCCATCTCTCTGCTCCAAATCGGTCCTCCCTCCTGATCCTAACCTCTTAGAGGAGGACATCTACATCTCCACAAGCAAGTCTGGGGCTCCGTGCCCTACAGCTGACTTTTCAGACACTTTATGGTGTGCATCTTTGCTGTGATTAGTCCCATTAAGTTGCTGCAGTGTTTTAACGGTGCAATGATGCAAATCACATTGATGCCAATGAACTATTATGAGGTCAATGATCAGATTGTTGAGGGGGTGGAAGTCCCATCTTACCACCCTGCTGCTGGGGTTCATGATAGGAAATTGAGGCTCAAGTGCATATGTAAATAAGAGACTTTACATCTGATTGAGGCTCCCACTGCAACATTGGTTTATGCTGAGGAAGCTGGTGCCAGCACTGGCTGTACTGAATAAAACCACACCATGGGACTGTCTGCCACCAAAAAGGTAGGCTTTTGAAATTTACTTTATCTAATGTGCAGGAGTGCTCTTCCCCACATTTCAAGGACACGGTTGCTGCTGTCGCCTTGCATCCCACCCCGATCGGCATCCGTCCACTGGCTTTTGATCTTGCCTCTTGGCCTTCTATTGTGCTATTGGGTCTGTTGTCATGACTGCTTTTGGGAATCCACGCAAACATTAATCATTTACTAAAACGACTTGCATTTATACAGCACCTTTCACGACCACTGGACGTCTCAAAGTGCTTTACAGCCAATTAAGTACTTTTGAAGTGTAGTCACTGTTGTAATGTAGGAAACACAGCAGCCAATTTGCATACAGCAAGCTCCCACAAACAGCCATATGATAATGACCAGGTAATCTGTTTTTGTGATGTTGATTGAGGGATAAATATTGGCTAGAGGTAACTCCCCTGCTCTTCTTTAAAATAGTGCCATGGGATCTTTTATAGCCATCTGAGATGACAGATGGGGCCTCAATTTTAACATCTCATCTAAAAGACAGCACCACACTCCCTCAGTAGTGCACTGTAGCATCAGCCTTAATTTTTGTTCTCAGGTTCTGGAGTGGGACTTAAATCCAGAGCCTTGCTTTTTGGAGGTGAGAGTGCTACCAACTGAGTCACAGCTAACACAAGCTTTAAGCTAACCTTGATGCACCTTTGTTTGTATATGTGAGGGTACCGGCCTATGGACACAAATTCATCTAATACAACCTGCACGGCCTGGCATCCTTCTCGTGGGCTGCCTCCTCTTTCCTCAGAAAGGTCAGCTATCTGGGGATTCCCATTGGTGGTGCTGTATGAAAAAATAAGCAACAGGACAATTGCTACAAAGGTTTCTGAGAAACTGTGACAGCAGAAAAAACTCCAGAATAACTGTTGTTCACTGAATCAACTTACTATGCTATTTTAATGAACTTCAACTTCCACTAATGGTGGGTGTCTTTGAGAAAACACAATTTGCCAATTACACGTGATAGCCGGTATAACTTGGTAGCATGAATAAAATTAAAAATAATTCAAAAAGTTGCCTTTGAGTGGCGACTGAGCAGAAATTGTATATGCAAAAGAATTTGTCGTGAAAAAAATTATATTCTACTAAAGCTAGTAGTATTTTAACTCACTAACTAAATTTCTGTCATATCCCCAGTCAGTTTGCTCAGGAAAAGAAAAAAGAAGTTGTGCCAGCAAAGCTTCAAAACAATTTTCATGTAACATACTGTATTAGTTGGGCAGCAGTGAGCTAGTACTTTAACTGAGGGTTCAGGTACTAACAAGCTGCTGAATTTCCATCACTACTGTTTATGATACCATAACTCAATGGAGTTGTCAACTTGTAATTCATTTCCTCCAGCTGACTATCTCTTGTGTTACATACGTGGCTTTGGAACCGTTTTCTGCAATACTAAATCTACATTTTGAATTGTAGAAGAGAAGGAAGCCTAAAGGAAGTGAAGTCTGTGAACTAGTGAGTAAGCACAGCTTGTTTTGACTGAAATAAACAGTGTATGTTCCTAGCAATTAAGATACTATAACCAGTAACTTTGAAATTGTCATTAATACAAATGGATAACAGTTACCATTTTTTGTCCAGTAAGTGACCATCTTAAACATAGACACTTCAAGTGGTGATGGTTGTAGTTGGATCTCTTAGCAACCATGGGCACCTAACTATGTGGGTGTGGATTGTGCTTGGTATTACACATGCAGTGGGCAGCATGAAATTACATTACACTCCCCTAATTATAATCTCATAGAATTCTCCCACCTGTTTGGACCAGGTGCATCCTATTTCCAATTTCTTTTTCATCTGGAAATCTGCTTGGAAGGGAGTTTGCTGAAGATCCTGTGGAACAAATCTCTGCCAAATCTCCTTGCTACATTAAATGCCTTGAAACAATGCAAACAGGGAAAAATGGGGATGAAAATCAACTCCAAGCATGCAATTATTTGCAAGAAACCAATCACAAAACAATTGCTTCACCACCTCCGTGAAGATTTCTTACAATGCCCTTTCCAACATCTTTCAATGAAGATGTGTATCGTCTGGTGTTCCACAATCTAGCCATCCCCTCTTGCAATAGAGAAGAAACCTCTGGATCACTGTGAGCAATGCCACAAGTGATCTGCTAGGAATGTAATGCAGTAAACCAAAGGTGAAAGAAAATGTTATCTCATTTAAAAATGAGAATGGGAAGGAGATGCCACTTGTGTCCTAATATCATTGCCAATTGAAGTTCAAGTTGATAAACTCCAAATAGCCCTTCATGCATGGCACATCGGACCTTTGCAAATAAGGCGTATTTATTGCACAAACGCTTTTAGATTAAGTTGAGATGTGATTACAGGGCTTCTGCTGTAAAGGAATAACTATTTCTGAAATAATAAAAGAGAAGGTGAGCATTACCAATAAAAGTACTGATTGCATTAAAGGATTAGTCTGTTAGATTAAATCCTGAAATGCATTATATACTTGTACTCAATACCTTCTCATTGACATTTTCTATTAATGACCGCAAGTGCTCAATTGTGTATATTACAGGAACTGTAAACAATGTATGACAGACAAAAAGCAAATAACACATGAATTATTTGATTCAACACAAATATTAAACGTGTAATGCACAGTCACCGTGCTGAAATATGAGCACCTAAGACAAAATTTGTTTCCTTTTTACAAGGAAGCGGTTAACGTGATTATCAAAATATCTGATTGAAAAACATGGGGTAAATTACACCGAAGGTGGTAGTCCCCAGGAACATTAAGGCTATGAATTTCCAGTGGGGTGGGAGGTGTTGGGGGGTGGATTGCACAATTTGGGGTAGATCCCAGATCCGCCAGGGTTCTGCCCCATCTTTAGAGCTGTCCAAATTCTGGTGTCGGGGGTGCTGGTGAGTCTTACACCACCTAACCTTCAGACAACACATTTGAGCATGTGTCTGGGACCATCCCTGTACTAGTCTGAGAACTGCACCCACCACGCCCAAAAGAAGCCATACCAGCTGGGAGCTGACATGAATTCTACAATAGGCATTCCAAAGTGCCTGAAAGGTTCAGCGGCATAGGCAATCAAACTGAAAGAAGAGCACAGTTAAACAAAAGCACAATCTCATGGTCATGATCAATAAGACAGTTAACATGTTGCAGTTCCAACCAGTTGCGGAAGGTCTCAAACGTACTGGTGGGTATTGACACACAAGGGTACACACAAGACCAAAAGAGAGGCAGGTAGTCAGAGAGATTTCCCTCCCCAACCTCATCCCATCAGGAGGCATAGATAATCAATCTCAGACAGGAATGATTATCTTCATAACGAAGCCTACATTTCCCTACAGCAGGATTAGCAGAAGGGGTACAACAATTGGTCGCAGGACTCCCTGGACTGGGGAGGGAAAGAGCAGCAATCTTCTTGCTATCTAATAAACAGTCTGGAAAGTGTGCATGTGTAGAGACCAGGCAAGGACAGGATCAGGCTGGCTGTGATGACCCTCATTATTGGTTTGTTATTTATTGCTCACAAAAGAAGTGATGAAACTTGGAGCCCGTGGAACCACACTACAGTAGCAATCATCAAAAAAACAACTGCTTCACTAATACCCTTTAGGGAAAGAAACCTGCCATCTTTACCTGGTCTGAGCTATATGTGACTCCAGTCCCTCATCTACATAGTTGACTCTTAACTGCCCTCTGAAACCACACCATTGTATAAAACACTATTGCAGCGGTTCAAGTAGAAGGCTCACCACCACCTTCTCAGGGGATCTAGGAATATGTAATAGGTAACTGTCGGTCGTGCCAACGATGCCCAGATTCTGAGAATGAATGAAAAAAGATTCAGAGTTGAATTACCCTTGCACCTTCAAATTTGTTTCCTAATCCCCCCTACCTTGCTACATCTCTCAGCATCTTCAAAGTCTCCTCAAAACCCACTTCTTTGACTACATTTAAACTTTGCTAACCCTCCTGTCACATCCTACTCTGTGTTCTATTCCCTTTGTAAAGCTAAATTAAAGGTGCTATATAAGTGAAAAGTGTTATTGCTGATAGAAGAGGAAAGAAAATTGGCAAGAAGTAGGTAATAATGGGCAAGAGTTAGGTAAGATATTAAAAACACCAGTCAATCATGAGAAACAAAGTATGGTCAGGCTAAACCTGTACACATCAGAAACACTGAAAATTTAGATGATGTTAAAAATGCTTCTCCATAGGCATGGCACAGTTCAGAACTTAGAAATATTAGATAGTTCTAATAATCTGGCTTTCAAACTCAATCACAGCAGGTTCTCAAACAGATTTTGCTACATGAATGAATAACAAATGCACATATCTTTGCAATTATACTCGATTTAATCCAACAAGATGATATGGTAATTAAATGGAAATTATAATGTTCTAATTGGCAGAATGACTCATTGAGAAGATCAGGAGAAACACTGAGAACAATCATAAATGTGCCATGCAGAATTATGGATACCTGTAATTATGGATACCTGTAATCAATAGCATTTTTGCAATGCAAAACAGCAAGATGTTGCTCTCATTTTAGTTTGACAATTCTTTCTGTGGAACATACTGTTCTGGTGCCATTTTAGTGTTTTAAAAATACATAGTGCAGATTTTCATCCATGGAACCAGGGAATTGTGGCAGAAAATGTGATGTAAAGGCCTACTACTGTTTCCCTATCCTGACCTAGATTTCCCACCTCTTGTCTTGATCAGATCTGCTGCTTGCCGCCCCTTCCCTGCTGTTGTATTATCTTGGCTCCTTAACAAAAGAAGGTACATTTTCTACATAAAGGTAACATTCACTTTGACTCAGAACCTACATCAGGATGAAATTTGGACCATTCAAAATGTGCAGAGAAACAAGGCATGATACTCAGTGCCATCAGCTCACAAAATGGATGGCATGACTTCTCCAATGGCTCAGTGTATTTATCAAAAATGTAGCTAAACCATGCAGATGCCCAGTTTGATCCACGGTTAGATATCAGGCAGCTGGTTGGAACGGGCACTCCATTGGCCTCAATGCTTCTCAAAGGAGTGAATTAGCCAGGATTACCAGTGTTGATGATTATCCAGTCACCCCTTCCTGTATGCTGTGTGGATGTCAGATTAGGACATGAACAGGCTTGCCAGGCTAAATAGCCCCCACCACTACAAGTGTATCTTGGGTGCTGACCAGAAGGGAGTAGGATGATAAAAGTAGTAATGGACAGCTGTTAGTTTCTCATCCAGTGCTACCCATCAGCAAGGTTATTGTACAGCTGCCTCATTGGACCTCCTTATAAGGAAAAGGAATACTTGTGCCTGCATTTTGAAAAGGGATCCAGAGCAGAGCAAAGGTGGTAGCAATTTTGACACTGAGAAGACCTATTTGCTGGGTACATTTTGGCGCCCAGGTCACTTGGCTTTACAGAGGCTGTAGCCAATGTAATTTGCAAAGTGACTGATGATGTGTACCACTGACACTTCCAAAATTCATGGGGTCAGTTAATTTTCTGATATTCATTCTTGGGATGTGAGCACCGCTGGCTGGGCCAGCATTTATTGCCCATACCTAATTGCCCTTGAGAAGGTGGATGTGAGCTTCTGCCTTGAACGCTGCAGTCCATGTAGTGTCGGTACCCCCATAGTGCCATTAGGGAGGGAGTTCCAGGATTTTGACTCAGCGAAGGTGAAGGAACGGTAATATAGTTTCAAGTCATGATGGTGAGTGACTTGGAGGGGAACTCTCAGGTTGTGGAGTTCCATGCATCTGCTGCCTTTGTTCTTCTAGGTGGTAGAGATCACGAGTTTGGGAGGTGCAGTTGAAGGAGGCTTGGCGAGTTGCTGCAGTGTACCTTGTAGGTGGTACATACTGCTGCCACTGTGCGTCAGTGCTGGAGCGAGTCAATGTTTAAGGTGGTGGATGGGGTGCCGATCAAGTGGGTTGCTTTGTCCTGGATGGTGTTGAGCTTCTTGAGTGTTGTTGGAGCTGCACCCATCCAAGCAAGTGGAGAGTATTCCATCACACTCCTGACTTGTGCCCTGTAGATGGTGGACAGGCTTTGGGGAGACAGGAGGTGAGTTACTTGCTGCAGAATTCCCAGCCTCTGACCTGCTTTTGTAGCCACAGTATTTATATGGTTAGTCCAGTTCAGTTTCTGGTCAATGGTAATCCCCAGGATGTTGATAGTGGGGGACTCAATGATGGTAATATCAAGGAGAGATGGTTAGATTCTCTCTTGTTGAAGATGGTCATTGCCTGGCACTTGTGTGGCTCGAATGGCACTTGTGTGGCTCGAATGCCACTTGCCACTTATCAGCCCAAGCCTGAATGTTGTCCAGGTCTTGCTGTAAGTGGGCATGGACTTTTTTTTTATTCATTCATGGGATGTGGGCGTCCCTGGCCAGGCCAGCATTTATTGCCCATCCCTAATTGCCCTAACTGAGTGGCTTGCTAGGCCATTTCAGAGGGCATGTAAGAGTCAACCACACAACCACATTGCTGTGGGTCTGGAGTCACATTTAGGCCAGACCAGGTAAGGACAGCAGATTTCCTTCCCTAAAGGACTTCAGTATCTGAGGAGTTTCGAACATCCGCACTTCTGACCTTATTTTGGAGGGTAGGTCATTGATGAAGCAGCTGAAGATGGTTGGGCCTAGAACACTACCCTGGTAAATTCCTGCAGCAATGCCTTGGGGCTGAGATGATTGGCCTCCTACAATCACAACCATCTTCCTTTGTGCGAAGTATGTCTCCAACCAGCGAAAAGTTTTCCCCAATTCCCAATGATTTCCAATTTGCTAGTGCTCCTTGATGTCACACTGGCCTTGATGTCAAGGGCAGTCATTCTCACCTCAGCTCTGGAATTCAGCTTTTTTGTCCATGTTTGGACCAAGGCTGTAATGAGGTCTGGAGCTGAGTGGCCATGGTGGAACCCAAACTGAATGTCACTGAGCAGGTTATTGCTGAGTAAGTGCCGCTCGATAGCACTGTCGACGATACTTTGCTGATGATCGAGAGTAGACTGATGGGGCGGTAATTGGCCGGATTCGATTTGTTCTGTTTTTTGTGTATGGGACATAACTGGGCAATTTCCCACTTTGTCAGGTAAATGCCTGTGTTGTAATGGAACAGCTTGGCAATGGGGGCTGCTAGTTATGGAGCACAAGTCTTCAGTATTACAGGTGTGATGTTGTCAGGGTCCATACCTTTGCTGTATCCAGTGCCTTCAGCCGTTTATTGATATCACATGAAGTGAAATGAATTGACTGAAGACTGGTACCTACAATGGTGGGGATGTCAGGAGGAGGCAGAGATAGGACATCCACTCGACACTTCTGGCTGAAAATGGTTGTAAACACTTTATCCTTGTCTTTTGCACTGACATGGTAGACTCCCCCATCTTTGAGGATTGTTAAATTGCATAATGTATGATGATCCAGGAGTGCAAATCCTGATTAACTTAAACTGGCAGCAGCTTCATGAAAGGTCAACAGGTAAAAATGTTCTCTTGAGTCTTCATTGGCATGTAGAACTACACTGAGTTTCTACCAGGGGTTTTCTGTGCTTTTTCTGATAGGCACCAGAGATTTCGGGAACAGATTATGATATTCAGATGCATTAGGGGAGCACTGGCTCCTCCTATTTACAGGAATCTTGAAGATTGAAGCGCAGAACCCAAAACCTGGAGATCCTGATGGAACAAATGAGGATGAGGAGAGACAGATTGCTAGACTTACATGGAAGAAAGTTGATCAAAGGAGTAGCCTGATCCCTGTGAGGAAAAGTGGCAGCGATGTTGAGTATCATCTCTTTTACTCCCAAGACAGCTGACTAGTGCCAGAAGAAATTCAATGAGCTCATGGTGCCTGCCACAGTAAGAGAACTGTCATGTTCTCTTTTTCACAGAATGCGCTGACACTTCAGTGCAGCACTGAGCAAGAGCTACACTGTTGAATGTACTGTCTTTCAGATAAAATGTTAAAACTGAGACCCTGGCTGCCCTTTCAAATGGATGTAAACGATTCAATAGCACTATAAGAAGAGCAGGGTAGTTCTCCCCAGTGTTATGGCCAATATTTATCCCTTAACCAACAAAACCGATTATTTGGTCATTAATACCATTTCATGAAACCTTGTGGTGGTTGAACAGCCTCGTGGGATTGAGGTGACTCTTTTCTTTAAGAGTACTGGGGTAGACCCTCTGTGGGAAGGATAAGTTGTGAACTGCCTGAGCGGCCTGGCCTTTCTCCAACATGCTGTCTGAGTAGGCCTCTGAGGAGATTTGGTTGAAGGCCTGGAAAGTATTACCATTCTGAGAAACAGATACATTATGTTGGTTGACTCCAGCCATGCCATACAAAATCTTGGTCAAACCCCATCAGGAACAGTGTGATTAATGTGGACACCATAGCTCAATATATGTTGACCTTGGAAGGGGTACAACACAGATTCACCAGAATGATACCAGGGCTTAAAGGGTAAAATTATGAGGGAGAGGTTGCATAAACTTGTCTTGTATTCCCTCGAGTTTAGAAGTTTGAGGGGTGATCTAATAAAGGTGTTCAAACTGATTAAGGCATTTGATAGGGTTGATACAGTGAAACTATTTCCTCTGTTAGGGGAATCCAGAAAAAGAGGGAATAATCTTAAAGTTAGAGCTTGTTATTTAGAAGTGAATTTAGGTAGCACTTTTTCACACAAAGGGTAGTAGAAATCTGAAACCTGCTCCCTAAAAAGGCTGTGGCTGCTGGGTTCAATTAAATTATCAAGACGGAGATCGATAGATTTTTGTTAGGGTAAGGGTATCAAAGGATACAGAGCAAAGGCAAGTAAATGGAGTTCAGGTACAGATCTGATTGAATGATGGAACAGGCTTGAGAAACTGAATGGTCCTATGTTTCTATGTGCCATTGGACACAGGTATAGGGTGATCATTGATCACTGGGAGGGCAGATCTAATGTTTCTCATGAGTTCCTGAAAGCCCAGAAATAGTATCTTCTACAATCCAGCTCCTCAAGTGTTTGAAGGCCTGAGTGCAGAGCTGTCTGAAGTCTATCAGTCAGGACATTCGTCGCCATAGTTTGAGCTTCTGAGGTTCAGAAACCAATTTATCCTGGAGTTTATTTGTGTGGATGGGTATTGTAGTGTGACAATCATAGATTACAATGAAGCTGTTAGGTGCTTTGTTGATGTCACATACCAGAGCAATGTATTTCACTGTGACCTTTGCCATCTGTCTCACATTTTAGGAGTGGAACTTTAGTGCCTGCTCATAGTTGTGATGTTTGAACATCCTTCCTTTCATAACAGGACTCATGAGGTCTGAATCATTGCCTCCTCAGCCAAGGGCAGCAATCTCAACAGTCCCTGCTGGGGAAAGAAAAAACGTTCATTTGCATAGCAGATACATCATGTTAGTTGACTGCAGCCATGCCATACAAAATCTTGGTTAAACCCCGTCAGGAACACAGTGGTTAATTTGGACACTCCACTTTTCATGACCTCAGGATGTCCCAAAGCACTTCACAGCCAATGAAGTACTTTTGAAGTGCCGTCACTGTATAATGTAGGAAATAAGGCAGCCAATTCACACTGGCACTCAGGTAATACCTAGAAGAAGAAACAGAATAGATCATAGGAAAGAAAGTATGTCTAAACACCCTAGGGAAACATGGCAATAATAAGTAGGACATTATATTGAAGTGCAACTATGTATTATAATAACAATACTAAATCAGATGTTGATGTTTGAATTGGTTGTGTTGGTTTATAGGTTCATTAGGTCTCCCACTGTCTGGTTAAGGTGAAGTATAATACGGGTTTAGTGAGACACAAAAGCAGATGATTTGTTGTCGAAGGATTGGAGTAGGTTGAAAGGCTGGGGAGAGGTAATAATGGATGTTTAATCAATGGATTAAATTTTGCTTTAACTGAGGTGAATGTAATAATAATCTCCTTATGAATTTTCCTGACAGTCAGTGCTGTCTTTGAATCAGGATCCTTGTGATGCTCAGTTTAAGATCCCTTAGCTTTCCCTGCAGCTGGACTCACTTCCTCTGGGGATTCTATTTCCATTCCTTTCTGAATAGCAAAATGGCGCAAGGCACAGATAGCAATTGTTTAGGGAGACATCTGTTTGGGAAGCATATCACAGTACCCCTTCTAATCTATCAGGATGCAAAATCTTCCCTTCAGTACCCCAATAGTCTTTTCAATGACCACTTTAGTTGATGAATGGCCCTCATTTTACCAATGTTCAGCTGGTGGAGGTACACTTGAAGTAGCGTCATGAGCCATTGAAACAAGCGGTACACTTTGTCACTTAGAAATCATCCAGCCACTTTACTGGCCTCCCTGAGTAGAGCTGGAAGACTGGTCTACCTGGTTGAAACAAAAAGCACAATAACTTCCTACAAATCTGGCATTAAATGGAGAATTAATTATTGGTGGTCACAAACAATTTGCATATTCAGGGAATGGAATCGGATTCTGTTCCGTTCACAGAAGAGGTCCTCAGTGCAACCTGTGTACGATCCATTGCCTCCTGAACTTTGAGGAAGCCAGCAATATGATAGAATTGAATGATCCTTTCATGCTTCTACTAAAATGGATGAATTCCCCAGCTCTCCAACTGATGATATTGGTGAGCTGATGAATGCAGGACCAGGTAACACCCTGGGTGATGTTACAGAAATTCCCTGTTGCAATCTGGAAAGAAGCCAGTTGAAAGTTGTGAGCTAGAGATTTTGGCAGCCGCTGGCAGGGATGTTTGAGCTGTTGATCTGGGATGCAAACCAATTTGTGGAAGCTGGAACAGGACATCCAGGGCTTCCTTTATTAATTGAAGCCTTCAAGGGGACAGATGCTGACCTTATAATTCATAAGAGGGCTGACAATCCTTTGGCCCCATTGACACAAGTGGGGTGCAAGACAGAGACTGGAAATCTTCTGCACTAGAATGCTGGCCATATAAGGCATGTTGGTTACCTCATAAAGGAGGCCAATTGGGTGGTGAAGCCTGCAAGGAGAAACCTGCCCTCTAAGTTTGCAGATATTATCAAACTGGGAGGGGTTGTAAAACTAATGGGGAATACTGACTCAATACAGAAAGACCTCGATAGATTGAGAAACAGGGCTGATGAGTAGCAGATGTAATTTAATGTTGACCAATCTAAAGTTCTGAGATTGGGATTATGATAACAAACAGTGGCATTACAAGTCAAATTAACCCTAAATCTCCTATGAAAAATAACTTTTGAGCCAGTGAGTGGTTTTCCAACACTGTATTTCCTGCACCCTCCTGCCAGCAGGTGCCCAAGTTATGCCCTTTCTGATGCAGGTACCTGCTAAAGATATCTAAATCACTTGACTCTGTCTTGACCCCAGAGGTCAGGAGTGAAGGCTACTGACTCCTGCTCAGCTGTAATTATACTAATGGATTGGGGCCATAATTTTGGCCCCAAGGTCTCCTAGGCCTATAGTGGAGTGTGTGTGTGTGGTGGGAGCGAGGAGAGATTGTTGGTGGAGGTTAGTTGCAAGTTGGCCTCACTTTTCTTTGTTGCTGTCACACCCTCCTTCACTTCCTTCTGGTCACATACTCCTCCATTAAGTTTTCATGTAGAAGAATCACTAGAGGAACACCACACTGCTCAATAGTATCCTTTAGACTGCGTATAAAGGTCACCCAGGGATTTCTTTACAAACTGAAGTCTGTAAAGCTACAGTTGCTGCCTCCAAATTAAGATTTACTGCATCTGCTCCAATGCCTGGATGTCTTCCTCATAATACGGTGACCAGAAAACATAGAAACATAGAAAATAGGAGCAGGAGTAGGCCATTCGGCCCTTTGGGCCTGCTCCGCCATTCAATAAAGATCATGCTAATTCAGTACCCTGTTCCCGCTTTCTCCCCATATCCCTTGATCCCTTTGGCATTAGGAAATATATCCATCTCCTTCTTGAATATATTTAATGACTTGGCCTCCACTGCCTTCTGTGGTAGAGAATTCCACAGGTTCACCACTCCTGAGTGAAGAAATTTCTCCTCATCTTGGTTCTAAATGACATACCCCGTGTCCTGAGACTGTGACCCCTGGTTCTGGACTCCCCAGCCATCTGGAACATCCTCCCTGCATCTAGCATGTCTAGCCCTGTTAGAATTTTATAGGTTTCTATGAGATCCCCTCTCATTCTTCTAAACACTAGTGAATATAGGCCTAGTCGACCCAATCTCTCCTCATACGTCAATCCTGCCATCCCAGGAATCAGCCTAGTAAATCTTCTTTGCACTCCCTCCATGGCAAGAACATCCTTCCTCGGATAAGGAGACCAAAACTGCACACAATACTCCAGATGTGGTCTCAACAAGGCCCTGTATAACAGTAGTAAGACATCCTTGCTCCTGTACTCAAATCCTCTTGGAATGAAGGCCAACATACCATTCGCCTTCCTAACTGCTTACTGCACCTGAATGCTTGCTTTCAGCGACTGGTGTACAAGGACACCCAGGTCTCCTCGCACCTCCCCCACTGTGCGCTGTACTCCAGGTGTGGCCAGACCAGTAACTCGTATTAACTCAATCATTTCCTGAGATTAATGCTCTATTCTTTTGGATATAGAGCCTAAGATTTTTTTTTGCTTTAGACTGTTCATGCACATTGTCCCAATGACTTTGCTGATCTATTCATCAGCACCCTTACCTCCGCACCCCCCAACCAATCCCTCTCCTGTGCTGTGACCTATAGAATAATATAATTTAGCTTGTAATGCTAATCTCATAATTTCAGATTTGTCAACATTAAATTACATTTGCTACTCATCAGCTCTGCTTCCCAATCTATCGAGGTCCTTCTGTTCTAGGTCAGTCTGTTCCCTGTTTGTTACAATCCCTCCCAGTTTGATATTCTCTGCAAGAGAGTTTTATTTCTGTCCTCATGTATATTGTAAATTGTAACACCTCAGCACCCTGAGGCACTCATTATTTCCTTCCATGGCTTCACAAACAATCACCCTTTGCTTCCTCTGTTTTAGACAACTTTTGATCCACTTCAGAAGCATGTGTTCCAATCTTGTGTCAGACCAATTTCCTATGTGGCACGGTATCAAAAGCTTTGCTGAAATTTCAATAAGAGATTATATAAGAAGGTTGTATTGAAGAAATTATTGGGGCTGAAGGTAGATAAGTCCCCGGGACCTGATATTTTACATCCCAGAGTGTTGAAAGAAGTAGCTATGGAGATAATGGATGCATTGGTGATCATCTTCCAAAATTCTATAGATTGTGGAATGGTTCCTGCAGATTGGAAGATAGCAAATATCACCCCCACTATTTAAGAAGGGAGGGAGAGAGACGACAGGGAACTACAGACCTGTTAGCCTTACATCAATAGTAGGGAAAATGCTAGAATCTATTGAGGTTATCCACTTTGGTAGGATGAACAGATGTGCAGATTATTTCTTAAATGGTAAGAGATTAGAAAGTGTTGATGTACAAAGGGAGCTGGGTGTCCTCGTCAATAAATCACTGAAAGCTAACATTCAGATGCAGCAAGCAATTAGGAAGGCTAATGGTATGTTAGCCTTTATCGCAACAGGTAATATACTGGCATGGATTAAGGATTGGTTAACAGGCAAAAAACAGAGAGTAGGAATAAATGGGTCATTCATGCACTGGCACACTGTGACTAGTGGGGTACCACAAAGATCTGTACTTGGGCCCCAGCTGTTCACAATATATATCAATTATTTGGATGTGGGGACGAAATGTCATATTTTCAAGTTCGTGGATGACACAAAACTAGGTGGGAATGTGTGTTGTGAGGAAGATGCAAAGCAGCTTCAAGGGGATTTGGACAGACTTAGTGAGTGGGCAAGAACATGGCAGATGGAATATAATGTGGAAAAATGTGAGGTTATCCACTTTGGTAGGAGGAATAGATGTGCAGAGTATTTCTTAAATGGTAAGAGATGAGAAAGTGTAGATATACAAAGGGACCTGGGTGTCCTCGTCAATAAGTCAGAAAGTTAACATGCAGGTGCAGCAAGCAATTAGGAAGGCTAATGGTATGTTAGTCTTTATCACAAGAGGATTTGAGTACAGGAGTAGTGAAGTCTTGCTTCAATTGTATAGAACCTTGGTTAGACCGCACCTGGAGTACTGTGTGCAGTTTTGGTCCCCTTACCTTAGGAAGGATATTATTGCCATAGAAGGAGTGCAATGAAGGTTCACCAGACTTGTTCCCGGGATGGCAGGACTGTCCTATGACGAGAGATTGGGGAAACTGGGCCTGTATTCTCTAGAGTTTCAAAGAATGAGAGGTAATCTCATTGAAACCTACAAAATACTTAAAGGGGTCGACAGGGTAGATGCATTTAAGATGTTTCCCCTGGTTGGGAAGTCTAGAACTAGTGGACACAATTTCAAAATAAGGGGGAAGCCACTTAGGACCGAGATGAGGAGAAATTTCTTTACTCTGAGGGTTTTGAATCTTTGGAATTTTCTACCAAGAGGGCTGTGGAAGCTCAGTCATTGAGTATGTTTAAAGCAGAGATTGACAGATTTCCAATGACATAAAGGGATATGGGGTTAGTGTGGGAAAAGACATTGAAGTGGATGATCAGCCCTGATCATATTGAATGGCAGAGCAGGCTCGATGGGCTGAATGGCCTACTCCTGTTCAAATGTTCCTATGTTCCTAAACAACATCTATTGAGTTTCTCATCAATGAGGTTTGTTATTTGCTCAAAAAACCCCGAGAGATTCATTAGACATGATCTTGCTTTCATAAAACCATTCTAGCTCCCTCTTCTACATCTGAATTTCTCTCTATGATTCACCATTCATTCTTTCAGGATGCCCAACAGTGTCTTTACCATGGCTGACAGGTTGCTTCTCTGAATAGCCTATTTGCTACAAATATATTCAATGTAAAAGTTTTTCACATCATGTTTTACATTCCCAATTTTTTTTATTTATTCTCGCTTTTCTAACTGGGTTCATAGCATTGCTAGCCTTGGTCTGATACTCATCCATGTCCTCCGATTTATGTGTGGTTATATACTTCAAGAAAGCACTTTGTTTTGTTATTTTGCCCCTTTGCGCTATTAGTCTCCTTTTTTGTCTAGTGCACTTCTTCCAGCCATCCATTTTGTTCTGTCCTAGAGCAGGCCCTAACTCAAGTCTCGCATAGGAGATCTGTGATCTATTTAATAGAGAAGATTGGTGAGGTGGTTTGCTGTTGCCTTCTTTGTAGTTTTTATCTTTGGAGTACTTTCCACTAGGTGGGCTACAACCAAGTCTAAAGAGCTCCAGCTAACTTTTACGATGGGGTCACTATAATCCATTAAATGCAAGTACCTCAGTGGAGGTCAATTAGTATGAAAAACTGGTATTCTAGTCTGTGCTTACCAGGAATGCCTGGGGTGGGGCCGGAACTCAATCCTTCTGACTAGTACCCCCCAACTCCTCATACACGTCTCGCTGTGGCTGGGGCTGCCTAATATTAACTAGCCTTAATGTGGCTTTATGTATTGGGATGTCCATTTGGTGACTTGCCGCTCACCAGCTCAATGTATATGAAGCTGGAGGTTTGCAATCAAGGTCGCCCCTTCACTATGTGTACCTTGCCTGGCTGGGCATACTCTGCAGTTTTGTCACATAAAGTCAAAATGAACCTCCTGGTAGAGTATGAGTCCTTGTCAAAAGCTTTTTGGAAATCCAAATTATATCTTAGAGGGTTCCATTATATAATTTATTTGTAAGATCCTCAAAGAAGTCTAGGAGGTTTACCAGCAGAATATTCTTCTAATTTCATATTAGTACTGTTATGGCCTGGTGAGAAAGAGGTCTAGGGTACCCTTTCAGCCTCCACCTGGTCTGACTGTAACAGGGTTTAATTTGAAACACACCATGTTTTTAGCTCCACCTTGGGGAATCCTTGTTCAATGCATTTCAATTATAAGGCAAAGAAACCAGCACAAACAGGCTTTCTTGGGTATAAAGAAGGAAAGTTGAAATTTATAAAACTTAAACTTAAATTGTAATTCAGTTAGCGTCTACAGATACACTATCCGCCTACACTAGCATGTATATGCGATACACATGCAAATAGAGACAGACAAGAGCAGAAGAAAAATAAAGTGGAAAGGTTTGAGGCAATATGTGAAGAGTTTTTGTTATGGTTCTTCGAGCTCACTGTAAAGTCCTTGATTGTAGGTAGATCTTGCTTTTCATTGGGGCCCAGTATTCTTCTCAAACCTTGTTCACTGTAGGAGACTTTTCTCTCTTGGGGTTCACATGTCTTCAATGGATTCAAAGGCTTGTGAGAAAGAGATGGGAGCAGACAGGAGAGATTTTCTCAGTCCAGGAGCAAACAGACACTCTCAGTTCAAACTGTTTGTACAGTTCAGAAAACCCCAGGTTGCCAAGCAGGTTAGTCATGTGACTATCTGGTCTGAGCATGTCTTGGCTCTGTGGATTGTATCATCTTAGCAGGCTCCTCTTACCCACAATACTTGGTGATCAAGGTCCATTGTGGGTTGAAAGTGTCAGGGAATGGTCCTTTGTCCTTCCAATCACTGTCTGTTAATATGCAAATGTCTTTTCCAGCCATGGCTGATTTGTTTAACAAGTCCTTTCTTCACTCCAGCAACAGTTTAAAATCAATGTTCATGACAAAATTAATGTGCCTCATTCTTGGCAGGTGGGGGCCTACCATGACAGTACTCTCTAATTTGTTTTGCATTCATTGAGGATAATCCCGTCATCCTTTGTATGGCTTTCATTATTTTCCCTGCTACTATTTATTAGGCTAATGGAGCTATAGTTTCTAAATACAGGTAACAGGGTAAATTTTACTATTCCCTTCAACATTATCCAGGCGCAGGGAAAAGAAAACTGGGGCTAAGACCCATTAATATTAGGTCTCCAGTGATTTCCTTGGGCTTTCCTTACAGTAGGTACAGGAATAGCCTGATCAATATAATGAGGTGGGAGGGGATGTTTCTTGCCATCGAACTGAGTTCCCACTTTATTCACTTTTTGGGTGCCCAGCAGAGGGCCAGATGAAGAGCCTTAATACAGTGCGATCTGCCCCAAACTACCTCTGTAGGCTACAGATTCTGTCGGGATTCTGGGTGCAGAACCAGAAGATAATATAGGCAAGGTACAAATTTCAATTAAAACCCTTGCCCAGGACAATCTGTGCCATTCAGGCCTCTCCAGAAGTAGCCCAAAGGCAGCAGGAGTACAGCTGCAGCTCTCTCAAGCCTCCAGCTGGACTCCTATTTTCTCCCCAGTATTCAGGCTTCATGCCCAGCCAGGGGATAAGCTTGCATCTGGGATGTGCCAGAGCAGGCAAATAGAACAGCAGTGGAAAAATACAGAAGCTGCATCCTCCTCATCGGCACAGCATACATCAAGGGTGCAAAAGCACTCCAACATTCAATGATTCTTTCAGATAGCCAGTGGCACTTCTATAGTCTCTTGCAGCACCCTAGGATATGTGCCACCTAACCTAGAGTATTTATTTATCTCCTAATAGTAAAATAACAGGTCAGTGTGGCTCTGTTCCTAATTCATTAAACTCACTTAGCTGGTGACAGCATTCCATGACGCAAGTTCTTTCCTCATTGGATGGTTATTTTAATGAAAGTAATGTCTGAGATAATTTTCTCTTTCCATGTTTTAGAGTGTTGCTAAATGCGATACAATACTTCTCAACCATTCCACAGTCACTCCTGTTAGTTTCACTTTCAATTTGACAGCTTAAGAAGTGACAATGAACATGACATGGACAGGGTTTCACTGCAACGTGATGCAGTTTCCTCAGAAAAACATTCAAGAAGAAATGCAATAAAAACACTCTAAAATGAGTCAGTCACTTTTAGCAGTGACAGCTTTAGCAGCTTTTCTCATATTGAGCGAAGTGTAAACATCTACTATTGATTGACAGGGAACGATATGTTATACGATGTTTGTAAGAGAGTATAGAGTTAGATACAGAAATAATTGGTGGAAAGCATGACAATAATAAGCTGGCATTATTAGATAAGCTTCTTTCAACACATTCAGTTTATCTCCATGAATCACAGAAAATGCTCCAAGTTACTTTGAAAATTTGGTAACAATTGAGTTGTATTCTACAATAAAAAGCAATAACTAATGAGGAAAGGAAAAGAATAGGGAGGGGAGTTAAAGCAGGAGCAAGAGGCCCAGTGAGGGAGGAAAATTAGGGCTGTTGAAGTCAATGCAAACGAAAATTGAGAGAGATAGTTAACAGTGTGGCACAGCCTCACAGCTCCAGTGACCCGGGTTCAATTCTGGGTACTGCCTGTGTGGAGTTTGCAAGTTCTCCCTGTGACCACGTGGGTTTTTGCCGGGTGCTCAGGTTTCCTCCCACAGCCAAAGATTTGCAGGTTGATAGGTAAATTGGCCATTATAAATTGCCCCTAGTATAGGTAGGTGGTAGGGAAATATAGGGGCCGGTGGGGATGTGGTAGGAATATGGGATTAGTGTAGGATTAGTATAAATGGGTGGTTGTTGGTTGGCACAGACTCGGTGGGCCGAAGGGCCTGTTTCAGTGCTGTATCTCTATAGATAGGTGGTTGACCTGATATTGCCCAGTGTTAAAAGGTGGCAGTTGAAAGTCTGTTCCCTTCATGAAGACCCAGGAGTTGAAGCCAGTATCTCCCATCTTTCCACTTTGGTCACTTCGGGTGAAGAACAACAGTACTGAGGGGAGGCGGTGGCCTAGAGGTAAAGTCACTTGAATAGTAATCCAGAGCCCCAGGCTAATGCACTGGGGACATGCGTTTGAATCCCACTATAGCAACTGGTGAAATTTAATATCCTTCCTAAGGTAAGGGGGCCAAAACTGCAGACAGTACTCCAGGTGCGGTCTAACCAAGGTTTTATACAATTGAGGCAAGACTTTGCGACTCCTGTACTCAAATCCTCTTGCGATAAAGGCTAACATACCATTAGCCTTCCTAATTGCATGCTGCACCTGCATGCTAACTTTCAGAGACTTATTGACGAGCACACCCAGGTCCCTTGGTATATCTAATGGTGATCTTGAAATCATTGTTGATTGTTGTAAAAAACCTATCTGGTTCACTATAATGTCCTTTAGAGAGGGAAATCTGCTGTCCTTACCTGGTCTGGCCTACATGTGAATCCAGACTGGTTGATTCTTAAATGCCCTCTGAAATGGCCTAGCAAGCCATTCAGTTGTATCAAGCTGCTACAAACTCTAAGAAAAGGAATGAAACCAGACAGACCACCCGGCATTGACCTAGGCACTGGAAACGACAACAGCAAGCCCAGCCCTATCCACCCTGCAAAGCCCTCCTTACTAACATCTGGGGGCTTGTGCCAAAATTGGGAGAGCTGTCAAGCTAGTCAAGTAACAGCCTGATGTAATCATACTTACGGAATCATACCTTACAGACAAGGTTCCAGACACTGCCATCACCATCCCTGGGTATGTCCTGTCACACCGGCAGGACAGACCCATCCGAAGTGGTGCACAGTGGTATACAGTCAGGAGGGAGTTGCCCTGGGAAACCTCAACATTGACTCTGGACCTCATGAAGTCTCATGTTATCAGAGAAACACAGGCAAGGAAACCTCCATCTGATTACCAACTACTGCACCTTGGCTGATGAATCAGTGCTTCCCCATGTTGAACACTAATTGGAAGAAGCACTGAGGGTAGCAAGGGCACAGAATGTACTCTGGGTGGGGGACTTTAATGTCCATCACCAAGAGTGACTCGGGAGCACCACTACTGACCAAGCTGGCCGAGTCCTAAAGGACATAGCTGCTAGACTGGGTTTGTGGCAGGTGGTGAGGGAATCAACAAGAAGGAAAAACCTACTTGACCTCATCCTCACCAATCTATCTGTCGCTGGTGCATTTGTCAATGACAGTATTGGTAGTAGTGACCACTGCACAGTCCTTGTGGAGACAAAGTCCCATCTTCATGTTGAGGATACCCACCATCGTGATGTGTGGCACTACCACTGTGCTAAATGTGATAGATTTCAAACAAATCTAGCAACTCACAATTGGGCATCCATGAGGTGCTGTGGGCCATCAGTTGCAGCAGAATTGCATTCAACAACAAGCTGTAACCTCATAGCCTGGCATATCTCCCACTCTACCATTACCATCAAGCCGGGGGACCAACTGTGGTTCAATGAAGAGTGGAGGAGGGTATGCCAGGAGCAGCACCAGGCATACCTCAAAATGAGGTGTCAGTCTGGTGAAGCTACAACACAGGACTACTTGCGTGCCAAACAGCGGAAGCAGCATGCGATAGACTGAGCTAAGCAATCTCACAACCAACGGATCACATCTAAGCTCTGCAGTCCTGTCACATCCAGTCATGAATGGTGCTGGACAATTAAACAACTAACAGGAGGAAGTTGCTCCACAAATATCCACATCCTCAAAGATGGGAGAGTCCAGCACATCAGTGCGAAAGATAAGACTGAAGCATTTACATCCATCTTCAGCCAGAAGTGCCGAGTTGATGATCCCTCTCGGCCTCCTCCTGAAGTCCCCAGCATGACAGATGCCTGACTTCAGCCAATTCAATTCACTCTGCATGATATTAAGAAACGACTGAAGGCACTGGATACTGCAGACTTTGGGTCCTGACAACATCCCGGCAATAGTACTGAAGACTTGTATTGCAGAATTAGCCATGCCCCTAGTCAAGCTGTTTCAGCACAGGTACAACACTGGCATCTACCCGGCAATGTGGAAAATTGCCCGGGTATGTCCTGTACACAAAAAGTGGGACAAATCCAACCCGGCCAATTACTGTTGTAACTATCTACTCTCAATCATCAGCAAAGTGATGGAAGGGATTATCGACTGTGCTATTAAGTGGCATTTACTCAGCAATAACCTGCCCACCGATGCTTAGGTTCTGCCAGGGCCGTGCAGTTTCTGACTTCATTACAGCCTTGGTTCAAACATGGACAAAAGAACTGAACTCAAGAGGTGAGGTGAGAGTGACTGCTTTTGATATCAAGGCAGCATTTGACAGAGTATGGCATCAAGGAGACCAAGCAAAACTGAGTCAATGGGAATCCGGGGGAAAACTGTCCAATGGTTGGAGTCATACCTAGCACAAAGAAAGATGGTTGTGGTTGTTGGAGGTCAATCTCAGTCCCAGGACATCACTGCAGGAGTTCCTCAGGGTAGTGTCTTAGGCCCAACCATCTTCAGCTGCTTCATCAATGATCTTCCCTCCATCATAAGGACAAAAGTGGGGATGTTTGCTGATTGCACAATGTTCAGCACCATTCAGAACTCATCCTATACTGAAGCAGTCCGTGTCCAGATGCAGCAAAACCTGGACGATGTCCAGGCTTGGGCTGATAAGTGGCAGGTAATATTCACGCCACGCTAGTGCCAGGCATCTCCAACAAGAGAGAATCTAACCATCTCCCCTTCATGTTCAGTGACATTCCCATTGCTAAACCCCCTCCCCCTCCACCCCCACACCACTATCAACATCCTGGTGGTTGCCATTGACAAGAAACTGAACTGGAACAGCCACATAAATACTATGGCTACAAGAGCAGTCAGAGGCTGGGAATTCTGCAGCAAGTAACTCACCTCCTGTCTCCCCAAAGCCTGTCCACAAGGCACAAGTCAGGAGTGGGATGGAATACTCTCCACTTGCTTGGAGGAGTGCAGCTCCAACAATACTCAAGAAGCTCCACACCATCCTGGATAAAGTAGCCACCTTGATTGGCACCCCATCCACCACCTTAAACATTCACTCCTTCCTCTACTGGCATGATGTGGCTACAGTGTGCATCACCTCCCAAACCCACGACCTCTACCACCTAGAAGGACATGGGCAGCAGGCAGTTTGGAACATCACCACCTCCAAGTGCCCTGCCAAGTCACACACCATATTGACTTGGAAATATAATGCTGTTCCTTCATCATTGCTTGGTCAAAATCCTGGAACTCTCTCTTTCTAATAGCACTGTGGGAGCACCTTCACAACATGGTTTTAGACATAAAGGGTATGAGAAATTGAAAATGGCAGATGCAATTTAATGCAGCAAAGTGTGAATTGATGCATTTTGTTAGAATGATGAGAGGTGATATGAACTAAATGGTACAATTTTAAAGGTGGTGCAAGAACAGGCAACCAGACTTGGGACTGTGCATACACAAATCTTTTAAGGTGGCAGGACAAGTTGTGAAGTCTACTCAAAAAGAATGCAGGACCCTTAGCGTCATATACAGGTATAGAGTGCAAAAGCAAGGATATAAATCACTGGTTAGGTCTCAGCTGCAGAATTGTATCCAATTCTCGGTACCACAATCCAGGAAGGATGTGAAGACCTTGGAGAGTGTGAAAAGATTTACTGAAGTGTTACCAGAGATCTTCTTCTTTGGCCTCCTTGTCTCGAGAGACAATGGGTAAGCGCCTGGAGGTGGTCAATGGTTTGTGGAGCAGCGCCTGGAGTGGCTATAAAGGCCAATTCTAGAGTGACAGACTCTTCCACAGGTGCTGCAGAAAAATGTGTTTGTCGGGGCTGTTACACAGTTGGCTCTCCCCTTGCGCTTTTGTCTTTTTTCCTGCCAACTGCTAAGTCTCTTCGACTCGCCACACTTTAGCCCCGCCTTTATGGCTGCCCGCCAGCTCTGGCGATCGCTGGCAACTGACTCCCACGACTTGTGATCAATGTCACAGGACTTCATGTTGCAGGGATGATGGGTTTAGTTATGTGCAGAGACTAGAGAAGTTGCAATTGTTCTCCTTAGAGCAGGGAAGGTTAAGGGAAAGTTTAATAGAGGTGTTCAAAATTATGAAAGGTTTTGATAGAATAAATAAGGAGAAACTGTTCCCACTAGCAGGAGAATTGTTAAGCAGAGGACAGAGATTTAAGATCATTCACAAAAGAAGCAGAGATAAAATGAGGCAATTTTTTTTAGGCAGCTAGTTGTTATGTTCTGCAATGCACTGCCTGAAATTCTGGTGAAAGCAAATTTAATTGTAACTTTCAAAAGGGAGTTGGATAAATTCTTGAAAAGAGAAAGAATGTAGGGTTATGGGAAAAGAGCAGGGGGGTGGGTCTATTCAGATTGGTCTTTCAAAGACAGGAACAAAAATAATGGGCTGAATGGTGGTGTAAGAGTCTACTTGAACTGATACATTTTAATAAGCAGTGGGATGTGTGCACAGCTGACTGGTTAATGTTATTAATTTCTTCAATGACAGCTTGGACTGCATAAAAGTTCATGTTAGTTATGCCTTTACAGCCACAGTGGCTGAAGTGCGTGGCACAACTTCCTGACGGCTGCCTTTGTGAAGCACAGCCTCTGCAAGCACTGCTCCTGAGCCAGATAGAGGTAGGAACCACTCAGTCTGTGAGGGTACTGGCAGCTAAGCGCCATGTTACTGTTTCCACTGCTGTGCCTCTTCTTAAAAAAAACCCAAGATACATGGATATTTCTCAATGAGAAACCCAATGTGACATCTGTTCAAGGTGGAATGTGAACCCCACAGTAGAAGGCCCAAAGTTAGATGACAAAGCAGTAATCAGGATGGAAGATATAAAGAAAATTATTGCATACATAAGCTTTAAATAAGTATTACAAGAATTCCTGCTGTGGCCCTTTAAATATATTCTGCCTTTTTGTTGCTAGCTAGAAACGCTGAATGCCCACTTTACACGGGTGCTCCTTATGTCAAGAATTATTCACACCATGATATTCATTTCAGGAAGCATTTTTATCATCATAAGACCTCTTCCTTACCAAAATATGCATCAGGACCCTGTGCATCTCCGGTGGGTTGAGGCATTTCCCAGCTGTCCACATTTGGCTGCCCGATTTTTCGGCAGTAAAAAATGGAAAATCTAAGCTAATACATCTATGATACCTGTAGTTTCTCTCTTTTCTCATTGTTTATGTGTCTGTGCTTTTCTTTGCTTCTAATTGGCTATGTTCTGCTTTGGTTATCTCACCAATCGCAATGGATGAAAAATAGCAATCACATTCTGTCAAAACAAATTTCAGCCGCTATTCAGTCTCATCCAGTTTTAGACTCAGAGGACGTTTATTGATAATGCAGTGGCTTTTATTATAATGTGAAAGGTTCTTGTCTGAGGTGAGTGGATTATAATAAGCTTCTTTATCAGATTGTTTCTTGCTTTTCATTTGTGGGATATGGGTATCACTGGCAAGGTTGGCATTTATTGCTCACCCTTAGTTGCCTACTTGATACAACTGGGTGTCTTGCTAGGCCACTTCAAAGGGCAGTTAACAGTCAACCACGTTAGTGTGGGACTGGAGCCACAGAACATGCGGGGGAACCAAGTAAAGATGTCAGGTTTCCTTCCCTAAAGGACATTAGTGAAACAGTTTGGTTTTTATGACAATCTGACAGCTTCATGGTCACTTTTACTGCTACCAATTTTTAAAAAGAAAATGCAGCAGATTTATTTAGCTATGTGCTTAGTTGGTTTTTATCGAAGTGTTCTGTGGGAAACAATGCATTAGATGCAATCGGATTTTTGTTTTAGCAGTGCAACACACAGAAGGAAGTTAATGTTTTGTTCAAAAAGTCCTACAGGGGATAGGTGAGACTTGATGTATCTGCTATCATTAGCTCTGTATAAGATGCCACATGCTCTTGTCTTTTCTTGATCCTGATCAATGGAGAGTAAAATCAGGTTGGAGTGTAAATCCAGCATTCTACCTGATCCCGTCAGTTTCTTGCCAAGTGGGTTAGGTTAAAATTCACCCCCATTGTTTTTAATGCCACACATCATGGTTTCACCCCCAATTTGTAGCATTGTGGTAGGAGTAGATATTTTGCCCTTATCGTTGAGCTTAAAGTGGAAAGTGAATTATGTGTTGCTAATTAGAAGAAGCATTAAAGTTCTAATATGCATTAATTATCTTTTTGGAAGCTTCAAAGAAATACAGTACAGCATGTACCATGCAGTACAAGTAATTTTATTTTTAACTAAATAAAACTGTACTGCTAATGATGCCAGTTCTTTAAAATTCACATTTTAAACATGCTCCCAGACAACGTGACTGCCTCCCAACACCTCCCTCAAAAAAAAACAAAGATCTATGACGGGTTTTGCTTGTCACTTTGAAAATTATAACAAGATTAGAAATTTCCAGTTTTATTCTGGGAGCACTTTCTAAAGGAAAATGTCCATTGTCATTTCATACTTCATTCTGTGATAGACAGCACGCTTTCAGTGCTGCACCCTGCAGTAGCAATTAAGTACTTAAGTATTAAATCTCTCTTGTAATAATAAAGCCTTCCACAGTGCTGGCGGACTGTAATGCTGCAGTGTCAGCTCGATGTTCTCGAAGAGGGTATGTTCAAGCAGAACTGAGTAGAAGGGAAGCTGTGCAGCAGACTTCTCAAGATAAACCACTTTTAATCATGTGACTAAAAGTAAATTAATACTTTTAAATAAAAATATGTGAATTTGTGTATTTTTTTTTATCTTGTCAGCTAATCTCCCCCTAGTGATAATTTACTGGGTAGACTGTTGGTTTGCTGATTGATTAATGTTCTGGCTGCCATGACAATGAGACTGTGAGAGTCAACATCATTTTGTCTCTTCACTAAATATCAAAGTGGCTGTCTGGTCCGCATAAAAGTGACCGATGTGTGTGAGAGAAGACTGTCAAGCAATAGGTAATAATGCAATAAGCTGAAACATAGCAAAGATACTGTTAGATATACTTTTTCCCCAAAAATATACTTTATTCATAATCAGTTTTCTTCAAAACAAGAGTGAGTTGACTCACAACCCTTCCATTCCATTTTACATGCCATGTACATTTTACAGCAAACCCATATTTGGTGTATACAGCCCGAGGGGTTTCCCATGGGTCCAGCCCCTCAGTTCACTTTGGTGGGAGGACCTTATACAGTGGTCTTTCCCCATTGAGCCTTTGCAGCGGCTGCCCCAAACTTTAGTGCGTCCCACAGCATGTAGTCCTGGACCTTGGAATAGGAACATAGGAACATAGGAAGATAGGAACAGGAGTAGACCATTCAGCCCCTCGAGCCTGTCCCGCCATTCAATGAGATCATGGCTGATCCACAGCCAAACTCCATATACCTGCCTTTGGCCCATATCCCTTAATATATTTGCTTAACAAAAATCTATCTCAGATTTAAAGTTAACAACAGTTCTAACTTCAACAGCTGGTTGTGGGAGAGAGTTCCAAATCTCTACCACCCTTTGCGTGACGAAACGCTTCCTAACATCTGTCCTGAACAGTCTGCTCCTAATTTTTAGACTATGCCCCCTATTTTTAGAATCTCCAACCAGTGGAAATAGTTTATCTTTATCTAGCCTGTCTTTTCTTGCAGCACTCGGTCGTGGACAACTCTTTTCGCTGGAAGACCAGCACGATTCGGGCAGACCAAAGAACATCTTTCACCAAATTGTTGGTCCTTCAACAGCAGTTGATGTTTATCTCAGTGTGCATCCCCTGGGAACAGCCCGTAGAGCACAGACTCCTGTGTTACAGAGCTGCTTGGGATGAACCTCGAAAAAATCACTGCATCTCTTTCCACACCTGCTTTGCAAAGACACATTCCAGAAGGAGGTGAGCAACTATCTCTTTCCCACCGCAGCAACCTCGAGGGCAGCGTGTGGAGGGGGCGAGACTCCGGGCGTGCAGGAAGGATCTGACGGGGAGGGCCCTTCTCACCACCAGCCAAGCTATATCTTGGTGCTTGTTTGAAAGTTCTGGTGATGAGGCATTCTGCCAAATGACTTTGGCAGTCTGCTCGGGGAACCATCCGACTGGATCCACCATCTCCTTTTCCCGTAGGGCCTTGAGGACATTCCGTGCAGACCACTGCCTGATGGATTGGTGGTCAGAGGTGTTTCCCCGCAGAAACTTTTCCACGAAGGATAGGTGGTACGGCACGGTCCAACTGGATGGAGCGTTCCGCGGCAATGTGACCAGGCCCATCCTTCGTAACACCGGGGACAGATAGAACCTCAGCATGAAGTGACACTTGGTGTTTGCGTACTGGGGCTCTACGTACAGCTTGATGCAGCCGCATACGAAAGTGGTCATCAGGATGAGGGCGATGTTGGGTACATTTTTCCTGCCCTTATCCAGAGGTTTAAACATAGTGTCCCTCTGGACCCGGTCCATCTTAGATCTCCAGATAAAGCAGAAAATGGCTCGGGTGACCGCCACGGTGCAGGAGTGGGGTATGGGCCAGACCTGCATCACGTACAGCAACAACGTGAGTGCCTTGCACCTGATTATCAGCTTTTTACCCACAATGGAGAGAGATTACTGCTCCCACATGCTCAGTTTATGGTGTACCCTGGCTACTCATTCCTTCCAGGTTTTGGCGCACACCCCAGCCCTTCCAAACCATATCCCCAGCACTTTCAGGTAGTCTGACCTGATGGTGAAGGGGACAAAGGATCGGTCGGCCCAGTTCCCAAAGAACATGGCCTCACTCTTGCTGTGGTTGACTTTGGCTCAGGAGGCCAGTTCGAGCTGGTCACAGATGCTCATCAGTTTGTGAAGGGACAGCGGATCCGAGCAGAAGACGGCGACGTCGCCCATGTACAGGGAGGTTTTAACCTGAGTGCCTCCACTGCCTGGGATTGTCAGCCCTCTTATGCCTGCATCCTTCCTAAAGGTTCGATACAGCAAACAAACAAGACAGGGGAGAGAGGACAGCCCTGTCTGACTCCAGATTGGATCAGG
Source organism: Heterodontus francisci (assembly GCF_036365525.1). Taxonomy (NCBI): domain Eukaryota; kingdom Metazoa; phylum Chordata; class Chondrichthyes; order Heterodontiformes; family Heterodontidae; genus Heterodontus; species Heterodontus francisci. The sequence goes on along the minus strand of NC_090371.1, from coordinate 257,136,075 downwards.
AAACCTTCTGATTCCCACCCATTGATTGAGACTGCGCTACTGATGTTTTTGTAGAGCAGTTTGATCCAATTGCAGATTTCCTCCGCAAACCCCATTTTGGAAAGCACGCCCATCAGGTAGGTGTGCGATATCCTGTCAAAAGCCTTCTCCTGGTCCAGGCTGATGAGGCAGGTGTCCACCCTCCTGTCCCATACATAGGCAATCATATCCCTGAGTAGCGCGAGACTATCAGAGATCTTCCTGCCGGGTACATTGCAGGTCTGGTCAGGGTGAATCACCAACTCCAGAGCAGACTTGACCCGACTGGCGATGAGTTTGGACAGAATCTTATAGTCAACATTAAGCAGTGAGGTAGGCCACCAATTTTTGATCCCCCTTCTGCTTGTAGATGAGGGTGATGATGCCTTTCCTCATGGATTCTAACATGCTGCCGGCCAGGAGCATACTCTCGTACTTCCAGCAGGTCTGGGCCAATCCAGTCCCACAGAGCTGAATACAACTCAAGTGGTAAGCCGTCACTTCCGGGGGTTTTACTCGTCTCGAAGGACCTGACGGTGTTTGTCAGCTCATCCAGAGTTAGCAGTTTGTTCAGTCTCTCCCTCATGCTGTCATCTAAGACCTCCGTGACAGATGACAGGAAGAACTGGGAAGCCGTGATGTCTGTGGGCTTCATGTCCTACAGCCCAGCATAAAAGGATTTGCTGATCCTTAGTATGTTGGACCGTGAAGACGTTACCGAGCCATCCTCTTCCTTCAGGCTGCTAATCACAGAGCTCTCTGTGTGTACCTTTTGGAAGAAGTAACGCGAACAAGTCTCATCCTGCTCAATGGAACGGACTCTGGACCGGAAGATGATCTTGGAGGCCTCCGTGGCAAAGATTGAGGCCTACTGGCTTTTCACCTCTTGGAAATCCCCCTTGACCTCGACCCCCATCGACTCCAGCCGGAGCAGATTTTGCATACTTTTCTGGAGTTGGGACATTTCCCTCTGTCTCTTTCTCACCCTCTGAACACCTTTGAAGATAAAGAAACTCTTGATGGTCTCCTTGATCGCCTTCCACCAGTGAACTGGAGACTCAAAGAGGGGTTTCACGGTTCTCCACCCTTTGTAATCCCTTTTGAGTTCCTCAACGTTCTCTGGGGTTAGCAGTGTAACATTGAGCTTCCATGTCCCCCTGTCAACCCGCTGGTCGTCCTGTAAGTGATAGTCGGCCAGTAAGAGGCAATGGTCAGCGAAGAACACTGGCTTGATGCCGATGGATCTGACCGTGACAGCACGGGACACAAACAGGAAGTCAATTCTGGAAGGGGCAGACCCATCCGATCTTGACCAGGTATATCTGTACTGCGCTCCATCTGCAGATTTGCTGAAGACGTCGTGCAGCTTGGCATCTTTAACTGTTTTCCTTAGGAATCTGGACATAGCGTCCAGTTTTCTGTCATCACTGCCGGATCGTCCAGCTGCATTGATGATGCAGTTGAAGTCACCACCTAGAACGACTGGCCTGGATGTCGCCAGCAGCAGTGGGACCTGCTGGAAGACAGTCAGCCGCTCGCTGCATTGAACCAGGGCGTACACGTTGATCAACCCGAGCGGAGCATTGTTGTACATTACATCTGCTACGAGGAGGCGACAGCCCACCACCTCCTTAACTTCTGAGATCATGAAGTTACCTCCCCACAGCAGAATACCCAGGCCGGAGGAACAGGAATCATTACACCCTGACCAGATCGATGGTCTGTGGGACCACCATCGCAACTATTGCCTGCAGGTGCTGAGGTGTGGTATTCCACACTCCTGCAGAAACAGTAGGTCGGCTTTGACCTTGGCGAGGTAGTCCAAGGTTAAAACACATCGCGTAGTGGATTTAATGCTATGCATGTTAATTGAAGCACTCTTTATACCCATTTTTAAGTTAGTTGTTACTTCCCACACCAGTTGTCCTTGCTAGTCCCAGTCCTTCGGTATGTTCCTGCATACCCATAGTGTACACAAGCTGTTTCACGTTCGTTGGGCTCAGAAACCCCTCCTGGTTTCTCATGGAAGGTTTGTTCCGCTGGGGTGACATCGGGGGGGGTCTTGTAGGCAGCAAGGCTGGGGCTGTCCTCTGCTGTTGGTGTCTTTCCCCTCTGTTCCTCCTTGAAGACATCACTGCTTCCGGCTTCCCGCAGCTGGAGTGCACCCGACGCTTCTTTGTTCTCAGTGTCCCGGAGCTGGGATGCACTTAGCATGTCACTAAGTTCGGGGCTTTGGGTTTGGGGTGCATTGGGCCCATCACAGCTTCCAGTGCCCCAGAGCTGGGGGCTTTATCTTCCAGCTCCTTTGAGTTCTGTCGCTTCTTTTGCAGGTGCCGTCATTCCGGCCCTTCCTCGTCCAGTGAGTCTGTAGTCTGTCTCAGACGGTGGCCTCCTCTTGCCACTGGTTTGGATGGTGGCCTGTTCCTTTTTTGGAGGTCTTTTCTTTGTGGTTTTCCTTTGTACCACTTGCCACTGGCCTGTTTGTCCATCTGCTGCCTCCTCCTCTATTGATTCTGTCTGTAGAGGAGGGGTTTCCAGGCTAGGTGTTGGGTCGCTGGTTGCAGCTGCCTCCCCTTTCTTCTCCTTCTCAGGTAGACATTCCTCGCTGCGGAAAGGGTTGCTTGTCTCCTTCCCAGCACCAGACGCATTCACAGTTCCTTCTCCCGGCCTTTCTTTGGACCTTGCCGCCTGAGCATAACTGAGGCAGTGTTTGGGGCAGGTTTTGTAGAGGTGACCTGCCTTACTGCACAGGTTGCAGCATTTACTCTGTTTACAGTCGGGCGGCACAGTGGCGCAGTGGTTAGCACCGCAGCCTCACAGCCCCAGCGACCCGGGTTCAATTCTGGGTACTGCCTGTGTGGCGTTTGCAAGTTTTCCCTGTGTCTGCGTGGGTTTTCTCCGGGTGCTCCGGTTTCCTCCCACAGCCAAAAGACTTGCAGGTTGGTAGGTAAATTGGCCATTATAAATTTCCCCTGGTATAGGTAGGTGGTAGGGAAATATAGGGACAGGTGGGGATGTGGTAGGAATATGGGATTAGTGCAGAGTTAGTATTAAAAAAATGGGTGGTTGATGGTCGGCACAGACTCGGTGGGCCGAAGGGCCTGTTTCAGTGCTGTATCTCTAAATAAAAATAAATAAATAAAATAAAAATAAATAAATACAGTCCTTGGTCTGATGGCCTTACTTCTTGCGGTTCTTGCAGACGACTGTGCTGCAGTTAGCTGCCACGTGACCAGATTTGCCACAGGTGCGACAAACTCTGGGCTGCCCAGCATAGATTAAGAAGCCTTGACTTCCCCCGATAGCGAAGCGAGTTGGCTTCGACCTTCAAGGTCACCTTGACCTGCCGCTTGCTGGTCCAAATCCCAAAAGGGTCCTTGACATCAGTGCTGCTGCCGGCCACCTCGATGTACCTCGTGAGGAAGGTGAGTACATCCACGACAGGAACATGGGGGTTATAGAGGTGAATTGTCACCACCCAGTCACGTTGCGATGGCAGTGTGAAGACTGGCTCCACTGTGAGGATGGACAGCGGTGCCTGGCTTCCCTTTTCCTTGAACACCTTCAGCAACTTAATGCATCCCGCCACGTTCTTGAAAGTCACGTCGAAATATCCACTGCTGGGGAAGTCCTGCAGGCAGAAGATGTCCACAGCTTGGAATCCACAGCAATCAATATGGATTTTCGTAATGAAGAAGGTACGGTCAACCAGTGCACCTACTTCCTTATCCGTCACCACCACCCGAACGGTGTTACGCACTCCCTGGCCTGAAGCTCTAGAACTGGTTACAGCCATTTTACTCAAAACCTACCTGGAACGGGATTAAAGGCCACTGATCATGGTTTCTTCCCCTGCCAGGTAAGATACTGTTGGATATACTCTCTACATTATTACAATCCTGCGTCACTAACTACAGATTCCAGACTGTCGTGTGGTCGTCTCTGCTCACAGAGAACATTTTTTGGTGACAATGGATATAATGTCAACATGTTAATTGAACAAAAAAAGAGATTGGGTCAATAGGTGAGTTACTTTGTCCACCTCCCCAACCATTAGCTGACCCACCTGGTCTGTTCCCAGACTACAGCAGTTTGTCCCGACATGCCTCCCTCTTATTCTCAAGTTAGTCAGAAGAAGTCATTGCTAGTGTGTAGAATTTAATTGATTGAATTGATATCTTCAAATTGACCAAGAATGTATTTTTTAAAATGGATTATAGATAGAGATATTGGGCCAGATTTTGTTGGAATGGGGTATGCCTCATTAGTTAGACTTACAATTGCACGTTTAGGTTTTAAACATTTTTGCCCATAAAAATTGCTGGAAGTGCAAACTAATAATGGTGCAACAAGGGCAACTGAGCATCTGGGACCTTGCTGCACAATGGAACAACAGTATCTCCTTAACCAATAAGATTTAAGGATTGAGAAATAAACAGAAAAGACTGATGAAGAGGGCGAATTAGAGTGGGTGAATTCAATGTCAAATCAGATACAGAAAGAGGAATAAGCAGCAGGGAAGAAAGGTTAGATTAAGAGGGAGAGAGAGAGAAAAAGAGACAGAAAGGAAAAGTAAGAAAAATATTTTCAAATTATAAATCTGGCATTTTTAAAATCTCAAAACAATTCACAATTTGAAGCAAAGAAACTCTACACTTATAATGGTTTACTTTCTGGGCAAGCGAGGTTGACTGACAGTCATTAATAATTATCATGTGATTAAAAGGTACTGTAGTGTTATAGTGTTTTGAAATTGCAATTGCAATGTGCATTGTGTACACTTGGGGCTCCTGTAGAACACACATGCCAGTGAAGGGAAAGTGAAAGTAAAACAGAATAAAGAAGAAGCCTTTATGTTCAACAGCCTGCTGCTGTCTCAGTTTCTGTCTCACATATCTTATACATCTCTATCTCTCTTTGGTCTCCTTATCTCGAGAGACAATGGGTAAGCGCCTGGAGGTGGTCAGTGGTGTGTGGAGCAGCGCCTGGAGTGGCTATAAAGGCCAATTCTAGAGTGAAGACTCTTCCACAGGTACTGCAGAAAAATTTGTCTGTCGGGGCTGTTACACAGTTGGCTCTCCCCTTGCGCTTCTGTCTTTTTTCCTGCCAACTACTAAGTCTCTTCGACTCGCCACACTTTAGCCCCGCCTTTATGGCTGCCTGCCAGCTCTGGCGAACGCTGGCAACTGACTCCCATGACTTGTGATCAATGTCACAGGATTTCATGTCGCGTTTGCAGACGTCTTTAAAGCGGAGACATGGACGTTTACAAAACTCAGCTAAACCTCACTCCAGTCCTGAGGACATTACAATGATGGTGAGGTAATTAGCAAAGGATAGTGAAGAATCAGAAACAGTGCTTTCAGGTATGAAAGTTTTGGAAGGTTTTTGTCTACTTTTATGGACAGCATTTTTAGTTGCAGACTGTGTTAGAGTGACACACAGGAAACTCGCACAGTATATACACACAAACTGTTCTCTCCAAAATAATCATCCAATCAAAAAAAAGAAAAATGTTAATCTCGGATCATTCCTCTGAAAGGAGCACAATCCTGGATCCTTTATCACTGCGCTGCTGATCAGTATGGTGTTGTCTATGCCCAACCTACCACCTTTTGATGTGCATTCAGAGCCATCATCTGTTTCCCCCCCATTGGCAAAAATGGCTGCGACGTTTCAAAGGCGTGATGGCAGATTTCACAATCACAGATGACACAAGAAAACAGGCCTTACTTCTAAACTATGTAGGTGAAGAATTAGAAGTTATCTCTGAGACACATAAGCCTGAGCAAAATGGCTACGATTCAGCATAAAATGCATTGACAACCTACTTTACACCCAAGAAAAACACCATATACAAAACCATTAGCCTCTGATGCACTAAGCAAGAAGCAAATGAGATAATTGACCAATATTGCATGCGTTTGAGGCAACTAGCAACCAAATGTGACTTTGGTGATGTTGAACATGTCTTTGAATGAAAGCTGTATTCTATGTCATATCAGAAGAATGTGACACATTTATCAGCTTCCACACGGTGACAGACCTGCACATGGTTGCAGTCACATCTGTGATTCCCAGAGCTTGGCAACGTGTCCGTACATGGAGACCAGTGTCCGTGGTAAAAATTTTGATGTCCGTGGTAATTTTAAATGTCTTGCTCCAAGCCTTTAAACTTGTGTTTAAAGAGAAAGAAGGAGAGAAAGGGTGAGAGAGAAGGGGGACAGGGAGAAAGTGGGGGAGAGAGGGGGAGAGATAGAAAGGGGAGAGATGGGGAGAGAGGGTAGGGAGGGAGGCAGAGGGAGGAGAGGGAGGGGTGTGGGGGGAGGGAGGGGTGCATGGGGAGAGGGAGGGAGGCAGGGGAGAGAGGGGGGTGAGGGGATAAAGACATGGTGGAGAGGGGGTGTAGGGGAGAGAGGGGAGTGACATGGGGAGAGTGGAGGGAGAGAGAGGGGGACATGGAATGGGTGAAGAGAGGGGGACATAGAAGGGTGGAGGAGGACACTGAGAGAAGAGAGGGAGAGGGGAGAGAGATGACACAGAGAGGAGAGAGGAAAGGGATGGAGACAGAGAGAGAAAGAGATCAAGATCACTCCTGACAGATGGACATCTATCTGAATTTTCTGCATCGCTCATTAAGGGTGCAGGCAGACATTGACTACATGTGCAAGCAAAAACAATGCCAGGTATCTCATTAAATAGGGAGAAATGTGTTTTAAATCGGACTGTGTTTTGATGGTATTAGATTGGCTATACACTTTATATATAGATTAATTGCACCTATGTCCGTGGCTGAGTCAATAATTTTGTCAAATGTCCGTGGTGCAACATGTTGGTGCCTATCCCTGGCGCTTCCTACACATAACAACAAAAACATTCTTGAACTGTATGCTGATCACTTCACTGGTATCGGTAAACTGAAAGGTGTTACATGCAAGCTGTGTGTAGACCCTAATGTGCACCCAGTTGTGCATCAGGGGCGACGAATACCATTTCATGTCAGGAAACAGACAGAGAGGCGGCACAGTGGTGCAGTGGTTAGCACCGCAGCCTCACAGCTCCAGCGACCCGGGTTCAATTCTGGGTACTGCCTGTGTGGAGTTTGCAAGTTCTCCCTGTGTCTGCGTGGGTTTTCTCCGGGTGCTCCAGTTTCCTCCCACAAGCCAAAAGACTTTCAGGTTGGTAGGTAAATTGGCCATTATAAATTCCCCCTAGTATAGGTAGGTGGTAGGGAAATATGGGGACAGGTGGGGATGTGGTAGGAATATGGGATTAGTGTAGGATTAGTATAAATGGGTGGTTGATGGTCGGCACAGACTCGGTGGGCCGAAGGGCCTGTTTCAGTACTGTATCTCTGAAGAGAAGGAACTTCAACGTCTACTTGACTTTGACATTATTGAGAAAGTTGGTGTGAGACCCCTTGGATCTCACCCATACAAGTCATCAAGAAATCCAAAAGCGAGAACCAGATTAGAATCTGCGTTGATAGGCAATCACCAAACCAAGCCATACACCGAGAAAGAACGTGACACTGACAATCGATGACATCATAGAGAATGTGAATGGTGCTAAGCACTTGGCTAAACTTGACCTCTAGGCTACAATCAAATCGAGCTTGCAGAAGAATTGAGATATCTTACTGTATTCTCTACTCACATCGGTCTTTTCCAATACAAGAGACTCAACTTTGGAGTCAGCTCAGCAGCTGAGGTATTTCAGCACATAATTCAATCTGCACTTCAATGACTTGAAGGCACGCTGAACATCAATGATGACATTCTCATCTTCTGTCACACTGAAAGGAAACTTGAGACACGCCTACAGGCATGCCTACAGGCATGCCTACAACATCTCAGAGAATGTAACCTCACTTTGAACAAGGACAAGTGCTCATTTAATGAAAGCAGATTGAATTCTTCGGTCATGTGTTCAGCGGTGAAAGCGAAAGTTGATCAACAGAAAGTTTAAGCCATTGCAAACGCTGCAGATCCTACAAAAGTAGCCCGGAGTCTGCGAGGACTTGTCACTTACTGTAGTCGCTGTATTCCTGACCTCGCTGCACTATCTGCCCCCCTACACTATCAGACAAAAGAGACCACCAAGTGGGAATGGACTAAATCACACAAACAGGCCATACATGAGATCAAGCGACGTTTGGCAGCAAGTTGCACAAATGCCTATTTTGACCCTGAGAAAACCATCCAACTACAATGTTCGAAATGAGCTCACCATTACAACCACATTTGATCTTGTATTACACAACAACTGTATTGTCATTCCACACTCATTGAGGGAACGTGTTGTTGATATAGCACATGAAGGTCACCAGGGAATAGTCAAAACCAAACAACTCCTTAGGGAAAAGGTATGGTTCCCAGGAATTGACCGCATGGTGGAGCACAAAATCAATCAGTGTTTCCCATGTCAAGCAACCACAATGTCAAATCTTCATGATCCTCTCAAGATGTCCGAACTACCTCCAAGACCATGGATTGAAGTTAGCGTTGATTTCATAGATTTACCCACAGGTGAACACCCTGCTTGTTGCCACTGACAACTACAGCAGATTCCCAATTGTGGAATGAGTTACGTCAACTTCAACAAAAGCAGTCATCCCAAAGCTTGACCAGATCTTTGCCTTGTTTGGAATCCCTCAAATGGTCAACAGCGATGAGTTCAGCAAATTCACAAACTACCTAGGGATCACTCATCGGAAAATCACATCCCATTGGCCAAGAGCTAATGGAGAAGTAGAAAGATTTATACAAACCTTAAAAAAGTGATATGTACAGCTAAAGCTGAGAACAAGTCATGGAGACAAGAGCTATATCACTTCCTTCATAATTACAGAGTGACTCCTCACTCGACTACTGGAAAACCTCCAGCTGCACTCATCTTTGCACATCCTACGCACACACGTCTACCTGAGCTACCCTGCGGAGCTAATGATCAACATGTACACAAACGCGATCAAGAACAGAAGGATTGAATGAAAGTAAATGCAGAGAGAAACATGAAATTTAGAGCTACACCGCTTAAGCCAGGAGATAAAGTACTTGTGAAACATAATGGTCATATTGGAAAGCAACCATTTGTTGTGACCAACACAAAAGGGTCAACGATCACTGCTAAGCTCGATTTACAAATCTTCACAAGAAATGCATCATTCTTCAAAGCACTGAAAACACCATTCACAAGCATTGAATCCGATTCTGACATTGACATCTCAGATGAAGAGCATGAGTCAAATGAGACCATATCTGATATCCTACTCGTCAGAGAAAACCATACTTAAATGACGATGTTACGAAGTGAATTATTTATGTTTAAGTTTATTGTTTACAGTTCAGAAACAAGCCATTGAAACATGCTATGTCTCTCATTTATTAAAGAAGGGGAGGGATGGTGTGTTGTAGTGTTTTGAAATTGCAATTGCAATGTGCATTGTGTACACTTGGGGCTCCTGTAGAACAACATGCTAGCAAAAGGAAAGTGAAAGTAAGACAGAATAAGGAAGAAGCCTTTATGTTCAACAGCCTGCTGCTGCTGTCTTAGTCTCACATATCTTATACTAAACTCGGCTAAACCTCACTCCAGTCCCAAGGACATCACTGGTATCTATGCTGATAATTACTAGACTTAACTTCCTGTGCTGAGTTTAATGGGAAATTAATGTGCAAATGCAACAACCTCATGAAACTCACTGGGAAGTTAAATTTTCATAAGATGACGTTTTCATGAAGCTAACAGCGGAGTGGTGCCAGTCGGCTTGAAACTTGTGGTGATTCACAGGTATCTCTTCCTTGGTACAAGTTGCTGGCTGATTTGCACATTAATAACAGCGTGTATTGTTCATATGCTGTTATTTTTTCAGCAAAATCTGGCTTACTGACTGGGAAAATGGTTCAGTGAATAAGTAGGATGCGATATGTTACTAAGCCATACAGACCAAGTTTGCTCCCAGATAGCTGTTCAATTAGCTCATTTCAGCTCTGGGAGGATTAGAAGTTGACAATTGGCCACAGTGTTCCTAGGCAAGGGAATGGTAAAAACAGCCACAGTTTCTATTCTTACTGATAGTCTAGTGACTCTTGCTGGAAAGTGAACATGTGTGAACAGCAGGTCAAGACATGATGTGGCTCAGCTGTTGAATAGCCTATCTAGAATAAAAATTAAGGTCAAGCATAAGGAATTGCTATGTGGTTGAGATATCAGAGTGTTTGTGGACTTGGTATAAAACTTCATCTGGAGTGCTGGGCAAAACAGACAGTAGTGAGTCGGCAACCCATTTCATACTCTCACATATCGCTATCAATAGAAAGGAGAATAATATGTAATGTAGAATGAACTGCCGATTCACTATCATCTGTTTCCTACAATCAGTCAAGATGAATTTCTACCCCAGTCTGTTTGGAAACGATGGGGCTGAGAAATGGAAAAACTAAATAAATATATGACATTGAGTTCAATAATTTCAGAGCATGACACCCCCCATTTTACTTTCATTTTTAGTTATTTTTTTCTTCCTTTTTTTTTTACATTCTTTTTTACATTTTTTACAATCTTTTTTTTTGCATTTTTTTCATTTCATCTTAGTTTGTTCAGTTTGCTTACCCACTGTTTTTTTTCAGGTTTGCACTTGCTGCTGTTCAATATTCAGTGTATTAACAGCTAATCTGTACTAATGCTTTGTCTTTCAACACACCATTAACATATTGTTTGCCTTTGCTCCATGACCTTTTGGTCAGCTATGTGGCCTGGTCCAATCTAGACCTCCTTTGTTATCTCTTGCCTCACCCCCACCTCACTTGCTTATAACCTGTGACTTTTCTAATATTTGTCAGTTCCGATGACGGGTCACTGACCCGAAACGTTAACTCTGCTTCTCTTTCCACAGATGCTGCCAGACCTGCTGAGTGGTTCCAGCATTTCTTGTTTTTATATGTATATGTAATTTGGGTGTTTTTTTGGCTGGAAGATGTTGATGCTGACACAATGATAGGAGGCTGCTTTTGATTCCCACACAGTGGGTGGAATTTTATCTGCCCAGGGGAGCTGGGTTTGGGTGCGTGCGGGGAGTTAAATCCTCTAAAAATTATGTCGGGTGGGATCCCAACATCATCCCAATCTCTTATGGGTTTCCCTGGGCAGGTTTAAAGGTGAGCAGAGAATCATTGTGTAGCTGTTGGATAAGGCACTTAAATATTCTAATAGGTAAATAAGCTCTGTTTTAACCAAGGATTCTGGCTTTAACAGGCAGAGGGACTATTTACTGGGCTGTGTGGAACTCACCAGGGCCATCAAGGCAAGTGCACAGCCGGGAGTGCTTCTTCAGTGAAACTGACAGGCTGGGAAGCCTTTGATCAGTGAAACTGAAGGGCTGTCGCCACGGTCATGTGAGAGCCTGTTCTGATGGAAGGTCACAGACCTGAAACATTAACTCTGTTTCTCTCTCCACAGATGCTGTCAGACCTGCTGAGTATTTCTAGCATTTTCTGTTTTTACTCCTTCTCAGAGATTGATTTCGGTGCTTGATAGGTTATTGCCAACTTATTGGAAGTCACTTCACCTATCTAGCACTGCATTCATCTTCAGCTGCACTTCCCTGTTGCCATCCTTCACCACAGCATGGGAGTAGCTTATGCAGCTCTAGTTTGCACCTCTGATGGAGAACAAGAAAAACAGCAGTTGCCTTCTTCTCCGCCACATGCTGCTCCACTGGGCAAAGGGGATGGACACGGAGATCCAGCTCAAGGAGGCGAGACTGGCAGAGAATCAGTTCTCTCAACGTGTGAGCACCAGTACCTCAGAAGGCTCAGGCTATCATGGCAGGTCATTGCTGACATTAGCAGCCTCCTGGAACAAGACCTCCTTCCCAGTGGACCAGGTGAGCATGCACTGCCAGTAGTCATCAAACTGCCTGTCACTGGAGGCCACACCTATCCCCTCCCCCAACCCCAATGTGTGCCTCTCCCCGCGGGTTGTGTGTTCTCTTCTCCTGCAAGGACAGAAAGCAGAGAGTTGAGTGTTAGCAATGGCTTGTGTGCATAGCAGAGAAGGACAGCATTTGTGGAGGGTGACTGTGAGGCATGGATGCAAGAGGGCAATAGGATGAGCGTGAGTGTTGGCTGTTTAGATCGGGATATGACATACCTGGAGTGAAAGAGAGAGAGAGGAATGAGTAGAGCTGCAAGGTGTGTTGTTCTGAGGAGTGCTGTGCAGGAGAATGCTGGGAAAATGTGGGCCCTGGTACCTGAAATTGCTCTGCCACTTATCTTCTCCACCGTCCTGAGGTCTTGGATCCTCTCAGTGCACTGTCTCCAGGTTGGAGGGTCTACATTTCTGCTGCTGACTTCCTTGGCCACCTCCATCCACACCTGCTTGGTTGGCGAGGTTTGTCCCCTTCTTCCTGTCCTTGGGAAATGTCACTTCACTGCAGCCCCTCAGATCCTGCAGCAGGACCTTTAGGTAAGAGTGAGAGACCCAGACAGCAGCCTTCCCAGGTCTACTCTCCATTCCTGTGGTTTCTGCAGCCTCAAAAATCCATGTGCAGGTGAGCCATTGTAACCCATATCAGGGTCATTTTAATCAGAAATCCTTCCTTTAACAGATCCAGTTCATCATTCTGCCCACCCTCCCTGATTGGTCAGGGAACTTGGAAGTGGGATGCTAATGCCTTAGTTCAGTTGTACAGCCTCGACAAAGCCTCCTGGAGATTCCAATGGGTTCCCGACCTGCTGATGGTCCCACCATTTCAGTAGGGACTCAGTTGAAAAAAATTCACCCCCCAGGGAGTTCCTCATCTCAGCTATTGCGATTGGGAAGTTATCAAACAAAAGCTATGGTCAGTACAACAGCAAAATACTGTGGATGCTGGAAATCTGAACTAAAAACAGAAAGTGCTGGAAATACTCAGCAGGTCTGGCAGCATCTGTGGAGAGAGAAACAGAGTTAAAGTTTCAGGTCAATGATCTTTCATCAGAACTAGAAAAAGTTAGAGATGTAACAGGTTGTGAGCCAGTAGAGAGGCAGGGAAAGGCGGGGGCGGGGGTGGGGAGGGGAGGAGGGGGGGGGGGTGTGGGGGGGGGGGGGTGGGTGCAGTGCAGAATGGGGAGGATAGAGGAAAAGGGAAGCTCTGTGATAGGAGAGGTTAAATGACAAAAGAGATGATGGTGCGGCAAAGAAGAGTTGTAATGGGATAAGTAAAGAAATGTAAAGACAAGTAAGAATGTATCTAGAGGAGGTGTTCATGGGAAAAGCAAAGGCCCCTTTCACATCAGGAAGTAATAGAGCTGATGGATGAGCTGCTCCCAGGCTGCTCCAGTCTATTTCCAACTGGTTGGTTTATGAGCAGCAATGAGAAAATCTTTGGTGGGTTGCCTGCCTGATCTCCCGATTGACCAAGTCGAGTTATGGGGCACCCAAATAGGGAAACATTTTTTAAATGGAAGTTTAAATGGTAAGAAAGGATGCTATCAAAAACCATTTACACTATAACACATGATGCAAAGCCAATTTAAAGCAAAAACAAAAATATTAGCCCTGATATTAATTAGGAGGCAGCGACTCCCTGAATTATGCACTTTCGAAATTCAACGGGTCAGAAATCGTTTTGGTTTGCCTGATGCTGATATTTTAAATATACAGTAAATGCTGGAAATACTCAGGAGCTCAGGCAGCAGCTGTGGAGAGAGAAACTGTAGTATAAGGGTTTGAAAGGGTTAATAAGAACATAAGATGTAGGAGCAGGAGTAGGCCATTCAGCCCTTTGAGCCTGCTCTGCCATTCAATGAGATCATGGCTAATCTTCTGTTTCAACACCATTTTCCTGCACTATCCCCATAACCCTTGATATTTTTAATATGTAGAAATCTATTGATCTCAGTCTTAAACACACTCAACAACTAAACCTCCACAGCCGTCTGGGGCAGAGAATTCCAAAGATTCACCGTCCTCTGAGTGAAGAAATTCCTCCTCATCTCAGTCCTAAATGGCCTACCCTTTATTCTGAGACTGTGTCCCCTGGTTCTGGACTCCCCAGCTAGGGGAAACATCCTTCCTGCATGAACCCTGTCGAGCCCTGTAAGAATTTTGTATGTTTGAATGAGATCACCTCTCATTCTTCTAAACTCCAGAGAATAAAGGCCCAGTCTATTTAATCTTTCCTCATAAGACAATCCCTCCATCCCAGGAATTAGTTTGGTGAAACTTCGTTGCACTCCCTCTATGGCAAGTATTTATTTGCTGAAGTGAGGAGACCAAAACTGCACACAATATTCTAGTAGCAGTATCACCAAGGGTCTATATAATTGCAGTAAGTCATCTTTACTCCTATACTCAAATTCTCCTGTAATGAAGACCAACATACCATTTGCCTTCTTAATAGCTTGCTGTACCTGCAATCCAGACCAACCAAGCATCTAACATGCTGACAGCAATACAACATGGTGGCAATGGTGAACAACGGTGGTCCTTGCAATGCAACACCCAGAAGGTTTTGAAGAAAATTACTTACCTATAAAAGCAACACCAAAAGACTGCAGAACTCGAGAGGAGGCTGTGGAGAGCTCCAGAGCTGCTCTGTGGACGATGTGACGGCACGGAGAGTCGGGGAATCGGCTTGCAGAGACATTCAGGATGCACCACTAAGGCATGGTGGCCTGTGGAATAAAATCCTGGTCCAATGATTGCAGACTTCAAGTTGGAGAACCAAGCAACAGTTGAAGATCTGATGAGCAACCCTTAAAGGAGGGTACAACATTTTTTTCTAATGGCACACTAGGCAGGCAGCACTGCCAAAGCCAAATCCTTGGAAAGGTGGTTGCGAAGTTGGCAGCCATTATGCGAGGCGACTGTGAGGCTGGAAAGAGTGGGAAAACTTCCAAAATGCATGGGAAAACTTCCGTTATAGGAAGGAAAATTTAGAAAAGAAACAAAAGTACCTGAAAGCTATGGATCCTAAATTTTCACTACCAGAGAAGTTTGAAAACTTGGAACCCAAATCAGATCCAGAATGGTCACTGGAGGAAAAGATTTTTGAGATACTGAATTGCTCCTCAATTAGACAGTAAATCTGAAGCAGAACAAGTCAATACAGTCAGTATTCCATAGGAGCAATAGCAGACGATACTATTTCAGGACAAGGCATTAATGAGACATCAGATAAATTTGAAGAAGTTTTAAAAGCCTTGATAAGTGCTTCAACCTGACCAGCAATAATATTTTAGAGAGGGCCAAATTTAACAGAAGGGTTCAGAAACAAGGTGAATCAGTAGATGCTTTTATTAAAGACCTTCACAGGCTAGTGAAAGGATATGAATATGAAGACCTAAAATCAGAATTGATGAGAGACTGCATTGTAGTGGGTATTGCTGATGAATCCCTATCAGATTTATTGCAGTTGTTACGATCAGGTAGGGAGGGGTTGCAAGGCTCCCATCTTGCCCTTCCTCTTGTTTGACTGCAACAGGTTTTTGTTATTTTTTAAAAACAGGGGATGTGCTTCCCACTTCAGTGAGTGTTTTACCTTTTTCCTTTGTTGTGATCATAAAAGAACCAATTGGACAGGTTTTCTTGAGTTTAGCAAGAAAGAAGTGAGCTTATTGTACTTAACAAACATTAAACCTAATCTAAAGAAAATAATGAAACTATGCTACACTTTCACTTACACAGGCACATGAGAATCACACATACAAATAGAATACAGAGTGATAAGAGATAGTTTGGTTTGGATTAGAATCCAGAACAAGTAAAAATTAATATACAGTCTGTGGGGTTGGGTAATTCTGTTGTCTTCCGGCTGAAACATAGAAACATAGAAAATAGGAGCAGGAATAGGCCATTTGGCCCTTCAAGCCTGCTCCACCATTCATGATGATCATGGCTGATCATCCAACTCAGTAGCCTGTTCCGCTTTTGCTCCAATAGAAACATAGTTGTGATGTTGAAGTCTTTGGCTGGTAGAAGTGCACTTTGTGGCTGGCCCAACTTGCTCAGGGTTTTCTTGGAGACAGAACTGTAGGTGGTTTTCTTCCCCTGAGGTCTCCGTCTGTAACGATCTGTGGGCTTGGATGGTCCACAGTCGCAGACGGTTTAGAACTTGCAATGTTATCTGGAGAGAGAGAGAGAGAGAGAGAGACAGCCCCACTGGGGTTCTGCCTGGTTAGCACTCGAAATTTGGCTGCTTCAAGGTCTCAGGAGCTTGTCTTCAGTGTGTAACAAAACTTCCAGTTTTACACAGCCTAGGGAAACTGTCACATGGTTCTCTCAATCCCCTTTGTTTTTAATGACATGTAAAGTCTACAACCCAAACCTCTCTCAAGTGGTATTATGAATGCTTACCCCCTGGAAGGACTTCTCCAATCGCGAATGCCTCAAGATGTTTTTGAATGTCCCGATCTCAAGGGTGATGTGAATAATCTACTCAGTTAGCCAAAGTATTGTCCTGGATGGGATTCTTGTTAGACATGTGTCTCCAATTTGATGTCCTGGAATGTGAGGTATTTCAGATGCAAATTGTGATGGCCATCTTGGCTGCCAGCTTTTTAAGAGTTAACTGTAGGATCCCAGCTTTCCTTTTCAAAAGGTTTAATGTAGGTTTCCAACCAATGAATTGAAAATCCCCATTTGGTATAGAGCGTTTTCTTGACACAGTCTAAAGCAGACCTCACCCTAAAAAAAAAGCAATACAGCTGGTGAGACGAGCAGAGATCTGTAAGCAGAAATCTTGAGAGCTGAAGAAAAACCTTGGGGCAGGAAACCACCAACGACCATACAGTTCCTTAAGCCCAGGACTGTAAAAGAAGCACCAGAAAAGAAGGTACAAACACTTGAGAGGGAAGGTGCAAGATGTCATAAAACCCTGCCAGTGCTAGTGGTGCCAAAAAGACCCAGAGACATGATCAGTGTCCTTCAAACAAAGCAGAATGCTATCACTGTTTGAAGGTTGGCCATTTTGGGAAGATGTGCCAAAGTAAAACCTCTACTTTAAAAAATTATAAAGAGAAAGTCTTTAAGCATAGAGCTGTTAATGAAGTTGATCAATCTCCTTCAGAAGAAAAATCAGAAAACTTCCTTGGTGAGCTCAATGACCCTAATCATGCATTCTAGACTGCAGATATATGTGTCAACGGACATATCACTAAATTTAAATTAGACACTGGAGCAAGTGTAACAGTCTTATCAGACAGTGAACCATGGTTATCAATGCATTGTCTGCAATCAACAGAAGCTCAGTTACATGGTCCAGAAGGGATTGAACTGAATGTCAAGGGAAAGTTACAGGCAACACTCCAGTACAAGGGAAAGCAGATATTGGAAACACTGTATGTTCTACATAGTCAAGAATTTTCTCTTTCAAGTAGAAGAGCTTGTATAGACTTTAATCTTCTCAAAAAGGTGGAAGAAATTAGGCAGCAAGAATCCAGGAGTCACTTCCAAAAAGACTTTCCGAAATTATGTACTGGTCTAGGAAGATGTAAGACTGAATATAGCATTACATTGAGAAAACATGCTAAACTGGTATGTCTTTTTATGTCTGGGAAGATACGACACCCACTAATGAAGTAAGTCCAACTTCAGCTAGAAGCCATGACCAGGATGGGAGTCATTTCTCTTGTCACCATGCCAACAGAGTGGTGCTCGGGAATGGTTCTAGTTCCAAAACATAACGGTACTCTTCGCATTTGTGCAGACTTAACTCAGCTTAATAAGGCTGTCGCAAGAGAAATCCATCTGATATCCTCAGTAGACAAAAGCTTGGCGAAGTTATCCAAAAGTATCATGTTCACAAAGCTGGATGTGAATAGTAACTTTTGGCAAGTCCCTTTCGATACGATGTCAGGTTACTGACGACATCCGTCACTCTGTTTGGAAGACTTTGTTTTATTCATTTACCTTTCGGTATAACATCTGCAGCTGAAATATTCCTAAGAACTATGTTGAACATTTTACAGGACCTTAAAGGAGTAATGTGCCATATGGACGACATCTTAGTCCACGGTGAATCCATCGAAGAACAAGACCTATTTATTATATTCTTATGTTCTTATGTTCTGAGGGTTAGAGCGGTTTTGAATTGCCTACAAGAAGAAGGCCTGACACTTAATGAAAAGTGTGATTTTTCGAAAACATCTATTTGTTTCCTAGGGCATATTGTTAGAAGCAATGGCAGACCTGCAAAAGATGACAGCCATTAGTGAATTCCCAATTCCTACTTATTTCCAAGATCTCCAATGATTCCTTGGAATGGTTAATCAACTGGTAAAATTTCTGCCCAATTTAGCGGAAGTTACTGAACCCTTAAGACAACTACTAAAGAAAGCTCAAGCATGATGTTGGAATGCATATCAGGAGCAGGCATTTCAAAAGATCAAGGAAATTCTGATTTTGTCAGGTATCTTAGTGCATTATAACCCCTCACTACTGACCACAATTGCAGCAGATGCCTCATCTACAGGGTTGGGGACAGTCCTTTTTCAAGAACAGCCAGATGATGTCGTAGACCGGTTTATTATGCGTCTCGAGCATTGTCTGAGACTGAGATGAGGTACGCCATCATAGAGCAAGAAGCTCTTGCAGTCACATGGGCTTGCAAAAAGTTTTCAGATTATATCATCGGCTTAAAGGTCATCATAGAGACGGACCACAAACCTCTAGTTTCCTTACTTGATGAAAAGGAGCTCGCTAGAATGCTTCCAAGAATTCAGAGATTCCAGTTGAGACTAATGAGAGTCACATATGTACAGGGCAAATTACAAACCTCAGCTGATGCATTCTCCAGAGCTATTGTTGACCATCCTGCATAACAGAATGTGAATTTTATTAATGAGATTGAGTCATATTAGTTCACTGCATCACAATGGCCAACAAGTTTAAAAAAGCTCCAAGAAATTCGTCATGCTCAGATGCAAGATGAGAATGCATCTGAATACACCAATATTGTATGCAAGGTTGGCCACAGAACCCCAGTGGAAAGGTGATGAAAATCTACTTAAAGTACAGAAAGCACTTTACTTTTTTTTCTCTTTGGCCTCCTTATCTCGAGAGACAATGGATATGCACCTGGAGGTGGTCAGTGGTGTGTGGAGCAGCGCCTGGAGTGGCTATAAAGGCCAATTCTAGAGTGACAGGCTCTTCCACAGGTGCTGCAGAGAAATTTGTTTGTCGGGGCTGTTGCACAGTTGGCTCTCCCCTTGCGCCTCTGTCTTTTTTCCTGCCAACTACTAAGTCTCTTCAACTCGCCACATTTTAGCCCCGTCTTTATGGCTGCCCACCAGCTCTGGCGAACGCTGGCAACTGACTCCCACGACTTGTGATCAATGTCACAGGATTTCATGTCGCGTTTGCAGACGTCTTTAAAGCGGAGACATGGACGGCCGGTGGGTCTGATACCAGTGGCGAGCTCGCTGTACAATGTGTCTTTGGGGATCCTGCCATCTTCCATGCGGCTCACATGGCCAAGCCATCTCAAGCGCCGTTGACTCAGTAGTGTCTATAAGCTGGGGATGTTGGCCGCCTCAAGGACTTCTGTGTTGGAGATACTGTCCTGCCACCTGATGCCAAGTATTCTCCGGAGGCAGTGAAGATGGAATGAATTGAGACGTCGCTCTTGGCTGACATACGTTGTCCAGGCCTCACTGCCATAGAGCAAGGTACTGAGGACACAGGCCTGATACATTCGGACTTTTGTGTTCTGTGTCAGTGCGCCATTTTCCCACACTCTCTTGGCCAGTCTGGACATAGCAGTGGAAGCCTTTCCCATGCGCTTGTTGATTTCTGCATCTAGAGACAGGTTACTGGTGATAGTTGAGCCTAGGTAGGTGAACTCTTGAACCACTTCCAGAGCGTGGTCGCCAATATTGATGGATGGAGCATTTCTGACATCCTGCCCCATGATGTTCGTTTTCTTGAGGCTGATGGTTAGGCCAAATTCATTGCAGGCAGCTGCAAACCTGTCGATGAGACTCTGCAGGCACTCTTCAGTGTGAGATGTTAAAGCAGCATCGTCAGCAAAGAGGAGTTCCCTGATGAGGACTTTCCGTACTTTGGACTTCGCTCTTAGACGGGCAAGGTTGAACAACCTGCCCCCTGATCTTGTGTGGAGGAAAATTCCTTCTTCAGAGGACTTGAACGCATGTGAAAGCAGCAGGGAGAAGAAAATCCCAAAAAGTGTGGGTGCGAGAACACAGCCCTGTTTCACGCCACTCAGGATAGGAAAGGGCTCTGATGAGGAGCCACCATGTTGAATTGTGCCTTTCATATTGTCATGGAATGAGGTGATGATACTTAGTAGCTTTGGTGGACATCCGATCTTTTCTAGTAGTCTGAAGAGACCACGTCTGCTGACGAGGTCAAAGGCTTTGGTGAGATCAATGAAAGCAATGTAGAGGGGCATCTGTTGTTCACGGCATTTCTCCTGTATCTGACGAAGGGAGAACAGCATGTCAATAGTCGATCTCTCTGCACGAAAGCCACACTGTGCCTCAGGGTAGACGCGCTCGGCCAGCTTCTGGAGCCTGTTCAGAGCGACTCGAGCAAAGACTTTCCCCACTATGCTGAGCAGGGAGATTCCACGGTAGTTGTTGCAGTCACCGCGGTCACCTTTGTTTTTATAGAGGGTGATGATGTTGGCATCGCGCATGTCCTGGGGTACTGCTCCCTCGTCCCAGCACAGGCATAGCAGTTCATGTAGTGCTGAGAGTATAGCAGGCTTGGCACTCTTGATTATTTCAGGGGTAATGCTGTCCTTCCCAGGGGCTTTTCCGCTGGCTAGGGAATCAATGGCATCACTGAGTTCCGATTTGGTTGGCTGTATGTCCAGCTCATCCATGACTGGTAGAGGCTGGGCTGCATTGAGGGCAGTCTCAGTGACAGCATTCTCCCTGGAGTACAGTTCTCGGTAGTGCTCAACCCAGCGGTCCATTTGTTTGTGTTGGTCAGTGATTATGTCCCCTGATTTAGATTTGAGGGGGGCGATCTTCTTGATGGTTGGCCCAAGAGCTCTCTTCATGCCATCATACATTCCCCTGATGTTTCCGGTGTCTGAGGCCAGCTGCATGTGACTGCACAGGTGTTGCCAGTAGTCGTTTGCGCAGCGCCCGGCTGTTCTTTGTGCAGTGCTTCTGGCTGCTTTAAGTGCTCCGGATGTTAAATTGCTGGGGGCTTTCTTGTAGTTCAACAGTGCAATGTGCTTAGCGGCTATGACAGGTTCCAGCTCTTCATTATGAGATTGAAACCAGTCTGCATTTCTCTTCGCACTTTTGCCGTAGGTGGTCAAAGCTGACTCATAGATGGTGTCTCTGACGTGGGCCCACTTGGTCTCAGCATCCCCTGTGGGAGTGTTTTGAAGGGCTGTTACAAGTGAATTTAGAAATTTTTGTAACAGCTGCGGGTGAGAAATTCTGCTCGTGTTGATGCGCGGGTGGCCCTTCTGCTTGGAATGATGCAACTTCTTTGGTCTGAGTCTAGCCTTGCTGCACACCAGGGAGTGGTCAGTGTCGCAGTCCGCACTGTGGAAGCTGCGTGTGATTTGAACACTGTTTAAGGCGGCTCGCCTTGTGACAATGAGGTCTAGCTGGTGCCAACGACGCGATCTTGGGTGCCTCCATGAAACCTGGTGACAGGGTTTAGTGTGAAAGAACGAGTTGGTGATGCAGAGGTTATAATAGGTACATCTTGCATCTGAGCATGACGAATTTCTTGGAGCTTTTTTGAACTTGTTTGCCATTGTGAATCTGAATACACCAATATTGTATGCAAGGTTGGCCACAGAACCCCAGTAGAAAGGTGATGAAAATCTACTTTAAGTACAGAAAGCACTTTACTACTGTGGATGATTTGCTGGTGTATGATGAGAGGCTGTGATCCTGGGGTTCCGGTCTCACTCCGGACAGATATGTTGGAAAAGAAACAGCAGGGCCACATAGGTATCATGAAATGCAGAGCATGGGCTCAGTCATCTGTCTGCTGGGCAGGAATATTGAGAGATATTGAAGAAATGATTTCTGATTGCCAGGTATGTGCAATGCACAGACCAGACCAGAGGGAACTCCTTATTTCCACCGAATTTCCAACCAGACTGTGGGAATGTCTGGGGATGGATCTATTCATGTTTAATGGGAAATCCTATCTATTGTTATCAATTACTTTTCAAAATGGATATAAGTTAAATGTTTGTACACAACGACAACTGAGACTGTCATTCGAGCTTTACAAGAGATCTTTGCAACACATGGCATTCCTGATGAGATTGCAGAACACTGTGGATTTGTAGATCTTACAAGTTCCCCTAGATATCCACAATCTAATGGTGAAGCTGAAAGAGGAGTCAGAACAATCAAAGCACTGTTAAAGAAGAATGAAGATTTTTAAACAAAACTCCTAAACCACAGATCTACTCCTTTGCTATATGGATTAGCACCATCAGAACTGCTGATGGGATGAAGCTGAAAACACAATTTCCCATCCTACCTAAAAAAAAAACTTTTAGGGCTAGACATCCAGGATTATCAGAAAGTTCAAGACAGAGATAAGTCTTATCAGAAAAAACAAGTTTTGAATTATAATAGAAGAAATCATACCAGGAACCTACCCAAGTTGATGGAAGGAGCAAAAATATGAATACAAGACCAAGTCAGAGAAGGAGTATTTGTCCAGAGAGGTGAAAATCAACAGAGATCTTATTTAGTACATATTTCAGAAGGTACTATAAGAAGAAACAGGGGAAATTTTATTTCTAGTCATCAAAGACGTCAATCAGTCATATATTTGGATGAACCAGATGTTGAGCTTGAACTTCAGAAAACACTCATACAACAAACCTCAATGGAGGCCGTCCAAGTCAAGAAACAAGAGTTCAGAGAAAGACGACTGATCTTCTGAGTCTGACAAGAGCACGATCAGGGAGAGTTGTGAAGCCTCCTGACAGATTGAATCTGTGATGTCAGAGACTTGGGGGGAGATGGGACAGTATGTAAAGTAAAAATGAATATATAAAAATATATATTTGGACAAAGACTTAGTTATAAGGGTTTGAAAGAGTTAATGTTTGGGACAGTGTGAGTAACACCTCCCACTGTGATGATGTCAGAGATCACATGTGTAAGAGACTTGCGAGAGAGAGGAAGCATAGTGTCAGCAGAGGGTTAGACATGCTTAAGTGAAAGTGTATATAGTTCCTATAATGTAATAAATGAGTTATTATTTAAACTAACGAAAGCCTCAGAAATCTACGCAAGCCAGTCCAACCAAGCATCTAACATGCTGACAGCAATATACAACAGAAACAGTTAACATTTCAGGTCAATGACCATTTATCAGAATTGGGAAAAGTTAGAAATGCAATTGGTTTTAAGCAAGTGGAAGGACCGAGGGTCGGAAAAAGAACAAAGGGGACTCAGCATTGAGTTCCACAATTATAGATTGTAATATTTGCCCCTTTTTTTTCCTTTTTCTTTGCTGGTTTTGTTTTTTTCTCACTTGTTTCTCTCTTTTCCTTTTTTTGCTTTCAGATGGCAACTGTTCATGATTCTGCTATTCACACCTCCTCTGGACACATCTATCTGTGACAGGGTGAAGGGCAGGAGAGATTAAATGACAAAAGAGTTGATGGTACAAGACCAAAGGGAGTGGTAATGGGACAAGTAAAGAAATGAAAGATGTGTCTAGAGGAGGTGTGAATAGCAGAATGATGAATAGCTGATGTCTAAAAGCAAAAAAGGGAAAAGAGTGAAACAAGTGAGATAAAATAACAAAATCAGCAAAGGAAAATGAAAAAATGGGGGCAGATGTTACAATCTAAAATTATTGAACTCAATGTTGAGTCCAGAAGGCTGTAAAGTGCCCAGTCGAAAGATGAGGTGCTGTTCTTTGAGCTTGTGTTGAGCTTCATTGGAACACTGCAGGAGGCTTAGAACAGAAAGGTCAGAGTGGGAGCAAGGTGGAGAATTAAAATGACAGGCGACTGGAAGCTCAGGTTTATGCCTGCAGACTGAATGGAGGTGTTCCGCAAAGCGGTCACTAAACCTACATTTGGTCTCCCCATTGTAGGGGGGACTGCATTGTGAGCAGCGAATACAGTATACTAAATTGAAAGAAATACACATAAATTGCTGTTTCACTTGGAAAGAGTGTTTGGGGTCTTGGACGGTCAGAAGGGAGGAGACAAAAAGGGAGGTGTTGCATCTCTTGAGCTTGCTTGGAAAGTGCTGTGGGAAGGGGAAGGGATGTTGGGGGTGATTGAGCAGTGGATTAGGGTGTCACGGAGGGAACAATCCCTTTGGAATGCTGCAAAGGGAGGAAGGGGAGAGGTGGCATCATGCTGGAGGTGGCAGAAATGGTGGAGGATGATTTGTTGAATATGTAGGCCAGTGGCATGGAAGGTAAGGACTAGGGGAACCCTACTCTGGTTCTGGGAGGGAGGGGATGGGGTGAAAGCAAAAGTGCGTGAAATGGAATGGACACAGTTGAGGGCCCTGTCAATTACAGTGGAGGGGAATCCTTGGCTGAGGAAAAAGGAAGGCATATTGGAAGCACTGGTAAGGAGGGTTGCATTGCCAGAATAGATGTGATGGAGATGGAGAAACTGGAGACTGGAATAGAGTCTTTACAGGAAGCAGGGTGTGAGGAAGGTAACTATGGGAATCAGTGGGCCTATAGTAAATAAAAACAAAAAATGCTGGAAATACTCAGCAGGTCTGGCAGCATCTGTGGAGAGAGAATCAGAGTTAACATATCAGGTAAATGACCCTTCATCAGGAGGAAGTGTCTGATATTTTAAACTCCCCGCCCCCCTGACCTTCTTGAGCCTCTTGGGTGTGGGTGGGAGGTGTGGATAAAATCCAGGCCTTTAACTCCAAGACCTTACTACAAAACATCAGCCACCAACTGGAAATCAAAATGTGCAAGGGTGGGGTCAGGCTGTCACCAGGGATACAGAAAAATGGCCCCTGTCAGGATAAGTCAGGAATAGTGGTCTTTGGGAAGATCCACAATTTGGGGAGGGAGACAAGCTTGGGCAGGGGAGGCTGAGGTATTCCTCTGGGGCCAGCAGGAGCACTCCAGCCTAATGGTGCCTGCCATCATAAGGAAACCAATTCATCATTTATTAACTGGTCCCCACTCCTCTGGGTCAGATGGCTAGTTAGGGTGATGCTTGGGGGGTAAGAATGCAACACAACCCGCACCCCCCCACTTCCTCCTGCACTGTTCGCCTGGAATGGTAATGATTAAAATACCCTAATGATACAATTCTTTAAGTATTTCATGCATTCTGTGTAGAATTGAAAATATGTAAAAGTGACTGAGGCTTAAGACTGAGGCTTATCACTGCTATTAAACTAAAGGGATAATTCTTGAACTAGAAGTGGGGAATCTCACCCATTAGCTACACATATTGGAGAATCGTGAACATGCTCCCTAGAATTTTCCAATTCACACTTCCTGCGGCTTTCCCAGCCCAGAGTGTACTTGGGAAAATTACTTGTAAACGTAATCCTCATGGAAGTTCAGTTCAACTAAGAGTAAACAGTTTGTGTAGACAATCGTGTACAAGTAATGCAATAATACTACAATTGTTTTCTGATAGACACTTTATACTGATCTATTGTGGCAGTATTGGAACTGTATTAAAAACAAGTGTTTCCGTTAAGTCTACAGTCTTGAAGCTAATGCATCTTGTCCGTCACACTTAGGGATCATATTTATCAAGGCAGTAAAATTATGCATCACACTTAGACCTGATTGGCTCATATTTCATGCTATAAAATATCAAAACAAATCACAACTGTACCAGTTGGGAACGTGCCAAAAGTAAGAACAAATATTAGAAATGTCTCGCTGGCAATTATATCAACTTAAAAATTGAAATACCAGCTTTAATGCAATAAAACATCCCAAAGCACTTCACTGAACAGCGATGGGAGAAAAGTAAGTTTTGAGGAGCTGTTTTTCATGGGGCCAGTATCTTATGAAGGAAGCTACAGGACTGTTCCAATGGAGCTAAATTGATAGATTTTAAGAGAAGGTGGGTAATTTTCACCTTCATCACCTGAGCACTTGTCTAGTGGAGCAGATTGCTGATCTGTCGCAGAACCCACCCGATTTTCATACCATCTGATGCAGTCGGGTGTGTTATTAAAATGGAGGTACTTCCCTGGTTGCAGGATCCTAATTAACTTTTTGAGCACCAACGGGTGGAATTAGTGCCACACACACTCCATCTCCCCCTCCCCCCACCCCACCCCACCACCCCCCCCTTCCCAGTATTGGGTGCTGAGTGGCTTAACTTAAAGGGACAGGTGTAGGCTGCTCCAAAAATGTCACAGAAACCGCAGTCCCACCTGCTTCAAATCGCACAGTGACCACCTCCCCAACCTCAGGATTTCCTTCCCCTGCACCCCCATTCGGATTGAACTACTGGCTAGATTTTCCAACCCTCCTCCCGATTGCTGAACTGCTTGTCAACAGTCTTTGAGCGTGGGCACCTTGCCAATAACATTCAAATTACATGAAAATGTTTGGGCCTTTTGCACCTGCCATTGAGAAGGTGGTGCAATCTATCTACCACTGCCTGCCTGATGTTTGCTGCATATGAAAATCATTCCACAGTGTCTTTCCTCATTCTAATGTGATTTTCTTTATTCAAAAAAACAAGTGAATTGAATTCTGAAAATGTTAAAAGGCTCTTTGAATGGCACAACTAAGGGGGGGGGGAGGGTGTAGAGAAACAGGTTGAGTTTGATGATGGTCTGAGGTAAGAAAAAGCAGAGTAAGGAGGAGGAAGAATACAAGAGTTGAATAGGCTTAGATAGGGACAGTGATAGGAATGAGAAGTAGTCGGAAGAAGATAGTGGGAAGATGAATGGGTAGAGGACATGATAGGAGTGAGGAGAAGGGGCAAGCATGAATGATTTGGGACAGGAATAGGAAGGGAGCTACTGGAGGCCACAACCCTCACTCCATATGCAGCCATTGATGACTCCTTTCAACACCAAACCACATCATGCCACCCATAGCCCATCACTTGAAAGGCCCATGAAGGAACCCTTAATTGGCTTGACCTCAGGTAACTAGATCCATACTAAATTATAAAATTATGGATAGAATAGTTTGTATTTTGGTCTAGTGACCTCGTGTTCCCACCTACTACAGGTGATAGAGTTATCCTTTTCTATACATGGCAGTTGTGCAAATATATTAAAGCAGGCAAGTATCCAGAAGAGGAATAGATGTAGTTCCAGACACATTAGCTTAGGCATTCACGGAAGGGCCTGTGCAAGCACTGTGCAAGTCTCCAAGCACAGCAGTGCACAGGCTGAGCAGCAGCAGAAACTTTGGGGAGATGTAAAAAGAAAGTGCTGTAATGAAAGAGATTGAGAATATCAAAGATAACACTAGGATACGGGCTCAAACTTGAAAGAAAAGCTGTCAGTGAGGCTTTATACAAGAAAAGCTGCATGAGAGACCAGTAGATGAAAGATATGCTTGACACAGTGTGAGATCTCCAAACAGGCCCTGGTTTGTGACAGGGGCTGGTAGTTGGAATAGAATTTGTATTGCACACCTGTGCAGACTCACAATAGTTGCTGTATTGCTTGAACACTGATACTATATCTCCTATTAATTTCTTTGAATTTTTTCATATCAAGTACATTTTAGTTCCTTAATAAGGTTCTCACAATAAGGTGTAAATTCGAGCTCAAAATTCGTGCCCACTAATTGCTCTCTATTCACCAGAAATGTGAGGGTTCATGCTTTATATAACTGTAGAAAAAGGCATAGGCTGGATATTTCCTGAGTGTCAGTTCCAGTCCGTCACTGTAACTTCAAAAGCTGTGTGAACAGGGTTCCTGAAGAAGCCATGGTGTTGGAGTGGGAGCAGCTCCGAGGAAATTATGGGCCTCAATTTGATATTAAATTTTGTCATTCCACACAAAAATGTAATTCTCTATCAAACAATTAAATAGAGGGATAGAGGGTCACAATGAGCGAGATATATTTTGCAGAATTGGGGCACACCTTCAGCAGATTTGCCTGCCACAAAGATATGCCTCTAATCTTGGCTGCTGTTTTAAGAACATAAGAAACATAAGAAATAGGAGCAGGAGTAGACCACATGGCCCATTGAACCTGCACCATCATTCAATATGATTATGGCTAATCTTGGGCTTCAATTCCACTTTCCTGCCACTCGTCATATCCCTTGTTTCCCTTAGAGACCAAAAATCTGCCTATCTCAGCCTTAAATATATTCAACGATGGAGCATCCACTACTCTCTAAGGTAGAGAATACCAAAGGTTCGCAACCCTTTGAGTGAAGAAATTTCTCCTTATCTCAGTCCCAAATGATCATTCCTTTATCCTGAGACTGTGGCTCTGTGTTCTAGATACCCCAGCCAGTGGAAACAACCTCTCAGTGTCTACCCTGTCAAACCCCATCAGAATCTTGTAAGTTTCAATGAGATCACTTCACATTCTTCTAAAAATCCACAGAATACAGGCTGAATTTACTCAGCCTCTCATCATAGGACAACCCTCTAATCCCAGAGACCAACCTAGTGAATCTTCACCTCCAATGCAAGTATATCTTTTCTTAAATGTGGAGACCAAAACTGCGCACAGTAATCCAGATGTGGTCTCACTGAAGTCCTGTACAATTGTAGCAAGACTTCTTTATTCTTGTACTCCAAACCCCTTGCAATAAAGGCCAACATGCCATTTGCCTTCCTAATTGCTTGCTGTACCTGCATGCTAACTTACTGCATTCCTTGTACAAGCAGACTCAAGTCTCTCTGAACATCAACATTTACAAGTTTTGCACCTTTTAAAAAATATTCTGCTTTTCTATTCTAATGACCAAAGTGAATAACCTCACACTTCTCCACATTATACTCCATCTGCCATCTTATTGCCCATTCACTTAACCTGTCTATTTCTCTTTGCAGCCTCTCTGTGTCCTCCTCACAGCTTGCATTTTGGCTTCAGGATCAGCTGAAGCAATCTATGGCAGGATCCCCGAGCTCCTCCATAGAGTCCACGGGGAATGTGGTCACAGTTTGGCTACATCAGGCCGCAATGTAGCTGGAGCGGCAAATTCAGTGTGCCCACTGTAAATGCAAAAACAAATTAAATGCTTCTTATTTTGATGTCTAAACCAATGCAATCAATTGCTCAGAGACCAATGCCAAGGATTAAATGGCTTCTTTGTCATCATTAGCAAATCTGGATACCAAGGATCCAGGGTTGCTATAGTTCCACCAGTAGAATATATGTACAACAACTGGCATTTTAATGTAGTAAAGCATCCCATGGTGCTTCACAGGAGTGCCATCAAACAAAATAAAACGACTTATTGCTGCCAATTACATATAATTACAATTCCCTCAGCTATATATGGATGGGCATATTGTTTGTTTCCCCATACACCGAGAAAATCTTGGGACTGAACCGGGAGCCAGCAGATTGATTCTCATTGCATTTGCAATCCCCGCCTGCCCGGGTTCTGCTGAAAAATTGGCAGAAATAGAGTGGAAAATTCCATCTCTAAGTCTTGACCAAGAGATTGAAAGTTGGCTCAGTTCCTCTCACTGGCAGGTTGTTACCACTGACAGAGTTCATCCTTCACTGTGTCCTTTATTTGTCATCTATGACTTGACCCCTTCTTAGGGATAGTCGGGGAACTTTGAGCTTTCTAGTCAAGTAAGATACCAATTGACACAGAATATGTTACTATGTGAGCATAATTAGCAGTAAGCTCCTCTGATGATGTTTTTGAGCACCATGCTCTCATTTATTTATGCTTGTACAGCCTTCAAGATCAAACTTTTAATCTAATGACGTAACTTTCTGTTGTTCTGATTTGGCTGATATTGTCCTCCCCCTGTCCCAATGCTTCAACTGTAAAATTCTCATTCCTGTATTTTAATCACTTCATGGCCTTATCTCATGATCCCTCCAGTCCTACAACCTCTCCCACATTCTTTGTGCCTCTTGACAATCCCCCCCCCCCACTTTCTCCCCATCATTGTTGGCTGTGCTTTCAGCCATCAAGGTCACATATCCTGGAATTCTGTCCGTAAACCCTTCCACCTCTCTGCCTTGCTCTCCTCTTTTAAGATGCTCCTTAAAACTCACCTCTTTGACCAAGCTTTTCGCCAGCTTTCCACTGTATTTTTCTTTGGGAAAACATCCTTTTCTTTTGATTATGCCTCTGTGAAGTGCCTTGGTGTTTCTACCTGAAAGGGAGTGTTTCGATAGTCAGGGCAACCACTTCCACTTGTAGTGGTACAATAATGTTCAGCAAACCTAGAGAGGAGGAGAAAGCCGGAACTTAGACCTGGACTGGGGTGAGGAAGAAGGTTGGTGTAACACTTTTGAAACTTCTCCCTCAACCAACTTGTCATTAATTTCTCTTACATGCTGAGGGCTTCCCTAGACCAAAAAGATGGCTTTTTACCCTGCTCTCAATGGGCAGAATTAGTGGGGAAGCCTACGGACATGTCCCAAAACTATCAGTTCCATATAACTAGGTCAGGTTGAAGAAGTGCAACTTTCCATACCAGCACTTCTGATATGCCTTCCTTTTTCCCCTTCCCAAGGTACCTTTCCATGTCAGCGCAATAGATGCAACATCTGCCCCTTTTGCCTCCTCTCTCCTCACTGTCCAAGGCCCTAAATACTCCTTCCAGGTGAAACAGCAATTTACGTGTACTTCTTTCAATTTAGTATACTATATACTATACTGCTCACAATGCTGTCTGCTCTAGATTGGGAAGACTGCTTTGCGGAACACCTCCGTTCCGTAAGCGTGATCCCAAGTTTCTGGTCACCTGTCATTTATAATTCTCCACCTTGCTCTCACTCTGACCTCGGCCTCCTG
This sequence comes from Heterodontus francisci, assembly GCF_036365525.1. Lineage (NCBI taxonomy): Eukaryota > Metazoa > Chordata > Chondrichthyes > Heterodontiformes > Heterodontidae > Heterodontus > Heterodontus francisci. Next base: position 257,105,180 of record NC_090371.1, on the reverse strand, counting down.
TAGTATTCTAATGAAGATTAATGTAAACTTGAGGAACACCACCTCAACGCCCCGATTGGGCACTCAACATTATTTTTTTTCCTTTTCAGATTTTAGTTTTACTCTTGTTTTTCTTGTGCTTTAACTTTCAGATGACAGTTGTTCGTCATTCTGCCATTTACAGCTCCTCCAGACACATCATTTTTTATTTTAGTTTATTTTATTTATTTAGAGATACAGCACTGAAACAAGCCCTTCGGCCCACCGAGTCTGTGCCGACCATCAACTACCCATTTATACTAATCCTACACTAATCCCATATTCCTATCACATCCTCAACTTCCCTATATTCCCCTACCACACTAGAGGCAATTTCTAATGGCCAATTTACCTATCAACCTGCAAGTCTTTGGCTGTGGGAGGAAACCGGAGCACCCGGCGGAAACCCACGTGGTCACAGGGAGAACTTGCAAACTCCGCACAGGCAGTACCCAGAATTGAACCCGGGTCGCTGGAGCTGTGAGGCTGCGGTGCTAACCACTGCGCCACTGTGCCATTACTTGTCCCATTACCAGTCCCTTTGGCTGTGCACCACCAATTCTTTTCTCATTCAATCTGTCCTGTCTTCCACCCGATCACAGACCTTCCCTTTTGTTCTCCCTTCCACCCTTTCACTGGCTTAAAACCTATTACATTTCTAACTTTTCCCAGCTCTGATGAAAGGTCATCAACCTGATTAGTTAACTCTGCTTCTGTCTCCACAGATGCTGCCTGACCTGCTGAGTATTCCCAACATTTTCTGTTCTTATTTATTATAGAAGCTGTGCCTGCCTTCCTTGGCTCAGGATTTCTTAAATAGGGCAGAAGCCTGACAGATTCGGTCTGCCCCACATGGCTGCTCTCCCACTTGAGCAACTCTCCTGCTACCCAAGGGCAGAAATTCTACCCTATCTTGTATTTTCCAGCAACTGACTTTTGGCATAGGAAGGGAACAGCTAAACAAATTAGATTCAGATTCATATAACTGGATCTAAACCACTTTTGCACAGGTTCTGCCAATTTTTAAGGCCCTTATCAGGGGTTTCATTTAATTACTATAGTGCATTTCATTTAAGCAAGCCATGATTTTCCACCTGCTCTGTTCTCCCATCTGGATTGGATGGGCCCAAGGGAATCTCCATGTGCCGTGGAGTTATTAGCAGATTTTTTTTATGTTCCAATTTTACTGTATGTTTCTAGTGCTAGTTTTTCTTAACTTCGGGGCATTTTGAATGAAAAGAATTTCATTTATGTTTTTTTAAAAAGAAATTGTTGTAAGAGTACGTAGTTCTTGAATTTCCACAGCTGCTTTCCTGGGGCAGGATTTTTAGCCCCCACCGGAGGCCAGGAATGGAGGCAGGCGGGAGCAGAATTTTGTGCTGCTGGCCTGCTTGCTGGTTCCCCGGCTCCATTCCACCGCCCCTGGCCATTTTCCCGGAGGGGAGACTGGGGGATTGAGGGGGAGGGGAGGCGGCAGGGTTATCCGCCTGCAACTGATGGCTAGCCAACTGAAGCAATAAGAGCCTATTGAGGCCTAATGAAGGAGGCCGACTGGGATTTTCCAGTCAGCCTCCAGGTTCCCGCAGGCAGAGGGGGACAGTTAGCTGCCTGGAGATGGCCTTCTGGTTGAAAACCAGGGGGCCAGCACTCCAGGTGGGCTCAGAGGCCCTCTCTGCCTGCCTGGGTTCAGAAGCAGGTACAGGCTGCCTGTGGAGGGGATCCCCTGACCTCAACTCTCCACAGTGGTGGTCTGGCTGCAAATGCCATTTTTTATTTTAAATTTATAAAGGTTGGAGAGAGGGCATCTCTATTTTGGGATGCCCTCTCTCTCACTTATCTGCCATGTCATCCTGCTGCTCCTTTCAAGCTGGAAGGCCTCCTATTGGTCCTCCGGCTTCGAGAGCCCACCCTCTGGCCACTAATTGGCCAAATCAGGGAAAATCACAGGTGAGTAACTTTTTTCCACACAGTACTGACTTCTGACCCCATTTGAGCCTAACAGTGGCTTTCAGAAGCCCGCAGGAAAACCCGACTCCTGGTCTCCAGGCCTGTATATTTATCTAGATAACACATCAGAAGCTAATTGGAACCAAAATATTTTCAAAACATTGGTAGAACAACACAAACTTGCACGGGAGCTCAAAAAACACAGAAGTATCCAAGTGCAAGACTTTAAGGGAATTCCTTAAAATTACATAGAATATACAGCAGAGAAAGCATTAGTCCAGAGAGTGTTAGTAGCAGATTAATGAGCAGCTACATGACTACATGAAAAGCAGGCACACAGTTAAAAAATAAAATATTAAAAAAAGGCCAGTCATGCTCTGAAGTTATTGAACACAATGTTCAGTCCGCAAGGCTGTAGAGTGCCTAATCGTTCGCTGATTCCTTGCTTAGAGAACATTGTTAATATTTACTTATTTATTCAGCTTGGATTAGTCTGTTTCAACGACCTGTGTCTGTATAGATGTAAAGAAGGTAGACACTGAGTCAAGGAGAGCAAGCTTTTTGGAGGAATGGCCAAAAGCTTAGTCAAAGAGGTGGGTTTAAAAGAGGAGGGAATTCTAGAAAGTGGGATCTCGGCAGCTCAATAGCAGAGCCACCAGTGGTCGGGCAAAGGAATGGGAATGCACAAGAGTTTGAAGTGAGAAGAATTGAGATTTGGTGGTGGGGGGGAAACAGTGATTTTAGGCTGGAGGAGGTTACAGAGATCGAGAGGGGCAGGCCATAATGGGATTTAAATACAACAATGAGAATTTTGCATTTGCGATGTTACTGCCAGCAAGTAGGTTAGCAAGGACAGGGTTTGATGGGTAAGTGAGATTTGGTGTGGGTTAAGATGGGGACAGCAGAGTTTTGGATGAATTGAAGTTAATGGAGGCCTGCCAGGGAGCATTGAAATAGTTGAGTCTGGAAATGACACAGAAGGAAATAACTTTCATTCATATGTCTGCGTGGGTTTCCTCCGGGTGCTCCGGTTTCCTCCCACATGCCAAAGATTTGCAGGTCGATAGGTAAATTGGCCACTAGCAATTGCCCCTAGTGTAGGTAGGTGGTAGGGAAATATAGGGACAGGTGGGGATGTGGTAGGAATATGGAATTAGTGTAGGATTAGTATAAATGGGTGGTTGATGGTCGGCACAGACTTGGTGGGCCGAAGGGCCTGTTTCAGTGCTGTATCTCTAAATAAAATAAAATAAAAAAAATAAATAAAATAAAAGATCAGGTGCTGCTCCTCGAGCTTGCGTTGATGTTCACTAGAACACTGGAGCAGGCCAAAGACAGAAATGTTGGCATGAGAGCAGGGGTGTGTGTTGAAATGGTAAGCAACCGGAAGCTCAGGGTGCAGCTTTCGGACAGAGCAGAGGTGTTCCACAAAGCGGTCATCCAATCTGCATTTGGTTTCCCCAGTGTAGAGGAGACCGCATTGTGAGCAGTGAATACAGTATACCAAATTGAAAGAAGTACAAGTAAATCGCTGAAAGGAAATTGTGGAGGATGATCCTCTGGTTGTGGAGGATTTTTTAATGAGAATTTTTTAACCATGTGCCTACTTTTCATGTAGTCAGAGCTGCTCATTATTCGACTACTAACACTCTCTCTGGACTAATGCTTTGTCTTTCACCACAAGCATTAACACACGCTTTGCCTTTGTCCCAAGACAGCTTTAATCACCCTCTGCCCTATCAAACACCTTCCCCCTTGTTCTCTCCCCCACCTCCTCCCCTTCACTTGCTTAAAACCTAATTCTTTTCTAACCTTTGCCAGTTCTGATGAAAGGTCACAGATCTGAAACGTTAATTTTGCTTCTCTCTCCACAGGTGCTGCCAGACCTGCTGAGTTTTTCCAGCACTATTTGTTTTTATTTCAGATTTCCAGCATCTGCAGTATTTTGCTTTTATATTATGAGGAATGCAGCACTGTCGGAGGTGCGTTTTTTCAGATGAGACATTAAACCATGCCCCTCGCAGGTCAACATGAAAGATCCCATGGCACTGCTTATAGTATAACAACAGTAACAACTTGCATTTATACAGTGCCTTTAAGTTTGTAAAACCTTTCAAGATGCTTCACAGTAGTGTTATCAAACAAGATTTGCCATTGAGCCACATAAGGAGAAATTAGAACAGATAAGCAAAAACTTGGGCAAAGAGCTAGGCTTTAAGGAGCATCTTAAAGGAGAAGAGAGAAGCAGGGAGAGGTTTAGGAAGGGAATTCCAGCGCTTAGGTCCCAGGCAGCTGACGGTACAACTGCCAATGGTGGAGCGATGAAAATCGGGGATGTGCAAGAGACCAGAATTGTAGGAGTGCAGAGATCGCTGAGGGCTGTGGGGCTGAAGGAGGTTACAGAGATAGGGAGGGGGAAACCATGGAGCAGATTGTAAACAAGGATGAAAATTATAAAATCAAGGGCTTGCTGAAGGAGTAACCAACATCACTAAATCAGATTACTGTCTGGTCATTTATCTAATTTCTGCTTGTGGAACCTTTTTGTACACAAAACTGGTTGTCACGTTTCCCTATATTACAACAGTGCCTACACTTGGAAATAAAATTTCATTTGCTGTGAAGCACTGTGGGAGTCCTGAGGTTGGGAAAGGCCCTTTATAAATGTACATTCTTTCTTTCTTCGTAACCCACAGGCATATCTCAATCAGCCGTCATGCCTTCATCAACAACAAGGATGTTGCCTAGTAGCTCATGTGACAACTTGAGCCACAGTGAAATTCGGAACTGCATTACGATAGGAAATTCTGACTTTTTCAAAATGGCTTTTGCTAGAAAATGCAACAGCTAAATATTGTGGGTAAAATTCCAATTTGGCAAGGGTGCAAAACAAAATCTCAGTCAATAAAATTCTCGAAAACATAAAAATAGTTTAAATCATAAAAATATGAGTCTGTGAAGAAAAGTCTGCATTGGGCTGATAGTTCAGTGCTGGGTGACTTCTATTTACAGGAGGGACTAGCCCTGTGTTCGAGTGAACAACATACAACATCAGCAAATGCAATGTAAGAATTTTAACTGCCAAGGTGGGGGCAGGTTCTGGTGTGCGTGGGGGCTTCGGAAACTCGATATGATCCTACCAACTTCTGCATTTCACCAGGACGCGTTCCGAGGTGAGCGGAAAATCCCTGTAGAGCTGTTGGGTGAATCATTTAAATAACCAATTAATTCGGCCTTTAACCCAGGTTTCTGGCTTCAACAACCAGCGCACAGGTTTCCCGAGCTTGGAACTTGCTGGGATCAACAAGGTGAAAGCACAGTGGGAAGTCATTGATCAATGAAACTGACAGGCTGGAAAGCCTTGAAACAGTGAAACTGCATAGCTGATGCCCTGCCTATGGGAAAGGCTTGTGCTCACAGGACCTGTTCTGAGAGGGTGATTTCATTACTTTACAGGTGATTTCCAACTGTTTGGAAGCCGTTTCATCTATCTTGGATTTTACTTATCTTGATCTGAACTTTCCTGCTGTCAGCCTTCACTGCAGCATGGGAGCAGCATATGCAGGTCCACCTTGAACTTCTGAAGAACAAGAGGAGCAGCAACACCAACACCAGGAGCGGCAGGATCCACAACAACAGCAACAGCAGCCGCATGTGGTGTTCCACAGGACAGAGGGGTTGGTCGCAGAGTTCCAGCTTGAAGGAAAATCAGCTTCCTTGACATGATTAGAATTAGAATTAGAACATTACAGCGCAGTACAGGCCCTTCGGCCCTCGATGTTGCGCCGACCTGTGAAACCATCTGACCTACACTATTCCATTTTCATCCATATGTCTATCCAATGACCACTTAAATGCCCTTAAAGTTGGCAAGTCTACTACTGTTGCAGGCAGGGCGTTCCACGCCCCTACTACTCTCTGCGTAAAGAAACTACCTCTGACATCTGTCCTATATCTTTCCCCCCTCAACTTAAAGCTATGTCCCCTCGTGTTTGCCATCATCATCCGAGGAAAAAGACTCTCACTATCCACCCTATCTAACCCTCTGATTATCTTGTATGTCTCTATTAAGTCACCTCTCCTCCTCCTTCTCTCTAACGAAAACAACCCCAAGTCCCTCAGCCTTTCCTCATAAGACCTTCCCTCCATACCAGGCAACATCCTAGTAAATCTCCTCTGCACCCTTTCCAAAGCTTCCACATCCTTCCTATAATGCGGTGACCAGAACTGCACGCAATACTCAAGGTGCGGCCTCACCAGAGTTTTGTACAGCTGCATCATGACCTCGTGGCTCCGAAACTCGATCCCCCTACTAATAAAAGCTAACACACCATATGCCTTCTTAACAGCCCTATTAACCTGATGGAGCAACAGTGCCTCAGGCTTTCATGGCAGGTCATTGCTGACATCTGCAGCCTGCTGGAACAAGACCTCCTTCCCTGTGGGCCAGGTGGGCACACATTGCCAGTGGTCATCAAGATCACCACAGCTCTGAATGCTTTCACCTCTGGCTCCTTCCAGGGATCTGCTGGTGACATCTGCAGGATTTTACAATCTGCTTCCCACAAGTGTATCCCCTAAGTGACAAATTCCATGTTTGCCAATATTGCCAATTATGTTCCCTTTGATACTGATCAGGCCAGTCAGATGCAGAGGTCCCTCGCACATGCTGCAGTGGCTGGATTCCCACAGGTACAGGGAGTCACTGACTGCACATGTGGCAATCAAGGTGCCCTCAGATGATCCAGGAATATTTATCAATTGGAAGGGATCCCACTCCCACAATGTTCAGCTTGTATGTGACCACACTGAAATGTTATCATGCATTTCTGAGCAAGATATCCTGGAAGCAGTCATGGTTCCTTCATTCTGTGACAGTCACATCACCCACAGATTTTCGCATCTCCAAACAGAATGAGTGGGTGGCTTCTTAGAGACATCAGCTACCCTCTGAGGATCTGGCTCCTTACACCTGTGAGGATCCCCACCACTGCTGCAGAGCAAAGGTACAACCAGAACCACATGACCACAAGGACGATCATTGGGAAAGCCATTGGGTTGCTGCAGATGCAATTCAGGTGCCTGGACAGATCTGGGGGTGCCCTTCAGTATGTACCAGCAAGGGTGTTGAGAATGGTTGTGGTCTGCTGCGCCTTGCACGACATGACGCTACAGAAAAGAATGGAGCTGCAGGAGGAGGAACGTGTAGACCACTTGGCTTCCTCCGATGCCTGATCTGGCTAGGGTGCCTGCAGCTGCTCGTCTGGCTGCCAGAGAAGCCTGCGACGGCTTCATACAGGCACACTTCAGATAAACTGAGTGTGAGGCCATCTGACACACCAATGCTAAAGCCTGTGCCCCCTCCCCTCCAACACCACAAATCATTTCCAGTCATAAATCCTTCCAACACATCCACACTTTTTGCTCATCCCCCACTCTGGTCATAGCATTCTCCTGATGATTAATGGGGCTCTGTGTGAGAGGTTGGTGGGGTGGAGGATGGATCGGGGGGAGGGGTGGGGGTTGCAAGGGATGAGAAGTAGGAGCATCTTGAGAAGAGTCTCCACTTCCATGTGCCCTTTTCCCATCTTCCCTCTCACGGCCCACCTGTACTTCCCTGCTAGCTAAGAGCTGGAGGGCACTTTGCATTTTAATGAGGTGCTGATTGTCCAAAGCGAAGCTTTCCTCCATCCTGTTTAAAGTGACAGACAGAATGTGCAGGCCATTGGTGAGGCAGGCATGCAGGTGACGGCCTGTCACGTCTGATTCACAGATGGCCACTCGTTCCATGGAGGTGGACATCAGTGCAAATGTTTGAGAAATTATGGCACTCTTGGTAGAGATGGACTCCTCCAATCTGTCTCCAAGGGTGCTCATTGCCTCTGGAAATGCTGACAGAACCACACATATTCCCTGTTGCTACTCCAGAAATGTCTTCTTCGTGGATGAACCCTGAGGCTCAGCAGCTGGACTCAGCTGAGCAGAGCTTGGAGTGTCCTGCGCCTTCTGGTGGGGACTCTCCACTCCTGTTCCTGTCTTCGGCACCTGCTCCTGCTCACATGTGATCCTCTAGCTATTTCCATTGGAGTCCTCACCGAGGTATGCGTCTCTGTTGTGGTGTAACGGTGCTCCCTCAGAGTGAGTGCCCTCCTCTGGGGACTCCTTGGCTTCCTTCTGCTTTAGTTCCACCAGCATCCTTGAAGGGCCTGTGGGAAATGAAAGACCTGATTAGAACTGACATGTGCAAAAGTTTCAATGTCTACATTATGCAAATCTTGACAACAGTGGTCACAGCAATTCAGCATGAGTGAGTGTTGTGTGCCAAATGGCAGTGTGATATCTAATTCTTAAACAGATATGTTGGAGACTTCATCACTCCATCACCTACACTCATAGACTGTGCCACCCTGCCGATATCCAACCTCCTTCTCCTCAGTGGTCAGGATGCCATGACTGGAGTTGTGTACTTTTTCTCCTGCAATGAGAGAAAGCTGAGAGTTATGAGTGTGAGAAGTAGAATGTGTGTCTGTTATGACCTCGCAGAGATCGTTAACGTGAAAATACCAGATATGAATCCCCAGGCCAATTTAACAAATTACACGACAAGATTTCACGTTTTAAGACTTTTATTATAACAACTAAACTAATAGAAATCCCAAATAACTAAATAGTACTTTGTTAGAGGCTGATACCCCAATTTATTTATTTATTTTTATTCATTCATGGGATGTTTCATCGCTGGCTAGGTCAGCATTTATTGCCCATCCCCAATTGCCCTTGAGAAGACGGTGGCGAGCTGACCTCTTGAACCACTGTAGTACATGTGGGGTAGGTACACCCACAGCGCTGTTAGGAAGGGAGTTCCAGGATTTTGACCCAGCGACAGTGAAGGAACGGCAATATAGTTCCAAGTCAAGGATGGTGTGTGACTTGGAGGGGAAATTGCAGGTGGCGGCGTTCCCATGCATTTGCTGCCCTTGTCCTTCGAGGTGGTAGAGGTAATGGGTTTGGAAGGTGTGGCTAAGGGACCTTGGTGCGTTGCTGCAGTGCATCTTGTAGATGGTACACACTGCTGCCACTGTATGTCGGTGGTGGAGAGAGTGAATGTTTGTGGATGGGGTGCCAATCAAGCGGGCTGCTTTGTCTTGGATGGTGTGGACCTTCTTGAGTGTTGTTGGAGCTGCACCCATTCAGGCAAGTGGAGAGTATTCCATCACACTCATGACTTGTGCCTTGTAGATGGTGGACAGGCTTTGGGGAGTCAAGAGGTGAGTTACTTGCCTCAGCATTCCTAGCCTCTGACCTGCTCTTGTAGC